>NW_026901674.1:1957500-3157500 GCF_033783945.1 Neopsephotus bourkii
AGAGGACCACAATGATGCAGGTAATAGGATGAGGTGCTACTGGAACATGTGGTTCCAGTCCCGTTTTCAGAGGAAGACTCAGCTCACAGCAGTGCCAGCCTCATGCCTAAAAGGTCATAGCTTCTGCCTTGAATCCCATACGTCTTGTACTCAAAGAAATAAAGAAGGAAGGCAAACATTGAAGAAAGGGCATTTTTCAGGGCATTGCACACCGAGATAACATTCCTGATGTATGAAACCTTGATTGACATGCTTTCAAAAAGAAATCAAATCCATCTGATACTGTGCCTTTCCCACTGCTCAGTCCTACTCACCTGTTCTGTACCAGGTTCACCAAGGCAGTGGCAGCATGCAGCAAATCTGCAAGTTCTCAGTCACAGTTCTGGAGGAGCCTTCCTAAAATATTCCAGGAGTCTTAAAGGGAACTGAAGGCATGCCACAAGAGAGAGCCTCAAAAGCATCCATATGGGTTTTTTCCCATTATAATTCCTATAGCTTCAACTCCAGCTTTGCTGAACATAATCCCAGCCTCAAAACAACACAGCCTCCTGCTTAAACAAATGTTTTAAACCCCCAGGGATGGTTAAATGGCCTCTTGTTCTCCCCTACCTGGCAGCAAATTTGGAGGCTTGGTGCCAGCAGAGATGCTCTAGCTCCTGGGTTTGGTAGCTGGAACATTGGTCTGCCTTCTGTTCCCCCTAAGGAGGAGGAGGTGTGCTGGTGGCATGGTGAGCCTACAGGGTACAGAACCACCACACAGGGATCCCCTGTCACAGGTTATAGCCAGCTCAGTCCTGGGCTGGATGGAATGATTTCTGCCTCCTCTCCGATCTGCCATTCAGATCTACCCGACAACTGGCTGAAAGCCATTACTCCCCAAACTGTTGCTTATTTTTAAGTAATACAGCTGCTCTGTGCAATGCTAACCACCTTTTTGATTGTTCATTAGGGACCTGCAATACTCTTGGTTTATTCCATTTAAACCTGAATTTAACTAACAGTAGTTATGTGCCCCATCACCTCTTGATTAGGAGACTGAATTGCTTCCTAAGGACCGAATCATGCAGAGTCTTGCGGTTTCTGCGTGGCACCGGGCACCTTCTCTTCTCATCCATTTCACTTAGGCAGCTGCTTTCAATGGAAATTGATGGCACGCTCGGGCTGGATGAGTCCTGAGCTAACATCCAGATTCTGCCTTCAAAGTCTTCATTTGCAGCAAACAATGACACATGTGACTCTGCTTAACAGAGGCTAACATCTGCATGAGCATGAGCATGAGCATCAAGGAACAAAGGCATAATAAAGGGTCAAGAATCACAGTGACCTAAGTAAGGGGTTTGAAACATTTAATCAGAGGCAACACTTAAGTTTCTTTTAGACGCTGCAAACTTAAAGCCTGTGGTCTTGAATCCAAGTCAAGTGTTTGCCTTTAATGATTGCACAAGTTTCCCTAAATGATGTCTCCTCCAGCTCAAGCTCAGCTGCAGCCTCAGCACAGAAAAAAATGCTTCCAAATCCATGGGAAATTGCAAGGAACTTTCCTCCTCTGACAGCTTCTCATCACTTTTAAACACTGCTAAACTAAGCATCAGATTTATAATTTAAACCACACGATAGCAAGTCATTAAATGTTTCCCAAGGAGGTTTTGGATTGAGTGGACTTGTTTTATACAGCATAAAGCATTCCTCAGCTGATGGGGGCTGAAACATTACTGGGATTTTTGGCTTTGTTCTTCTCAATGATATTCAGATTTTAGAAGTGAAGAAGAATACTTGCTTGCTGGAAGCCTGAATTCCACTGAGATACAAATCTCTGTCTCTTTGAGAATGATAAAGGAAGTCAGACCGGGTATTGTATACCATCTTGCATTAAGAGAAACTCGGGGGGTTAAGGCCATCTGTATTTAAATCCAAGGACAGATGAGACATTTAAATTTTAGTAGCACTCAGTTATATACCTGACATAGAGAAATGGCTGCAATCCTTTTTATCAGGCTGGAGAATAGGCATTAAATGACAAAATATTAGTCAGGCCATAGATCCACAGAACCTGTAAGTTCTGCAGCAGCTTCATTAAATCTGCTTTTTATCCAAGGGGAGAGGAGGGTCTGGTAGAACATTGCCAGCATTTGAGGCTTTCCGAGGATTGCTGCCAGGTACTTCATCCGTCTGTCCATTTTCATATTTATTGTTTCACCAATCACTTTATTCATCCATCTGTTCATCTATGTAAACCCATTTTTTTAAATTTTAATTTTTATTTATAGACTGACCTTAATAAACTCCCCTCAAGTACCGCGTGTTTATCACTGTCAGGGATGAAAACGTTATTAATGACAGCGGGGCAGCGCAGGGAAGACGACTGCCCTTTAAATTCCTTTTCAGCTGACTGGACTGCAGCAACTCAGCTGGGTGGAGGTGGCTGGATCGATAAGGTCGGAGTTCAGTCACTGGTCCCATCTCCTCTATCATCCCCATCACCGCCAGCTAACGATGCCTGCAGGTGGAGCGGGGGCACTTGGCTACGTTTATGAATTGCCTCAGTCTGTGGCGAAGGCTTTTCCTGCCCCATAGGAAAAGCTGTGGGGAGCTCGGGATTATTCATTTTGGAATGTGTATGAGGGAAGACACGGATGTCAATGCGAGAAAAGCAGCCCCGTGTGCTTAAATAGCACTCGTTCATAGGGCAGCACTGGCACCATGGAAAGGTGCTCTTCCAGAGAAATTCTGATTAAACATAAATGAGGGATGCTCTGGTCATTAAACGCTTTCCACATCAGATGAAGGAAGGAGAGGTGAGTTTTCAGCACACAGCCACTAGCACTGTACTTTCAAACCAGCTACTTAATTGCCAGGAATTCAGGGCTGATAACCACAACACTGCAACCGCCTCTGTATTTATTTCCTTGCAACATTTATTTCTGTCTTTATTTCCCTGCACTAGCCACGGCTTCGATGCCTAAACCTGGTTTTGGGGCATCAACTGATGTCTTTCACTTTGCAGGTGCATAACTCATAAGGTGGCTTGGAAAATGCCACTTCTAGTGACTAATCATGTCCTTATTTAATTGCCAACAGCAATGCGGGTGATTGCTAGGTTGAAAATAGAAGGTGGTGAGAGTATTGCTAAGTAGCTCAAAATTAACGCAGCTCTGGATTAAGAGAGTTTCAAATTTATGGTAGGCAGGAGTCACGCGGTGGCTATAAATGCTTTACGGGTTCACTTGGTTGACATAAGGTCTAACCTTGCCTCAAAAAATACATTTTTATTCTGCTGACTTAAAGCAGGTTTGACAAATCCTCTGCAGGATAACTCAGCCCTCACGTTTTTATCTCTCGTTGGCCTAGGTGCCATTTGCGACAGGGGTTTTGCCATGAAGGATGTCGCTGCGAGGCTGAGGACATTCCCCTCATGGCTTCATCTCACCTCCCAGCTCATTAGGAGCCCTGGATTCCTGCCTGGGATTGTATTTTGACATCGGGGGTGTAAATCAAGCCATAAACATATTTAAACTAATGTTGTTGGAAATCTGTAATTCTGACAGGGAAATGAGCACCAAAAAAGCGCATATAATATTTGGTGACATGTAATTTTAACTTCATCCAGTCTCTTTGCTTTTGAGCCATTGTTACCTGCAGGATAAGGCAATAAAATAAGGATGTACAAGAATGTGTCAAATGTAGGGCTTCCCTAAATTACACTCTGAGGCACAGATTAATACATTTAATACATTCCAGTCATGAGTGAAGTACTTATAGCAGAACAACTGCTCCTTCAGTGATATCATTCACTGGAATGAACTACAGCTAACAGTGACAAGCTGGAAAAATGCCCCCACTTTTCAAACTGTACAAATGGCATTTGGACACAGTAACTCAAAACTGGACACTTCATTTCAAGTTTAAAGCTAGTGGTCCAGTCAAAAGCTATTACTCCATCTTCTTTATTTGTAGTCCATGCTTTTGTGCTCTTTAAGAATCAAATAAATACTGGTGTAATGGTTAGCAACTGCCAGTTCAACGAAAAATACTGCTAAATTCACCAATAAGTCTTTTTTCTACACACACAAATTTATGACATAAGAACTGAACCCATTCCTGTTACAATGTCTGGATAGTTTTTTAATGTAGAGGGAGACTCACTTTAGTGATAAGAGTTTAAACCTCGGCTCCTTTTTCCTTCTTTCTGGCTCATACATCTGGATAGAGAAGAGCGTGAAATAAACGGCCGGTGCGTGCAAGCAGAGGTGCACTGAGCTGGCCTGTTCTCAGCTCCATCCATCACTGTGGCTTTGCAGCCTCTTGCACTGGTGCCTCATTCCCTTTTACATTTGCACTGGGATTATTTAAAAGCAAAGAGATTATTTGCACTGATATTATTTAAACGCAGATGTAAGAGATGACCCTTCCTCTGCATTAAGAACTTAGTGGAGGAGGGAAGGATCTGGATGCCTCCTCCTTGTTATCCTGTACAATCCTCTTTGGTCCACTATCTGCAAGTGCCTCTCTCTTCGAAGGGAGACCCCAAGCCTCCTACCCAGCCCCACTGCTGGCTCTATATAGTTAGTTCTATAGAGCTAAATAACTATAATAGTTAGATCCCAGTTTGTGATCATTACAGATGTCCTGCTGCTACATGTGCCCATGCAAGGGCAGGGAGCAGAGCTACCTTTTGCCTGAGGAGGACTTTGTACAGAAACAAGAGGCTGCCCAGAGAACGGGCTAGGCTGCTCTAAGGTCTCCCCTTCAGGAGCCTTCTCTTCTCCAGGCTGCCCCAGCCCAGCTCTCTCAGCCTGGCTCCAGAGCAGAGCTGCTCCAGCCCTCGCAGCATCTCCATGGCCTCCTCTGGCCTCGCTCCAGCAGCTCCACGTCCCTCTTGTGCTGCTGCCCCAGAGCTGGATCAGGGCTGCAGGGGGGGTCTCCCCAGAGCACAGCAGAGGGGCAGGATCCCCTCCCTGAGCTGCTGCTCACGCTCTGGGGGTGCAGCCCAGCACACGGGGGGTTCTGGGCTCAAGCACACACTGAAGCCGGGTCATGGGGAGCTTCTCATTGACCAACACCCACAAGTCCTTCTCCTCAGGGCTTCTCCATCCAGTCTCTGCCCAGCCTTGTGCTTGTGCGAGCTTTGGGGCTGGAGGTTTCAGGTCCTGCTTGGATCTGCCTATAGAAATAAGTGATCCTGAGCTTCCCCGTAGTAATCAGCACGTGTCATACCCCTTGAGAAATCCCTCCTTCATCCCTACACAACTACTGCACTGGTGGCTATGAGGGTGTTTGTAAACTAATGCTTATTCCAGACAACGTCTATGCTGAAAAACATCCATTATTAGGTGCCACACCACACCTGGAAGAATGCTTGTGGATGTGGGGGTTATGCTAGCAACTGTGCTAAACTTGTGAGGCTGGCTGATGTGAGACCCAAGTGGGGATGGTGTGATGAAGGGATAAATATTCCCAATCTCCAACCGCCACATCTTCTCTCCAGCCAGCCTTTTTACAGTGTGCTGCATTAAATACTGCAGTAAACCCAGGGCCTAACACCCACTGCAGGGAACAACGGGTTTGTTTCCAAAAGGAGAAAACCTCACACCCTAACACTTCTTCAGACAAGCACACAAATGTGTTTCCCCAAACTCAGGGGGTTATTTCCAACTTGTCTGGGACAAGACAAGGAACTAAACCACAAGTAATTCTAAATACGTTCATTTTGCTCTCTAGCTTCCCCACTTAGCAATCCTGTTCCTACAGGCCCTTGTCCCAAGCCCCTCTCCAGGTTTCCTGCAGCCCCTTTAGGCACTGGAGCTGCTCTAAGGTCTCCCCTTCAGGAGCCTTCTCTTCTCCAGGCTGACCCAGCCCAGCTCTCTCAGCCTGGCTCCAGAGCAGAGCTGCTCCAGCCCTCGCAGCATCTCCATGGCCTCCTCTGGCCTCGCTCCAACAGCTCCACGTCCCTCTTGTGCTGTTGCCCCAGAGCTGGACACAGGGCTCCACATCCCATCCTAACCCAGTTTGTAAACACTCTGATGTAGAACTCTTCTGCTTTCACCCAGGTAAATGTGGTTTATATAGATCTGGTTCACTGGGCTAGGGATCCTAGATCAATACAAATAAGAATGAAAATTAACACTACATTCTAAATTGCTAGGACTAATTCCTTGTATTGGTAATACAGAAAACCAATTAAAATTCCTCTTGCAGGATTTTATCAACAGCAAAGTACCAATTCAGAATTTTACTAGTTTCTGCCTGCTTTTCCATGGAATAATAGCAAAATATATTTCCAATTCAAATGTATAGCAAATATGCATAGTAAATAGCAAGATGTATTTCCGAAATCACTGATTTTGACTCTTCCTGTTGCCAAAATCCTTTAAGAATTAAACTAACTCCTTCTCCAAAGAACTCTCCTGAAAGTGCACACATGGGAAGGAGCCCTCAGATATGTCACTTGGAAAACCCAACACAGTGTTGGGAGACCTGACACTCCTGCTGCATCGCCTGTGCAGAGCACGGAGCACAGGGTAAACTGACAAAATAATTGGATTACACACGCACAATTCAGACTTTCAGTAACTGGGTGCTTTCTTGCTCTTGGGTTCCACAGAAAAGTCATTTTTTTTTGTTCCTTAAATCCTTGTACTGCTTATTTACATATGAAAAGGTAAGTTTATAAAAGAGCTTTCCTATTTTACTACATCGAATAGTTAATAATTTAAATCTGTGGCCATTATCATCATATAGATTGACACAAACGGCATATGGATCATTCTGGGGATGAGGGTTAGTTTCTTTTAAGAGAGAATTGTTTTAGTTTTTGCAGGAAATTAATCAGGGGAATGGGCTTTGTGGAGCATGGAGCAAATCTAATCTGTTCTTTGTTGAAATTTGCCTTGCTCCAATTCCTAGCAATTGTAGACAACATGCTCTTTTGTTCGGGAGCCACTTGTTACATGCATAATTAGAGACTGCAGTAGCTGTGTTTAAAGAAAAACTGTTTTCCAATGTAATGTGTGATCTTGATAATAGTATTTTCATCAAAGGTAGCAATTACATTCATTAAGCTGGGACTGGCAAGGCAGCAAGGAAATTAAGTGGAAGGTGAATAAAAAGCTCCCCCGTTCCTTTTTAAAACCTCTGTCTCTTTAGAAGTCGAAATGCACCACGTTGAGCTGCAAACTGGAAAATACAGACTGAATATAAGGGGGGAAAAAAGGAAAGAAAGGGGAAAAATAAAGTCCTCCTTAACCTTTCTGAATAATGATCCAGGAGATATCCTAGGGACACCTACTATAGATGCACTTTTCAAATTAAAGGGCTTTATTCTACATTAATTTCTTATGCAAGTTTTAAACGAGCTCAACATATGATTCAGGTCTTTAAAGGCTCCAGGGCTCTCTAGGATTAATTCACTGTTCTTTTCACACATCAATTAATTGTTTTGTGTGCTCAAAACCAGCAAACAGCACATAAATCAACCCGTTTAGGAAAAGACACGAGGCTGGTACCTTGTGCAAAGCACTGAAGTTGGCTATTTACACTTCATGACTGTAATAGGTAACTTTTAAAGGCAAACTGGAAAAGCAGGACAGATGCTGCTAATTCTAAATGGGTTTCATGAGTGCAGAAGTCATTTTAGCAATCTGATTCCTTGAAAGACAAAAGTTGTGGAGCACTGAAAAGCCATTCTTCCAGCGCTCTGATTATGGGTTTGCCAGTTAATAATTCAATTACACATCACTAACGTATTTGCAAACATTCCCACGTAAGAATAGCCAGCTGTAGTTGGCTTTTGGGCTAAGATTTTTCCCCCCTCTCTTTTTGTCTTAAGCTTTCCAAGAGTGAGGTTTGCAGATGGAAAAATCTACAGACGTGAGCCCCGGGAGGGCTGTGCCCAGCCCACGGGCTCCCCCAAGCACTCCTGCTGAACACACACACAGGAATCTCATTCTTTAACTCCCAAATGTAATCCTGCTGGTTTTGTTTTTTCCAGGCACTGCATCCAGGCTGAGAAGCAGGGGGGAAGTGGGTCCATCCCCTTGTACCTCTGCTCTGTGCGGACAGCCAGGGCAGCGCAGCACTGCACAGAGAAATCACTGCTTTGGGTGGGGGCTGAGCCCTGATTGTGCACACAAGCAAAATACCCCATTCCAGGGAGGCGCTGGCACAGGGTGCCCAGAGAAGCTGTGGCTGCCCCCTCCCTGGCAGTGCTCAAGGCCAGGTTGGACACAGGGGCTCAGAGCAAGGTGCTCCAGTGGAAGGGGTCACTGCCTGTGGCAGGGGTTGGGAGTGGGTGAGCTTTAAGGTCCCTTCCAACCCAAACCAGTCTGGGATTCTGTGATCTCAGGAGACAAGAACCAAGGCAGATGAGGCTTGCGGCAAGTGGGAAGGTTTAATTTACAAGCACTTACAGCAGGACAGGTATGGAGAAGCCGGTGACAACAGGTACTGTGCTCCCTTCTCACCAGGGATGTCACAGCATGATCTCAAAGCAGAGAGAAAAGGTAAGTCAGAACCTGGCTATCCACCACTCCAAAAATAGCTGTTTCTCCCTCTGCCCTTCCCAGAAATAGAACATGAAACCACAGCATCTTGGCCAAATTGGAATTTGCATAGTTCTGTGAAGCATTTCCTTCAGTTAGGAATGATTTAATTACTCTTCGCTTCCTCTTCTAGAAATCATTCCTGGATAATGAGGTTAGCACAGAGCAGATATGTTTCAGTCAAGAAATAGATGTAATTCAGTGCCAGGAGGCTTTTACAGTTAAGGAAAAAAAAAGGTTTTTGGACACTTCTACATAGAAGCAGCAATATAGAGAGGGTTGGCGATTAAATGACAATAGCTGAGACACCAGGTCATCGGATGCTTTAACCCAGTGTTCCGTCCCCCTCAAGAATCAGAGGACAACCACAACCCTCTTGTGGCCCAGATCCTTACACAAGGATAACAAGGTATATTTTGAATACTCTTAAGTGATGATAAGCTATATTACCTCTAGCGAATTGTTTCTCTCTGCAATTGAACCACTGAAATCAAAGTAGAGCTAAAATACTTCTAGCATAAAATGGAAGACCTATTGCTGCACCTTACCATGGACTTCGGGAACTGAATCCTGCATGGCAGCCAAATACGTTTGATGATAAATAGCTTGTGGAACCTAGCTTTTATTATTCAAGCAACCATCAAAATAACCTTGCCACATCAAGCAAATGTAGACATTGCTACAATTAAACTGAGAAAATGGTTCTTTTTAAAGCTTGGTTGGACAGACCTCAGTGATTTGGTGTTTAGGAAGAGAGCAGAACAGTTTGTGTTTGGTAAAAATCCTACAGTGGAATGTAAGGGATTTTTCTCAGACCATGGGGAAAACAAGATTATGAACACTGGTAGAGACTTTCTATCTTGTAACCATGTTCTAGGGCATAACAGGGAGTCACAAAACGTTTCCAAAGTTCAAAAAGCACCTACACTGGAAAAAGGGCTTTGCCTCAATTCTTATGGGACCAACTGGAGCAATGCTGCATGTGTGAAAGCCTCCCCCTCAGAACAGAATGTCTAATGCAGTGGTTTGCGATAAACCGCATTTGCTCCATACCAACTCTGTTTTCAACAGCTCCATTAATAAACCATGGTTCTAGGGAGCTTTTCAGTATTTAACCACATTTCCAGAACCTTAACTTTATACTTTCTGAATTATTCCTTGGTTGGTTTGGGGTCAGTTTAGCAGAATTGAGACAAAGCTGTTCTCTATGAGATAAAACACTCGCACACACAAAGTAAAACACTGTGCCTACAAGTCAGCATCATTTCAAAGGTGGCTTTTTCACTTCAGCTGGTCCTTTAGTCAATGCTGGATGCACAATACATCACCAAAGTTCTATTAGCTAATACTTTTTAGCATAAGTAACATTTGAAGCCTCTGGGACTCCATTTACCCTTCACAATCTCTAGTTTTTGTATCCATACAGGGAAACAAAAAATATCCAGAGAAACTAATGTCTAAAATGTAATTATCACGTCTTTGGGTACCACCTAAACAAAGGCAGAAAACCTCAGTGACCCAGTATCGAATTAAAGCTGGAGGACTGCTCTGGTTATATTGAACAATTAGCATTTAATCTGCATCTTTAGGATGCAAATTAGTGAACAGAAAAAATCTTGCAGCATGTCCCAGAAAATGAATCAGGCCAAAAATATTCAAGACACTTGGAGCAAAGAATGCGATGGGAAGGATGATAGAAAGTCACACTGTTCCTCTGATGGGTGGGTCATAGTTCAGAAGTCTTGGCTGAATGTCCATAAGAGAAGGCAGGGAACACCCTCAAGCAGAACACCAGCTCTGGAAGTCTGTATCAGAGCTTCTCATGTCCTATGGAGACCCAACCAGAGTCTTTCTGCAGGCTCCAAAATGGGAACTTTCCAAAACGGAATCATCAAATTTAAGGGATAGAGAGGCAGCGGATGCAAATTCAACATGAACCCATTGTACTGCAGCTCCACGCTTTCCTTTGTTCTCTCTACACTGGGAAAGTCATCTCACTGCTGGAAAACATCAAGACATTTCTTGATCTGCCCACTTGCATTTGCCTCTAAACAAACACCATGTTCCATTTCAGCTCTTCCCACCAAGGAGCGCCTTCCCACTGTGACCCTCCAGCCACCGCTACGGATGAACCAAAGCTCATTGTCAGTCCTGCTCATGTCTGTAAATTGCCTTCTCTCCCCTGTTCAACACACCCAAAGCACTCAAGCCCTGCTTTATCCGGCCATTTACAATAGAGGTTTTTAAAACTCACAAACTCTGACAATGGGGGGTGGTAACACTCCAAACTGATGGTTAGACCTGATGGTTTCAGTCCATACATGCTTACTTCCTGGCTAGGAAACCCCCAAATACACAAACCAGCAATGTGGAAGTTGGGGATTTACTGCTGTATTTTAGGTTTGCCTGCTGCTATTTGATTATTTCTTTCTTTTATGGAAGAGCTTTTCTTTCTTCAGAGATCCCTGCAAAATGATGAACATAATCTGCATGTTCAGAAGTCCTCATTGTATGGTTTAAATAAATCCAGTTCTGAAAGTGATGGTTACTTGGCTACTGAGACACTGTTTTCTGTCAGGTCGGGAGTGCTCTGTCTTTAGGATCTTTAGTGAAGTCACCTTGAGGTTGTTTTCTATGTGCAGTTCTCCAGTATTAGTAGCTCTACAGCTACTAAGACACAGAAAGGAAGAAGAGTTTCAGAATGATATAAATTCAAATGATCTTGACAGAATATATATAAAAGCTATTACTGCCCATTGAGACCATACATAGTTTTGATTTATATTTTAAAATATTTATCAGAAAAGTTACATTGTACATTGCACATTCTTCTGAACATTAATATACCAATACAAATCAATGTGTGAATGCTCGTATCTATGAAACAAGCTATTAGGAAACACACTGGTAAGTTGTAATTACCTAATCACAGAATCATAGAATGGTTAGGGTTGGAAAGGAGCCTCAGGATCATCTAAGTTCCAAATGCATTTGTTATTGCACATGAACAGAGTATTTTTAGAGGATAATAAAGGCCAATATTTCGAAGTGGCTTAATAATGTCTGTAGTATCAGATAATGAGAAATTCCCTCAATGCCACTAAACTGGACTTTGTTAATTACAGCAACTGATCTTACAACTGGCGTATTTAACTGAAATAATAGTTGTCAATCCTATTTGTTAGCCTGGAACTCTGGATTCACTATGCACTGATGTTCGACTGTCTGTGGTGTGGACTTGGAAAGAACTCTTTGTTTCCTCTCACCTGTGTGTATGCAATCAACCATACTACGTTAATCTTACAGTCATATCAGTAAAGCTTCCAGCCATGCCCCCTCACCAGGACCTGGAGCAAGGAGTTACACTTCACAGAAGACAGCTCCTTGTAAAACACTCTGCAACTGACTGTATTTCAATATAGCATAAAATGATGAATTGTGTGGGAATTCTTTGGGAATTGTATAATGCATATTCATCTGCCCATCAGCTCTCGCTTGATTTGTGCCTCCATCACACACAATGCACAATGACAACAGGTAAATATTTAAGAAGTGTTTGTGGTAGCTGTTAACCACTTGCAGGTAATTCCCTTAGGAGAAGATCTGTGACACTGGCACACTGAATACATTTCTTCAGCTATGGTGTATCCAGTAAGCAAGCTCTGAAAGTCAGAGAGCTGCTTTTGAAGCAGAATGTGTCTCAAATCCAGCTTAGCTTGAAGGAAGAACTTGAAATGTGCCTCTCACCAAAAGATTTCCAAATGGAACTGCAATAACATGTTAATTAGAAAATTCTTTACATACCAAAAGGCTCCCAATGAACAATTACTTTATATTTCACATAAACCTCTTCTAACACAATCTTTACATGGGGAAAAGCAAATGTGGAAGAAAGAATAACAGCAAAGAAAACATCATATGAAATATTGTATTTGAGCACTTCCCAAGTAGTGTTTAAATGTTTCTATGGAAATCTACCTCAGAGCTTTATCCCAGAGCAGAATAAAACTAAGGAAAACTGACGGATGATAACATCATTCTCTCCTAGCACAAAAATTGCAAAATCTGGGAAAAAATGTAAATGGCAGATTGTTAGAGAACCATCACCTGATATACAAGATTAGCACTGGATCAAGTCATGTATAAAATTCAGGCACTTTTAAATACATTCTCAATAGAGGTCTTTTCTTCTAAATCAGGGAAGCCCAGATGCAACATTTGATACTGAAGATGCTGCTCCAGGGCAACAGACTGGATTGATTGGGCTGACAAAGGGCACATAAAGGGAAAGCTCCCCAGAATCATAGAACAGTTTGTGTTAAAAGGGACCTGCAAAGCTCATCCAGTGCAACCCCCTGCAATGTGCAGGGACATCTTCCATTAGGTCAGGTTGCCCAGAACCACATCCAGCCTGGCCTTGAAAAGTCTCCAGGGATGGAGCATCTACCACCTCTCCGGGCAACCTGTTCTAGTTGTATGAATACGTATGGAATATAAAGCAGCCTTGAGTCCTTTCATTAGCACACAAGGCCTCAGAGTGTCACAAGGCCACTGGTGCAGCCAGCTACCACCACCAGACCTGTGCCCACAGTGCCTAATGCAGACAATCCATAAACGCCTATCCCAAACAGAACAGAGGGTGGGGAATGCAGGCAGCTCTTAACAGCTCCTGTGCAACAGCACAGCACATCTTACTACTTCATCAACATCTGCATTTAGTGCAGCAATGGAATCAGACTTAAGGGGATGAAGCAAATGACCTCTTCCCAGAATAGCTCTCCACGACGGTACATGCCCTTTTAAAACAAGGATGAAAGAAAGTCAGTGGCTCTAATTCATTTGTGCACATGCTCCTCCACAGAATTTTCTGGACAAAAATCAAATACAACACAGACACTTCTTTCAACAGCTAGTGTGTACAGAATACAGTATATAGAACTGAGAGACATGGAATATTTACAGCTGTGACATTAGGTAAAGGCTTGACCTTGTATTTCTGAGAACTGTCGAGTAGCTGATGAGGCTGTTCAGGTTGTTTCATGGACTGAAGCAGACCTTTTACATAAACCTGGGTATCCAGCCCATCACAGTCCTTCAAAGAGCTCTGCACTTTCCTCCATAAAGGGTTTGCTTTTAGCACTACGGAAAGTAGTTAAATATTGCCACTCACTTCCTAGCCTCATGCAAAACTGCAGGAGCCAAGCTAAAATAGCACCCCAAACTAGGACACCTATTAACAAGTATGAATCAAAACCTGATCTCTGCTGACACACATCAGCAAAGCAGCCTAAACTGCCGCAGGTAAGGACTGCCTCACATTGGCACAACTCATCACATTAATCAACCTTAACACAAGCATTTTGTAGTGTGGTTATGATCATTTTAGACTTGCAGATAAGACTATATTGAGCAGAATAACTGTAGTTCACTGTTTCAGCATCTGTAGTCTCAATTCTAGTCTAACAGTCTCCCCAGCCATCTCAGCTCAGCTGAAAGCCTGCAAACAACCTGAAATGCATTAATAATGATAATAATGGTAATAGTTGTAATAATAATGCTAGAAGATAACTTCAGAAATCATCTAATCTACCCTCCTACTCTTTTATTGTTGAAAATTTCACAGCTGTTGATCAAACTGATACGGGAGGGGTTTTTTCTATAGGTATAAGGAGAATCACATTAATTCCTTGCCTATCAACAGGCAAAGAGCGCATGTAGGGGGACTGATTCATTAAAGCAGTCACTTAGAATCATAGGATAGTTAGGTTTGGAAAGGACCTTAAGATCATCCAGTTCCAACCCCCCTGCCATGGGCAGGGACACCTTTGAAGCCGACAGAAAGTAAGGAAAGTCTGTAATAGCGCTGTTCCTCTTCGCTTGTTTCTTTGTATAAGGCACTGCCATCTGCTTGTTTTACAAAACCATACTTGTTAAGTGGCATTTACCCCAGTTTTGCTCAAAAATCCTTAGGGACTCTCAGCCTGTAACATTCTAAACTCCACTCCAAGTGAATCATCAGTGACTGAGATTCTCCTAAGTCAGCCAAAGCCACAAAACCAATCCTTCCCTCCCCAAAACACTTGAGGCAAATTGCCAATTACAGCAATTATAACGATTTTTCATATATTAAGCTTTCTATCTCTTGATTCTTAATGAGATCTCCAGCACTGGAGAGGTTTCTACTGTAAATAAAATGTCTGATTATAAAGTAAACAGGGAGGGATAGAAAAGCAAATACTTCCCCAGCCCCCCACCCCCTTTCTCTCAAAAGGAGAACAACTTTGCCAGTGAACCACTAACTTCCATGAGCGAGTTTTCTAGGCTGCAAATTAACAGTCCCTCTGTAACCCCCAGAAGGGCTCTGAGGGTTAAAGTTTGTAAAATACATTGAACATGGAAAGGCCACTGTGAGGTAGTATCATAGCACTCCCATTACCTAGCTTATATCTGTCTTTTTGCAGAACTACTAGAGCTTTTTTTACCCAATTTCACAAAGATTTCAACTCAACCTTTTCTGAAAGGAAAACTATAAATAGCCTCTTAGATTAAAACCCTTAACAGCTGAGAAAGCTGGAAAGAGAGGTAGATATTATCTACCTTTCAGTGCTACAAATTGGGGCTGGAAGGGCTTAATTACCAAGATATACTTAAGAACACACTGAGGGCTGCTATAAAAATTACTCCAATTACAGCAGCTCCACAGACATCACTCCACCTGAGAGAGAGGAAACTATCACTTCTATTTCTCTCTCTTCTCCATGCTAATAAAGGGCATCATGAACAAACAGCAGCTTCACACCCTGCAACAGTTCTGCTGCGTGTGTAGTGTCTTGTCTCCCAGATGGCTTAACAGAATCTTTCATACCAGGCAAGCCAAGGGTTTGGCTTCTTTTGTTTTCACTTTGAAGCCTCAAAGTGAAGATACACTGCAGGCATAACCTAAGGCAACAAGCCAGTGTGTTAGCTTAGAAGTCCCTCAGGCAGAAAGAAATACTTTTTAACCCATGATTTGGATTGGAATGTGGAATTCACAATTTCAGATGAATTACACACTCACTGCTCTGAAATGGGTTCCTGGTTTTCCTTACAATTTCATCTGTGATCAGGTATTCCTATTTATGATGTTATTAATGATTTTTATGATTACAAACAAATGTGTAATTCACAATGAATGTTCAGAGAAACAAATCCACTAGCAGTCCTGAGTTCTTCTGGTTTCAGTACTCCTTTGCTAAGCTTTTTGCAATGGTGCTCAACTGGATGTTTGAGGTTCCTTCATATATTGTACCTGAAATCAGAAGAAAATATATTAGAAGACTATAAAACCACATTGTGTATATCAAAGAGAGACCAAGATATTATTCTAACAGTTCATTTAAAACACCTACAATTACAATGTAAAGATTTACTGAGCAAGTTCTAGAAACAAAATTATATTGTATAACACAATTTTTTAACAATAATTATTTATATTATAATATATAAATCATAGAATTATTTGGGTTGAAAGGGACCTTAAAGCTCATCTAGTTCCACTAGGGACACCTTCCACTAGATTAGGTTGCTCCAAGCCCTGTTCAGCCTGGCCTTGAACACTGCCAGGGATGGGGCAGCCACAGCTTCTCTGGGCAACCTGCTTTTATTATATGCAGCAATTAAAGTACTCTTCTGCTGGTACCACATAATGACAAAGACATTTTCCTGAAAAGCAATTCCTAAACAACCAACAAAATTAAGTATTTACAAATGCTACCAGCAATTAAATCAAAGGGTAATATAGTTAGAAATGTCAAACTGTTAGGTCCCAGGATTATACTGGTAAACAAGGAAGTATTGAAAATAAAACTCCACACAGATTCAGGGCTTAAAGCCAAAGAAGTTGTCATATTTTCTGAACTCTGATTTTCTTAATAGAATAGGATACAATGTGTGTGCCTGTATTTTACTGGTGTCTAATGAAACATTTTAACCTTACATACATACATATTTATTTATACCTAAACTTTTACCTTCTTGTATCTGAGCCTTTGAATCAGTGTCGATTATAGACTCAAGGAAGAAATAACTTACAAAGAACAGCCAGTCATTCATCCTCCAACTTGAGTACTACTACTGATGCAAGAAACACTTGTTTAAGAAACTAGCACTCACCTATCTTGCAGTCACGGTAATACTTTTCTATGGGATAATTTTTTGTGAAGCCAACGCCACCCATCCATTCAATACATTTACTAGTTGTCAGTGTTGCAACCTATGAAAATAGTTTCAGAGTTATAATTTCAGGATTCAACCTCATGCAGGTGGTAGTAAATTTTATCCTTTGTAGCTATTTAGAGTAAAAACAAACCAGCAATTAAAGCAGCCACTTTACAGGGAAGAGCCAAATTAGAATAAAGCCATATTAGAATAAAAAAGACATTTTTCTGCATCAGAGGACATCAAGAATTCACTAGCCACTAATGCAATAGTTCATATGCTGCACTACGAAGAAGACTAGCAGCAGCATGCAAGACAGCAATTACAAAGAGGCAGAAGCAATCCAGTTTCAAGTCATATGAAGACTTGCAGTTGTGATCAGCAGAGTTGAAATGGCCACAAATGAAGTCTCATAATGCCATTTCTCCATCAATGAAAAGAGAATTCTGGCAAAATGCAATCTCTCTAGATGAGTGAAGATATTAATTTATTTTCTCTTTTAATGCTGTGGCTTGCTTGTCAGAATCTAGGGATGTGAGCAGTTTATTCTCAGGTGGTCTACCTTACATTCCATACATGGACTGGGAATCATAGAAGCATAGAACAGTTGGGGTTGGAAAGGACCTTAAGATCATCAAGTTCCAACCCCCTGCCATGGGCAGGGACACCTCACACTAAACCGTATCACCAAAGGCCTCGTCCACCCTGATCTTGAACGACGAATGAGAAGCAAGATAAAAGTACATCCACAGGTTGCACTGCAAAATGTGAATTAGAGGTTATACATTCACCAACAGGTTAAGCTTTTAAACAGCAAGGAAATAAAGCCACAGAAGAAAGAAACTGCAAGTCACCTCAGCAGCGTAGTACTTGGCCATGCTTGCCTCCTTTATGAATGGCCTTCCTGTTTCCGCAAGACGGGCTGCGTTGTAGGTCAGCAACCTGGCTGCCTCCAACTGTGTGGCCACCTGAGCTATCTGGTGTTGCATTCCCTGTAATAAAGACACCACAACTCAGACAGAACCAGGACCTAGTACTCAACTGGGATCTCTAGTGAGAGCCATTCTTTTCACCAAGGAACATACTTATACTCTAAAACAGAAATACAAGATCCAAATGGACTGTGAATTCCAAATTCTTCTGTATCTATTGATACTGAAGTAGGGAAAACCTCTTGGCCACCAAAGTCTTTAGGAACTGCATTCTCATCTTCTCCTTCCTTTTTCTTGTATTCAGAAGTAGTGGGGAATTCCCTGCCTGACTGGCTGGGCAGGAGTGTTACCTATTTGCACCCATGAATATCAGGGAAAGCTTCAGCCAAATCTCAATGTTCTCCCCAGCATTGCAGAGACGTGGGTAGGTCAAAGCCGTATTTTCACTTTGCAGCTCTCTATGAGCACATTCATACATTAATAAGTCTAGATCCCTGATGATGTGAAAACAAGTACCTCTCAAATAAAGTCGAGAACCAGCAGGCTGATAACCACTTCTTCCCATGTTGCATAGCCACGGGACAAGAGTTAGGAGCAGCATAAAGGAGACATGACCAATGAATGGATTTGAAGGAAAAGAAAAAGGTGATGAAGCTCACATCTAAATAGTAGGTATTACAGAAAAATGGGTTTATTTAAGGAGCCCCAGACATTATTATGATTGAAAACGAACATTTACTAGTCTAACTTTTACCCAAAACACAATGAAATCTTTCATCTTATTAGAACATTAACACTGCACCCTAAAATCTGCAAAAATATATATGCAGGTCAAAATAACAAAATGATTTGGCATTTAGAAATTCCATTTTTCATTCAAAAGATGCAGTTCTGATCATTTCCTAGATCTCTGTGGGTGCTTCCTAAAATCTGTATGAATTGTGAGTAGTACTAATGTTCCTTCAGCCAAGATGTAGGTTTCTTTTAACAAGAAAATTACTATAGTAATTACAATTATATATCTTCCTTATTAAACTATACATCATTTTTGCAATGAACAGTTCTTTTCGTTTTAAGACTCAGGTATTATCATGAAAATGCCTTTGTATAACACAGGAAATCTAATAATTCAATCAGTTTCCTCATCTTTTTATTATTTCTAGTGTCCAGAAAAAGGCCTTCCCCTAGACCTCCTGAAAGGGTAAAAAAACTAGGAACACATTCAACATACTGTGATATTAAAATCAGAAGAGAAAGTTGCTCCATGTGTATTGTTTTCCAAGGCTGTCAATATGCTATCAAGCACAAGGACTTATGTCAACAATGCTTTGAAGTTTTAAAGTATTTACATGGCACTTACAAAGGCACATAGCACTGAATTGAGGTACTTTATGTGGCTCATCTGAAATTCTTCTCAGATATTAAGGGGAGACATGACACAAGGTGGAGCACAACTTACACAAAACACATTACTCATTTTACTGACTTCAACTACTGTGTTAACAACTACTCTCTTGGAGGACACTTCCCATGTGTTCATTAACAAGTACCTGGAAGTCGAATACGCTTTTCCCAAACTGGACTCTCTCCTTTGTATAGGGAATTGTGTGGTCAAAACAGCCCTGTGCCAGTCCTAACATCTGTAAGAAATAAAGCATATGTTAGGAAAGGTTGGTTAACTGATTTTACCTAATTCAGATGATAATATTTTATGTTCTTCTGGTCAGGCAGTTTACCTCTGTAAAATGCTTAGTACTCAGGAGAAAAGTATTCTTCATAGCTAGGGATTGCTACCACTTCCACAAAGCTAAAACATAATGAAGGTTCTGTATAGAATATCAAGAGCCAGAATTTTACAGCTGTTAGACCTACTGAGGTGAGTTATGACAAAAAATAAAGTCTGAGGAGTTAAGCCTACTCCACACTACTCCACTCCTGAAAGAAACTTTCTTACTATCGGCAAAGATTTGTGAAAACGTTATCTCTACTTTTTGAACAAAAGTGTGGTTGCACAAATATTAAGTGTTTCTTGGAAAATTCTTAATTACACAGGAAAATGACTGTAACTGAAGTTCTACAGATCTACATTACAATACTAAAGGAAAAAGAATGTGAATGATTATTCAAAGCTATCTGCATCATCAAAATAATTTCTCGTTATATAGAAGCCACCAGACTGTCAGAATTAGCTATTTATTTCAGAAGTTAGAATATCAAGGTAGCGAAAGGAGAGAGAACATTTCTTCCAGCATTTTCTAGGAAAAAAGCAACCTCACAGAACAGTTTTAGAAGAGCCATTGTCTGTTCACACCTTGTTCACTCAGCAGTGGAGACAACAAAAGACAAGTGGTACCTTGGAGAATAACATCTGGGAAAACTACACACCAACATTCATAAGGAAGTAACTCTCATCATAGAATCATAGAATGGTTTGGGTTGGAAAGGTCCTTAAAGCTCATCCAGTTTCAACCCCCTGCCATGGGCAGGGATGCCTCACACTAGACCATGTTGCCCAAGGCTCTGTCCACCCTGGCCTTGAACACTGCCAGGTTTGGAGCATTTACAACTTTTCTGGGCAACCCATTCCAGTGCCTCACCACCCTCACAGGGAAGAACTTCCTTATATCCAACCTGAACTTCCCCTATTTCAGTTTGAACCCATCATCCCTATCACTCCAGTCCCATATGAAGAGTCCCTCTCCATCATCCTTGTAGGCCCCCTTCAGACACTGGAAGCTGCTCTGAGGTCTCCACGCAGCTTTCTCTTCTCCAGGCTGAACAGCCCCAACTTTCTCAGCCTGTCTTCATAACCTGAACTTCCCCTGTTTCAGTTTGAACCCATCACCATCACTGGAGTCTCCTAGTGTCTGATTTGTTAGCCTGAAGAAACATTATGAAAGTAAACTAGTCTTATGTTTTTTTTAACTATCAGATTTTGAGAAGTGTTCTCCATTCCAAAAAAGATAGTAAAGAAAGGATCCTGCCTTTCATACATATTGGGATATATAGGTATTAGTAAATAAGATCAGTTGGGTTTATTATGTAACTACCACCTGTCTGAATGCATTCTGTCTACCTAGTTTTATTCCTAGAAAAAACAAAGATAGGAAATTATATTAGGGGAAGCATTAAACAAAGGGGAAAAAGAAAAAAAAAAGAGGAAATTAAGGACATGAAGAACTATCAAAAAGTGAGTGATATAGTAAAATTGGAATCTCATAAAACTTTTCTACTTCAAGACAGGGTACTACAATGTGGCAGTCAGCTGCCACACTAAGGAGCTTAGTCAAACTACTTTCAGTGATGTACAGTACTGTATGGGTATTTTTGGACAGACCCACATATTAAGCTGAAAGCCAAGGCCCCAAGAAGATAAAACCATGACCTTGCCTGGGTTCAGACATCTACACCTTCATCATTTAAGGTTCTAGAAAAAAACCCCACTATATATAGGAAAATGGGGATCTGGGAAAATAACATAAAGCAATGTTACTGTATCACCAGATTTGCTGCCTTTTGCTATAAACTCATATAGATGAACCAAGTAAATCTACCTCAGTAGCTGTAACAATATATGGAGCTACCTTGCATTCACCTTTTCACAGCCACAATTACATTTTATAAGATGTTAATTACCTTCTAAAACTATTTCTACTGCAAAACTATATTCAATTCTACAGGGCTTTAGAACTGCTGTTCTTGTCCATTCAAGTGCACTTCTCTTAATTTGAGAGGTGCCAAGAAAGTAGTAACTTAAGATACAACAACTACCTGACCTTAACTTTTAGTTAGGTTGTAAATATAACTTGGAGTAATTAAGCATAAAATAAGGCCATATATTTTACTGCGAGAGCCTTTATACTATTTATACCCCCGGTTTTTAAATGTCGTATCAAACTAAGTTTAATCACAGATAAGCTTTATAAATGATGGAAAAGCCAACCCATTTAGCAGCATAGTATATTGCCATGTGGAAAGTCTAAATTTCATGAGGTTCACTCCTGGCCTGTCTGTAAACCAGCGCAAAAGATAAGGGAGACTGGTAGCACAGACATATTATATCCTATACAACACAACTACATCCACAACACAGTAGAAACAGAGAAAGCATTACTTTCAGAAGCAAGATAAAAACATAAATACTTGTCCTATGTCATTTTATTATAGGGCTGAACCTGATTTCCATGGAAATCAGCAGTAATCTCAGATCCAAACTGAGTTTACAACAAAATACATTTTAAAGTAACTCCAAGGTCAGTAAATATTTCCCCCTAAGATGCCATAATGTGCAAGTCTCAAACACAATGAATTAGGATAGCTGTGCTATGAAGAAAAGTATTTATTTTAAAAATAAGTAGACTTTTAAAAAGAAGTTGTTGGGAAAACATCATATAGAATAAAGTCATATTTGGCAATCCTATATAAGCCCAGCTGGAAGCATTAATATTACACATTTCAGTGTGTAATACTTTCTAATGGGAGTTTTCTTTCTAAAATAGATTTGCATAATGAAAGATGTTGCTCTACCTCAGAAGCAATACGTTAACCCTCAAAGACAAACTAATTGCTATTTAATGTTTTCCAAATCTATTGCTTATGTCACCAAAGGAGAATTTCACCATTTACAGTTGTTTCAGTATTTGACTGCAACTTAGCTACAGGCACAGTGACATCTAGTGGCAACTGAGGTTTTAATATAGTATTTTCTAAATAGTTTCTTCTTGTTAGATTTAAGTATTTTGTAAATTTGAATCCAGTTCTGTACTGGCTGTACTCAGTATTAAACAGAATTACCCACCTGTGCAGCAATACCTATTCTGCCAGTATTTAGCATTCCAATTGCATACTTATAGCCTTGTCCAACCTGTCCCAGGATATTGGTCTCAGGAACCTAAAAAATAAAACACCACCGTTATTCCTGTTCTATCCTGCTTTGCAGCTTCTAGTAGAAGGGTTCAGAGGTGAACCAGTCTACAGGGTTTATTTAATGGTCCTCACCAGTGAAACATAAAACATAAACTAACTATAAAGCCCTAATTATTCTATGATTCTAAATCAGTCATTTGGTTCTAGAATATTTGGTTAGAACATTTCCTCATACATGTGGTTATCATCGAATCACAGACTGGTTTGGGTTGGAAAGGACCTTAAGCTCATCCAGTTCCAACCCTCCTGCCATGGGCAGGGACACCTCACCACAGACCATATTGCCCGAGGCTCTGTCCAACCTGGCTTTAAAGTTTAACACTGCCAGGGATGGGGCATTTACCAACTCTTTGAGCAATTATAAACTGGTGTTTGAGAAAAACTGTATTAAAACTTAAGTAAACCAACCTCCCTCAAGACTTCTGTGAAAGAACAGGGAGGAAGAAGTTAAAATATGCCAATTAATCCGTATGTCTGAGGAAAAAAAGATAATGAGGGGATTTAGTTAACATTCTTATATGTGGTCGAGTTCCAATTACACACGAATTAGGTTTCAATAGCTAAACAACCTACAATACCTTAACGTTCTCAAATGTTACTGGACAGGTAGAAGATGCTCTGATTCCAAGCTTGTCCTCCTTCTTCCCCACATGTAGCCCCTCTGTGTCACGATCTACTATGAAGCATGTAATTCCCCTGTATCCCTAGGATGAATTAGAAAGTAATCAAGAAGTGGTTTTTTATACTAATTATGCTGGTTTTGGTTGTGTGGTGCTTAGTAGGTTAAACTGTGACACTAATATCACCAAATGGTATCTAAACATCTCATTCCAATACAGAAATTTTACACCTGCTTAATACTATATTACTAAATAAATACTGGTACCATCATCTTTCCATCTATGTCTGCTAACTGTGGTTTACATAGGCCAGGAATACATTTCTATTAAAATATTCCATGTGGAAAACTTGATCAGAACAACCTTGTTAAGTTCTCTTGATGAGACAAGGAACTGGTTTTATGTAAATGAAACAAATAGGACTCTGGTGTCTGTCTATACTAAAAATCACTGGGAAAGCAAGTTATTGCTGTGCAGTGAAGTCAGTCCTCGCCATCAGAACATGTGTCACAAAGAATAGGCTGTAAGAAGACATTGGGTATCTTTAGTGTAAAGTGGTAAATCGAATAATGGCTCTAAACCCATAGAATCCCAGACTGGTTTGTGTTGGAAGGGACCTTAAAGCTCCTCCAGTTCCAACCCCTGCCACAGCAGGGAAACCTTCCACTAGAGCAGCTTGCTCCAAGCCCCTGTGTCCAACCTGACCTTGAGCACTGCCAGGGATGGGGCAGCCACAGCTTCTCTGGGCACCCTGTGCCAGCGCCTCAGCACCCTCACAGGGAAGAGCTTTTGCCTAAGAGCTCAGCTCAGTCTCCCCTCAGGCAGGTTCAAGCCATTCCCCTTGGCCTGTCCCTACAGGCCCTTGTCCCAAGCCCCTCTCCAGCTTTCCTGCAGCCCCTTTAGGCACTGGAGCTGCTCTAAGGTCTCCCCTTCAGGAGCCTTCTCTTCTCCAGGCTGACCCAGCCCAGCTCTCTCAGCCTGGCTCCAGAGCAGAGCTGCTCCAGCCCTCACAGCATCTCCATGGCCTCCTTCAGACTTGCTTCAACAGCTCCACGTCCCTCTTGTGTTAAGTACAATGAAAGAAAGACCCTTCTTCTTACTTAGTCAAAACAGGAAATTTAATATAAAAATAAATATATTTAAGTTAAAGTTTTAAGAAAGAGATACTGGAAGAAGTTAAATAATAACTAAAAGTTTTAAATAACTTAGATTTGTATTTTATTATTACTCTACTGGTACAGTTCAGTAGCTGACTTTTCTGAATCTACAAGCTACATCCAAAGTGGTGACAGAACTTGAAATGTGCATATTCAGCTTTGTTTTTTTTACCTGAACATTCCTTTCTGTAGTATATCCTTGTTAGGTTTCCAATGCGTGTAGCCTAAGCTCTCTTTTGCCTTTTATAACAGCAACTTGTCAGTTAAGTCAGAAGCACTGGAAAGACAGACTATCTGTTGTTCTTCCATTACTCAGAATAATCCCAATGCATGCTGTGCTCTTCATCTAAGCAATTATGTTCCTGACATTTTTATTTTCCCTGGTGGGAGGAATTTATTAAATTGCTCAGCAAGTTTTCAAGTTTTGTTGGAAAACATTTTTAAAGGTTTGCTCTCAGCCAGCAAAAGGTGCAAGGAACATCAAATTTAACATCAAATTATTAATATCAAATCCCTAGTTTCATGTATGATTATCTGTCATTGAAATGTGACTATTCTTTAGCAACTTACTAAGGATGGATCTGTATTTGCCATCACGAAGAAAACTCCTGCATGTTCTGCTAAGCTAATCCACATCTTTGAGCCATTGATGACATAGTAGTCTCCTCTCTTTTCAGCCCGAGTCTTCAAAGAGAAAGCATCACTGCCAGATCCAGCCTCCGAAAGACAGAAACTGCCTATCTGTCAATGAAAAAAGTAGTCTTAGTTTTTACTGAGCATATAGGTACATGTCTGCAATTAAAATAGTTATGAATGATCACAAGTCTCTTAAATTCAAACATTTTAACCTACTGCATCAAAGTAACTAAGTTTCAGATACGGAGATTAAGAATAGAAACACTATGTAATTACACATCTCTCAAAGTCAACTGCTTTAACATCCTTTTCCACAGTAAATTAAATTTTAATGAAACTAGTAACTGCCTTTCCACTTTTACCTCTCAGCTACTGGTGACAGGATGTATCTATAGCACCACAGATCTCAGCTCTACCCAGTGCTTCAAAGCTCACACATAAAGATTATTTTCCAGTGCTGCCGTCACTGAAAGAAAAAGCCCCACTAATATCACTGTCAAGAACCATATTACAGTTCAGTAAAGCGAGACTTTGACTCACCGTATCTTTAGCCACTCTGGGCAAGTAAGTTCTTTTTTGTTCTTCTGTTCCATATGTGGTAAACAACTTATTTGTTAGTGTATTTTGGAGTTCACATAAAAGAGATACAGCTGGATCGACTTTGGCTAATTCTTCTACCACCAATATGGTGGAAAAAAATGAAGCTCCAGTTCCTCCGTATTCTTCCCCAAGCTCAATACTCATCAGCTGAAATAGAAAAGAAGCAAATAAATTAATCTCTTAGTTCCTGTCAGCAACTTGTTAGTCCAACCTGATGCTTAATATATTAAAATAACAGACACGGAATGTGAGTATTTCCAGACCTTTCTCCAAATAACTCTTTTCCTTCAATACCCTTAACAAACCAACAATTTCTCACAGAATCATAGAACCATTTAGGCTGGAAAAGGCCTTTAAGATCATCGAGTTCAACTGTTAACTCAGCATGGCCAAGTCCACCACTAAACCATATCCCTAAGTGCCACATCTACACATCTTTTAAACACCTCCAGCCACAGTGACTCAACCACTTCCCTGGGCAGCCTGTTCCAGTGCTTGTCAACCCTTTCAGGAGAGAAATGTTTCCCAGTATTCAGTCTCAACCTTCCCTTGTGCAACTTGAGGCTGTTTTCTCTTGTTCTATTGCTTATTACTTGGGAAAAGAGACTGACCCCACCTCACTACAACCTCCTTGCAGGTAGCTGCAGAGAACAAGGAGGTCCCCCCTGAGCCTTCTCTTCTCCGGACTGAACCCCCAGGTCCCTCAGCCCTTCCCCATCACACTTGTGCTCCAGACCCTTCACCAGCTCCACTGCCCTTCTATGGACTTGTTTTAGCACTTCCATGTCTCTCTTGCAGTGAGAGGCCTGATGGCAGAAAAAGCTAAAATTGGATCCAGGAAGAACACCAAGGTTTCTGCAACACAAATCCCTGTGGTTGGCCAGTAAAGGCATGGAGGACTCCTGATACTCCAGCAAAACTTATCAGAGTCATGGCAGTTCTAGCACTCTACACAATTATGTTTATCCAACTGTAAAAACAAAACAAAAAGGCATGGGGAAAAACAAGGAACTAAAAGGTAAGGCAAAGAATGGTGTGGGAGAGGGAGACATGGAAAGAATACTACAGTAAAAGATGGAGAGTGGTTAAAAACGGAGAAAAAGTTGCCTTGCTGTTGCTAAATCTAGAATTTTTATTGATGCACCGGTTAATTTGAATTATATCTCTCAAACTTTTAATCTAAAAATCTGACAAGTACACAGGTAGAGATTCCTAAAATCACCACTTTCTGAATAAAAGATTAAGTATGCAGACCCCTTGTTCAAACAATCCCTGTATTACAGAGTCTTCCATTTTTGAATTCTCATCCATTTTCTGTACCAAAGGTGCAACTCGTTCCTGAGCAAACTTTGTCACTGTAATGAAGAGAAGAAAGCAAGCATGTAAGTATTCCAACAGTCTCCTTAAAGATCAGTATCACAGTAATGTGGTACTTTGAACAGGTTATGCATATATCCCCTGACTCTCCCAGACAAGTGTATAAAAGGACAGAAAGTTGCCCAACTGAAACAAGGTGATGTGCCATAAGGTCCAATTATAACTGTTTTCTGAACTCAGCTACAACTCTCTAAATGGAAACATCCTATAAATCCAATAAATTTGAAAGCATCTCAGAAACATTTCTGCAACACTGGTTCACTGAAAAAAAATACAGAAAATAATTCAAATACATCCCTTACTTAGTTAGCCATATCCTATTTCTTTATAAATTAAACCTGCAGTTTAGGAAGATGGTCTCAGGCTTTAATGTGTGTTATTATCTGTGCACAAAATCCTGTGAGACTATTTCTGTGTAACTGGAGACTTTTACAAGCTCCCTCTTGGATGTGCAGGTTCTTATCCTTTCACCTTTCCCCTGAGGATCCCTTCTGAAACACTATCATCTTCATGCAGGACTGGCTGCATCATAGACACATCACATCCGTCACCATTCCGGATATACTGGAAATGTCTGAAAACCAACTGGAGCAGTTACCTATAGCTGAACTAAAAACTTCAGAAGCAGCACAAGTCAGAGCCAGGCAACTTCACTTCTGTGACAACAACAGGTTTAAGCACTTAATATTTATTTATTTATGTAACCTCACTGTGGTGCATGGAACTGTGCTATGGTAACATGGAAAAAGAACATTACATTTCTCTCTTGTGAACTAAATCACTTTCAAAATTAAGCACAGACACCCCCCCCCAATCAATCTCAATATTTAACTAGAACTAAACAATGAATTTTTAAAGCTAAAATTCCCCTTCTAGTTAAGATCTCTAAATTTTAACTGCACAGACAATAGGTACCCATATTTTTCAGCATTGTCTCCTCTTCCGTGAATGTCTGAAGAGGAGCACAGACAACTCCATCACTGGCTAGATTTGGCATGGGTTCAGATCTGGAGGATCGAAAGGCACATGGAGAAGCCCTCCAAGGAGCCAAGTACACTGGCATATTTCTTTTCAGCTGTTGACAAGAAACACAGAACATGCAAACAGTTAATAGAACTTGCATTTGTGTACAGACAGCAATACACCATTTTATTCAGTTTTTTGATTCAGTAAATGATTAGGAACTATCATTTACATTCAATGTCTAGTTTGAAAGTTTTTGAGATGATACAAACCTTCCCTCTCCCAGGGTCCTAAGAAAAAATATCCTTTAATTACTCTCCTTTTAACCTCAAACAGTTTTCTGTGTGGAAGTTTGCTAACATAATCCTATTCTACAAAGGATTTACAAACATTAATTTTAGTCAATATACTGTATATATACAAGCACACTGATAATAGTATTTATAGATGATTTTCCAAGTCTGATGCAACAGTCATAGTACTAAGTGTATGTTTTGATAGATTTAGTATCTTCATTAATAAATAGGGTAAATGTGAAATAGACTTAAAAATGGTTTTTACAGAATGCTAGTCAACTTTAATGATTAACTGAGCTTTTGATCTCAAAGGGGGCATGACAGAAACATGGCTTTACTCTCATAGGTCCCCAAACCAAATTTATGCTGTGGCTAGCACCTACAGATCAGATCTTTGCCACAGACTTCTGTCACTTCTGCTATGTCAGTCTAAAGCGTGGAGATATTAATGTCTTACCAAGACAACTGCTGACAGAAACTCCCAGTAGAGACATAGCTGTGCCATAAAAATAATGTATACGTGAACATATGCCTGCTAACACACAGTTTTGCCAGCACACATTCTTAACCCCACAGTGAGCAGGCCGACAGACTGTGCTGTAACCAGACTGCTATTCAGCTCTCTGATCGCAAGACAGTATGGCAATACACATTGATAGTAGCATTCCTCAAAAACCAGCAGAAACTCTGGGGTCAGGAAGTAAAAATTCCTTTGATCCTTCTAATAATTCACTCTCTTTTATGTTGGCTTTCAACGCTTGTCATCTCCCTGGCTGAAGAACTGATGCAAAGCAGATCTACAGACTCCTGTCTTAGACACAAGATGTGTAAGTCTATTATAGTAAGGAAACTCCGACTAGTCATGCTTGACAACTAAAACCCGCAAGAAGTGGCAATACAGAAGTGGCAATACAGAAAACAAATATTGCTGTGAGCATTCAATGTTTGTTCACATTCAATACCCCATGTCACATATACTGACTAGTGGGGCTGATTCATGAATACAAAGTTTGGATGATCAGCTAGAGCTGCAACACTTTCATATTAAGATCCTGTTACTGGAGTCATGTCAGGTCTTCACAGAAAACTAACAAATTGATTTGATAGAAATGAAATTCAAAGCAACTGTGTTCCGGAAGTTGTCAGTCAGGAGTGGATTATTTAGAATCCTAGTATTGTTTGTGTTGGAAGGGACCTTACAGCTCCTCCAGCTCCAACCCCTGCCACGGGCAGGGACACCTTCCACTAGAGCAGCTTGCTCCAAACCCCTGTGTCCAACCTGGCCTTGAACACTGCCAGGGATGGGGCAGCCACAGCTTCTCTGGGCACCCTGTGCCAGCGCCTCAGCACCCTCACAGGGAAGAGCTTCTGCCTAAGAGCTCATCTCAGTCTCCCCTCGGGCAGGTTCAAGCCATTCCCCTTGGCCTGTCCCTACAGGCCCTTGTCCCAAGCCCCTCTCCAGGTTTCCTGCAGCCCCTTTAGGCACTGGAGCTGCTCTAAGGTCTCCCCTTCAGGAGCCTTCTCTTCTCCAGGCTGACCCAGCCCAGCTCTCTCAGCCTGGCTCCAGAGCAGAGCTGCTCCAGCCCTTGCAGCATCTCCGTGGCCTCCTCTGGGCTCACTCCAACAGCTCCACGTCCATGCATTTGACCATGGGAGGCCTTAAGCATAAATGAAGCAAATAACAAGGATGTTGGCTGTCAATACTCTCAATACAGAGTAAGGCTAGGATTGTTCTGATCCTTTTGTTCAAAGCTGATAAGCCTCCACAGAAATATGACAGGATGACTCAGGGATGAGCTGACTTAGAGGATGGAGTAAAAAAGTAAACACCAGGGTAACAGGGACAAGAGAGGGACATCAACCACCTGAATGACCCTAAGGAAACCCAGCTATGGAATTGGGCATGTGCTCACTAAATTATGCCCATCATTATCATAGTAACAGCTCTCGATGCTGCTTTGCACCCAGAAGAACGTGAACATAAAAGTGCAGGGCTCAGGTCAGAGCTCCCACCAGCAACAATACCCTGAGTGAAGAGGACCAATGAGATGTTGCTGGATCCATGGGTGGTGATGCTTCTCCCTCTCCCTTTCTCTTTCTTTCTTCTCCTCTTCTCTCCTTTTCATTTAATATTGACTAGATCAAAGTAAAAACACATGGCATGGGACTCTCTGATCCAGTTAAAATAATCATTGGTGAGTTATATCTAACCACATGCCTTATATTTTGTATTAATACATCATAAAACTGATTGGCTGGTCTTGTTTCACCTTCATTCAGTGCAAGTGTATCAAAAACTTGTTGTTGGTCCCAAGGGGAGGGAGGCTGTCCTAAACTACTCCTTTTGGGTAGTGACACAGGGTCACTCAACACCCAGGAGTGCAAACATCCACCTGTTTAAGTCTGTGTTCTTAGAGGTCTACAAATCTCACATACATCCTGCTTCTTCCACTCCTTTATTTCCAAACACAAAGAAAAGAGCATTTGTTCTTCATGACGGCATAACCAAAGACACCTCACTGAGAATATTTCACCAGCACGGACCAAGAGCTGCAGGAAAAAATGCAGGATGCCTTCTTGAGAATACAAACCTATTTGGAAAGCTGTGAGGAGGTGTGCCCCGCAAGCAACAAGCCAGTACTGTTGAAGCAACAACTGGTAGTAAACTGGGATTACCTCTACTTCTGTTTGATGGCACCTGACACTCAGATGTGGGATTATCGTGGGTGAGCACATCACTAGATCAATGCAGAGGACTCTGCTCCAGGCAAAGTGGGAAGTACAAACCTTGCAGACCACAAAAACGACACTCATTTTTCTCATATCCTTTATGAAAATGGGAAGCTGGACAAACTTGATTAAAAGCAATTCAGCAAGGTCAACCACGAGTGCATGGGGCTGTATCAATAAAGGTGATCTGCCAAACGCCTGGCTAGCAAATAGAAGCTTTAAAACACAATAAGCAGCTTAGGTTTGTTACAAGTTGCAGGCATTAGAGCAGCCCTACTCTTGGCAATGATGCCAAAGGTTTTGAAACAGTTTGAACTGTTCCTTCATCTGCTTTCCTTCCCTTCCCCTTAGTAGAAATATCCCAGAGCTTTCACCTGAAGGCTCTTCCACTGTGACCAACCCACTTGAGAGTGGCAGAGAAAGGTGGTGTCCTGCCACAGTGGGAGACACAAGGGCAGCCCTTGGTGCACACATGGTTTGATAAACACTTGTTTGATACCCAACTGAGACAGTGCTACAGGACAAAAGGAATAATACTAACAAGGGTACCTTGATCCATCTTACAAGCAGTAGGATGGCCCTAAGGGATGGAACCTACACTGGCAACACTCCCACACAGAGCAGCAACCCATGCGTGGGCCAGAGTAACAGCATAGCACAGAAATTGTGCTTTAGTTCAACATTTAGATTTAAATTTTAATTTAGATTTTATTATTCTTTACACTTTTATTCTTACAGTTCATAGAATATTCACAGACTGGTTTGGGTTGGAAGGGACCTTAAAGCTCATCCAGTTCCAACCCCTGCCACGGGCAGGGGCACCTTCCACTAGAGCAGCTTGCTCCAAGCCCCTGTGTCCAACCTGGCCTTCTTTCCTTGATGACTTTCACTCTGGCTTCCTGACAGCCTTTATTCCTCAGCAGAGAAGCTGCACCTCAGCAAGCTTGCTTACCCTCATGTATGGGTCAGTTTTCTGTATTTCAGTCATCAAAACACCACGACACGCGCTCTTATGGCCTGAAATACAGCTGTCCAGCACGTTCCTTCCCTCTGCACAGTGAAACCACAGACCCAGCGTTCTTGCTTGCTCCCTTTGCCTTAGATTACCCCTGCAGTACCACAACCCTGTTTAGATCAGGGGACACCAAAGCACCTCTGCTGTCACCTCACAGACACCCCAGCCGCAGGCTGCTCCCCCCCCCCCCCCATTTCACAAGGCCTTTTCTTAACGCAAAGTTACCCCACACAGCCTGTCCGGCGCAAGACACAGGGAGAACAGCGCTTTACAAACGCACCCTCACCCCTACACAGCTCCCGGAGCCACTCGCACCCTTAGCGGCTTGCAGCGTAACGCAGTTCCCCCTCCCCGGTCCCACCACCCCACCCCACCTCAGCCCAGAACCTGTCCCCAAACACCCGCTTCACCTTCGCACATCCCCTCAGCCAACCTCCCACCGCCGCCGCCATGTTGCTGCCGCTCCCCGCCCCCAGCCCCCAGCCACACCACTACCACCGCCCCCCCCCGCCTCCTTCCCCCTCCCCACGTGCGCGCGCAGCCCGGCGGGCCACGCCCCCCGGCGCGGTCTCGCGAGGTTGCGGTGGGCCGGGCCCGGCTGCTGAAGGCACAACAAGCATGGCGGCGGCGGGTTGTGGTGGTGGGTAGCGTTCGTCTCTTCTCCTCATGCTCGGGGTTCCTTCATTGCCGTCTAGCTTTGAGGTCGGGTGGAGGGGACGCGGCTGCTCTGAGCTTGCTATGTGGAGCGGGCGGGCAAGCAGACAGGCAGAGCTGTGCTCCTCCACCGGGAGCGGGGGCCGCGTCCACCCGTGTAGCCCCTCAGCGTCTCCCTTGTGTGGGAGCCGGGTGACACCCAGGTTTAAGTGGAGGACTCCCGTGGCCGTGCCGCTTCCTGCCCGAACGTGGAGGCGACTGTGGGTCGGAGGAGGGTGGAGGACGCGCAGAGTTGCTGTTGCACCGTGAGGTGTGGATCGGGGGCGGCGGGGCGGGCGGCGGTTTGGGGCGGCTGCTGTGGCAGGTCGCGGGGCTCGGCCGGGCAGCCGGCAGCGCTGCGGTGGGAGTGGAAATCGATGATCTTAAAGTACTTTCCAACCCAGACCGTTCTGTGATTCTCCTTCCCACGAGTAAAAGTCCTTCGGAAGGAGCAGAGAGGGCTTGGAGAGAGGCTGGGATCCTTCCTCCTTCGTTATTTGAGCTCTAAATCGTTTCCTCTGGAAAAGATGAGGCTGAGGCAGAGAATTCCCCCTTAATTCCTTTCAAGAAAACAGGATACATGTTCTCATAGTCACTTGATTCTCTTATAGTTATAGCGGTATAGGAGCAGTGAGGGCTTGGAGAGAACCTGGAATCGTACCTCCTTTAGTTTTAAATCATTTGCTCTGGAAAATATGAGGCTGAAGCAGAGAATTCCCCTCCCCTTAATTCCATAAAAGAAACCAGGATGCATGTGCTCATAGTCATATTATTTTAGTCTCTTGTAATTACACAGTATGAGTTCTTGCTGTGTGTGTTAAACCACTGTTTTTATGCGCCTGAGTTATTGTCTTTAGCAGAATTCTTCAGGCAAAATACTTAACAGCACCTTTCATCCTTCTGGTGCTTCAGAGACAATAACCTTAGTACAGATCCCTGTAACTAGTGTTAGACTAGGTACCTGAGTAGAGGGTGAGTAACTGGTGTTCCACCCGTCAGTGTGTAAAGCTGGAGAAGGTGCAGTTGTCTGTGAAGATGATGTTCTGTGTTAGTAGAACCTGAGGAATGTGTGGTATGATCAGCCCCATTGGAGTGCCTGAAACACGAGCTGGTGTGCTCAGGTTGCTGGTAGTGAGAATTGCATTTATTTAGTTGCAGGAGTTGGCAGAGTGAGTGTCTGATCTGTATCATTCATTCCTGAAAAGGAGAACTGCTGGGGATACCCATAAGAAATACCACTTAAAATCACAAATGGTTCTTTTGTGCATGGAAATGTAGAGGCTTGGAAATGTAGAGGCTTGAGGTGATGCTGAATGGTGGCAATTTACCTCCATTGATACAAGAAAAAAGGATGAATGTTTTCAAATTGGTGTCCCTGCCCGTGGCTGGGGGGTTGGAGCTTGATGATCTTGAGGTCCTTTCCAACCCTAACTATTCTATGATTCTATTATTCTAAATTAAATTGATGAGGTAAAGAAATGAATTTTGATGGAGTTGATAACTAAAAAAATGTCTTTTCCTCAATCAGATTTTTAATTTTTTGTATAATTTTCTTCTAAAATTCAATGTAAGGATACAATTAATTGATCAAGTAAGTTTTTTGCCCCCAATACAAAGGGATATATAGAGTCTTTTTGTGAAAGACCTTTAACATTGTTTCAGGTTGAAACATTCCACATTTAAAATGATGATTTAATTTTAAATGGTTATTTCTTACTATTCTAATCTGGTGAGAGTTGGCTCGGTCAGGACTTGTCCTGTTTTTTTCTCTTCCATACCTTTAATTCATATCCTAATATCTTTGTTTTTTTTTGCAGGAGACACCAATAAAAGGAACATAAATTAACTTCAGCCTGCGCAAGCCTGTTAACACCTGAAGGAGGGTAGGCAAAATTGATACATAAAGTTGTGTTCAGGATTAGCTTAATGGTGAGAATAGCCACAGTAGTTGAGCACACTCAGGTATGATGTGAAGACCATACTCATCTGCATGCCAGAAAAGAACTAATGCTCCTAAATAACTTTAAAAATACAGGAGAATGTGGTTAAATGTGGTTTTGAACTCAGTACTTGCGTTTTTGTAGGTCACTGATGCTTTGTTTAGTACCTGTTGGAAAGCAAAAAGATATTTTTAGTGAAACTGTAGCATTCTAAATTACTTGTGATTATAATCTGTAGGAATAATAATGTGACCGACTCACCACCCTCTTCCCAATTGAATCCTAAATTCTGTCCTCATAAATACATTGCAAATGGAGACTCTAGAGCTTTGTCATGCTCCAGAAAAGAGCATGACCAGTGACTTCTAGTGAATATTGTTACTATTTCAATGTGAAATAATGAACTGGATTAAGGCTCTTATGAAGGGTAGGAAACTGGAATTATGGAAGAGCTGTGTGTTGTGGTTTAAGCCCAGTCAGCCCTGCACGAGCTACTAGGAAGGAGAAAAAAAACTGCTACAGCTGAACCCAGGACAGTATGAAACACTGCTTTCTGTTCTTTCCATCCTTGCTAATCAGTGACACCCAGTTGGTTTCCCAGCATCGCAGTTCCTATAACTGACTTACCCACCTCTGGGATTTTCTGGAGCCATGTCTTCACCAGGGAAACTCTTCAAATAATCAGAGAGATAGAAGTGTCTTTCAGTGGGATGTATGTAGGAGTGGAGGCAGTCTTTGAGAAGTCATGCCTGTCATTCCTCCTCTACCTCTGCCTCGTCCTCTCACATTAGTCCCTCCACCAGTTATAACACTTGAGATGGAGACAAAAATTTTATCAAACGAATAATTAATAACACAGTTATAACAGTCTGTCATCAATACCAACATCACAAGACCAAAATCATAACTATAACAACCTACAACATAAGTCAAATACCAATAAAAATCCAAATTTTTTAATATAAGACGTCCCCTGCATCTTACAGTCTATATAAAAGGAAAGAATACCTTTTATGAGATGGTCTTTGTCTGCTCCTGCAGTGATCCGAATGAGTCAAGGGGTCCCTCCAGGAAAAACTCCCCAGAGCCCTAAGGGATCCCTGTCCTCAGCGGATCACCTCTCGAGTCCCGCCCTTGATAAGGGGGCGGTAAATTATCTAAAGGCTCCCATGATGATTTATTTGGTTTATTCACCTTCCCTTTCTTTTCTTTTAAGGGAAATAACGAAACCCTTACAGATGACCCTTTCCATATTGCAGCATAATCACTCTCCTCTTGACTGAAAGGTTCCTTGCCATTTATATATAGATTTAAAGCCTGCCAAATCCAATCATCAAAAGACCCAAATACTGGCCAATATAAATGATCAGGCCGAATTTCCTCTTTGGTCCACACTTCCATACAGTAATGGACCATTTTTTATTTTTTTTTTTAATTTATTTTTTGCTTACCCCGCCTAGAAGGGGTAGTCATCCCAATATTTAATCATCAATCCCAACGGGCTATCCAGTGGTATCTGGGGTAGCTTAGCCTCAAGCTCTGACCCCCCCATGGAATCAGAAGGCTTGCTTTTCTTCTGTCCCATCTTCCGGAGTGCCTTCTCACACACACAGTCTTTTTGCCCCCTGTTCGTGGCCCAGTCCCTCGCGGGAAAGGTCTTTTCCAACCCAAACAATTCTGTGATTCTGTGACAATATTTTTCTTTCTAGGCACAAGTGGTTGTAAACTTAAAGACTGAATATGGGTGAGAAGAAGCCAGAACCTTTGGACTTTGTAAAGGATTTTCAGGAATATCTTACACAGCAGACTCACCATGTAAATATGATTTCTGGATCAGTTTGTGGAGACAAGGAAGCAGAGACTCTCCAGGGAGGTAAGCAAATTGCAGTGCTACCAATTTTTAGTCTCTTAGACAATGACTGCACTGTTGATGTTCCAGGTAATTAAGCACAGGCCTATAACTGTATAGAAGTATTTCTGATAGTTATTTTCTCATCAGAAAAGATGTGTCTGTACCTTTGTTATCACAGTATCACAGTATGTTAGAGATTGGAAGGGACCTCAAAAGATCATCTAGTCCAATCCCCCTGCCGGAGCAGGAACACCTAGATAAGGTTACACAGGAACGTGTCCAGGCGGGTTTTGAATGTCTCCAGAGAAGGAGACTCCACAACCTCCCTGGGCAGCCTGTTCCAGTGTTCTGTCACTCTCACTGAGAAGAAGTTTCTTCTCAAGTTTAAGTGGAACCTCTTGTGTTCCAGTTTGTACACATTTCCCCTTATGATAAGGGGATGTACTTGTAGTGCTTCAAATAGAAAGACCAAGGGCATACGGAAGCAAAAGATATTTAGCATGTTCTCAGTAGTATCCCATTGATTCTTGATTGACATCTGTGTTGTATTATTCACAGCTGGGACAGAAGGTGATCAGAATGGTCTGGATCATCCTTCAGTTGAAGTTTCACTGGATGAAAACTCAGGAATGTTGGTGGATGGCTTTGAACGGACGTTTGATGGGAAGTTAAAGTGTCGGTACTGCAGCTACGCCAGCAAAGGCACAGCACGGCTCATAGAGCACATCCGAATTCATACAGGTACGAAAAACTGCTGTGCTTTCGTGTACACTAAACACTGTGGTTTGAACTCAGTGGTATGACTTGCACATGGGGAGTTATTACACTGCTTGAAGGTGTTCGTTCTAGAGTTACTCGGCAATTAGATTTATTATGGCAGACTACTGAATTTGATATATGGGAGTAAAGTTCAGTGTGAAAGCATCAGTGTAAATTGGAAGGCCCTAAAGGTAACATACTTTTTTCCTTGGAGATTATAGGGGCTTTTTTTCCTCTCTTACTTAGCTATGAAGATATTCCTGTTTCATGCCACATTCTAGATGTGGAAGTACAAAACACAGCAATAAGAATAAAGTTTTCTTTTATTCAAATGTGATCATATGGCATCAAAAAGTGATTATTACTAATAATAGTAATGAAAAAAAGTATTTCCTGTGGCTTTCTCATGGCATTTCCTGTGGCATTTCCCACTATTGGGTTTCTAAAGCTGGAATGCAAAACTCTTGAGTTAGGTTAGAATATCCTAAACTGTTTGTGAAGTCAGCTCTGACCTCCTGGCAAGTGAGAGGAAACACACAAAAGCTCCTTGTGAACTCTGACTTTGGTGCCTGCCCAGTTATTACAGAATACAGTTACCAATTCAGAAGACTTTATGGCCTGTCACTAATGATTAGAAGAAGTATTCTGCAAAGAATGGAAGTTTTTACAAGTTTCCAGTCTGGTTCCAAAACTTCTACATGTATCACTTCAGTGGTCTTGGGTACGTGGCATCTGGGGATTCTCTTCGAGGGAAATGCTTTGTTGTCACTTGGGTGTAATTGTAGCTCTCTTTAGATATGGTTAGTGTTAGTCAGATTCTCACTTTGCTGTGAACCACTGTGTCTACACAGTCAATTAGAGGATGCATTTTGGCATGTCAGTGCTCCTTGCGCTGGCCTTGCAGTGTTGGCTTATTTTAACAAGGCATAATGGGATGGAAAATGGCAACCAACTAGAAATCAAAGTTCTGAGGTTCAGACTCTAAACATTACCTAAATTCTTCTCTTGTGCTACTGTGAGCTACCTCTGTGTGTAGCTGTTGCTGTTTTCAGATTCCCAGTGGAAATTGTGTGTATTATCCAATAGTGGATAGAATACCATGGCTTCTGTACCTGCGTTTGACACAACGTTGATGCCGTGGCTTGCTGCAGACCTGCACAGCAGCACTGAGTTCTGGAGCATTTTTTCCGTCTAGTTTTTCATAAAACAGCTACATCTTCACTTACCATTTGCCTCTTACGGTATGTGGATAAGGAGAAATCTAGCAGCTTTACTCTGTGCAGTGCTATTTCTGAGCTTGTGAAAGAAGGGTCATGTAGTGGGAGAAACTGTACTGCAGACTTAACAGTTTGTTTTTAAAATAGTGCTTAAAGTTTCATGTCTTTTTGGTGACATATAGCTATTCCCATCTAAAAGCTTGCATCCCCAAGCCCACAGTTAGTACAGGTCAGTTATCAACATTAGCAGATGGACTGCTAGAGCTGCGATGGAGACATAAATGGCTGCTAGAAGATGTTGCTATTGTGTGTTTGCTGATTCTTGAGACGTTTTTGATGGCTTTGGTGTGCATGAGGTTTCTCAAACATTTGAGAAACATCAAATAATATGGTGTTACTTAATATCAATTTTAGCCATATTAGCAAAAAAAACAGATCTTCCTTCCTTAGGTATCAAAATGTGGGTATTGGTATAGTGTCAGCATTCCTTCTCATACTCTAGGAAATTGTCTACCCTTTTTTATGCTTTCAGATGTTAGGCTAACAGTTCTTTTGTTGAAGGAGGGGATTCTCCCCCTCTACTCTGTTCTTGTGGGACATTCCCTGCAGTCCTGTGTCAGTGCGGGGGCCCCCAACATAGAAGAGATGTGGAGCTCTTGGAGCAAGTCCAGAGGAGGTCATGGAGATGCTGCGAGGGCTGGAGCAGCTCTGCCCTGGAGCCAGGCTGAGAGAGCTGGGCTGGGTCAGCCTGGAGAAGAGAAGGCTCCTGAAGGGGAGACCTTAGAGCAGCTCCAGTGCCTAAAGGGGCTGCAGGAAACATGGAGAGGGGCTTTGGACAAGGGCCTGTAGGGACAGGCCAAGGGGAATGGCTTTAACCTGCCAGAGGGGAGATTGAGGTGAGCTTTTAGGGAGAAGCTCTTCCCTGTGAGGGTGCTGAGGCGCTGGCACAGGGTGCCCAGAGAAGCTGTGGCTGCCCCATCCCTGGCAGTGTTCAAGGCCAGGTTGGACACAAGGGCTTGGAGCAAGCTGCTCTAGTGGAAGGGGTCCCTGGCCATGGCAGGGGTTGGAACTGGATGAGCTTTAAGGTCCCTTCCAACCCAAGCCATTCTATGATTCTATGATTTTGTGTTTTCAGAATGCTTTTTTACCCTTCTGCTACTTCAAGGGAGTAGGTGTCACTGCGTGGCTAGAGGTAGCAGAACAATGCCTGCTGCAGGTCATGATTATTTCAGCATAGTTGCAGCATAATATATGCAAAAGCAAGAAAGATTCCAACCAAGGATTGGGATGCTGAGAAATGTCCTCATAAATCTGACTCAGTGGTCATTACTTGGAAGGAAATATTCCAAGAGCCACAGCAATTCATTACTTAGGGCAAAGCTTAATACTTGATGTTTGTTTTTTGGATAATATTTTGAGTTGTTGCTCATGGTTGTAGTATATGATATTGTTAGTATTACACCTCAGAAATGGAGCTTTGCCTGTGGGATGGCACCTTACTGGCTCAGACACATCTGATGCTAATGTAATACCAGTAACTGTGCAATGGTAAGTCCCATTTCCCTATACCACTTCTTCCAGTTTTGTACCATCGATAAGAATATTTTTCTTTCTCTGTATAGCTTCCCCTTCACCTTTTTACAATATATTCCACATCCCTAATTTTAATACAGCATTGCCTTATGTCCTGGTGGCAGCATTTTGCCATTACCTCAGTGGCTCTTCATAGAGCCCTGCTTTGTTTCTTTGTACAGAAGGACTCCAGAATAAGGAAGGGGTGTTTTATTTGGTTTGCTTTCCTTGGTTTATTTTTTCCATGCAAGAGCAAGGAGATCCAAGGCCTGAGTGTTGTTTCGCTCAGAAGCATGGCAAAGGGCCCAGAGATGGATTGCATGGACTGTGAAGGCTGAGTGACTGAATCAGCATTAAAATAGAGAAGTGAGAGCTTACTCTGTAGCCTCAGAGCAGTGTAAGTAAACAGATGCTGTGTTCTGGGTAACATGCAAGTGCAGCAAGGAATCTGCCAGAGTAATTAGGACCCAGACACCATCATGCAAGCATCATTAAGTGCAACTTACCACAGGATTACTCCATGCTGAGTTTGGCGGCAGTGTAATTAGTAGTTCCGCAGCTGTGTTGTGTTAAGGGTGTGCAACGTGTGATGCAAATCTTCATCTCTGTATAACCAGTTTGGAATGAAAGAAGACCATTGAGGCTGATAAGTTCTTTGCGAATGCAGGAATCTTGTCAGTCTTCTTCCATCCATCTTTGTACCCAATCTCCACATCATTATGTGTGTATATATATGTATATTTAAAAATACATATACATGCTTATGAAGAAACTGGTTTCAGTTGGTGTGAATAAAGTACTTAGAGGTAGCACAAAAATGGCTCTTTTTTTCCCCCCTCTTGAAGAGACGGTGACATAGGGAGGAAAAAAAGTCTTCTGTTTAGTATCCCAGGTTGTGATTCCAGACTGTGGGATGCTGAACATGGGAAAGGCTTTCTCTTGTCAGTCACATTACATCTTTGAGGACCTGTAGAGCGCTTGCAATGTGTTAGTGGCCCTCTCTGCATTCAGACCTCTGGCTTTTACAGTTGTTCTAGATGGATTTTAAAAGCCACAAACCAAATGTATATGTAAAATAGTAGAAAATGCTTCCAAAAACCCCTGTGAATGCTGAAGAGAAGGAGCCAACTCCCAGTTTTTTGGAGCCTGATGTGCTGTGTGGCAAGAGAATCAGTTGCACAACAGAGATTTGGAAATTGACCTGGTATCCTAGATAGGAAGATAAGATGATGTTTCATTTCAGCACTTGAACATGAGCCTAATCCTCTGGGCTTTTCTAACGCTGCAGATCTGGATCTAAAAACTCCTGGAGGATCAGTCTGTGACAGGAAAATTAAGTCTCAAAGTATGATGTTACCAATGTGTTGGCTTGTATTTACGTTTGACAGTTTTCTAAGTACTTTCTGAAGTGTTAATGTGAATATCTCTTTAGTATCATTTAGTAGAAGAGCAAAGTTGTATCTCTCTGGAAGGAGAATACCTGATTGTCATGTCTGAGAGCACACAGCTCCCCAGGGATTTTGTTTTCTTTAATAAGCAAAGCTTTTGTTTTCTTTAATACCTCTTTAACCATAGGATCCTTTTTCAGCATTCAGTTCTTGAATGCATGCATTATTTAGAGAACAGTTCCAGGATGTTTAAAAGTAGGAATGGCTGGAAGACGCTGGAAGGATACTACCCTCCCTCAGTGTTTCAATCCAGTTACCAGAATGGTTACATATTGGTGGTACAGACATTCCTGTAGCCAACGGCTTATGTGCTTTATAGCTGAGGTACAGTTTGTGTGATGTTCTTAACTGGATCCAGACACCATTGCATTCAACCCTTGGCATCGTGCTGCAGTTCCTGGTCAGGTTATGTTATGCTCATTGTGTTCACAGTTTATTCCTGGGCTTATTATCACTTGGGTGAGGCAGAGATGTCTACATCTACTTTCCTTTTCCACCAAATATGCAGCTAAACTCAAGACTAGCAGTGACTGTTAGCTACTTTCTGTTCCATGAAAAGCCTTTTTCAAGCACTCTGAGATGCTCTAGTATGATCTCTGTGAATTTTCCAGGTGAGAAGCCACACAGATGCCATTTGTGTCCCTTTGCATCAGCTTATGAACGTCACCTGGAAGCTCACATGCGCTCACACACGGGTGAGAAACCATACAAATGTGAGTTGTGTTCCTTCCGCTGCAGTGACAGGAGCAACTTATCCCACCACCGCAGGCGCAAGCATAAAATGGTGCCTATCAAGGGTACAAGGTCCTCCCTAAGCAGCAAGAAGATGTGGGGGGTTTTGCAGAAGAAAACCAGCAATTTGGGCTACAGCAGAAGAGGATTAATTAATTTGAGTCCACCTTCCATGGTGGTGCAGAAACCGGACTACCTTAATGATTTCACTCATGAAATTCCAAATATCCAGACTGAAGCGTATGAAAGCATGACAAAACCAACCCAGAGCAGTGGGTTGCCAAGAGATCCACAGGACCTTATGGTAGATAATCCTTTAAACCAGCTCTCTACTTTAGCAGGACAGTTATCCAGTTTGCCACCCGAAAACCAAAACCCAGGCTCTCCTGATGAAGTTTCCTGTCAAGATGAGAAGCCTTTCATGATACAGCAGCCTACTGCACCTGCAGTAGTTTCGGCTGTGTCAGCAAATATTCCTCAGAGCTCATCTCCAGCCAGCCCAGATCCTCGGCCTACACACAATCAAAGGAACTACAGCCCTGTGGCGGGTCCCAGCAGTGATCGCAGTGCCCACACCAGTACTCCCAGCATAAGTAATAGTCAACCAAGTACTCCAGCACCAACCCTTCCAGTTCAGGACCCTCAGCTCCTGCATCACTGCCAACACTGTGACATGTACTTTGCGGACAATATCCTTTATACTATTCACATGGGATGTCATGGATTTGAAAACCCTTTTCAGTGCAACATATGTGGCTGTAAGTGTAAGAATAAGTATGACTTTGCTTGCCATTTTGCAAGAGGCCAACATAATCAGCATTGACTGAGAATGTGCTTTCATTTAGTTTTTTAACATATTACAGTCTATTTTTCATACTTGCCGAAGGAAAAGCTTGCACATTGCATAAGGAATCTTCACATGGAGCAATTTGACAAAGGAGGCAAATTTCTTTCTATGTTGTCACAAAACTTGCCAGGGAAATTTTGTATAGGATGGGGTGGTTGTTTTATATTCAGCTGAAATAGGAATTGGAATGTGTTTCCATGCTTTGGCTGCTATATTTAAGTTGCTTGTACTTCATCCCAATAAACACTGTACAGATGTTGAAGCAGAGCTTGTGTTCTGAAACATCAGGCTATTTACTGGGCAAGACAAAATATATTAACTGTAAGAGACACAAGGTTATTGCAATGACATATCTGGTTTCTTTGGAGACATATTTATCCTTAAAAACTTAGCTATTCCAAACTGGAAAACCAGACAGAAGCAACTTTCACATACAAGTTCAATTTGATGTCAAACTTGCTTTTATCTAGTGAAGGTTAATAGTAAGTTTTTCCTTAGTATGATCTAAACTCTTCATTCTAGAGCACAAACACTAATTCAACTATTAATTTTAAAACTCATCCCAAAAGTAGAAGGTGACAGGTTATTGGGAATTAAGTTCTGATAGGAAAAAAGTTAAAAGCTTGTCATTCATGAGTTATACTAAAGAAAAATGAGATCTTATTTATACTAAGCAAACTTTTATGTGTGGTTCCTTTGAAAAGGAGGTAGTTTTTCCACAGTCATATTAAAGAGCTTGTAGATCTAATATATATTCAGAGAGATTTTTAACTGCCTTAAACTTAATGTGTACAGATATTTAAGATTTGCACAGTTAAACTTCTGTCTGGCTGATGGAAGTTCTAACAGAAAGAAACAAGAAGTTTACAAATGGGGAAGAGAATCGTGTTCAGTGTTATCTGGGGCCAAGCTACGACTGGTAGGTTTGAAAGCTCTGTAATGTAGTTCATAGGAAATTTCAGCTTGTTTGGAAGTCAGTTTGTCTTGTCCCTCTCCTGAATTTGTTGTCCTTTCTGTGTACTGGGAATAAGGAGAAAGGTTTCTGGGTTTTCTGAGCTGTTCCTATAGTAGGCAGGGGAATACAGCATCCTACGGCTGAATTCACTGGGATTAAGAATTGTAGGTAGTCATGGTGACTGAAGGTGGACATGAAGTCCATGCCACATGTTTATTTTGTTGGGGTTTTTATACTGCACATCTTACTTTAGAAACACACAGGCCAATGGACAGGCACTTTAATGTAAACCTACACAGAACATCCCAGCAAAATTACTAAAAGCCCTTAGTGTGCCTTCTAAAACCTAAATTTGGCTATAATACTAAAACACCAGACCTTACTGCTGAAGTCCATTATAATTAGTAATTTATAGAGGTTGTTTTCCTTGCTTTTGGACGCAAACTTCTCCTCCTAAGCTCTAGAACTCCAAGGAAACTTCCAAAATGGTGTTTCCATTCCTTTTCCATGATGCTCTGAGGAGCTCCTTCCAGTACTGAATGGTGCTGATGTCAACAGCCCAGTTGTCCTTGGTTTGCCTCTCCAGCACTTCTTCCTCCTGGTATCAGTAGGAATATCAGCTCTGATGTGCACAAATGTTTGGGATTCCATCCTTCCATTCTGTTTGAACTATTTGTGATCCATTGAGAATGAATGTTGGCAGTGTAAAGATGGTAGATTCTTCTTACTGTATAGGCTAATGATTGGTGAGTTAAAGAAACAGCTTCTGAACAAGGATGCTCCTGAGCAGAATTGCAGGTAGGAGAACAGGAATAGAGGTAGCTGGTAGCAGTAGGAGGCTAGCATGATCTTAGTGAGGGGCCCTTGTTTAGGAGGGGATCCTCTGGTGAGTTCTTAATAATAGAACTCAGTATGGGGGAAAAAATCCAACTCCAAACCTTGCGAATTGTTATTTAGAAGGATTTTAATAGCACGGACTTAATACCATTGCTTCTGCTTTCAAGTACCTAAGGAAAGAACATTAGCAATCATGGAATCAGCTGGGTTGAAGAAGATCTTTTAAGTCCAGCTCTTCCCTCAGCACTGCCAAGGCCACCACTAACCCATGACACTGAGGGCCTCGTGTACATGGTTTATGAACACTTGCAGGGACGGTGACTGCAGCCCTGCCCTGGGCAGCCTGTTCCAATGCCTGAGCATTGTTCCTCAGCTCCATCTAAACCTGCTCTGGTGCAGCTTGAGGCCGTTTCCTCTTGTCCCATCCCTTGTTCCTTGGGAGCAGAGCCCAGCCCCTCCTGGCTCCATCCTCCTGTCAGGCAGTTGTAGGCAGCGATCAGGTCCCCCCTGAGCCTTCTCTTCTCCAGACTGAACCCCCCCCGGTCCCTCAGCCTTTCCCCATCACACTTGTGCTCCAGGCCCTGCACCAGCTCCATTGCTCTTCTCTGGCCCCACTCCAGCACCTCAATGTCTCTCTTGTAGTGAGGAGCCCAGAGCTGAACACAGGATTCCAGGAGCTTGAACATCTCTGAACTGTTGAGCAATGATAAAGTGGTTTTTCCTTCTTTCCTTGCATGAGCTGCTGTTTGCAGGGGGGACCTTGGGCAGAGGCAGGTTTCGGTGTCCATCCATTTATTCTACAACCACATCCATGTGGTGCGGACCCTGCCATGGCCTTCACAGAGGGAAAGCCACCCTGTGCATGTGGGCTCTTCATTTGTCAACCTCACACTGCCTGTTGGTGGTGCCAAACAGGATCCTGACTGCATCTGCTGCCTGCTGCCCACCAAGTAGCTTTGGAAGGTGTATTGTCACATCAGTTTCTCATCATTTTGTACATACTGTTTCCTTGAAAGACCAGAATTAGTATTGGAAAATTGTTTTAGACTGTGATCCCAACGATTCCTGTGCACAAGAAGGCCTTATATGGAGTTAGTGAGGGATAATTGTCAGGAACTGTGGGATCAAGTCTGTGGTTGAGGGCCTTTTCATACTGAGTTCTTCACTGCACTAAACTCATTTTGTTTTAAACCCCCAAATCTTTATAAAGTGGCAGTTGGCATTTTAGCTTGTATTAACAGGGAAGTTTGGGAGTCAGCTGATTTTTTTTCCACAGCTTAACTGGTAAGTCCTGTACCTGCAAAACATGAACTGTGAGGGGGCTTGTATTTGTTGTGATAGATCCTTTAATAGATTTGTTGACCTTTTTAACGTGCACTATTTGTCATACTCCTAACACAGACTTAGTGAGACCCAGTATTCCAGTGAACACACACATTAGACTGAAGCATCTCAGTAGATTATCTGGGTTAATAGTAAACCAACTGTGACGCTGCTAGTAGAGAGAGGAGCTGGTTTTTCACAGATGCATGTTCAGTGGAAGAGGATTTGGACATAAAACGTTCAGCATTTTAACATGAAACAGTGCTGGAAGACTCCTTCCCATGGTGTTTCCCAGCCAAATGAGCTGATGCCATTTGGTTTAATACAGAATGTGGGGGGAGGATGTTGCTCTTTCTTTCTGACGAAAGGAATGTAATGTAGGAGTCTTCACTGGCAAGTTTTCTGTTCATTTGAAACTTCTTTGAAAATCTACAGCAAATGGATGTTGTTCTGCAGGAAATCTATTCCCTACTGAAGCCTTTCTCATCAAGCAATCTTTGTGTGCGTGCTTCTGAGTCCCAGCTCTGTTCATAATCTATTGCAGTGTAAAGAGCATATTTTGTATTGCAAAAAATGGAACCTATTAGAACTGTAAAATCAATTTTCTCGTGTAGTGAATGTTTTCAGAGGACAAGGTTAATTTGGAAATGACTTGCCTATATCTGGTGTAGTTCATGTTGTGAAGCTTTGCTTTTCTAAGATATGAATAAAATAACACTTTCTAGTTAAGTCTCATGGTAATTCTTGTGTCTGCTTCAGCAGGTGGGACTGGTGAGCTGCTTATGCGTAGCTGTGGTAAGGAGGATAAGCTGACCCAAAAGATGGAACAGGCTGAAGCATAAATGTGCTGACCCTTGCTTAAGGTGCTTCATTTCGGTGCTGAAACCAGGCTGCTCTTATAGTCCTTGTGAGAACCTGCACATTGAGCTTTTCTCAAACACCTCTTATATTCCATAGTGCAAGTCACAGACAGGAGGCTGAGCTTGTCTTAGGCACCATTTGCATTTGACCACAGGAGGCTTTGAGCATAAATGAAGCAAATAACAAGGATGTTGGCTCTCAACAGTGTGTAAGTAGGGTTGTTCTGACCCCTTGTTCGAAGCTGATAAACCTCCATAGGAATATGAAAGGATGACTCAAGGATGAGCTGACTCTTAGGTGCAGTCACAAAGCAGACACCACAATAAGGACAACAGAGGGACCCTTGAGGAACCTCAACTTCGTAACTGTTCATGAGCTCACTTAATTATGCCCATGGAATCACAGAATGGTTTGGGTTGGAAAGGAGCTTAAAGCTCATCCAGTTCCAACCCCCTGCCATGGGCAGGGATACCCCACACTAAATACATCACCCAAGTCTCTAGCCTGGCCTTGAACACTGCCAGGGATGGAGCATTTAACATTTCTCTGGGCACCCTGTGCCAGCGCTTCAGCACCCTCACAGGGAAGAGCTTCTGCCTAAGAGCTCATCTCAGTCTCCCCTCTGGCAGGTTCAAGCCATTCCCCTTGGCCTGTCCCTACAGGCTCTTGTCCAAAGCTCCTCTCCAGGTTTCCTGCAGCCCCTTTAGGCACTGGAGCTGCTCTAAGGTCTCCCCTTCAGGAGCCTTCTCTTCTCCATGCTGAACCAGCCTGGCTCCAGAGCAGAGCTGCTCCAGCCCTTGCAGCATCTCCATGGCCTCCTCTGGTTCGTGGCCTTCTTATGTAGAGCACACCAGAATTGCACACAGTGCTCCAAGTGGGGGTCTCAAAATGTTCAGTGTGAACACAAAAATGCAGGGCTGAGGTCAGAGGGTGGGATACCCCCAGTGAAGAGGACCAAGATGTTGCTGTATACTTCTCCTCTGCTTTTTCATTTAATATTGACTAGATCTAAGCAAAAACACATGGCATGCGACTTGCTGATTCAGTTAAAGTCATCATTGTTGAGTTACATCTAACCACATGCCTTGTAGTTTGTATTAAGAAATGAAACTGGTTGGGTGGTGTCATTTCACCTTAATTCAGTGCAAGGGTATCATGAACTTGATCGTAGGTCCCAAAGGGAGGGAGGTCCTGAATGACTCCTTTTGGGTCACAACAGCTATGTTGCTCTCCCAACAGGCAGATGAGTTAAAGAGATGGCACAAGCCTCTAGAGAAGGAAGCTGTGTCAGATGTTTTCAGCTGCAATGCTGAAGCAGTACTGCATTTTAAACACTTTGGGCCCTTAAAATATGCCACTATTCCTAATGTCCTTATTTTAAAATATATTTATTAACTATACTGGCTGCCTCCAGTTGGAACAAAGAAATTACAGATGTATCAGGGTCAGAACATTGATTTTGTACAGAAAGTTGGCTTTTCAAATGATTTCCTTGCCTCACATCTTCCAGAAACCCTACTTTGAGTTTGTTGAGTTCTTCTGCCAGGCTCTTCAGCTCACTTGGCAGGATGTTTTTATCTGAAAGAAAATTAAAGCCAAACTTTTAGCTTCATGCTTTAAGAGAAGGTTTACAGACTTTCAGTAACTCTGCCCAGCCAACTGAATGCGATTGCTTCCATCACCCCTGCAGGGCTGGGATTTCTTAAGTCTATCCCAAGGGAATGTCACCGGCTGAGTCCCACCTCATGAGCTAACCCCCAGAACAGACTGCACTTACCTCTGGCCTCCTTCATTGCCTGAGAGATGAGTCGTCTGCAGGTCTGGTCAGCCTGATGGACAGCACTGGCTGCACAGATGGCCCGATCGGCTTCCTGCCGGGGTGACACAGGAAGGAGGGACACGTGCAGACACATGATGTTGGGTTTAGACTCATAAGCTTTTAAAGCTCTCTTGGAAAACATATAACACATTAGCAGTGACTCCTGCAGTGCAGGCTACTCCTGTGAGCTGGGGGCAGGTGTGTGTATCAGGGTGACTGGCACAGATGGGTACGTGTGATGGTAAGAAGTGAAAATTATTTTTGTCAGGGTGTGACAGCTCCAAAGTCCTTTTGCTACTACAGAACACTTAACAGTATCCTTGAAGGTATTTCAATGGTTTAGCTTAGTAAGGGTGACAGTTGTACCCACTTCAAATGGGAGTAACTTTGCATGCTTTTGTACTTAAGAAATAGAATCCTAGACTGGTTTGGGTTGGAAGGGACAATAAAGCTCATCCAGTTCCAACCCCCTGCTAGAACATCTTCCTAAGAGCTCATCTCAGTCTCCCCTCTGGCAGGTTAAAGCTGTCCCCTTGTCCTGTCCCTATAGGCCCTTGTCCAAGGCCCCTCTCCAGGTTTCCTGTAGCCCTTTTAGGCACTGGAGCTGCTCTAAGGTCTCCCCTTCAGGAGCCTTCTCTTCTCCACGCTGAACCAGCCCAGCTCTCTCAGCCTGTCAAAGAGCTATTTCTTAGCTTCTATTGTGAATACAGGTCAGGTATAACTCACTCATTCCCCACCACCTGGCAGAGCCATGACCGGAGCCAAGCAGCGCTACCTTTTGCTCAGTGTTTTCCTCATTTTGCTTCACTGGATTTTCCAAGGCAGCAGCCAGCAAAGCGATGATCTGCTCACTGAGAAAACAAGGATGAACCACGTTAAACAAACAGTTTCACTGGAGAGTCTGCTTTCATTTTGTAATGACACCTCAGCACAAGAAGAAAACCCCAAGTTTTCAGTTTAAATGTCTGAGGCAATCAATGAAGTTATCTTTACATGGGAAGTTAGATGAAAACCAATTATAATTAAACCTACAGCCAGTTATTTCCAGGGTTAATGTTTCAGACAATTTACATATATTTTTAACAACAGTTTAGAACTGTGGTTTGTTTTGGAGGCTTCCAAAAAACACCATAAAACCATTTAGATACGGTAGAAAGCTTCTGCCCACCCATCTATGAAAGCAGTACCGCCGCACTGAGCATACTTCTCTGAAGTGCAGTCAGAACTTTGCAGGATGAGGCTGTTCTGTTCCCAAGCATTTTTCTTCAGATCTGGCGTTTCTATTTTGCTTGCCATTAAATGTATTGTCTGGTCAGGTAAGGGATGACTCCTCAGCTGATTTCTCTGCAAGCAGCATTCAAGTGGAGCCTCTAAAAATATCTGGCAGTAGCTCAAGGAATCTAAAAGAACATCAACAGATGATTTCACCTTTAAACTGTTCAAGTAAAGATTTCTGAAAGCAACATGCACAGGAAAGGCTTTACATGAATGAGGAACTTCTACAACTAGTTCTGAGCCTGAAAATAACAGAATCACAGAATCCTAGAGTGGTTTGTGTTGGAAGGGGCCTTAAAGCTCATCCAGCTCCAACCCCTACCACAGGCAGGGACCCCTTCCACTGGAGCAGCTTGCTCCAAGCCCCTGTGTCCAACCTGGCCTTGAACACTGCCAGGGATGGGGCAGCCACAGCTTCTCTGGGCACCCTGTGCCAGCGCCTCAGCACCCTCACAGGGAAGAGCTTCTGCCTAAGAGCTCAGCTCAGTCTCCCCTCTGGCAGGTTAAAGCCATTCCCCTTGGCCTGGCCCTACAGGCCCTTGTCCAAAGTCCTCCCCCGGCTTTCTTGCTGGCCCCTTTAGGTACTGGGAGGCTTGATATAAAACAATTTTATCTTCAAGGCTGCTCATCTGGAGATCAACATAAGAAAGGCTTTAAGTGACGCAGTAATTCCTAACAACGCAGTAATATAGCTGTTGCTTGCTATACTGCAGGAATCTAGCAATAAAGAATAAATCATGTTCTGCTAGAGCACTTAAAGCGCACCGATTTTCCTACGCAACACGTTCTCACGCATAGGCACAAACAGCAGTTACATTTGCGAGCCAGCTGGAACACCTCGTATCTCATGCTCTGGTAATAGAAGTTGTCATCCAGGATGATGTAGAGCGGCCCGGACCCGGCTGTGTGCGCGCAGTAACGGCCATCTCCGCTCTCCATTGAGCGGAGCAGCCCTTGCCGGTGGCAGCAGGCCATGAAGCGCTCCCAGGCAGGCTGGCTGGAGGGGCCGGGGGCTGCCAGCGGGTCCCCGGTGAGCAGCGCCTGCAGGAGGCGCTCCAAGCACTGCAGCAGCTCCCGCCGGCTTTGCTTCCAGTCGGGCAGCTGTGGAGGGAGCAGCACAGGGGTGAAAGCTCGCCCCGGCCCCACACCGTCGCCATTCCCCCCACCACCACCACCACCGAGCTCCCGCCCGCCATGAAGGAAGCGCCGCGTTGCCTGGCAACGGCCGCCGCGCGGCCAGTGACGCTCTCGAGCTGGCCAATGGCCGTGCCACGCTGGCCCCGGCTGGCCAATGAGAGCAGTGCGCCGCACTGACCGATGGGTTCGGTTCCGTTCCCGGCTCCCGGGGGCGGAAGGCCTCCGGTGGGATGAGCTCGTCGTAGGTGAGGAGGGCGCAGGCCCAGCCCTGGCGCTGCGGCAGGAGGCGGCGCAGGCCGCGGGCCAGGGTGGATTTGCCGGCCGCCGGCAGCCCGCAGAGCACGCACAGCCCCACCCGGCCGCGGCCGCCTCCGCCCCGCTCATCGTCATCCTCCGCTGCCGCCTCCAGCTCCGCCACAGCCGCCGGTCCCGCTGCCCGGGCCTGCTGCGCGCATGCGCGGGGCGGGCGAGGCGAAGGGGTTGGCGTGGGCCCGTGCGGAAAGAGCCGGTGTTAGTCACCTTTAATTTGATAATAAACTGAATAATGCGTTTTAGTGACCCCGGAGGCGTGAGGATAATGAGCGGTCCCGGCTGTACCCAGCGGTGGCTTTTGTTATCATAAGATACTATTGGGTGTTTCGAGCGTGATGATTTAAGGTATAATAACGTAATACGCTTGTTAGAAGGTATAAATGATAATAATGTTTAATAATAATTGTAGATGCTAAGGACATGGGGACGCTTCTTCGGAAGACCCTCTTTGCCAGTGCTGTTGGTGCCTGCAGCATATTTTGGGTTGTTCCATTCAGTTTTTCAGTGAAATGGCCATTGAGGAACCTGGAAATACCATCTTGGTGAGGCGATCCTGGAATTTATTCACTCTTTTTGCTGGTTCCTATTTCCAGGGCTCACATGTGAGCGCAGTCAGAGTGTGGTTTGCTCTCTGATGTACACACTGGCCGGTATCCACATCTTCCTCCTGGCCAGTGGCTTTTTCTCCTTGGAGCAGCTGTTTTTCCATGAGCTGTCATTTTGACAACCTGTGTATGTTCATATTGAATCAGTACCACTTCCCAATTGTCCCATTTAGAGTGATGAAAGTTACCTGTTGCTTCTATAGTGGAGTCAGATCCTAGCACAAATCTCATACCGTGATAACCAGCAGACATTAAACCACTATTGAGTGTATAATGTTATCCTTGGTACACCACCTTTTCTGTTACAACAGGGATGGCTCATTCCTTCAAGACTCAGATCCATTATCTACAGAGGTTTTTTCCATTGCTGGGGGCTGATGTGATGTTACTATTATAGTTGGGTTGGAAGGGATCTTAAAGCTCATCCAGTTCCAACCCCCTGCCACGGGCAGGGACACCTTCCACTAGAGCAGTTTGCTCAGCTAACTGAAGTGGAAGGTACTGCAGGTGGCAGGTAGTGAGAGGTGGTATCCAGATCCCAGCTCCGATAGTGCTGCATGGAAGCTGAGGCTTGGAGCAAGACACAGGAAAAGATTGGCCTGTGGGGAACAGGAAATGGCTGCATCCCTGGCAGTGTAGAGCCAAGAGGATGATCCAGGAGGTAGACAGGCTGCAGACTTCCCACGGGGTCCATCTGTGTTCTAATTTTCACAGCAGTGTATGACTAGAGGTGCGTAAATGATGCCTAAATAACTGAATTCACTCCTGTTTGCCCGGCAAGTAAGGCTGCGCTTAGAAGAGTCCTGTTCTGTGATGCTCTTCCAGATTTCATCTGACAGGAGCTGAACTTCAGACTTCTGATTTAAAACAAAAATAGGAAGTGAGGTAGAAGAGGTACAAATGCAGCCAGCAGCAACTAGGAGAATATTGGATGTGACAAAATCTGTGTTCAGTGCCTGGTGGCATCAAGTCTTTTCCAGAGATACGTGCTTTCAGGGAGCATTTTGGCTGCTCAAGAAGAGGACTGGAGGACAGCAGTCTGTAATTCCTTGTGAGAACTGGATGAGGTTTCCCAAGGAGCTTTTCAGGCAGCTGGTCTAGGTGGGACTGCAGGTTGCTGAGGTCCTGAAGGAGCTGCTGGAAACTGGGTTTGCACTGGCTGCCTGAAGTGTCAAACACATTTTGTGAAGTAGTTCGTGACTTGAGACAACTGCTTCTTTAGCATCTTTAAACAGTTGCTAGGATTTAGAGATATCTATATCTCTCTGCCCGCCCCTCTCCCTAGTAGCATTTACGTTGCCATTATGCTATTTTCCATACAAGCATTTAATCTACTATATCTGATACGAGGCTGCATGGAAAATCCTCCTAAACAGGATATGGGACATTAGGAACTTCACAAGGATACAGCAATGCAAACACAGCAAACATGAAGTTAAGTACCCCAGACTGGTTTGTGTTGGAAGGGACCTTAACACTCATCCAGTTCCAACCCCCTGCCATGGGCAGGGACACCTTCCACTAGAGCAGCTTGCTCCAAGCCCCTGTGTCCAACCTGGCTTTGAACACTGCAGGTATGGGGCAGCCATCAGAATTCCATTCTAAAATCTAATCTAAATCTCCCCTCTGCCAGTTTACCCCTTATACTATCCCTACTTGCTTGATTTTAAACACTACAAACCTTGGACCAGGAAAATGTGGTACAGTAAAGAAATCAGGAGTTGATATGGCAGGCTGGAAAAGATATTGCAGAAAATGAGGTTAATAGAAAACACAGATTTTGAACTGTAGCTAATATTCAGTATTAAGCTAACAGTATTTTAGAACTGTTTTTCATTTTCTGTAACTTTCTTCATATTCTCTTGCAACATTTTGGTTTGATACTTTTTATTTTGCTTTATCAGCATTGGATCCACAGCCTGGCTGAGGAGCTTCTCTGGTATTTGGCTGCAGAATTCGAAGTTCAATCTTTGGTTGCTCTGCTAAGTAGCAACCTGTTCCATCCCATACTACTCACAGCCTGTATTGACAGGGCAGACAATAAAGCTTATGCTTACCCAAGCTGAAATCTTATCTAATGATTTATAAGTGATTTTAAATACTTGGTTTCAGTGTATCAGAAGGACATAAAGTCACCAGTAACTATATTAGAGAACAGGCATGGTATAATTTGGATTACTCAACATGAAATAATGCAAGCATGCATCTATCTTACCTGGTTACTTCTTGTGTTATGACTTGGTGTGTTATTTTGCTTTGGTTGTTCCACATTGTTATCCCTGGAATAAAAACCACGTCATCAGGAAAATCCCCATGTGGTTTAACCACCTTCAGGGTTGAGGCTGGAGTGGTGAAATCAGGATTCCATGTCCGACTCCAGCCCTTTCCAGCCTTGACAGCTGACTTCCATGTGTGTGCCCCTCTGTCCATATAATACAATTATCAATAACAACTAGGAAAGTGCTCTGTATTTGGGGGAAAAATGCTTGGGAACTGACAACTGGAGTATCTGGATTAAACTACCTAGTAGTAGAGGACTGGCTACTATGCAACCTACTATTAGCTGGGGTGATTTCTTTTTGGTGGGCCGGAATTCTTTGTATAGATAAAGCATCTACCCAGCTTGCTAAATAAATCTGGAGCATGCTCCCAAGTGTTGAAATAGGCATTTGTAGTAAGTGAGATACCTGTGTTGTCTTCTGCTTTTCCTGCAAAACTTCCTCCTTATTGCGTCACGCTTAATGACTACTACTACAGCAACAATTACAAGTGGCAACACAAGGAGGAAAAAAATGAGCAGACCATCCCGAAGTGATGTATCTAGAGGAAAAGAATTGGAATAATGTAAGGTAGTCATCTTATTTAACCTCATACTAAAGCATTTTTTCTGTTAAAAAACACCTTTCTGTTGTAAAAACTACAATCTTCAAATTATAATAGATAAAAACTAGTAACTTCACTGAAATGTGTAGATTCTATGGTTAGAAAAGTAGGATTTGGCATTATGTTATTACAAGCTCTTTCTGCCTTACCCACCCCATGTTGTTTGATACGCAAACATTTTCCACATATTTTGTCAGGATTTCTAAAGCAACCAAACTCATTTTGTGTTTCCTTACCCACAACTGATCTGCACCTCTTCTTGGCCTTCCTTTAATAATAGAAAGGCAAGCCTTTAATAAATAGAAAACATTTTTTCCCTGTCCCAAAATAATGAATTTAGTAAAGCTTGATAAAATATAAATTGTTCTTTGCCTCACAAAGCTACAGATGATGATGAACTTGGCTTGTAAACAGAGAGAGGGCAAACATTTTATGTGGTCTCAGTGTAAAGGCTTTTACACAAGCTGCTTACAACTGCTGTTGGCTGCATGTACCTCCTTAACCCCTCTCATTTCTGTGAGACACTTTCCACATATAAAGGCTGCTGTTTTCATAAATCATAGGCTGGTTTGGGTTGGAAAGGACCTTAAGATCATCTAGATCCAGCTCCCTGCAATGGGTAAGGATGCCTCGCACCAGACCATGTCACCCAGGGCTGCGTCCGATGTGGCCTTGGAACACTGCTGGGGGGGAGCATTTACCACTTCTATTGCTCAAGCTATAGTCTTCCTCTATCAAATCCATTGTTTCAGAACTCTGTTTTAAATACCTAAGTAAATATCTAAATATTTAACAACAATGTAACAGTAATCCTGAGCAACTAATGTATTGCTTTTTAGATCAGACAAAACAGTTCAGACATACAGCTCTGATAATAAAATCTGCTCTTCAACTTAGTCCATGATTAAGTGTTCCATGTAGTAGAAGAAAACAGTTGAAAAGTGACTGAAGCCCCCTGTTATTAGCAGATCATCTGCCGTGGGGAGCAGAATGAAGGCCAGTTTCACAGTCTTACCTATGTGAGCTGGACCACTGTCAATGCTGCCCCCATAGCCTGACCGGTTACAGAATGGAGGTGCCCATCCAGAGTTGCAGTGGCAGTTCCCATTGTTGTTACACACCTGCGGTCGATACAGTAGGGATTAGTCAAGCAAATGCCTTTTGGAAGTGGCTGCTTTCAACCTCCCGTGTATATTTGGAGTTCCACATGGAAGACTGCATGTGGAAACAAGAAATACTGCATAATATTGTATAGAAATACACAAAGTAATAACTGGGAATAAGCTCTCCCCCTCCATCCCCAAACACTGAGTGATACCGATACCGCAAGTTAATTCTCTATAGACATTAAACTTTGGGGTTTTATGTGCCTGCAATAGATGGTAGTCCAGAGAACTCAGATTTAAAACCTTTGTACTCCATTTTAATCTTTCATGGAGACATTTATAAGTGAGGAATCACTTGTCCTTGTCAAAGGAATATTTTCCTTTTATAATTCCACAGCTCACTAATAATAGAAAATTCCCTAGGGATATTCAGAAGAAATGCCTTTCAATGTCAGTGCTAAGCAGTTTACAGTGTACTGACACATGAATTACAGATAAAAAGGTGGACTTAACTTTTAATACACATGAGAAAACCCCAAAGCCATCTGTCTGGTTATTGCTTTTATACAGGGATTTTGCACCTCTCTTTGTCTTCTAGAAACAGGGCATGAAGACACCATCTACTCACCCCATTGTCATTACACTTCTGCTTTACATCGCAGCTATAGCCCAGATTACTTGCATCAACACATTGAAAATCCAAACAGGCCTGGAAAAAGTAATTGGTGTCTTTCAAACTCCAAACTTCAAAAAATCCCATCCTTTTATAAATAGGTAAATGTATGTGCTTAGAATTCTACAGCTTTTACTTAGATGTCCAGAAGAGGGCTGGTAGAACATTCAGTACTTCCCAATTTTATAGTTGGATTTGTTGCAGAGAAGTCTGTGGATGCATTTTGATGAGTAATTTGGATAACTGATAATGTAGCTCATTGGTTTGTAGCATCCCAGTTTTTGACGAGCTAATTGTGTGTAGCTCAAAAAGCAGATTTTTTCCTTATGGCATACAAATAAGAGAGCTGTGTAATGATTTTGAAAGTTCTGAACTTCCCAGTTGGTGAAATACATTCCTTAATGCTGCTGTGATCCATCCTACCTTCTTTTCTCCACAGGCTGTTCCATCATGAACTTGAGCAGGATCAGGGACATCTGATCCTAAGTCAAAGTCAGAAGACCAGCATAAAACCCCAGATGCGTTATTGACAACGCTCCAGGCAGGAAGGTTTTGAAGACTAACAGATGTGCACTGGAGCTTGCCACACAGACTATGCCTGTATTGAATGAAAGACACTCAGAAACAAGGTGAACAGGGAAAAAACCTCACAGTTTCAGTGCAAATACACTATCCAGTCAAACCTTTTAGCTTGCATTTCAAGGAAATCCTCTTTTAAAGCTTATGCTTTAGGAGTTTGTAACAGAATATATATTTTTTCCATTGTAGATCTTAGAGTTAGCTTTTATTTGCTGGTGACTTACTGAACAGGACATTTCTTGTACACTCCACCTTTCATTCCACAGTTTCCAAACCTGTCTCCTTTAATATTTGCTCTTTCAAAGCATGCATCAGGTGCTTTTCTTGCCCCTGTACAAAAAGCAATGAATCTGAGTAAGCTACTACAGCCTTAAAAGTAGGAGAAAGAGAAAGAAATATTAGGAATATCTATTAGGAGACTACAAGTCTTTTCACATTAAATTATCAACATACCTTTTCCATATATAGATTCACATTGTGAATCAAAACTCTGGCATACTCCATAGTAGCAATAAGCCTTCATGTTGCTGCATGGGTAACCATTCATGATATAAACATCCTCTGGGCAGTAGGCATCGCTTCCATTGCAGTACTCAGGTAGGTCACAGAAGTCCATTTTTGGTCTGCACTCTGTTCCTGCCACTTTAAACTGGAACCAGAGAGTAATGCCACCCTACTTGTATTTTGCAACAGCAGAAGTGCTAACATGAAACAATGACAACTGGGAGCCTTTGGGGATTTTAAGGAAGACCAAGCAGTTTTGGGATCAGTTATCTAACGAATATCCAAAACTTCCCTCAGTTTCATATGGTGTAGCTGTGGTTTATGAGCTGAGCCTACACAGGACTTGGGTAGATCATACAAATGTATACACAAGTATCAATTTAAAAGCAGCCAGCTGTCACAGATTTGGGAGAACCTTGGTGTTGCATAATGGAGATCACTACTGCTGAGTCACCTCCTACGAGGTGCCTCCTACAAGGGATGACACAGAGATGATATTCCATTTCTAAGCTACTGCCTGAGAGTTGTTGGACACAAAGTCACTGCTTACATGCTTTCTACTGGTGAATATAGTTTGATAATGAGAAAGTATATTGAGTGCTATGATAGCTCTTTTCAAACATTAAAAAATACTATTAAATAGTATTAATATAGCTTAATACAACAGTCTACCTTGCAGTTCTTGCAGCACAGTCCTTGAGCACATTGCGATCCAGGCGTGAGTTTGCAGGTTGCAGCATCACAGCAAGGGTTAGTACATTCCTGAAGAACAGCCATGGACAAGGGGACACAACGTTTTCACATTGCTCTACAGCTAGGAAACTAGATGATTAAACCAAGTGCATGGGCAAACCAGACTTTAAGCACACTGTCTCTTGTGTGTGTTCTGAGCTTGACAGCTTTCTGCTCTAACAGGAACCAGCACACAGTTTGGCTGTATTTTCTTACTACAAGTCATCAGAAAAACATCTGTGTTTTGATGTGTTGTGGCACAGGGGTATAGGATATGTTTACACTTTAAATGCACGCTAAAAGAAGCAGAATACATGGGGGTTTACTCCTTATCATTCCTTCTCCTATCTTATTTTTCCACTACACTAGCAGTGATTTTAGGCTTTTACTAACATTTATCTTCATATTGCTTGCCAAGATGTAAAATTACAAGGAAAACTCAGATATTAATGAAAATCAGGTATACTGAAAGGCCAGCCTTATACAATAATATAGCAACAAATATAATAACACAATATACAGCAAGTATCCAATTGAATTTAATCCATTACCTCTGGCTTGCCACAGTCGCATTCTTCATTACTATCGACCACATTATTGCCACAGACAGGTTCCTTGTAAACATTACTTGTTTTGGGAGGATTTCTAAGGCAGTTTCCTCCTCCACTGAGAATAAGGTTCTCAAAATCATCAGCACTGCAGGTGCTGAAATTCCTGGATCCACTGGAAAGCATAATATTACTTTTTTATTATAAGTATTTTGCTTACAGGGAATAATACAACTCAAGCCCTTAAAATATTGTTCATCTATAATAAATAGCATGTTTTATAATGCTGGGAGAGCACGAGATATTTCATTTTGACTATTTTGCAATAGAGTATAGTACTAGAAGTTTAAAATAATATTTGTAACATAAACGAAGTACTTTCAGAAGTCAGAGACCATCAGGTTATCCATTCTGGCATCCTGTATAAAACAGGCCTTAGAAATCCCTTTTGTGTAATGAGTCTGAATGTGCTTGTTTCAAAAATACTTTCCAGAAAGGCATCCACCTTACTTTGAGTCCCTAAGAACTCATGAATACATCTTATTATAGTAGTTTTGTCCAGTGTTCAATTACCCTGATTTATTAATACAAATTAAAATAGGTGAAATAATACGATCTTTTTCTCATAAGGGGAAGCCAAAGAAGAGGTGAACTGAAAGAATCATCAGCTGAGAGGTTTGGTTTAAATGAACTGTTAAGAATGTGTGTGAAGGATGCACATTTGCGTGAACCCAGTGAATATACGTAAAGGATTCTCAGTTCTCAGCAGGGTAAAAAACCCAGCAACACACTATCATTAAAATAAATAATAAAGAAAATCCAGTTTTTAGGAATGCTACAAATAAAAAATTACTGGATTGGAAAAAAAATACTAAGTTTCAAATAAGTTAAAATGGTTAAGTCCTAACTCAGTGAATTCACCTCTGTGATTAAACCTTTCAAAGAACTCCCCATTCACAAAAGTTCTTCAAGATCCATGGGAGATTCACAGCTTCTAAGGCATAGTCACTGCAGATAAATAACAATTAGTTAAATAAAACAACTGGAAATCTTACTTATCTGTGCTGTGCATAATATAGGATGCAGGACACCTTGTGTCATCATGTTTCATTCCAAGATTATGGCCCAATTCATGAGCAACTACTGTAGCATGACGCAACACATTGTCATGATTCAACTAATAGAGAGAATCAGTGTTAAAAAAATTGTGAAACTAAAGAAAATACTGTTGTTACTATTGATTTATTCAAGCCCCGAAACTCTCAGAGGCTGTGAAGACAGAATATGGAATTGTTTTGCAAAGCAGTAGCATCAAGAACAGACAATTTACCACTTTATTTCCAGGTAGGGCCAAATTCTGCCTCTCTTTTTATTCCTTCCATTAGGATCGTGTCCTGAATATTAACAGTTGGCAGCTGAACCAGAGGATCAAGCCCTGTCTGTGGCAGTGTTTAAGGCCAGCTTGGACAGGGCTTGGAGCAAGCTGCTCTAGTGGAAGGTGTCCCTGCCTGTGGCAGGGTTGGAAATGGGTAAGCTTTAAGGTCCCATCCAGCACAAACCAGTCTGGGATTCTGTGATTCTACAATCATTGTAAGTTGTTTCCAACTGAAATAATTCTATTCTATTCCATTCTAACACAGTTAATCACTCATGACACTGATTTCAATGGAGTCTTCAATGACAAATGTACTGTTAAAAAACAGCTGTTCTGTTTCATGTTCTGTTAAAAACCAGAATCTGCTTCTGAGATTGTCCATGGCATTGTGGTGTTCATACTGTAAGGACAGGGACCTCTGGAGATACAATTCTGCCCCAAGGGTGAAGGAGGAAAAAATACTTCCTTACTAATTTTGCCATCTTTAAAATTTTTGCCTATTTACAGCCTTACTGTGGGGAAATCCTGACACTTGAGAATATAGTGTGTTATGTTCACTTTCTATCCATGTAAAGAGTAGAAAAATAGACACTGTTTTGTAGTTGCATCCCCAGAACACTGTGGTTATGAACTTCAATGGTATAAGGATGGGTTTTTCTTACGCAACCTTGAGTTAGATGAATGACAAAAGGTGATCGAAAAGCTATTTCAGGACTAAATCAGCCAAATGGACTGGAATGTGATGAAAGGAGATGAGAGAAATTGGGAAATACTCAAAAAGTTTAAATATGCACTAGTCTTTATATAAGAATCCCCATGAAAGGGACTGTACACCTCCAAGCCTCATCTCTGAGACTGGGGTGACTTGACTTGACCAAATAGGTCGGCAAAGGGCATGTTACTTATTAGGCTGTACTTCTATGGAGACAGTGTCTGCCAATAGCAGTACCTACAACTATGTGTATTGTAAATGCACAGGGGAAAGCCTTCAGGTGTCCCGCTAGCGGGATATCTGTGATAGTTTAGCAGCTCCAGTGCTAGTTTGTTCCATTAACCACAACATTGTGTACTTACAGTGCTGATTGACCCTCCCTGGACTTGTGAGCAGACGGTACCCACAAAAGCCATTCCAATGGATCCACTGTAGGAGCTTCTCCCTCTGCAACAAAAGCAGTTTAAAGGTGGTGTTGAAAGAGAGGCTGAATGTTTAAAAGTTCTACTAAAAGACAGTGATGAGTTTGAAACAAAAATTGCAAGGCAAATTTTGGTCTTGAAGTCAAGAAGAAATATATCACCATATCAGGGTTTCACTATAATTAATAATGAATACCTGACTAAATTAGCTTGAAAACAATGATAAGTCACCCAAGTCTGCTGTGACAGTGTGTCTGAGGTCACAGAACCACAGAACGGTTGAGGTTGGAAGGGGCCTCTGGAGGTCATTTGGTCCCACTCTCCCCCTGCTTAAGTAGAGCCACCTCGAGTTGATTATATATAAATAATTCATTATAGTTTCTTGTCTATAAAGGTTGCTAGGTTGGAAGTTGAATGAATTTTACTCCAGTTGTATTTTCATTCATACACAACCCCTAAACCATACACATCAGCAACACTGGCAGTGTGGGTAGTTCTTCCACTGTGTGAAAACTTACATGATGAGATGGCCAACATCATTTCTTGATCGCTTAAGAAGATCTTTCTGTCTCCAAGAGACAAATCTGCTGAGCACATCTCCAGCTGACCCTTCCATCACAGATATGTGGTTTGTGTCTGTCCAGATCTCTAATCCAACCAGGACAATCTGGATGTTTAATGCTGCATACATCTGGAAAAAACATAATGATAATTGCTATCCATCAGTCTGTTTCAAATAAATTATGACAGATTACATCACTGCTACTGAGTAAACAGTAAGTTCAACATAGTGACTGAGACATAACTTTATTTGAAATTAAAAATAAAATATTAGTATTTATAAATTAAAACAGCTACAGGTTGGGCAGAGAAGAGATTCAGAGCAGCCCTGCGGAGAAGGACTTGGGGGTGCTGGTTGATGAGAAAATGAACATGAGCCGGCTTCAGTGTGCGCTCACAGCCCAGAAAGCAACCGTATCCTGGGCTGCATCAAAAGGAGCGTGACCAGCAGGTCGAAGGAGGTGATCCTGCCCCTCTACTCTGCTCTCATGAGACCTCACCTGGAGTATTGTGTGCAGTTCTGGTGTCCTCAACATAAAAAGGACATGGAACTGTTGGAAAAAGCCCAGAGGAGGGCCACGAGGATGAAGCACCTCCCGTATGAAGACAGGCTGAGAAAGTTGGGGCTGTTCAGCCTGGAGAAGGCTGCGTGGAGACCTCTTAGCAGCCTTCCAGTATCTGAAGAGGGCCTATAGGGATGCTGGGGAGGGACTCTTCATTAGGAACTGTAGTGATAGGACAAGGGGTAAGGGTTTAAAACTTACACAGGGGAAGTTTAGATTGGATCTGAGGAAGAAGTTCTTTACTGTGAGGGTGGTGAGGCACTGGAATGGGTTGCCCAGGAAGGCTGTGAATGCTCCATCCCTGGCAGTGTTCAAGGCCAGGTTGGACAGAGCCTTGGGTGCCATGGTTTAGTGTGAGGTGTCCCTGCCCATGGCAGGGGAGTTGGAACTGGATGGTCTTAAAGTCCTTTCCAACCCTAACTATTCTATGATTCTATAAAATATATATATGAAATATAAACTAAATATATGTGTTTATAATATAAAACTAACATGACTGAAGTCAGTCTACTTCATGAAGGTACCTAAACGTATCTCTCAGTTGGAGAAGTTGGAAAGATGATGTTCATTCATTTTCTTAGACGTCTTAAGGAGAAACTGGGAACAGATCAGTAGCAGAAACTACTCAATCTAGTCAATGTGTCTGACCTACCCCATCAACATAATTAATCAGCTCAACTGTTTCCTTTTGCACCGCAGCAGGATCAGATTTCTTCATCAAAAACTGTAAAATACCATGTAAGAATGTCAGAGAAAGAAATCAATGAAATATTAAAATGTATTTAGCATTGGATGATATAATTACCCTGTTGTTATCCACAACCACAAATAATTCCACATAGCTTTTCTGTGGCAGGACAGCTCGCTTCATCTGCAAGTTAGAAAGCACAGGAAGTTAATATTAGAATTAACAAGTTAGAGGTTTTCTTATTTATCTTTCTCATGTTTTTCTTTTCAGGTGCTTATAAAGCAATGACACATTTTTTAATATGGTCTCAAAGGTCAATTTGCTCTGTTTTTTCACACTAATACCTGTATATCAGTAATTCACATCTGGTCAGACACTGGGATGCATGAGCTGGGTGGCAGCTTCATGCCTTTCATGTCATACCCATGACTGCCTTGGGCAGACCCCTGCTCTTCTGCTAAAGGATTGCTTCAAGCTGTGTTAAATTGTGCTGTTCTGTTTCAGGATGTCCTTAGCGATACTCCCACCAGTTTGAGGGCCATGAACATGAAGGCACAACCTACCCGCAGTGACACCACACACAAGCAAGAGCTCTGGAGACCCTTGGCTGCTGGAACAGACTGAGGAGGTGGCTTGGACTCCAGCTCTCAAGAGAGAAACAGAAATGTATTTACCCTCAAAAGCTTCTCCCTGCTAGAGGTACTGTTTGAAACAAAGGTGTATTTCACAGCCTGCTTCACAAACATCTCCTCATGATGAAGGCTGCTGTTCAGCACACCGCACTGGAAGGGGATATCCTGCATATCTTGTGACTGGTAAAACACATGTTCAAACGTGCTGGATGTGTTGAGTGGCTCCATTCCATACCATTTGCCACCAATGTAGAGAATTCCTCTAATAATGGTAAAAGAATGAATAATTATTCCACAGGTTTTCCCTCGTGATTATGACTAGATGATTGAATGACAGCTGGATACTTGGAAACTAGAACTGTTCATACCACTTGGTTGAAATGAATTATTATCTTACATTATCTTAATATAGGGTGTAAGTTCAAATGACTGAAAGGGTCTCTTTTAGTCCTTATTTCTAGTCTCACTCCTAGCCCCATGCAGCTAAAGTAGCCTAGTATTTCAGAAAAAGATATTTTCTAAGAGACAGAGAGAGGCTAAAAGCAATCACCAGGGTGTTTGTGAGGGCAACAGCAGTATTGCACTGCTGAGTGCATTTGTTCATGGCTCAAACAGCTGGTCCGTGCCCATTTGCTGTTCTTTTAGAGCCTATTATCTTGCTTTCCACAATCTCAAACTATATTTAGAACAAGAATTCTCTAGTTAATATCTTGTGAAAGAAGATCCTCAAAAATGTGAGTACAAAGTAGCCAAAGGATTTGAGTCTGATTAAGTTTTGCAGAACAGTTAAAATGAAGTATCTGTTCTGCTTACTGAGATCCAGCATTACCTGAAACACCAGTATGTTGACCATTTTATTCTTCAGCTAAATGAATGCCAGAAGTGTCATTTGTTCTGAGTGGCACCTCACTGTGATATTATCAATTAAAGATATGTGGGTGATCTTTATCCCATTTTACTCTTTCTCCTTGTCAAAAAGACATCAAAATGAACAAGGCTACTACATGCAACAGATATATCCAAAGTCCAGCTCAGTGAACACCGGGGAGCATGGACACACTCTAAGCATGTTCTGAATATCTGCACCATGTGGTGTGTGTGCCATTTCATTTTATCAACTCATGGACTGATTCTGCAGGGAGAAACAACTGCCCTTTATGCACTAATCTGGTCCCTGTATGATTCTCCAATAAATGTAATTTTATTGCTTTTGAAACACAACGAAATTGAGGAAAGGCTGAGAGAGCTGGGTTTGTTCAGCCTCCAGAAAAGAGGTCTCAGGGGATACCATGTTCCAGTATGTAAAGGGTGGCTACAAAAAAGATGGAGACTCCCCTGTTACAAGGAGTCACATGGAAAAGACAAGAGGTGATGGGCACAAGTTACTCCTGGGGAGATTCTGACTGGACAAGACAGCAAAATTCTTCACCATGGGAACAACCAGCCATTGGAATAATCTCCCCAGGGAAGTGGTGGATTCGCCAACATTGGACACTTAAGATTCAGCTGGACAGGGTGCTGGGACATCTAGTCTAGGTCATGCTCATGCCAAGGAAGGTTGGACCAGATGATTCCTGGGATTCTGTGGTTCTATGATTGAGTGTTTTAAGTTCAGTGAAAGCTCCATCAGATTGTTTTTCTTCTACAAAGGTGTCTCTGGTCAAGACCTTTGCATCAAGTAATAGAGGCCTCAGCTCATGCCTGTGTTTTGCTTATATTTAGATTATGCTCTCTCACGTTATCCTTTCTCTGTGAAGGAATTTTGGGAAAAGGGAAAACAGGGGTAGCTGAGGGAAACTATAAAACCTGTAAAGAGTTTCAGCTTCATCAAAAGGTGAAATATTGAAAGTATTTTAAAAGATCTGCAAGATAGAATGGTGTTTTTCAGCTGTATGGTGAATTTTACTCTTTTACATTGGTACTGCACAATGGATTGCCCTGAAGTAACAAGCAAAAGTTAATACCTAAGGCCATCACATGTGCTAAGAGCAAGCACCGAGTCAGCAATTCCTTCAACAGTGCCATGATAATAACAGTGTGTCTGAAATGCAACAAAACCACGTGATTAATGACAAAATAAAGTTGTTGCGTTCACATGCAAAGTCATTTTCTAACTAACCTTTGTATTTGCATGACATTAAATCTGGCTGTTACAGATTTACAGAGTTCATTGTTCTAGGAGTAATCCCAGCCTTCTCGGAATAAAATATGACTTGACATGAGTACCTGCAACAGGTCCCTTGCTTCTCACAAACAACCAGCTTTTTAGTTTAACCATCACCATCTTTTAACAGAATCTTTTCACCTACATTGCTCACCCTGTTCTTAAACAGACTCTTCTCAAAGGCTGATATGAGATCTCCCATCCACAAAGCACCTCATGAAGTCCTGCTGAGTTCACATACAGTTTAAAGTTGAAATGAAATGCAAAAGTATTTATAAGGCTTGTTTGGCACCAAAAACCTACAAAGCTTTGATGCTGCTGTTGTATCTTTAATTGCATACTTATGCAAAGGCGACCTTATCAGGCAGCTCAAATTCAGTCTTGGCATAATCTCCTGGCATCTCCTTTCACACCTTGGAAAACAGTGATGTGTATCACCATAAACAGCCCACTCCCTCATAAAACACCAAACCTCATGTTTTGTATCAGTGGTGACCGTTAAACAGAAATGCTACAAATGTGAAGACTCACAAAAACCTCTTTCCAGACAAATGTATTTTCCTTCTGTAGATGCTTTATGTGCATTACTTGTATTTCCCTTCCATTGATAAAACCTATTTTCACTGTCCTATTATAAAGATACAAAGGCACTCAGAATTATTGTGCATTCGCTTTTGCTTTGCCAATACATTTAGATGCATACACATCCTTGTTGCCCTCAGTTCTATTAAACTGTTAATATTTCCTTCAATTCATAAAGCTTGGCTTCCCCATTTTGAAGAAACTAACACAAAAGGGGAATTTTATTGCATACCTCATTTTTTGATTGTGTGGCCTCCAGTTTCCCATTTTCCCCATATGTGTAGAGCATGAAGTCTTCACTAACAAGCTTTCTGGAAACAAAAATAAACTACTGCTCTTTTAACAGTCTAGAAAGCAAGAAGTAAATCAAGAATCCTAGTCAGAAATACACAGCAGCACACTCATGCTAATGGGTATTAAAACCCATGGATGTGAAACAAAATACCTGAAAATAAGCTGAATTACTTGGAAAATAAGTTATTTTAAAATCCTTTAACTAAAGTATCCATAGAAAAGTCTCTGAGCAGACTACACTGCATCAGGGCCTGGGCTACTACAAGCTCAGGAATGAGGAACAACAGTAACAGACACACTTCTTACATACAACAGGCTAACAACCCTCCCTTCACTAGTAAGAAGCTAATATTGAGATGAGTTCTAATGTTCCATAAGGATTTTCTGAATTGTACTACCTTGTGCTGCTAATAAATAATTAATCAAAGTACATTTCTTCACAGACAGAAAAAATATTATTCCCTTGCATTTGCAAGCTAGGATCGTAACAGAGACACTATTTAACAGTCACATTGTAATTAGCATAACCTCCCATTTAAATGGTTTCTTCTGGATTTTTTCAGTATAAAAATACTTGTCTATATGCAGCTAACTTCCAAGATGGTGTGATTCCTTAGAACCCTCTATTGCATACTTGTTTCTCTTCAGTTTTAGGAGATATGTTCCATTTCTGGTTTTAACTGAGTAAGAAAGCTTGTCATCAGAATGCTCCTGAAAACAGAACAAAAGATATCACTTGATTAGGAGAGTTTCTACTTGGTCGTTCCATCCAAGCTTTGAGAAGAGCCATCCAACTACTATATAAGTTTGAAGTATCTACCAAAACACAGGTTCCTAACCCTTGTGCCTTCTATATGTCAGTCTCAGCAGCACACTGTATATTTTTCCCTATGGAGAGTTTAAATTCTATTAATCTACACATTTTCCTTGAGAAGACAGAAGGGCATGAATGCACCCTTTACCCAACTACCACATTGTGTTTCCTGACGCCTTATGTAAATGACTCACAGATTCTTCCTTCCCTAATAGCTTTGCACGAAGATGACTAATGCTATTTCATTACCAGTTACTACAGTAATTGAACTCGATATCTAGCACAAAGGTAAATGACTTCAGAACTGAAGAAGAAAGGCTCAGATCATTCTCTTTTAACTCATTTATCTGTGCAACTCTGTGGCACCATTTCTACTAAGCGAGCATCAGCCCTTTAGGTGCTACATGGTTGAAATCCTCTGGTTATCCAAAGACCAGATACAATGAGGAAAAAGACACACACAGCATGGGCATTAGTTCAAGTTCAAGATCTAATCAGACTTGGAGGAAATGGAAATATTCTTCATATTCTTTCTCACTTTTATCTGACAAGGCTGTTAAAAGCACTGGAAGTTTGAAAGGCACTAACTTAAAGTGCAATTTCAGACTCTTGTGGGAACAAATTTACCCAAAACTAGTTGAAAACACAAAAAATCTGAAGAGGTAGTGTGGGGCACGATCCTTCACAAAAATAATCTATATATGCCATACACTGTGTGTGTAATATTAGCAATGTGCAAAACAGCAACACCAGAAGAAAAAAAAGAATAACCAACCTCATGATAAAAAGGGTGATGTTTCTCTCTGCCTGTCAGACGAGGAATAATAATTTCTAATGTAGAAAGTCTGGATGTTTGTTCAGAAAATACACCTGAAAATAAAGAACTTTTGGATTATGCTGGGAAAGTCACAGAAATCAATGTGTTCATTCATGGCCAAGTTACTCTTGGTTTCTGAGTGTTGAAACTAGATGTATGTGGCCTCATTACCTATAGAAATACTGTTTTGACTGTATTTAAGGCTAATGACTGCAGCATTCCAAACACAACTGATGTAAATTGTTAAAACCTGCAAATTTAAGCAAAAGTTTTCTTAAACAGGGTGTCCCAAACTGGCTGCAATCTTGGCTCTACCTCTTGGTCTTAGTTACTTACATTATAAACTGGGTATTAGCTCCATTTTTTCTCATTCCTTCATAGAGACAATATCATACCAAATTATTTATTGACTGAAAAAAACATAAATCCCTCAACCAATATGATAGGAGCTTAATAGAGAGTCTCAAGAACAAGAAAAAAAGAGTAATGATAAAAAATCCCTTCCTGTATTCAGTGCATACTTCAATAGTGATGAAGAAGGAGCTGAGGTCTGGAGAGCACGAGAAGCTATTGAATGATTTAAACACAGTCTTTCTTCATTCTCACATATCCTGGATTATTAACTTTGTCTTTCATTTTTGAAACAGTTTTTCTTCTTCTATGATCTGCACTTCTAACTTGATGTACCACAGGAAACCCATGCAGGTACCCTCTCTGTCCACCCATCTGTCCCCTCACAGTAATTTCTGAAGTGAAAATCACCTGTGCAAAGGATGCTAACATCTCAAATAGAATTAAGTTCCTTCAAGCTTTGTGAAATCACTTTGTCAGTGCCAGGAAGCCTGTGCTGATCTGGGAATCCATAGCATGGCTGTATATGGACATATAGTACTATTGTTTTGAATGATAGATCCAACTTTGCCAGGATATTTCAGAACTTATAGAGAACTGGAGAAAACTGTATCTCCACTAGCATATATTCATCTCCTAAATAAAGTGTGGAATGTTTTTTACTGTGTACAGAGCCATTTGCTGTGCTATTGCCTCCTAGTTACTCTTATGTCCCACACTTGTTCACTTCTCCCTCTTGCTCACGTCTCCACTTCCTTTTGTCCTTGAGTAAACAAACTCTCCCTTCAGTCCTCTCCCTTTTAAATCACTTTACTTATATTCCTTTCCCTATTCCCCTGAATGAGGAATACTTCAGAGTTGTCCTCTGAATGTAATTCTGCCACTTGCTGTGTGCATAATCCTGGCTCACAGTGTTGCCTCCAGCCACTGCCTGACATTGCTCCATTTTGTTGGTTCCAACCACAGCCAAACCCTTGCAAAAGCTTTGTAGCCTTTTACACTGTTATCAGGATTATCTCCAGAACATCATGCTAATGGGGGAAGCTACAGGTAGGAAGTCTGCTGAGTATCTGGTTTTAGGTCAATCGTTTATAAAGATAAAAACAATCTGTAGTGGCTTTATTTATAATTGTGTGAACTTGAATGCATCTTCCCTTTTCCTGTCTGCTCATCAGTCTGGTTTGAGTGCGATCAACAGAGGCAAACCCATTGCTGTTAAACAGTAATAACATGGGTTTTAATAGTGGAAGTAGTTTCCTCCTTCTTAAATTGTCCTTGCATAAGGAAACAAAGAAATTTCTTCTCATTTATGGCAGTCCAAAGTCACCCTCAGCCTCCTACGTGTCTGTGAAAGGAATTTATAATTGCAAAAGAGCCACAGAATCACCAATTCAAAGCGGAGAGGAAGATTCATCAGGGTAATGGTGATCTCTGCCCATTAGATAACACCAGGATTTTAAAAAGCTGGGTGCAGGTAGCATATATTTAACATTAAAGGCTGCCACTGCAACCAAAATGTGGAAGTTGCTATTGGCAAACAGGTCTCGGTCGAATGATTGTCTCTGGACATTTACTTCTTTGTTCTTAATCTGCAGCAATTTTACTACTGAATTACAAAATCCATCTAAATCTCATATCTGCAGCCAAGTCATAAATGGCAATGAGTTAATGAGGAGCTAAAACAAAACTGTAGGGATTTCCCTTGCATTGCTGATGAATAAATCTTTTTCTACAGTCTTTACTACTGATGAGAGTAAAGTGCAGTTCTCACAACCAGCGTCCTGTGCGGAAGGGGATGTATTTACGTACCTACTGCATCCTGGAGGAAAAACCACAGAGCTCAACTATAGAAAGCTTCCAACCTGGAATCTTTTCCCTTCACCTGTTTCTTTATTTTCTCAATTAGCAGGTCAGCTAATAGCCGAATGCCTGGGGAGAGCCAGGGCTTGATTTCAAAGCTGTGCAACATTATGGTCAGGAATATGAGAAGACTAGGAGAAACTTTCTGAACACATGAGAAAAACTGAAAACAATCTTACCTTTCATCCCAAAAGGTTTTCCAGTTAAAGTTAGTCCAAAAGTGAACAAAAATAAGCTGTGCTTTAACATTTCCTGGAGAAACTACTACAGTAACCCAGCAGACACTGTGTACCTGGCTCTATGCAGGTGAACTAGAAGAACAAGAATCGTCTGCTCCGAAGGTAAACAGCAGAAAAAGCACTTGGATGCTTCATCTCTGCTAAGGAAACGGGAAGTAAACTTTAATCCATCAGGCTTTCAAAAAAAACCAAACTGGTTAGACAGCTTAATGCAAATAAAAAGCAGCACAGGCTTAAATGCTGATTGCAGAAAGAGCACCAACCCATGCCAGGATCAAACTGGTTTATTCCAAAGGACTTTATTACCCCAATGAGATCATACGAGATTAGAAACATGCTACCAATGGATAAAATAGGTTGTTTATAATGGTGATTGTCAGCTCAGTAAAAAAACTAGCATAGAACAATCTACTTTTAGAAATTTCAACATGTTCTTTTCCCTTTTTTTCAGCTTTAAAAATAACTAAAATACAGTGTATATGAACACATGGAAACCCCACAAACTCATGGGAACCCCCAAAACAGGGGTTGTACCCACCCCTTCTATATTAAAAATAATTCTCCTCACCAAAGGTCTGTGACTTGATGCAGCTCATCCCTCTTCTAGGTTCAGAATAATCTTCCAAGGCATCACACAACCACATTGCCACCAAAAGCAACGAACAAATGCTTCTAAAACTGGATACATTTGAAACACATTCCAGAAGCATCAAGCACATTTAGAACCTGAAAAAGGAGACTGAGGCAGCACAGTTTTCAAGCTAAAACATTTACATTAATTAATTTTAATGAATTCGTTAATTAAACCAGAGCAAATATATTTTCCATTGCTAGCAAATCACATGAAACAATGGCTTAAGTGAAAGAGAAACAGATGCTGATGTGTTTGTAATATCAGCTTGTACAAAGCCTGCTCAAGTTCATCTCCCTATTTTTACATCTGTAACTGATGCTCCTCAGCCAAGTGCAAGGAGTTAGAACTCGATAGCCACGTTCCCTGGGTTTATGTCTGTAGCACAGCAGCTTTCCCTGACTCCAGAAGCTGGGATCCTACTGAAAATTAAATGAATCCAATCTTTTATTTATAGTCTGTTTCCTACCTGGTGCCCTATTAGCATATAACTCAGAGAGAATTCTATTGCTCCAGATGTTGCTGGTTTATGAGGTCCCGTAGCACTGACATGACTTTAAGGATTTCCCACCTTTCCAAGAATACTTTATCTTAATAGAAAAAGGACTAAGGACTGTGTGAACCTCATGCAGTTCAACAAGGCCAAGTGCAAGGTCCTGCACATGGGACAGGGCAATCACAAGCACAAACATAGGCTGGGCAGAGACTGGATGGAGAAGCCCTGAGGAGAAGGACTTGCTGGTGTTTGGTGAGGAGAAGCACCCCATGACCCGGCTTCAGTGTGTGCTTGAGACCAGAACCTCCCCGTGTGCTGGGATGCACCCCCAGAGTGTGAGCAGCAGGTTAAGGGAGGGGATGTTTTTCTCTACACAGAATCCCTCACTAAAGCAGATGCTGAAGAATCCCCAAAGCTCCAATACAGCTTCTACACTCTTTCAGTGGTGGTTTTGATTTCAAATATCATCATTGCAGTAGTGGTGATACTGAAATACCACAAACACCAAGCAGGACACAGCTACCAAAAACTCCAGAGCTCCTATTAACAACTGCTTCAGGATATGTTGGATTCATGTCAACTTGTGTTCAGATTTGTCACCCGGAGAGGGGAGAGGGCAAAGTCCCAAACCAGCTCAAAATCAATAAATCAACAGCACTGGAATGATGCTTGGAAACAGTTCTCAACCTTTTTTTGTATTTAAAAAACCCCTTAACTGTGTATTGTTCCCTTGAATCACTGAGCTGAAGAATATAAGTGTCTACTTCAGGGTGTTTAGAAAGCATCTGAAACCATAACAGGTATAAAGGGAATGTAAAGTAGAAGGTAAGTCTTCTTCTTAGAACAAACAAGCAAATCTCTGTCTTTTCAAATCACTATGAAACTGCTGTTGGCACAAGTTAAGCTAAGGGAGAACTGCGAGATGTCTGTTCAAGGATTGTCTGCGAACTCTACTCCTCAGAGTTGCCACCATCAAGATCTGAGAGTCTTCAGAAGACATTGGTTTTCCTGGAAATGAAAATAAGAGGTAGACCAGATAAGGATACTGGACTCTATGTGCCTGTGCTGCCTGTGAAGCCAACACTTGCTTCCCCATCAACAGCTTTTACTCAATGCATTCCAACACAGTGAATAAAAGCAGTTCAAGTCAGGCAATGCTAGTACTTCCTCTAATGGATGGATTAATAAAGATCTTTAAAAGAAATACCACTAAAATAAACCAAAAGCACAAAGAAAATACATCCTGTTCTAATGCTTGAATATTACACATCAAACATCAAGACAACAGAACAGAGAAGGGATGACGTGGGTAGAAAGAAAAGCTGTAACTCAGTTTATTTCAATTACTTCTCCATTGTTAAACTGGGAAACTCTGTGTTTCATACAGCTTTTAGTAATGCTCGTTAAATAAAGAAGCCACAAAGGGCATACAAAATTCTCATGTTTAGGAAAAAACACACATTCTTAAGATCTTTCATAAAACTGTGTGCAACAGTGGATACAATTACAGTAACAAAATGCAAGTCAACAACACTGAAGATCGGTACAGTTCTAACTCCATAAATACTGAGCTTCGTAAGGTATAACTGTCCTGAAAGTCCTTCTCTTGAAATCCTCTACCTACACACATCTATCTCTCTCCATTAGAATCATAGTGTGCTTGTGAAATTTTGTTTGGCTGCGAGTTCTGAACCAGGTCCATTAAGAGAACCATTTTATTATCTATATGTGTCTGAAGAGCCTGGATTTGGCGATCAATATAGTCCATTAGTTTTTTCTCCATCAGATCCATATTTTTGGAGATCATCTTTTCCAAATAGGAGCAAATAGGCTGTTGTTCCACTCTGTGAAAAGAGCAAACAGAAAAGTCAGTATAACCTATTTCTTAATGACAAGGGGCATGGCAGATACCTTGGCAGCTGAACTTCTTCTATATTGAAAATATTGGTTATTAGACAATGAACTTTAAAAGGTATTAGGGGTTTAGCACACATCAAACCCTTCCTTGCCAGCATTTTACATCTCAGAATTCGTCTATAAACACACAGGCTACATGATGCGCGGATTGACTCCACAACTGTTAAAAGTCGTAAAGTAGGTATGCTTTTATTCAGCGCTGAGATTCACGGGGATAATTCCTCAAAGTCATGCGTGTCTCAGTGTTGTTTCCCTCTACATTTATCCTCTAAAGTCACAAGGTTGCACAATACGCCTATACATATTCATATTCTATCCCGCCTTCGTATTATAATGACCTAGAAAGTCCTTTGCGCCTGCGCAGTGCCCCCTCTGGTCATGGGCAGGGGTCTCAAGATGAAGTAAATGAGTCTTCCTCTTGTGGGTAGGGGTCTTCAAGATGAAGTAAATGAGTCTTCCTCTTCTTGAACTTGTCACCTTTCAGTCTGTACATTGGTCAACCCTCTGCATCATACACAGCCTTCTTCTTTAAACCTCACTTTTGTGTTTCAAAGGCTCAGTGATGTATCAGACAGTTTAGTTATGTGTTCACAAACCACTCAGCAGCATACACAGAGCTCCCATTCTGTCAGTGTGGCACACTGCTCCTCTCACCTGAAGTGTTTCAAGAGTTACACAAACTGTGTAATTCTCAATTCCTGCATCTGCATTCTTTAAAAGAACAACGCAGGAGCTGGAGATGGACAGTATCTATGAGAACCCTGATCGCTACATCTCACCATTTCCACTGCTGGTCCTCACATATCAAACTAGGGGCACCACTGCAACAGGAAACCTGGAGAGGGGCTTTGGGCAAGGGCCTGTAGGGACAGGCCAAGGGGAATGGCTTGAACCTGCCCGAGGGGAGACTGAGCTGAGCTCTTAGGCAGAAGCTCTTCCCTGTGAGGGTGCTGAGGCGCTGGCACAGGGTGCCCAGAGAAGCTGTGGCTGCCCCATCCCTGGCAGTGTTCAAGGCCAGGTTGGACACAGGGGCTTGGAGCAAGCTGCTCCAGTGGAAGGGGTCCCTGCCTGTGGCAGGGGTTGGAGCTGGATGAGCTTTAAGGCCCCTTCCAACACAAACCATTCCCTCACCCCATGACACCCACTCCCACCGCATCCCCGTGTCCTAGGAGTTCCCGCCACTCAGCTTGACACCGCCCGCACCGCGCATGCTCCGAGCCCTGCCCGCCGCCGCACGCAGGCGCTTTCGCCCCGGCGGCTCTTGTGACGGTCGTGGCTCCGCTTCAGCCGTTGCTTGGCTGCTCCGCGGCGCTGCGATGGCGGCCGGCTCTGTGCTGGCGGAGCTGGCGGCCGATCCGTGCGGCGGGCCCCGGGAGCCGTGCTGTGTGGTGGCGGGGTGCTCCTGGCTCTGCGCGCCGCCGGACGGCCTGGCCCGGGCGCTGTGCCTGAGGCGGGACCCGGGCGGCGGCGAGGCCGGGTGAGGGCGGTGGAGCCGCGCTGGCTCCCGTCAGGCGGGCGGCGTGAGGGGGTGCCGGGCTGGGCCTGGGCGGGAGTGCGGGCGGCGGGGCAGGAGCGGGCCTGGAGAGGCAACGCGGCCGTGGCGCTTCCCCCCGCAGCACCGAGGCCGTGGTGGTGGAGCGGCGGACGGGCGGCGGGAGCGCGGCGCCCTGCGTGCTGCAGCTGGAGTGCCGGCCGGCCGGCGCCGGGGAGATCGTGTCCGTCGGTATCGTGAGCGAGGCCCGTAACATGGAGGTGTACGTGGGAGAGGAGTACTGCGGCACCGGCCGAGGCGAAAGCGTGGGCGCTGCCCTGCCCTCGGGGTGAGTGGACACCGAGGGAAGCATCGGCCGCAGGCGGTGGGTGTCGGGGAAGGGGTGTTCGCGCTGGGTCCCCGACACCGTTTGGCCCTTCTCGTACTGACAGCACCGGTCTGTGTGTATCTGTAAGGTGCTCGGTGCCTGCGCCACGGCAGCCACTCAGTTTGGTCTCTCTGTGCAAAACTGGTGAATGGGCGCAGGGTCTGCGGTTGTCTGCTAAACCTCACAGTCACCGGTGGCTTGCACAAGTGTTGCTTCTGATAAAGATACAAGGGTACAGTTATGCCAGTCACCTCTTTATTCTCTTGTATGCAGTAAGTTGTGCTACACTGAAATGCTGTTGTGTAGGGCGACAGAAGCGGTTAGGACAGGGGTATCTTCTGTGTCCTTTAATCTTTCCGGACATCAGATCTGCTTCTCTCTGCAGCAGATCTCTTTTAGCAGGTCTTTACTAAAGGACCTCTCGTCTCTTCGATGCATAGTCATCTCACACTTTTAGGAATAAAAGACAAAATAAAGGATTTGTTTCTGCCTTCAATAATTTGTTCCGTGCTTTGCCAGGGGGATTCAAGCAATGGCTTCTCTGTTGTTTTTAAGTCAATGACACATCAGCTGTTCAATGAGCTAAATAAAAACAGGAGAAAAACATCAGCAGAGATGTGTAAATAATGTGCTCTGGCAGATAATGTACATACACATCCAAATCCTTTTTTACATATATATCCAATGAGATTCAATACAAGCTGCATATGAGCATTAAAACTTCCAAACCACATGAGAATCACTGTCATTCCAGTCACTTGTTTCTTACCTAAATATTTCCTGATACAGAGTATTTCTACTAAAAAAAGTTTATCAAAGTGATGTCACAGCTCTTTTATTCTATTTTCTAGTGAAACCGAAGAGGTTACTTTATACAAAAAGTACCTTAAGTTTGAATGCCCTGCAGCTTCCTGTAGAATTAAGGTAGGGGGTTGAACAGAACTGTTGTATTTTTGTCTTTTTAATCACTTGACTGAATTGCATTACTCTTAGTCAAATTATGGGGTTTCTACACTTAATCACTTCAGAAAATCACTTAAATATCTGTTAAAATGGTATTGTGCTGCAGTAGCAGAGTTCTTTTCAGTTTATATCACATTTTTCTCATGAAGACTGTTTATGGGAGAGATAATACAGTCTTAGAGGAAGACAGCTTCATAAACCAGATAAACTGCAGATCAACAGTTGCTTTGTAATTAAAACTGTTAACTCTGATGTGGTTAAGATGATGAAAATTTGTATGGCCACTGATCTTAAATGCTTAGAAGGTCAAGGCCTGATTTATCTCTGCTCTTGCAAGCACCTCTGTTCCGTTCAGACTTTACCAAAGAGTTGACACAAAGGAGAAATGGGCATGATTTCCCTTGAAAAGAGTCTAGTGTTGTTTTTCCAAAGACTCAAAGAAGGCATTGTCCCATACACACAAGGAAAACATTAAGCTGTTTGTTTCCTAACCAAAATATCTCTTTCCCTTCTTGCACCAGCTGCTCTCCATTGGTGAGAAACAAAGAATACTCATCAGTAAAATAATTGTACAAGTGAAAACGGTGTCTGCAAAAGTACCAACTGATTTTCCTTCACTAGGCTCGAGCATAGATCTAGACAGAGTGCAAACTATAATGGAGTCAATGGGATCTAAGTTGTCTCCAGGTGCTCAGCAGCTCATGGACATGGTCCGATGTCAGCAGAAGGTAAGAGGCTATGGTTTCTACAAATCCTACTAATATGTGACCTTGCCTTCTGTAACAGTTAAGCATGTTCTAAACTGATCTGGTATAAAGGTTTTATGATTAGGTTGTGTTGGAAGGGACCTTAAAGCTCATCCAGTTCCAGCCCACCTTCCACTTGAGCAGGTTGCTCCAAGCCCCTGTGTTCAACCTGGCCTTGAACACTGCCAGGGATGGGGCAGCCACAGCTTCTCTGGGCACCCTGTGCCAGCGCCTCAGCACCCTCACAGGGAAGAGCTTCTGCCTAAGAGCTCATCGCAGTCTCCCCTCTGGCAGGTTCAAGCCATTCCCCTTGGCCTGTCCCTGCAGGCCCTTGTCCCAAGCCCCTCTCCAGGTTTCCTGCAGCCCCTTTAGGCACTGGAGCTGCTCTAAGGTCTCCCCTTCAGGAGCCTTCTCTTCTCCAGGCTGCCCCAGCCCAGCTCTCTCAGCCTGGTTCCAGAGCAGAGCTGCTCCAGCCCTCGCAACATCTCTGTGGCCCTCTTTGGGTCTTACTCCAACAGCTCCTTGTCCCTGCTGTATTGAGGGCTCCAGAGGGGGGGATTTTAATCCTGGTTTAGCTATTGCTGCCTTTAGATGAGTGCAATGAATACAGATTGTGTACTCAGGGATTTGCTGTCTGTACACCAAGTCTAGAGTGAAGAACTCTGGTTAATTTTAACCTTCCTTGCGAGCCAACTCCCCTTTTGCTGGGTTCCATTTTTGCTGCTTGTCAGTGGCGTGTTCCCTGTGGTGTTTGGGGTATAGGTAGATGGGTTGGTTTGTTGTATTTGTCATTATTAAAAGTATGCCATGTTCAACTAAAGGGAGTTTGGTGTCGATCCTAATCCTGCAAAGGAGGCTATTCCAACAGAATTCTGAATCCACTGGGGACACAGCGTGGTAAAAAACTCAGTAAAACTGTTTTGTGACTGGGAGAGTGATGAGAGAACACATAATGTGTCCAGGGAAAATCTTTCCCTGTGCTTTTCTGTAAGACTGTAATTCAGAACTACTTTTAAAGTCTTTCTATCACGGTAGTAGAATTCTGAGTTAATAAAGTATCTTGTTGTCTAATTTCCAGTATATTTGAATACTTCAATATTAATCCTTTTTTTTCTCTTCCCATCAGAACAGTTCACCTTTTGGAGACAAACTGAATTGGATTGTCTTGGGGAAAAATGCAGACTGTGGGGGTGACCGTGCAGTAGATGGATTGCACAGTGCTGCTCTTCAGCCATCACTGGATCCATCAGCCAGTGAACCTTTGCCTGTTAAAAATCATTTAACAAGTGACACAGAACATGAAGACTTAAAAATAAGCCATGATCTAAACACGCAGGTGCCTGAAAGAGAGAATACTTCTGATTCGGAAAGACTTACTACCCAGCAAAGTACAGTTGACCTCGGAGATGATTTTAAATTGGTGGGATCTTTGCATATGCAGGAACAAGAGAGTGGAACCCCAAATGTAGCTACTCCGCAGGTGCTGCTTCCTTTCCTTCAGAACTTGTGCACTCAGGTAAATCACCTTCGGCTGAAGGATGGCAACAGGCGCTCTGGTAAACTTGCAGTGGCTAAGGAGGAGGGCATTCAGTGTGTGGGGTAAGTGCGGTTCGGTACACTTCTTACAGTAGTAGTTTGTATTGGCGAGTTTAAGGAGTAAAATATGTAATGAAAGAATTTTATTCTTACAGCAATAATCAATCTTCAAATGTGGGTTTAGAGGCAGTGTGGCAATGAGCATGTTTACAGTTAATCTTTCAAATGAGCTGCTTGCATAGAGGAGGCTTTCTCAGAAGAAATCACAACATCATTTGTTGTTACAGAATTGTTTGTCTTTTGCCTCTGTTTTAACTTCTATGATTTTAAGAAAGTGTGGCCTTTCTGCAGTTCCAGATTGCAGATTCCAACATTTGGCTTATGTTTCTTGTCTGTTGCTACACTTTCGTCTGCTTCTGCCTCCTATGTTCTGTCAGATTTTTCCCACAACTTGTGCCATGATCTTTCTGCTGTATCTGGTGTATCATCTCCCGATCTTTCCTGTCCCTCTTCATTTGTTCGCATTTACTGTGCAGACACCTTAGTAGAAGTGGTAGTGCACCAACAGTTTGATACCTGAGGAACAGCAGTGGAAATGGTGAGATGTAGCGATCAGGGTTCTCATAGGTACTGTCCATCTCCAGCTCCTGCGTTGTTCTTTTAAAGAATGCAGATGCAGGAATTGAGAACTGCACAGTTTGTGTAACTCTTGAAACACTTGAGGTGAGAGGAGCAGTGTGCCACGCTGACAGAATGGGAGCTCTGTGTATGCTGTTGAGTGGTTTGTGAACACATAACTAAACTGTCTGATACATCACTGAGCCTTTGAAACACAAAAGTGAGGTTTAAAGAAGAAGACTGTGTACCCTGTGTGTTTATAGACAAATTCTGAGATGTAAAATGCTGGCAAGGAAGGGTTTGATGTGTGCTAAACCCCTAATACCTTCTAAAGTTCATTGTCTAATAACCAATATTTTCCATATAGAAGAAGTTCAGCTGGCAAGGTATCTGCCATGCCCCTTGTCATTAAGAAATAGGTTATACTGACTTTTCTGTTTGCTCTTTTCACAGAGTGGAACAACAGCCTATTTGCTCCTATTTGGAAAAGATGATCTCCAAAAATATGGATCTGATGGAGAAAAAACTAATGGACTATATTGATCGCCAAATTCAGGCTCTTCAGACACATATAGATAATAAAATGGTTCTCTTAATGGACCTGGTTCAGAACTCTCAGCCAAACAAAATTTCACAAGCACACTATGATTCTAATGGAGAGAGATAGATGTGTGTAGGTAGAGGACTTCAAGAGAAGGACTTTCAGGGCAGTTATACCTTACAAAGCTCAGTATTTATGGAGTTAGAACTGTACCGATCTTCAGTGTTGTTGACTTGCGTTTTGTTACTCTAATTCTATCCACTGTTGCACACAGTTTTATGAAAGATCTTAAGAATGTGTTTTTCCTAAACATGAGAATTTTGTATGCCCTTTGTGACTTATTTATTTAACGAGCATTACTAAAAGCTGTATGAAACACACAGTTTCCCAGTTTCAGTTTTAACAATGGAGAAGTAATCGAAATAAACCGAGTTACAGCTTTTCTTTCTACCCACGTCATCCCTTCTCTGTTCTGTTGTCTCGATGTGTAATTGGTAGAACAGGATGTATTTTCTTTGTGCTTTTGGTTTATTTTAGTGACATTTCTGGTAAAGATCTTTTTTTATTCCATGTGTAGGAGATAGGGTAGTACTGGCACTGTGTTACTTATCTATTGAAGGTGTTGGGTTTAGAAAGATGGGCTGTGCTGAACCCCAGCCTGGGTTCTTTGAAAGCCTCATTGGCTGTACAGGCACCTTAGTGAACATTCTTGTTCCTCAAGTGGTACCTAAACCCAGACTGATACTAAACTTTTAACTCCTACATTAATTGAGCCATGCGGGAATAACTGGAATGAATGTACACTCAGCAGACTTGTAGTTATCAATGTTTCATTATCCTAAGAAACATAATTGCTTTATTTATGGTTGCTCTCAAGGGGACTTCATTGCCACCTAGGACGTGCTATAGTGGGTTGGATCTGCTGCGTGTCACCAACCTTAGGCTGGCGAAGCTGCCTTGTTGCATTGTATTTATTTTCACCTGCTGGGATCAGTTCTGTTATTTGGAGTGGTGGAAATGTGACTCAGAGTCCTTTTGTGGCATGTCAAGCTTCATACTTCATTCTGTTTATTGCTTTTTTAATTCTGGGGTGTAGCATCTGATATGGACTGGACAGGGACTTACTGGGAGTTGAGTACACAGACATTGATTTTATCTGGTGTTTTGAAATGCATTGAGCAAAAGCTGTTGATGGGAAAACAAGTGTTGGCTTCACAGGCACGCAGAGTCCAGTATCCTTATCTGGTCTACCTTGTATTTTCTTCTCCAGGAAGACTGGAGTCTTTTAAAGACTATCACATCTACTCTTGCCCGGAGTGTGCACAGGATAATTTGTTTTGAGCAGGTTTCCTATAGTTCTCCCTTAGCTTAACTTGTGCCAACATCAGCTTCATAGTGATTTGAAAAGACAGAGATGTGCTGTTCTAAGAAAAAGACCTGAATTACCTTGTACTTTATATTCCCTTTATACCTGTTATGGTTTCAGATGCTTTCTAGGCACCCTGAAGTAGACACATTCTTCAGCTCAGTGATTCAAGGGAAGAATACTCAGTTGAGAGGTTTTTTAAATACAAAAAAAGGTTGAGATCTGTTTCCAAGCATCATTCCAGTGCTGTTGGTTTATTGATTTTGAGCTGGTTTGGGACTTTTCCCTCTCCCCTCTCCGAGTGACAAATCTGAACACAAGTTGACATGAATCCAACATATCCTGAAGCAGTTGTTAATAGGAGCTCTGGAGTTTTTGGTAGGTGTGTCCTGCTTGGTGTTTGTGGTATTTCAGTACCGCCACTACTGCAATGATGATATTTGAAATCAAAACCACCACTGAAAGAGTGTAGAAGCTGTATTGGAGCTTTGGGGCTTCTTCAGCATCTGCTTTAGTGAGGGATTCTGTGTAGAGAAAAACAGTGGGATGGTTACAGTCTGGAGTACCATGTTACTGCAGTGGAAATTAAATAAACTATTTTCTCACTTATTTTGGTTCTGAGGGGTTGATCCACAGAAATTACAAATTTTGACTGTAGTACTGAAGAGTTGTAAAATTCTGTAATAAAACAACAGTGCAGAAAAGCATCATGATGTGACGGATTCATTGGTAATGCTGCAGCACATTTCTGCCAAGCACAGTCATTAGCTTTAGAACTGGCCAGATGGAGACATTGTACTTAAGCAAAGCTGGGCAAAAGAACTTGTGGTTCTTGCCCTGTGTCTGCTCATGGTTTACAGCTGGTCCTTAGTAAAACTCACTGGTTTTTTGTAAACCATGAGAGATATGGTGAGAATACCTGCTTTCTAGTGTGACCTATTTGCATTTGAATCCTTTACACATTGTACATGTGTCCAGTTTCTAGCATATGGATGCAAAAATCTTTCACTATTCACATAAATGGGAACATGTTTAAAATGCTGTTAGAGTTGAGAGAAGTTAAGAATTATTTAAAAGGAAGAAAATATTTTTATTGCTATTAGGAGCATGGTTGAGTATTTCTTAGCTGTGACACCTTAAAGCATGTGGCGCAAGATGCTTTTCATAGATGAAGCTTTGGGCTCAGTAAAAGTGAGAACAGTGAGCATAGTGGGAGTAAGAACACAAGCTGTTTAATATAACTTTTCCATATTGACCATGGCAAATTGTGCTGAAGAGTTTGTCAGATTGGGGCACTAAAGCTTAACTATCTCGTAAACAGCTCTGCAGCTCTAATTTAAAGCCTGGTGCTTTTGATTTCTGCCCCAGTGGCTGTCGTTGTCGTAGTTTTGTTCAACTAGGCAATACGTATAGCGTGAGGATTCAAACTACGGTGGAAGAAGTCGCTTATATTTAGCATCTGGTGTAGCTTTTCTGCAGTACCAAAAGTCATTGTTAGAAGATATACAGATTCTAAAAAGGCTGATTCACAATGTGCTTTTTAAGTGGTCTGGCTTGAGCAAGGGGCCCTGGTCACTGTGTCTGCTTCGTCAACTAATGTCATGTTTGATAATCTGAAATCTTCTCTTGCCATTCATAACTGGATGCAGATCCTACACACACCACTCCTGTAACTAGGAGCAACTGCTGCTTTTGCTGCTCCAAAGAGAACACCTTGATCCAAAGGCCACCAGTCTGGCCAGGTGAAAAGCACTTCTGTGATCTCAAAAAACACAGACTTCGACCCAGTTGCTCTGATGCTGTGTTAGTTTTGAACTAGGGTAACCCCCTTATTTCATCACAAAGGTAGTGGGTTTATAGCAAAGAATAACTTAATCAGATTATCCATTTACACGTTCCTCTTACCTGAGTGATCGGCAGACCTGAGCTCTCTCTTCACACGGATGGGACCTGCTACAGTGTTGGTTTTCCACAGGTATGAAGAAATGTCTCTTTTCTGTCTGGAGATGCAGCCTTGGGTGCAGCGGGAGTTGGTGTTGTTGGAGTCACAAATCAGAATGTCACACTGGAGATAAACGGATGCAAAGCTGCGCAGGAACTTGAAGGCGTTAAATTTGAATCTCGCATAGTGTTCCACTAGTGGGTAGGTTACCACAGTGTCATCTTTATTGCAGCTGCAACAGAATTTACACAACTGTTAAAGCAGTCCAAAGACTGATCAGTCTAAGTACTGTTAACTCTTAAGTACAGCATTTAACTAAGGTGGTGTTTTTATGTGTGGATATACAGTGATATGCTGCAATGTGGTGGTTGTGTTTCCTAGCTCTGTTGATGCAAAGCCTTTAAGTTTCTATGGAACTTATATTCCAACCAGAGTATGGTGAAAAAGTTCAGCGTAAGAGACAAAAACAATGGAACTACAGTTGACATTTAGATTCTAGTTCCTCATATAGAAGGCAGTAAGAAAATCTATTACTTGCCCCCTTTAATTACTTACCCACTTCTGATTAAGTCATATGTTAGTGATCCAAAATCAGCCTCTGGTGATGCTACACAGGTATCAATAAACACCAGAAGGTTCGGGTCAGTGGAGTGAAGACTAACTTGAGCAAAAAGAGTTTGGTTCAAGTCTACGTAATAGGGGGACTGACGTATTGGCTCGGAGAATGAACCTGAATCATAGAATGACATGCTAACATTGTATCTTCCCACAGCAGTTGTGTTTTGGATTATGTTATCTTCCGTTATGTAAACGACTTCCAAGGTTGAATTGTTTTCCAGTCTGCATTTTACAATGATCTGTATGCTCTTCTGACGGGTGATGATGTTGCCAGTTGCAGACAGAGATACGATGTTGGTGTAAGTGATGCTGTGACCATCATCCTGTAGAAGGAATCATATGAAATGCTTGGTTGGGATTATATGAGATACGAGCAGTGCAGTTGAAAGCAATTGTAAGTTACAAAGCCCCCAGCTGTGCTTGTCAGACACTCAAGATACCTTCAAAAGCAAAACAAGTTGTAACTGAAAAACCATTATCAACGCTCTTGTTTTTCCAAAACACTGAACCAACCCATGAGGCAAAAAGGTTAAGGAATGCTGTGTGGAGTGTGGGAAGTACCAAAGCTGTGCTGGGCACTAGCTCCTGGGAATCTTCACATGTTGAATTTTTTCCCTTTCCCTTGTGACTCCAGGGTTAGTGCCAGCCCTATCACTTGCGGAGAGTGTTTAAATTACATATCTAACATTGTGCTACTCCTGATAACCTGGGTTCGAGAGGGAATTTAACATTTGTGGTTAATTTGTGTGGATTCCCCTGGATGTCCTTTGAAAGGCTCACTCATTGTCGGGCTCTTAAAGAGGAAAAATGTTTCTGCTTCAAGACTGGAAGCATGCAATGCGATGAGCTAAGTACAAGTAAATCAGCTTATCCATATGCTATTCAGAAACTGCCTTTACAAGCTCTTACCATTCATTACCATTCAAAAGGAGAGTGACCAGCAGGTCGAAGGAGGTGATACTGCCCCTCTACTCTGCTCTTGTGTGACCTCACTTGGAGCATTGTGTGCAGTTCTGGTGTCCTTAACATAAAAAGGACATGGAACTGTTGGAACAAGTCCAGAGGAGGCCACGAGGATGAGCAGGGGCTGGAGCACCTCCTGTATGGAGATCGGCTGAGAAAGTTGGGGCTGTTCAGCCTGGAGAAGAGAAGGCTGCGTGGAGACTTCATAGCAGCTTTCCAGTATCTGAAGGGGGCCTATAGGGATGCTGGGGAGGGACTCTTCATTAGGGACTGTAGTGATAGGACAAGGGGTAATGGGTTAAAACTTAAACAGGGGAAGTTTAGATTGAATCTAAGGAAAAAGTTCTTTACTGTAAGGGTGGTGAGGCACTGGAATGGGTTGCCCAGGGAGGTTGTGAATGCTCCATCCTTGGTGGTGTGCAAGGCCAGGTTGGACAGAGCCTTGGGTGCCATGGTTTAGTGTGAGGTGTCCCTGCCCATGGCAGGGGAGTTGGAACTTGATGATCTTAAGGTCCTTTCCAACCCTAACTATTCCATGATTCTGTAAGACATTCTTAGCTTAATCACATAACTTGTCTCCCGCTTTACCTTTTTAGTTGTTCCACAGCTGGCTAATGGGAAGGAGAAGATCACTGAATCTGTGATGACAGGACTGCAAGATGGATCATTCACCTGTATGTGAGTTTCATTATATCCAAGGGAGGCCAGGTAAGACTTGTTCAGAACAATTTTCATGCTGTCCGAAGAGCATGTGAGCAGTGCTGCCATTGAAGGAGAAATAATAAAACAAACCAGGTCACACAAACTGTTGTGGTGATTTCTCAGTTGGTCCAGAGCCTGGAACCTGTTGCATGGTTCTTGACTTGTCAGTCTGAAACTGCTCACACACATTTGAGGTCATGCAGAAGTTGAAACAAAATTTCATGCTTGACTTCAAAAGTGCTTAATAAGGAAACCCATGTAAAACTCAGCTGAAAATCTGGTTAAAAACCAGTAACAGAAAATGAATTGCAGCCTTTATAAAAGGAGAAAGGAATCACAGTGCTAGTGCAGGGTGGTGGGTAAGGAAATTGATTTATGGCAGACATTGAGGGTTTACAGACTCCTTTTCCACCTCAGTTGATGAGAAGATGGGCATGCAAATGTCAGGGGCGAATAAGGAGAATGGTCCAGCTCTGGGGGAAAGGAAGTTAAAACACACCCAAACCCTGTTTGACTAACCAGTGGACCATTTCCTGAGTATCTCACAGGGAAAAAAATCCCTAACCACTGAAACTAACCAGTCAGAAGAGGTTTATCCTCATGTTTCTAGGATGGTAACAATCCTGCTTTGTCTAAAAGAGGTGGAAAAGCAGAGTTTGATTGGTGCTCACCAGAAAAAGGCCCCAAAAGTGAAAGAACAGGCTTTCTTTTGCAGGTGGGTCAAGTAATAACTTTTGCTTTGTAGGTGAGACTAATGTGGGATCTTTGAATGTGAAGAGGGTTAATGACTACCAGTAAAAAGGTTTAAGTCCTTAGTATCAGCCATCAGTTCCTTTTGATACTTGCGAGAGAAGAATCAGTCTTCTAGTAACTAAAGGGGCCAACAAAAAACCTGGAGAGGGGCTTGGGACAAGGGCCTGCAGGGACAGAACCAGGGGAATGGCTTGAACCTGCCAGAGGGGAGACTGAGGTGAGCTCTTAGGCAGAAGCTCTTCCCTGTGAGGGTGCTGAGGCGCTGGCACAGAGTGCCCAGAGAAGCTGTGGCTGCCCCATCCCTGGCAGTGTTCAAGGCCAGGTTGGACACAGGGGCTTGGAGCAAGCTGCTCCAGTGGAAGGGGTCCCTGCCCATGGCAGGGATTGGAGCTGGATGAGCTTTAAGGCCTCTTTCAACCCAAACTGTTTCAGGATTCTATGATATATGTGACAACAAAAACTGTCATCCTATTCATGAAGCAATTGTACTTACTGCTGGGCTCCCCAGGACTGCTTGGAAGGGGAGAACTGGTATAATGAGCAGAAAAACCTCTGTAGGAGTTGCCATAGTCTGTAGACAGCACAACTGTCATAACGTTTGAAGAAGATTCAAATTTGGGTTGAGAACGACCACATACTTTTCCTATTAAGCCAGTGTTAGTGGTGGGGCCATCATAGACTGCTATGAAGTCAAATCGGCAGTTCTGGTCTAGTTCCAAGCTGCAGGGAGAGGAAAAATGATTACAGGGAAATCTGAACATAGAGTAAACTGCTCACAATGGAAAGAGAATCCAGAGCAGATGAAGCATCTGATGAATTGCAGTCAAGTGAAATAGAAGAGTGAAGAATAAAGAATACATAAACAGACATCATTAAGACCAAATAAAACATGGAAAACCCTCAAAGGCAAAGAAATGCTTCAGTGTGTGAAGCAGAGGGACCCTGGCCAGGAGTGGGGAGAACACTGTGCAGAGGTCATCATGTAATCATCTAAGAAAAAGCCTATTAGGGTATTAATATGGCATTCACTCACAAGAAATCCTGGAACTCCAAGTGTATCTTTGAGTTTTCTGGTGCTTGTATGTGCCAGACACAGTATGCAAATTCAGGGTAAGGTGCTGGGTAGTTGGGGCTGGTCAGTGTCCCATTGGGACCGGTTAACTGTCCTCCACAGTTTTCAGTTTCTGGAAGAAGAGTAGATGTATTGGTCACATAATAAGATATATAATGAGCCATAAAGATCTAAAGTTATGTAGCAGGACTGTTTCTATAGGATTCTGTTCCTTTGGAAATGATTAGAGGTAGAACTTCTCTGTAGAATTTCAGGTTAGGCAGATGTTACAAAATGAAGCCTCTTGTCTGTATGGTATATCCATGAGGCACAGTGTGATGACATCTGAGCTGGCTGTAGGTGGGTTAGCTTGGATACCACGAGCAATTTAGTTTTACCTATATTTTGGGTAAATTAAGTGCCATCTTGGAAAAACCAGTAATGAAGATGCTCCAGCAACCAAAAGAAATGTTGGGAGACTTTATTTTAGGGAAATCTCCGAGGCCTTGGTCATGATATATACGGAAGAGCAAAATCTTCCAAGTTTGAGAGAGATTTTACTTGATAGACAAAGGCAAAATAGAATCAAGTCAGTGGAAACCTCAGAAAGACAAATGCGGGCTAAAATAGGGCACGATTTTTCAGCAGCAGCGTTAAACACTGGAGCAGCATAAACTAGGATGTGGTAACTACAATGTCAAATTGCTTTTAGGAGCTTAATACCATGCCACTCAGATGAGCAGAAGCAAAGGAAGTGATCACAAGCTAAGACTGATTCTTACCTTTTCAGGAAGGATAAAAATAAGGAGCTTGTTTAGTGCAAACCCTGACTGACTTCGGGGACCTGTGCTTGGCAGGAGTTCTGACTAGATGGTCATATTCTCTTTCTGGCAAATGCTATAATGCTCACAAACTGAGTAAATTTAGTAGAAGCCTATAAGTAAAAGTAGAGTCCCATAATGCCTCCTTTGCAATCATGTTTTCTTAGTGAAGTCTAACTTTGTAGGCTCTGCAAGTGCACAGTTGTCTTGCTGCCTCTTTCCTTTCACTGATTTTCTCCCACACCATTCTCTAAGGCCTGAAGAACTAATTAAGTGACACGAATTAAAGATTCTGTTAATAGTCTTAAAGTTTCTTTTAATGGTGCAAAGCAACTGTTTGTTAATGACTTACTTGTATTTGATGAAAAATAGTAATGGACAAAGAAGTTTCTTGCAAAATCCACAGAGTTTGTTGTTATGGAAAAAGTTAAACTGTCTGAAGATGATTGAAATACCGGGACCGCATCAGTGTTGTTACATACTTGTCCAAGAAGAGGTGAATCAGTTGAGGGACCATCATATACCTTAATACTTTCTGTTTCACAGCTTGAAGAAGGAGCAAATCTGTTGAAAAAGCACAGTTGAAACTACCTGAGCTTTCTGATAGATAATACAGGCTCAAAGATCAACACACGGGTGATTGGTGTTCCTCAGGGGTCAGTATTTGGGCTGATCCTGTTCAACATTGTTGGTGACATGGGCAGTGGGATTGAGTGCACACTCGGCCAGTTTGCTGATGACACCAAGCTGTGTGGTGTGGTTGACACTGGAGGGAAGGGATAGGATCCAGAGGGACCTGAACAGGCTTAAGAGGTTGCCAGTGCCAACCTCATGAAGTGCAACAGGCCACGTGCAATGTCCTACACCTGGGTCAGGGCAATACCAACCACAAATACAGTACATAAATACTTACTTAAAATAGGAGAAAATCAGCCTAATTGTTTGATTTTCATTCCTCTGAATTTGCCAGGCACAGTTTGCATTTGCATTTAGGTCAATCTTAAATGCTTTGTTGAGGTCATGAAATGAAGCACCGCAGCGAGGTACACCTACTGAAGAACAGCAACAACAAAAACCAGCTTGCAAGGATCTCTCTCAAGTTTTCTCTTGCAATGATATTTCCTCCTCCACTATACAAAGACTGGGACAATCCATCGTGGAACAGACATGCAAAATGTTGTAGGTTGTTTCTAATTTCAGTTTATGAAAGCTGAAGAATCAATAGTAAAAGAGCAGTAGAAGTATTCTTACCCTAATTTTCCTAGTAGCAGAGATAAAGGCAATTAGAGGAACACATCTCACAGATGAAGCCAATGGCCAAACTGGAAATGCCAAGTGATACAGGATACCTCAGCAATTCTCTTCATCAAGGCCTTGTCACCACAAGCACTTTAAGCCTCTGGTCTTCCCCTACACTGAGTTCCTAAAGATCATTATATCTTGTTCTGAGGTTCAGCACTTGACTTAAAAGCATTTTGGAACCTACACCCAGGCAACAATCAGAAATTTAGAATAGGTTCCAGACAAGGAACAAGTGAATGGACTGGAGTAAGTAAATTCATATCCCTGGCAGTGCTCAAGGCCAGGTTGGACACAGGGGCTTGGAGCAACCTGCTCTAGTGGAAGGTGTCCCTGTTGATGGCAGGGGGTGGAACTGGATGAGCTGTAAGGTCCCTTCCAACACAGACCATTCTAGGAATCTGTGATCCTATGACTGAAGCAGGTTGGGGAGGGGAGAACTAGGGGGAAAAGAAGATGCTAGACATCTATGCATTCATGGAGAGGGTTAATATGAGGTATTATCTTCCAATACAGTAACTCAGTGGCTTGGAATGAAACCTGTAAGTTGTGATTTTGAAATAAGGAAAAGCAAGTGGGTCTTTGCTGCAGGGAGATGTAAGTGGCAAAAGTAAAACATAAACCAGGTCAAATCAATGGAAGAAAAAGCCTTAGAAAAATATTAAATACAAAAATAGCATTTCCTATGTTTCACAAGTCCTGAGCTACAGTTGCTGGTGACAGGGAGAGTATTCTGGGGAAGTCCTTTCAGGCTTGTGACCATGTTCTTGCCTCAGCATCCTCTCTTGGCTGTTTCTGGGTTTAGGATGCAGGACTATCGGGACTTCAACCCAGTTCTTGTATGGAAAAAACCACAAGGCAGTCATGGTTGACATCACTGGCATCACAATGTTAATAAGTTATGAAGTAGTTACAGTAATGACAATTGTATAAAAAACTTTAGAGAAAGTTTATAATCCAGTTTGAGCATAAGGTCTTTAATAATAAGCTAAAAATAATGGTCTAAACCAGCATTATATAGTCTATTAAATACAGTCCCCGATGAAAAGGTCAGTCTTTCTGATTAACTCAGGGGAAAAGAAAGGATTAGGAGAGGCATTTCTTCTCACACATGAAACCTCCAATTGTAAGAGCATTGCAAGGTCAGCCCTATCCTCCCTCTTCACTGTTCTGTAGCCAGGCACCAGCAGAGCAGCTCTGCAGCAATGCTTTGTTATGCCCCAGTAGGTACCCACCATAGATCAGTGAAATCACTGGTCAGAGCACAGAATGGTGATCCCAAATGAAGCAACAAACGACTCTTTATTGCTTCTGAGTGAGGAAAGGCAAAATGAACAAATCTTTTAAGAAGCAACTGTTTCCCAATTAAGTCACTTTATTCATGTTACTCCAATATAATATTAATATATAAAAGCATTTTTCAATTCCAGAGTAAAATCTCTTCCATAGCAGATTCTTAAGATAAAAATTTGCCCTAGGGAATAATATACTGATATTTTAACATTATTTACTTTTTTTAACGCTTTCTGGCACATTGGGGTGTTACTATTGTGCAGCAGTAGGTTAAAGTAAGATGCAGTTTTAGAGATGTTTAACGTATTTCCCTTCAGTTGCTTATAAAATACCTATTGTGCAAAAATTCATCACATTTCAGAGGTTAACAAACAACAACCAGACTAGGTTTCCATACCTGATCTGTCTTCAGCGAGAGCCAGAGCAGCAAAGAGAGGCAGGAGGAGGAACTGTCTCAGCGCCTGCATTTTGATGGCAGCTGGGGAGTTTTGGCTCTTCTAACTTTTATACCTCCTGCTATCTCATAATCATCTTGTATTACATGGTATCATGGAGAGAGGGCTTAGCCTCTCAGTTCCTGTTCCTTTTGAACAGATATAAATGAGAAAGTAACAGCTGTACCTATTTAGCGTGTACTATGTGGAGTGAGTTTACCTGTGCTTTTGTCGGCTCTCATGGGTTCAAAGCGCATTTTCTGTTGATGTCATTGAGTGTTTGTTTGGGTATGTTGACATGAGCAGGAATGTTCTGGAAAGGATTGATAGATTCCCTTGGGAAACACATTCAGCAGTTTGCTCTTAGCATGGTCAGCGGTAGCTTGGGTTTTCCCAACTTCATTTTGACACCTATCCCTTTACGTTATGCTGAGCAAATCACTCCCTGTCATTGCTAAGTATTCCTCAGGTTGTAAAGTGCCACTGTTATAATAGAGTTGTCATGAGTAATGATTTCCTATTGCTGAAACGTTCATGGATGAACAAGGCCGGTCACAGAGTTAAAAGGATGCACTGCAACCACTTTGCAGATAAAACTTTATTAGTTGCATAGTAGAAGCTACAAAACCTGAAGGAATCAGCCTTTCCTTATCAAGTAAGGAAACAAGCACAGTCCTGAGAGCCTCAGTTCCTTCCAACACAAGTCTAGTGAGTATCTCTTCCAATATATTTACCCTATTTTGTCTTCCATAAGGACCAAAGCTCCTGAAAACCAGAGTATTTCTTCCTGCAGCAGCAGATACCCAATCTTTAAAGCTTCCAGAGGCTGTGATTGCGCCAGTGCCGCAGATGTGCTATTCCCCTGGCCTTGGTGCGGTACCTATGTCGTTGTGAACCGAGCCTGTCCCTGTGATCCTTATTGACACGGGAGCAGGTATCCCACAGCTGTGCAAACAGCTGTTCTCCCAGGTAAAGTGAAGCTGCAACGCAGACCTGCTGCAAACACATCCAGGTATTCTGCTTTCATAAACAGTTCTGTTTGTAAAACTCCATTCTTTTCTTTTATGAACAAACGCGATATGATGCATCTGTAACAATCCTGCATTTCTAATCTCAGACCTATTCACTCCTTGAAACAATTCTCTCTGATTTTGACTCACTTTAAGGATTTTGAATGCAACACTCTTCATTGTGCCATCATACGTGCATACAATGTCTTTAAACACGGGCATTGAATACATGTATAAAGCCATTGCACAGCACTTGAATTCCCTTTAGCTCCTGGAAATGCTAAATTTGCATTTACTCTGTACAGCCTTTCATTTCTTAAACCCACACACATACTTGCAAGGAGTTTTCAAATGCTAAGCCCATCAGCAGCAGTGGTAGCATCTCTGGGGTAATGTATTTAAGGAAGGAGAAAAGTTGCTGCACAACAGCAACTGCAGCTGGAGACTTTATTCTGCTCTTGTGAGACTTCACTTGGAGTATTGTGTGCAATTCTGGTGTCCTCAACATAAAAAGGACATGGAGCTGTTGGAACAAGTCCAGAGGAGGCCACGAGGATGATCAGGGGACTGGAGCACCTCCCGTATGAAGATCGGCTGAGAAAGCTGGGGCTGTTCAGCCTGGAGAAGAGAAGGCTGCGGGGAGACCTCATAGCATCCTTCCAGTATCTGAAGGGGGCTATAGGGATGCTGGGGAGGGACTCTTCATTAGGGACTGTAGTGATAGGACAAGGGGTAATGGGTTAAAACTGAAACAGGGGAAGTTTAGATTGGATCTGAGGAAGAAGTTCTTTCCTGTGAGGGTGGTGAGGCACTGGAATGGGTTGCCCAGGGAGGTTGTGAATGCTCCATCCCTGACAGTGTTCAAGGCCAGGTTGGACGAGGCCTTGGGTAATAGGGTTTAGAGCGAGGTGTCCCTGCCCATGGCAGGGGGGTTGGAACTGGATGATCTTAAGGTCCTGTTCAACCCTGACTATTCTGTGATTCTATAATTCTATGAATATGTGATAGAAACAGCTCTGCAGACACCCAGGTCACTGCAGAAGGAGGAAGTACTGCAGGTGCCGGCGCAGAAGTTCTCCTGCAGCCTGTGGTGCAGACCATGGTGAGGTTGGTTGTGCCCCTGCAGCACATGGAGATCCACAGTGGAGCAAATATCCGCCTGCAGCCAATGGAGAACCCCATGTCAGAGCAGAGGGGTACATGAAGGAAGCTGTGACTCCCTGCCTGTGCTGAAGGAGGCTCCTTGGCAGGACCTGTGGCCCATGGAGAGAGGAGCCCACTAACACTGCAGTGGGTTTGCTGCAGGACTTGTGACCCATGCTGGATCAGTCTGTTCCTGAAGGAGGCACCCCATGGAAGGGACCCACACTGGAGCAGTTCATGCAGACCTGCAGCCCGTGGGAAGGACTCAGACTGGAGAAGTCCATGGACACTGCTGTGGAAGGGACCTGCTGCTGGAGTGAGGGAGGAGTGTGAGGAGCCCTCCCCTGAGGAGGAAGGAGCAGCAGAGGCAATGTGTGATGAACTGATGACAAGCCCCATTCCACTGCTGGGGAGGAGGGAGTAGAGAATTTGGGAAGCCTGGGAAGAAGGGAGGGGTGGGGTGGAAGTGTTTTTAAGGTTTGGTTTTATTTTTTATTATCCTGTTCTGATTTGATTGATAAGAAATTGATTTTTCCCCGAGTTGAGTCTGGTTTGTCCTTATCTCAACCCATGAGCCTTTCATTGTATTTCCTCTCCCCTGTCCAGTTGATGAGGGGAGTGATTGATAGAGCAGCTTTGGTTGGGCACATGGTGTCCAGCCAGGATCAGCCCAACACATCATGCTCCAAATCTGAGTCCTCAGACTGTTTGCAAATCTTGTGTGTGAAGCCCCTGTTCAGACAGCCTGATGTGCTCAGGTACCAGGTGATGCTGAAATATTAAGGGCCTTCTTTGAATCTCCTCTCCTACCTCAAAAGAAAATGGCCAGCAAGTCTTCATGAAAGTCCTTTAAGATGGGAAGAGGATGACTGTAGGAAGGTGTTTTGTGATAGCAGATGCTCTGAACAAATTAGTGTGTGTTTTAGTACAAAGGAATGAGGATTCTGCTGTTGTGCCGCTGTTATTTACAGCCATTTTCTCTCACTGCCTGCACCCAGCAGCGCAACAGCAGGGAGAAAGTGATTTCAAGCACTTTAAATCATTATCTCTCAGAAGCAGAGCAGCAGGGCTATGAGTGTGATGGAGTTTTGTATGAACAAAGTATGATTAAGAGACACCCTGGCTTAGGGTGGGCATTACGGTCCTGCAGGGTGAGGACTTTGGCAATGCCAGTGCCAAAACTTAACCATCAGTAAGAGATCAGATCTCAGCCCTCCTGGGATATTGGTGTGACCCTGGCATTTGGGAGCTGGTTGAGTTACTCATGGAGAAGCTGAGTTTCAGGGCTATGGTCTCTATTTTGAAGGGGTGAAGCATAAAAGGAGATGCTGCTGAAAAAAGCAGATGTTTTTGTGTTGTGTGGCACAGCCTCTAGACATCCTTACTCAGTATAGGGTATCTCATTATAGGTTTGAGTAATCTGCACGTACTTGCCATACGCAGACTGAATATTGACCTTAAAGATGCCTTTCACAGTCGGGCCAAGCTCACTAGATTATCAGAGTGTAATCCACCCCTATGCCTGAGCTGGCTGCTGTGCTGCTGTGCAGGTCTGCAGTCAACACAAAATTTTTCTCTATTATGAACTGAAAATCATTAATTTCCTTATTTATTTTTTTTCTTTTTCATTCCAATTTACCATTAAAGTGCAGAAACACTGTCTGGGCTCAAGGTGATATCATTTGAGCAGATACTGTAAGGAAAAGGATGAAGCAAATGCTTATAATGAAGTGAATTTAGATGTTCAGTTTGTGATAGTTCTAATCTCCAGTAATAAAACCTGATAGGGGAAGTTCAGGTTAGATATAAGGAAGATGTTCTTTACTGTTAGGGTGGTGATGCACTGGAATGGGTTGCCCAGGGAGGTTGTGAATGCTCCATCCCTGGCAGTGTTCAAGGCCAGGTTGGACACAGCCTTGGGTGACATGGTCTATGGCAGGGGGTTGGAACTGTATGATCTTAAGGTCCTTTCCAACCCAAAGCACACTATGATTTTATGATTATAATAGCTCATAGGTATCACAGAGATTGTATCTCAGTATATGTACAATATATTTTCCAAATATATTTGAAATTCTAGTTAAGGTAGTTGCTCTGACATTACTGGTTACAAGGGATGCTTATCCTTTGATTTATGTCCCTTTGTGAGCTCAGAAGACAGCGCTGTGGTGTGCACATCTGTAAGGCAGGTTCACCTTCCTTAAATGCTCAGTGTATGAGTTACCTGGTACAACAGGGAGTTGTATGGAAAATGGAAGAATTGTGAAAGGGAAACAAAGTCTTGATGAGAAAAAGAAACCCGCTGATCCACTGAAGTTTTGTCACTGAGAGTGTTTTACTGAAGCTTGGGGTTTTACAGATCTGGAATAGAGACCTGAAAGATCAGAAAGCAAAGGACACAAGTACAGCTAAGATTAAAATACCTTTAGATTTACACCCCCTAGTAAAATGCAGTTTTAGAAAGCAGTAGCAGATGTGCAACACACTGATCACTTACAGAATGATCAACATGTTATGGTTAGAAGCAGCATTATTTGGGCACTTATTATATGGGGACAATGCGAATAATGACTCTTTCATTTCCTCCATCTCTTGTCCTATGGCCCGGGTAGCCTTGGGGAGGATAACTGTATCTGTGGCAGGCTAATACATTGCAGTGCAGGCAAACTCTCGAGGGTATGGGACCTCTGAAGTCAAACTTGATGATCCTCTTGTCTCGTGAATGGAAGTGCCTACAGGTTGGGAGCATTACACACCTGAGGAAAGAAAGAGGAAACAACCCATATGTAACGTCGTACAAAAACGGTGACATGGTCACTGAGCCCTCTTGTTTCATTGGTAACAAGAAACCGTCCTTTGGAAGTTTCTAGTTGTGATGTTAATCACAAGTCACAGCACAGAACTGCACACAGATGCAACTATATGGAATTTAAATATGTGCGTTGGTATAACATGTAACACAACATATGGAAACATCACGCACATATGTAAATGGTGCATGTAAAGCACATGGTGGAATCATAAATACATGAGAAATAGTTACTGTGTAAGCCTGTTAAACTCTCTGAAGTTATCTTTTATTTCAGCCTGCTCTGAAGAGCTATGAAAGAGCAACTCCATATCCCAGATCAACCAAACCCCCTTCAATCAGCTGCTTCATCCTTCTCTTTTTAAATATAATTTGTGAAATACCTTTTGAGGGTTTATACCTTTCCTTCTTCCCTAGCAGAATGTTGTGGTGAATTACACATCAAAAGCCACCTAACAGAACTGTGTGGTTTTGTCCTGGTAGCTGCTTCGTTTAAAATCCTGCTCTGCTTGCAAGAGAGCAACCTAAACGTGTTTCAGGAGTTTGTATCTTTGGTGTATCTATTTTTGTCCATATGAAGCCAACCGCATGTAAGGAATAATTCTGAAATGGTTTTTGAGGTATTTTCCTTTCTTTTGACTAAATCAGTTATCATGGTTGTGAAGTCATGAGGATTTGGAGGGACCACACGTGTGTCTGTAACTAGGCTCAGACTTGGCTCTGTGCTATAGAGGTCGGGTAGCAGGAACAAACAAATCCTGGTTGGGCAGAACACAGTATGATGAAGCCTTCACTGAGTTTAGAAAAGATGGTGAATCATAAAAGATGAGCTTGATGTTTAACCATCTAGATGGAGTTTCTCTGGTGAGGAGACTGTAGCACTGGTTACTGGTTGGGCATTAGCATTCCTGTGTGTTTTGCAGTTGATGTTTGAGCAAGAGAATTTGCATTTCTGCTGTAGAAGGTGCCAGCAATGGATCCTCCCACTGTGTTGGAATGGGTCATGGCTTGATGGGCTATGAGTTTAGAGCTGCAAAGGATGGATGGAACCTTTTCCTTAGAAAGTCAGATGAGCTGATGGGTAACGGGGCTTGTTGTCCATGCTGGGAGGATCCTGGGCCACCCAAGGGGGCCCAACCTCACGTCCCAGCTGAGGACACTGGGTTGTGAGAAAGACTGCAGAGCCACATGAGATAAGAGGTGAAATTACTGACCAATCAGTTACTGTTGGTTTGGGTTCGGTTACTAGCTCAAGGGCTCAAGGGGGAAAACAGCGACATGGAGAGGAAGGTGTTAAAGGGAGAAAGAAGGACTTTGCTTTGTGGAAGCTTGGAGCTTCCCCTGGAGAGCCAAGATAACCCCAGCATCCCAGCACCTTTGACACGTCTCTGAAACCCTCACAAGCATCCCCTGGTGCCATAGGTCACTAAGTCCTGCAAGGCTGACTCCAGGGATCAGTAGACAGGCAGCAAGAATGCTGCCAATAGAGTTGCTTTGCAGAGTTTAACTCTGTGCGGGTGTGAGTGATCAGTCAAATCATGTTGTATCTGAGTGTTTGAAGTGTGTAAGAACCCGGTGTAAAACCACATTTGAAGTTCCCCAGTTCAGCTGGGACTCCCCGTGCACATAAATACTTACTGTTGTAATCGTATACTTTGCATCCCAGGCCTCCTTGGTCCACATAGCCTGGTTAAGAATTCTAGCAGCTCCGTCAGCAAGAATTGAGGCAGAGAAATAGGGTTTGCTGGAGAAGAAGAAATTGAATGTTGATAAGCCATATGTAAGCATAGAGTAAAACGCAGCATGTATTAGATACTAGTACACTTTACACGTGTGAATGTGGGCCTTGCTGCCCTACCTGGAAACAGCATCTGAATGGAGAGGAAATTAAATTCTCCTTCTTTAATGGTGTACCATTAAAAACTTGTCACTTCATCATACACCTAACTCTGGGGTGACACAAGTTAGTACTGTGTGTCCATTCTCTCGTGGGAAAAGGGTAGCTCACCATTGATAACAAAGCTTGTGAGCCTCCTAGGGCATACAGGCACTGACTTACTAGCAGCCTGGCAGGCTATAGGAGGACGTTTCAAACATAGTTTTTACATAAATGGTTCAAACATAGGCTGGCTCATCCCCTTGGTGTTTATCATCGAGCATGGCTCAACTACCAGCCCCTGTGGTGCGTGGTCCCTGGGTAAGCTGTGGCATCCCCCAGCTGTCTGCCTGCTCCTGGCCTCTTCCACTTCCCTTCCTTCTTCATTCAGCCACCCTCTGCCATTTGGAAGTGTTCAAGGCCAGGTTGGATGGGGCTTGGAGCAACCTGCTGCAGTGGAAGATGTCCCTGCCCACGGCAGGGGTTGGAACTGGGCGAGCTTTAAGGTCCCTTCCAACCCAAGCCATTGTAGGATTTGGTGATTAAGCTGCCAGGCTTCCTCAGCTCACATCTCTTACGCAGCATATACCGCCCTTAGGAAGGGAAGCCATTAAAAAGAAGAAAGAATGAGAACACCTTACCTTTGCTGTCAGGTGCTAGGTCAGTTTCTGCATGGGCTTTTAATGCAAAAGAAAAGAAAACAGACAAAACAAGTGAGACTGAATAAGGAAAATGTGTGCTTTCATGTGCTTTCCTGTGAATAAGGAAAATGTGTGCTTTTAGGGTGGTGAGGCACTGGAATGGGTTGCCCAGGGAGGTTGTGAATGCCCCATCCCTGGCAGTGTTCAAGACCAGCTTGGACGAGGCCTTGGGTGCCATGGTTTAGTGTGAGGTGTCCCTGCCCATGGCAGTGGGGTTGGAACTTGATGTTCTTAAGGTCCTTTCCAACCCTAACTATTCTATGATTCTATGTAATCAATATATGTTGTAATCAGCTGAATGCATCAAGACTAGGAAATGCTAGTAGCATATACTACTAATAGCTAGTAGTTCTGAGGAATAGAGTTGTTATGGGCAAAGGACCTGTATTAAGAAGGTGTAGAGGTTTGATTACTAAAGGTGACGTATTACTAGCATTAATGGGAACAAGATTTAGTACTGCTTATTCCTTCGTGTAGGCTGATAGCCCCATGCTCAAATGCTTTGCATCTGGAGTTCAGTTTCCAGACTGGCCAGACTTTAAAAGTAAACCTTCATCTGCTAAGTAAGCATCTGAATCAGAACATGTTCAGTGAATGAACAGAACTTGCAATTCACATATTTCAGAAGATAAATCCCATTGTAGAAAACTATGTTTCAAACCAGACAGCATGGAATAGGTCAGAAGGATTCCCACTGACTCCACTTCCTGTGGGGATGCAACTTTGGAAGAGCAGGGAGGTGGACTTCCTAGGAGTGAGATGATCCAGAGCAAATCTCCATTTATATTGGTGTAGTGAGTCTGCTCCAGCAGATTCACCTTCCCTAGTGCTTTCCTCATTGCAGGCATTTCTTCCATACCAATACCAACAGTATTTCCCATCCCTTGGTTTGTATGGAAGCCAAAGGAGTTACCCCCAAAATTAAATACGAGATCCATGAGATTATCTTCCCCCAGTGAAGATGGGGAGCCATGCCCACATCATCAGATCACCACTTTGGTAGGGAACTAAGGATGTAAACTGGAGTAATGCTGCATTACTTACAAGTAGTAACGATCTCCGCTCCAGAATCTGTGGAGACCAATGGGCTGGTTAAGTGTGTTGCTGCAAGAAGAGAAATAGGGAATGGAACACTGTCCATGTTTTAAATGCACTCATGGCTCACATAAAAGCCAATGAACTGCTCACCCCAGTTCAAGAAATCACCAGAAATAAATACCTGGATTTTCAACTCTTGTAGACCCGATCAGGACTGTCAAAGAGAAAGTAAAAGCCACGCTTCAGTGACTGTTCCACTGTTGTGTGAGCAAAGCAAGGGCTATTAACGGGGAGGGAATCAGCGCTTTACTCCCAGGATCAAGCATTAGACGGATTCTACTAAAGGTAAACCCATGCATACCTTCGGCATCAGGAGTGATGTCTTCTGCAGGAGCTGATGGGAGCCATGGGAGAAAACAAAGCTGCAGGTCAGCTGTTTGGAAAGGCACGAGGTACCCGAAGCACAGGAGACCTCAGGCCTCATCCGAGTGGTGATCAGGCACAGCACTGGAAGTGCTGCTGCTTCCCAGGATGGGTGTAAGCAAAGTCTGCCAGGAGCATGAGCATCCTCGGAGGGAGGAAAGCACATCCCCATGGGGGCTGCTTCTGCCAGGGCCTGCGGCAGCCTCTGAACTGCCATGTGAAGGGCCCTGGAAAGCTGGGGGATGCTTGATAAGGAGCAGTTTGGGTGCTGGGGGATGGTGAGATAACGTTTTGTTTCCCACAGACAGCGGTGAGGTCTGAGCTGCCACCTGGGAATCGCAGCCTGGTCTTTGCAGTGATGGGGATGCAGCTTTGGGAAGTGCAGGAAGGCTATTTTGCAGTGGGATGATTGAGCGCATATCTCAATTTATATGGGTGCAGTGTGTCTGCCCCAGCAGTTCCCCCTTCCTAAGTGGTTTTATCAGTGCAAGGATTTTTCCTTCTCCAATACCAATCCCCTTTCCCTCCTTTTACTCTGTATGAAAGCCAAGGGAGAGCAGTTGGGATTACCCCTGAAGCTAATGGTTAAATCTATGAGATTATACACAGTGGTGATAGGGAGCCAGTCAATACATGAACACAATTAGCAGGTAAGCTGAAATAAAGCTGTATTACTTACAAGTGTTGTCTGGTTCAGGAGTAGTAGAGACTGCTACAGTGAGAAAGAAAAGGTGAAATTAAACGTTGTTCACATTTGAAATGCACATTTTTGCCCTGACACCCATAGCAGCAGCCTCCTCTGCTTGCAACATCACATGAAGCCATGTGGGTAACCGGGAAGCCCTTGGATGAACATAGCCTGAGAATCACTGCATATGGCTGTGAAAACCGGGCAGCGAAGCCCAGAGCTTGTGCAGGGAAATGGGTAATGCAGCCGGACAGGGAACAGCTTTGGCATCCAGCACTGATATAACCCAGGGAAATGAGCATTCTGCTGCAGGGTAAGTTGTGTTTGACTACATGTGAGGTCATTTTCACTGCCACCCCATGCAATGAATACCTCTGTCACAGTCAGGCTGAGAAGCAAACCTGGTGGGGACAGGTATAATGCCTGTCCTGCCTCCTTGCCCAGGCTGAAATCCAACACAAACTGCTGTTTGCAGTGAAATAGCTTCATCACTGCAAGATCTGGCAGAGCCTGTGGCATGAGCCACCCTGAGCTCCTTCTTCCGTTCATGTATATTCATCTTGGGAAGGCTGGTTGGGGAACAAACATTTGGGTTTCTAAATGACTGAAATATTTAAGCAAGTATGGCTTGTGCTGCAATGCAGCCTCTTGATACGTTGGAGGAGAAACAGTCTGCACTCTGTTGGACCTTCACACCAGTGCTTAAGTCTCTATATGAAGGGTATCAATTGTGAAACCTTTGCAAGACCCAGATAGGGAGAACTCACCAGTGTTCGTTGTGTTAAAGAAGAAATCATCTGTCACTGTAGATGAGGCTGTAGGAGACAAGCAGTGTTAAAAAGGTTGTAATGAGAGGAACTATTTAATTCCTTGGTCATTGTCGATCATGTTATGCAGCATCTTGGACTAACAAATGGTATAGAGGGATCCGTGGCCCTTGCCACCGAAACTGGAAGGGTACAGATAGAATGGCAGAAGGAAAGGCACGATCTGTGCTCTTTCTGGAGGGTATGAGGGGCACTGAAAATGATCTTCACAACCTGAATAAATGTCAAAACCCAGCATGCTGAAATTCAGTACAGACAGGAGGAATGGGCTGCTCATTGGAAACAGAAAAAACAAAGCACAAAGGGAAAATTATCCTTTCAGCTGGCACGGAAGCACCATGGAAAAACTGGAGGTTGGTAATGTTAACAAGCCAGTGAGCCAGCCCAGTCTCAGCCTTACTCTTAGAGTCATACATGGGAGCTACGTAACTCTGCTTGGTTCTAAAGAGACTCCAGCTGCTCAGTTGGTGATTGCACGTTTAAGAAAGATAAAGACAATGGGGAGAGCTTGGGTGGATGAATCATAGAATAACAGAATATTTAGGGTTGGAAAGGACCTTAAGATCATCCAGGTCCAACCCCGCTGCCATGGGCAGGGACACCTCACACGAAACCATATCACCAAGGCTCTGTCAAACCTGGCCTTGAACACCACCAGGGATGGAGCATTCACAACTTCCCTGGGCAACCCATTCCAGTGCCTCACCACCCTCACAGGAAAGAACTTCTTCCTTATATCCAATCTAAACTTCCCCTGTTTAAGTTTTAACCCATTATCCCTTGTCCTGTCACTACAGTCCCTAATGAAGAGTCCATCCCCAGCATTCTTATAAGGCCCCCTTCAGATACTGGAAGGCTGCTATGAGGTCTCCACAAATCCAGCTCTGTTTCACACACTAAACCAGCCCTTTGCAAATTTTCCACCAGCTTTCTTTAAGGAATAGATTTGGCCATTCGTGTTAATTTGAATGGAAAAATCTTGATTATTGCCAAGCAGACTGAACTCATCATATGAACAGATGAATATGCCTATGACTTGTGATGGACACACTATTTCAATGGCCATTAAACAACGGTAACAAGTTAGCAGCACTCTGAAAATACTAATTGGAATCAAGATTATAAGAGGCTTGACAATATGAGCTCTGAGGAAAGCTTTGAACACCTGAATTTAGTTTATGTGGGAATTGTCCTTCACTGTTCTGAAGAGGGCTCTAAAGAGGATGGCCACCAATTCTTCTGCTCCTGGGGTCTGCAGAGAACTAGAAGAGTGATGGTAGGCACTATAGAAAATGTCCATCAATAAAAGAACTTTGGATATAGTGTCTGACACACTCAACACATAGTGCTGAAAACATACCAAGTTAAAAGGCAAAATATACATAGTTGTCTCCCCTACTGCATATTTGCATAGGAATTTAGAGCCTACTAGTGCTATTGATTTCAGCTTCATAGAAGAGGAGGTATGACAGCATGTGGGGATAAGAATGTTCAGGCTCAGCTGATGGCTGATGCAAAATGGCCCTGTCTGGTGAAATTCTGGTTTGAGGATTTTTCTTAATACCTAAGAAATTATTTCCTAGATTCATTAAAATGGCTTATTCATTAAAAATTTGCAATGCATATTACAAAATAGGTGCCCCGACAAAAAGAATGTGTCATGAGCACATACATTGCAGCACAATCAGCACTGAAGAAGGGCTGGACCCAACCTCTGTATCAGTTAACCTTCCCTCCCCAGTGGGGACCACTGAGAGGAGCTGAAGAGGAGAATATGAGCAGGACAAGCATATGAGGAATGGCCAGCTCTTTGCAGCTCAGGGGCCTTCTGAGCCCCAAATGGTGCCTGGCGTGGTGATGCAGGACAGAGAAGTCTTTGCTCCTGAAGAACGCAATCACACAGGTTGTATCTGACTGTTCCTTACCTTCACCCAGTGTAGACAGCGGTGATAGAGGTGATACTAGATAATCGTGGTCTGTGCCAAAATAATCTATTGAAGTTTTGGGGGAAAAAAGAGGAAGAATGAGCAATAATGACCGAACATGAATATGAACCAGGATTAAGGTTTTGGTTAAAATGATCTGGATTTGTCATTTAGCTAGAAAAGTGTGAAAATACAGGAAGTTTTCTTTCAGAGTACAACCACAGACTTATCCCTTGTACCTTACTACCTTGTACCTTGTTACCTTGTACCTAAGTCTCTATCATGAAACCATGACAGATGACCATGATACCATGATACTATATAAAGAAATTATTATAAATAAATATATATTTAAAATTGGGATTTTTAAGCTTCTTGGCTACTGGAGAATGAAGCAATGTGTTCTTAGCCCTCTTTATTAAAACTTCACTGCATGTATTTTCCATACAGTATGGCTTTCCCTTAGTTCACTTAGTCACAATTAATTTTGCAACTATAACTTTGTAAGCTGTGCTTAGGATTCCTGGTGTAGATAATACCTCAGTCTCTTCATTTACAGAAGTGGATGCAAAGGAGCAGTACAAGGATGATGAAGGGATTGTGAAAGAGTTGAGGAAATCCACTACTGGAGAGTAACACCAAAGACAGAAGTTGGAGCTGATGGTTGCTGATATGGTTTTGATTATGTCCGTAAAGGAAAAGTGAATTGGATTGTAGCCTCTGAAATGTGGCAATCTGAGTCAACAGTGCAAGTAAATAATTACTCAGATAATGTGCTATTTTGTTAATATTGACAATAAGAATCTGGGCAGGACATCTGGGGAAGGAATTCAAGTGAACTTTCTCCTGATGCCCCCCATGGGCAGCTCCACAAAACAACTACAGTGTGGTGTACTTTACACTCTCCCATGATTAATTCCTTGGTGAGAGTCCAACAGGGATGAGTGGGAGAAGCAGCTCCTGTGCTGTGTCAGGCGCTGGCATCTCCATCTTCCAGATTTGGAAAGAACGATCAAACACTAATGAGTCTTTAAAGTGAAGGTGTCCCAGTGTGATTAAATCTTCATTTCCTGGACAAAAACACTGATATTTGGGCACTTTTGTTATTGCTTAAATTATACCATTAGCACAAGCATCTTAAAGCTCAAATTATTCATAGTTATATATCTTCCAAACTCTGACAGCCCATATTTACAAATGAAGGGTTTAGAACCTGGCTTCTTTCTTCACTGATATGAGTAATTAACAATTGGCTGCACTTCATACAGTTATTGTATTGCCAATGTAATCTATTTTGAACCAACTTAAACACTGTTACTATTAGATTTTATGGTACAGGTCTGCTCTTACGTTCAACAGCTGTGGAAAGGATTTCTGGAGCTGAGGTACCGCTGTCGCCTCTGAGTGGGGTGGGTGAAATGTATAATTCCTCAGTATCTTCAGAGGCTGTGGGAAGAAGGGAGAAACATGGAAACAAGATGGAGACAGCATTCAGGTAAGGCTGAATGACTGAAATCAGCTCCTGATGAGTTTAATTGCCTTCAGGCTTTTTTGGGAAGGGGAGTCTGTGTGTTAGTTGTCTTCCACATCCACTGACAGGGCTCAGAAGTGGTTCTTCATGTTGCACTGGAAGCATCAATGGAGTTCTTTCACAAAGAGTGAGAAAAGCAGAAGGAGTGTGAGAAGCAAAAGTAAAAATGAGTGTTTTAACTCGGCAGTAACATTTATTAGCATCAAGTTTCCCAACACCATGCATTTTGTCAGCTTTATTGAGAAAGTGAAATAACAAAGGACAATCTGGTTCTATAGAGGGAAATGCTTATTACGGTTCTTCCTGGCTTATCTGACTGAAAGTCTTTCTCCCACAGGTACAGTAGACACTGCAAAAGGAAGGAGAGTCCATCAGAACTGACACTGAAATAGAGCTGGATCTCCTTGCCCTACGGACCACCACCCTATGGAACTCTCTCATGCCCAGCTTACTGGGCTGATCCTGCAGCATTCCAGGCCACAGGCTGGGATGGTTTAGAATCCAGGTAGGTAATGTTTCAAATGGTGAGAAGCAGATTGGGTGACTGACATAAAAATAATGATTTCCTTCAGATTCTCAAAGTCTGCATCATTCAGCTTCCTTCAAAGCAGGCTTTGCCTATAGCATTCACAGCTCGACTTCAGCAGTGATAGCAATAGTAGTGGTAACCTGCTCATGCTGCCAGAAAGCCAGCGGGTTGGTACCAAGCAAGATGAAGCTCATGCACAAGCCTCAGCTGTGTGAGAAATGGCGATCTTGGCATCTCACTGACATCCCCTCCTAACCATCACTTACAACCACAATTTCCTAACATGCTGTGTGTTGTGCAAATGCCCTTTACCTGTCTGTGTCGTAGTCAGGATTTCTGGTATCTTGCTTTCCTTTGTGGTGCCGGTGGAAGTAACGGAGTAGCCTGTAAGGAAGAGAAATTAAAGGGTTGCAAGTAACAATTACCAGCAAAAGTGTTATGTGAGGGGCTTGTGGCTTGCTTTAGGTCTCAGACTTGATATAAACACGGCTATCAGTCTGCTAACTAACTGATATTATTATATGCATCCGTTCTATTATTGTATGATTATTATATATATTATATAAATCTATAATATGTGTATATATATATATACATATATGTATATGCATATATAAATAATATACATATAAATAATATATATACATATATATGTATATAATATATGTATATATGTATATATGTATATTATTTAATAGATTTATGGCCGAGGTCCAAAAGAGGGAGATGAGCACAAATGCCTGGCTCTGCTCCTTAATGTTCCTCAAGATTTAATGAATCTTGGGCACATGAAATCACAATGATCTGGGCACTTGCTTTACAAAATTCTGAGTGCAGTATTTATAGCTGCAAGCTTAGAAGTAGTGACCATTAAACGTGTATATTACTGATATGTCCCGACAGCGTCCTGTTTTTCAAGTGAAGGTGTAAGGGAGCTGCTCCTTCACAGAGGTGTTTCATTTGTATTTGTCTGCTATGAATGTTTTGCAGATTTACATTGTCACATCTTAATTCAGCTGAAAAAAAAACAGTTAACAGAATATTTCCTTTAAACAGCACTTGCAAAATGGCTTTTCTTACCTTTATCAGTGGTGGTTGTGATTTCAGGAGCTGATGTGGCAATTTCCCCGTGACAGTAGTGGATGTAGAAGACATAAGCGAGGCCCGGAGGAAGTTGGGGAAATACAAAGATGAGAGGTTGGCAGTGGTTAGGAGTGAACAGGTGCTGAAATCTTGATGAAAGTAAGTAGTTTTGTGGTTTGCAGGACAGTGAGCCATAGAATCATAGTCACAGACTGGTTTGTGTTGGAAGGGACCTTAAAGCTCACCCAGCTCCAACCCTTGCCATGGGCAGGGACACCTTCCACTAGAGCAGCTTGCTCCAAGCCCCTGTGTCCAACCTGCCCTTGAACACTGCCAGGGATGGGGCAGCCACAGCTTCTCTGGGCACCCTGTGCCAGCGCCTCAGCACCCTCACAGGGAAGAGCTTCTGCCTAAGAGCTCAGCTCAGTCTCCCCTCGGGCAGGTTCAAGCCATTCCCCTTGGCCTGTCAATCCTATCAATCATGCAGTCAATGTGTAGCCTTTTATTTTTGCTGAAAAAGACTTTCACCTTCATTTAATATTTAATAATGAAGTTAACTGATGCCTGTGTTATTTCTGACTGCATTTTTGCTGCTAGAGGTGCAATGGTCATTTGGAAAAGTGCAAAGTGTCCATTGTTAGGGGAAATAAAGAATGAGGCTTGTTTTGTGCTTTGGAAGGGATTTTCAGCATGGTAGTGTGCCCTACCTTTGTTGAGGGTTGTCCAGATCCCTGTAGTAGATGTCTCAGCTGTCGTCGGGCTTGAGGTGGGTGCAGGAGTGGGAACTGCAGAGGCAGCAATGAGGCAGGGAAACGTTACTAAACAGAATCACTGCCACATGGAAGAAAAGGCCTTTCTAGGATCTACGCAATCAGTAATACTTCAGGCTTCCTGGAATACAAAGCCAGCTCCCTGGGCTTTATCTTTCCATAAAGTGGCCCAGAAGAACGTCTTCCAAGGCGTAATTATAAGTGAACTTGGAAGACTGGTGCAACCAGTGCACCTCTCAGCAGGGCATAAACAACCCTTATTTCCATTCTGCCTTTACACTAACTTAAGAACTTGGAAAAAGTAAGCAAGATTATTAAGTCTTGAAGGTGCAGAAAATATCCAGGGAGGGGTGCCCCACATGAGCTGATCATAAAGATCTAACCATACCTACACGCAGTCTAGGTAACTCTATATGTAGGTAGGCTTAATCGCACGCCTGTTTTCCCTCCAACCCCATTTTCCTATAAAAATGGAGATGGTTTTGCCTGTTGGCTTTTCTAAGGCCATTTACCTACAGTTATTAAATATATTAACTGAATTGCCAGTGCTCCTCCTGTCTGCTCTAAACAAATTGCATAGATTGCTCACAATTTCCTCACATTGTATTTTACAGTTTGCTTTTTCCCCTTGCCTTTGCCAGCAGAAACCAGGGCTGTCTGTGGAAAGTGCTGATGTAGGAATGGAAGTTTTGGGGCTTCTTTGAGGATTTTGGAAGTTACAGGAAATAAATGATTAGAGAACGGTAAGAATGGCCATGAGAACTGAGACACTGGTGAAATAATTTATGCATCAGGTTTTGGGCTGCCCAGTGTTTCTGTGACCCCAGTACCAGGGGCTTACTGAAGGATGCCTATAGTGCACAAAGCAGTACAGGGCAGGGAGCTGAACAGCAGAGCCCAAATCAGTGCTGTCAATTCAGCCCTGTTTGCATGGCTTTGCAGCATACAGAACCTTATCTGTCATGGTAAGTTCTTGCTGGCTGTGCTGGTGAGATAACCAGCTCACCCAGAGCTGGCTCATGTAACGTACAGGTGTGCCTGGTATGTTCGCACTCAGGAGCATGTCTCATCCTCTTACCTCTGGGTTTAAATAGGCCTTTTAACCATTCTTCAAATTTCTTCCATAGCGAGTTTTGACTTTGAGTTCCTGAGTCTGTCTGTGAGCTCTCCAACGCAGCGCTTCCTGTGGCAAATAAGAAAATGTACTAGCACTGATGTAACGTACCACAACTCTTGGTATATTTTATGTTTTGCTGTGTGATGGTACCTGGTGTGTGGTGATACAGGGTTAGATACAGTAAGCATTGGTATCATAGAATCGTAAGGTCACAGACTGGTTTGTGTTGGAAGGGACCTTAAAGCTCCTCCAGTTCCAACCCCTGCCACAGGCAGGGACCCCTTCCACTGGAGCAGCTTGCTCCAAGCCCCTGTGTCCAACCTGGCCTTGAACACTGCCAGGGATGGGGCAGCCACAGCTTCTCTGGGCACCCTGGGCCAGCGCCTCAGCACCCTCACAGGGAAGAGCTTCTGCCTAAGAGCTCATCTCAGTCTCCCCTCGGGCAGGTTCAAGCCATTCCCCTTGTCCTGGCCCTACAGGCCCTTGTCCAAAGTACGTGGTGTGTTTTCAAAGTAACCAGTGGTTCCTGGAAGGACGTGTGTCTGGGAGGATATGTTCATTTCCTCATAGTTCAGTGAAAGGTGTTGATAGAGGACCTGATTTCATGGTAGAAGAAAGAGCAAAGGCTCTTTTCAATTGGACCCCAGAGATCTCCTTGTACATCCTTCAACTGCACTGAAGACATGGGCTTCTGGGAGCTGAGCTCTGCCACATTTCATTGAGGCAGTCCAAAGGGTTACTTTGCTTTGCCATTTGGGATACCCCAGTGACATGGGAGGCTGTGCACCATTTGTCTGTGCAGAAAATTGTTTTGGCCAACAGCCTCACATAGAATCATAGAATGATAGGAACGTAAGCTTAAATATTTGCAAATGCCTGCCTAGGTCTGCATGGGAGGCCCAGCTTTGTCCAAGTCTGCAGGGAAAAATACGCTATAGACAGCTTAAGGTATTTTGAAACGTATGTTTGACTGAAAAAGACCATGGCATCATGGTTCAGATACCAGAGGATGAAATAGTCTTCCAAACCAGAACACAAACCTGTGGTCTGAGCTTTTGGTTTTGATTATCTGTAGTTTTAGTCACATAAATACCATTGAAAATCTACTTATATTAGCTGGAAGGAAAAGGGTTTAGGTTGCCAGTGGTCAAAGCAATGTTTTCAAATGGCAGCTTTTAAACACAATGTCCTTGCTCTTTCAGAATGATCATGCTCTGAGGAGCTGTGCTTGATTCTATCAGTAGCATCAGGAGAAATTTCATTTCACTCTCTTTCACACACTTTTACTTTATTGATACTAAAGTCTTGGGTTTGCAAGATAGGATCCTAAGTGATTTTTCCAGTCAAAGTTATCTAGTCTACGTGAGATGAAATCAAACACAAAAGTGAACCTATGGAATAAGGACAAAGATTATGGAGTTGCTCAAGTGCTAGGATTTTACGACCTTCTTGAAATGCATTTTAATCCTCTTTGATGATGAACTTCCCTCTGGGCTGTCTTTGCTCTTGTCCTATAGATAACTCAGTATAGCCAACCCCTTCACCTACACTGTGTTAAATGTTCTCTTTTTGGAAGGGATTGAAAAGACTTTTTTGTGGTGCCCACACTGATAAGTGAAGGTCAAAGTACCTCATTCAAACTAGCAAGATTACGAGCAAGGTTTGGGGTTATTGTTTGAAGTTTGAAGGAACATGGCACTGCAGTGAAGTATATTTCCACCTGGGTCTGTCAGACTACACTGTGTTGCTTTTTCTCTCCATTTTAAAATATATGGTATAGAAGAATCTAATTTCAAAACTAGAAATATAACAATAATGATAGTAATAATAATAATAAAAAACCCAGCACCACCACCAACATCTAGGATAGAGAACAATTTCCCCAACTTCTTCCCTTCATAGAAGAGAATCAAATTTTTCAGCCCTCTTCAGTCCATAACCTTCATAGTTTATATTTTGCAATATATCTTATGTTTTTGAACTGAATATTTGAATTAGAAGACAAATTCAACCCCCAATTATATGGTACAAAGCTTATCAGCAGTATTATAGGAGACTCTCCGGTACCTCTTCCCAGCAAACCTGTCTGTATTAGGAATTAATACTGTTTATAACATTTTCCTGCTTAAGAAAACCCCTTAGACACAGTACCTGGATCAGGTAGAAAAGCAGCACTCAACAGGAGCAACCAAGTCAGACTCACTCGAGGGTCCATTTTCAATGTGCTTGTCTGTTCTAACGCAAGGCAGCTTCAGCATTTATACTGGATGAGCTCTGGTCTACATCAAAGGTGTGTGCTGTGCAATTTGATCTTTCCTCCTGAACTTCCAAATCAATGCCAAAGAGCTGATTTACTGCGTATTTTCATTTCACAGGGTACATCCACACATCCGGATAAGTAGATCTAGATCACAGTGCTGTTCCGGATTTGCTACTGAGATCTTCCCAAACACCCCTCAGGCACATTTGTGGCTGTTGATGTGGCTGTTGATGTGATTGTTGTATGCTGATGATGTGGTTGTTCCAGGAAGCTGTGGTTTATTTTGGAGATCAGGCTGTTTGGTGAGGATTCTCATAGCACCAGTTAAGTCGGTTTCTGATTTATAACCCTACTAAACCAGATTAAATTGGTGTGAGATTTGTGCCAAAAGAAGATTAGCACCCTAAAAATGTCAGGAAAGTTTCAACCACATTCTCTCTGTACTGCTGCAGATTACTTTTGTGAGAAGCAGTTTCTATGACACTGCCAAAGGGAATTAGTCACCTTTGTTACAATACCAAAAGTGCTGGACAAGAGGAAGAATCCACTGACCATTTATTCCCCACTTTCCATCTAGCAGTTTCACAGCAGGTATGTTTCTGACCAAAGCAGGCTGAGATCTTCCCCTTGTCTTCAAAGGACAAGCACACATTTACATCCCACATAAAATAAACTACACATAGTCTTTATGACATGCTTTATGGTCTCTGAGATACTACACAAAGGAATCAAGACATGACATGCATATCAGGTGAAGGGGAGAAACTAGAAACAGTTATTCTAGAGGCAGGACCTATGTGATTATAGGATGAAAGGCAGAAGATATTGGAGTGCCAATATATCTACAAATACAAACTAATAAAGGAGTAGGAGAAAGCATGCAAAAGTCATCGTGAAGAGGAAATATGCAACAGGTCATGCTGGGGATTATCCTTTGCCACGTTTTCATGGTATCTTTTCAGAATAGGTGGCTACCATGAGAAAAGGGAATCCCATGTGCACAGCTGGAAAAGATTGGCCTCTGGCAAATCTATGAATCCAGTAGGATCCCTTCAGCCAATGTCTCCCTGGCATGAGGTGGTGGAGTCAACACCATTGTGCCTCCAGCTCTACCTCATTCTATAGTGCCAGGGAGAGGATGGGTCTCAGCTATAGAGAGAAAAAAAGCAAAGCTAAATTGTCTCAGCTGATTTAGAAATGAACTTCAATTCTTTCTTTCTGCCAATGCTATTCTTGTTTTCTTCGCACAGAACGATGTGTGATCTATGTAGATATCCATGTTCTTACCTTCACAGTACCTTCTTGAGCAAAACCAGCCAAGTATCTATACCCCTAGCCCTGTGTGTGTATTACTTGAATTCAGTGTCATTTCCTGAAGTGACTAAGTGTGTTCAAGGTAGATCCTTATCCATGTATTTCTATACATGTGCTGTAAGATGGGCCTTAACAGTACAGTATGTACCAGTTTGCTTTCCTGACAGCAAATAAACTATTTTATGCAAATATTTTTCACTTCAGAATAAAAAAGAGATTTTAGAAACAGCCCAAAACTCCAACTGCAATCTCAGTAAGGTTTAATTCTCAAAACAATGACAACCAAATTCGTTTTATCTTGTGAGTTGACCCAGATCTAAGTGCTCTGGATTTAAAGATTTGGATCTGAACAATGTCACGTAGAAGGCATAGAAGCCTCGTACGCATGTGCCATTTCTGTGCACTTCAAATCCATTTTATAAAGTATTCTTTGGCTGCTGCTGGACTTTCAATAATATTCCCTTTTGGAAGTGCAGAGTCCTATGGAAATAGCTGAAGTGTCAGTCTGGTGATTCAGTCAAACGGTGTGCTCAGCAGTAAAGCTGCTTGTCCAAGAAATGCCATGCATCACGAGCATGGTGTCAATAGAAAGTAGGAACATTATTCACATTATCTAGTTGTAGGCATCTAATCTATTTATAAACTAAGCTCTCAGTGGCATTTCAGTGCACCTCTATTTGGAGCATAAATATAAGAGTACGAAAATATGTGGAACGTGGCTGAATGCCACGTGATGAATGGGGCCTATAGGGATGCTGGGGATGGACTCTTCATTAGGGACTGTAGTGATAGGAAAAGGGGCAATGGGTTAAAACTTAAGCAGGTGAAGTTTAGATTGGATATAAGAAGGAAATTCTTTCCTGTGAGGGTGGTGAGGCACTGGAATGGGTTGCCCAGGGAAGTTGTGAATGCTCCATCCCTGGCAGTGTTCAAGGCCAGGTTGGATGAGGCCTTGGGCGATATGGTTTAGTGTGAGGTGTCCCTGCCCATGGCAGGGGGGTTGGAACTTGATGATCTTAAGGTCCTTTCCAACCCTAACTATTCTATGATTCTATGATCTTGAATGTGGAGCATCATCAAGATTTACTTTTCCAGCATTCCTCAGTCTCTTTAACAAAACAGGTCCCAGAAAGGACATGAGTCCCAGTGAACACATGCAGAAGACTCTACTCCCTGGAAGCTGGATCTCACCTGAGGCTATTTTACACCATATATAAGCAGTAATGGTGGTAGGTGCAAATGCTAATGGGGCAGAAGCTTTCTACAGCTAATCTGTAGTGATAGATAACAAAGAATGACCAGACTCCACATTAAACATTGCAACTCCCGTCACAGACCTTGAAACACCATTAGAAGGGTGGTGGCAAGTCTTCAGTCCTACAGCTGAGCAAGCAGACTAATCCTGTGTGGCAGGAACCAGCAGTGATGACAGTAGGGTGTTTCCTAGAACATCTTCTTAGAGGAACTAATAGAAAGCAAGCAGCATTTGTCTGTGGTGAAATAGCTTTATGTTAATCTTTCTTCATGAAGCAAAGTTTTGCTGCGCTGCTAAAATTTCCTCTGCCTGGAAATAGCTTTTTTCCAGGTTTTTCTAACTCTATATGAATTTCAGCATGTATTTTGTATTGAGTTAACAGTTGGACTCGATGATCTTAAAGGTCTTTTTGACCTTTTGAAACAATTCTGTGATTCCATATGTGATGTATTCTCCATAGGACACCCTCTCTGCCTGGGGCAAGCTCTCCATGAAGTTATGCTGCTCTGCAGCTCTGACCAGGCAACTTCTCCAACATTTGCAAACAAAAGTAAGCCTTCCAAATTGAAACATGTAATTTTCATGGAGAAATCGGTGGTTTAATTCCCATAAGGATCTGGGTCTAGCATCGTTTAAAGGGACTAGAAGCAATAGGAAAATGCTAAGCTGTTCTGGTGGCTTCTGCCACTGGAGGGCAGCGAGACACTGTCCTTAGGGAGGGAGCATGTTTCTGGGTGAGGTGGTCTAAAGACACGGTGCTTTTGTAGGGTCCAGAAAGAGGCCTCTGCTTGGGCATCTACCTCTAAAAGTAAGCAAAGGTGAAAGCAAACACATGCGAAGGAGACAGCTACAAACAGCAGGACAGTGTTTCCATTCCTCACTTGTCTCTTGCCAAGGAATATGTCCCTGCTCATGGCAGGCGGTTGGAACTGGATGACCTTTAAGGTCCCCTCCAACCCAAACCATTCTGTGATTCTAAGGTCACAGGATATGTCTATGCCCAAATGGAGATCAGGAGAAACTCTGGCCCGCTTCAGGCATCCATCTATTTCATCTTCCCTTGCTTTTCTCTTATTATCTCGTAAAGGGGACATAAACCATAACACCTGATAGCTCTCATATTTAACATTTGTAAAGAATTTTATTGAAGCATCTTTGAAGGAATAACTTAGGGGTGACTGCTTTTCTCCTGTTTGTGTATTTCTCATGCAAACACTTATTTCTTCTTCCCTGAAAAAGGAGAATTAACTAATGTGTGTGAATGTGTGACCTCACAAAGTGGTGCCATTTCTTTTGTGCTACAGTAATGTGCTTGTTACTTCTTTAAATGTATTTATTGCACTGTTGAGAAGATTTCTTATGCAACAAATCCTGGGTTTTGCTGTTCCCAACAGCCTGTTAATGGCCATACTTAGTGCCCTGCCATAGGGAAGGTGTTTGCAGCTAGTGGGGCTGGGGGACCAGTGTGGCAAACCCTGGATCCCCACACAAGCAGACTCATCTGCCCCATCAGGACCAGGGGAACAAGGGAAATATTTCTCTCGGGTCATGACACACCTTTGGTAAGGACCTGCTTAGCTGCTTGAAAAAATGCTGTCTTAGAAAAACATGCTGACAAATGAGTTAGTTAATATAATAACTAGATGATCTTTAAGGTCCCTTCCAACTGAAACCTATGACTAAGGACAAGCCAAAACATTGATTTTAGAGGAGACGTCATGCTTTGTTTCATCAGTGAGCAAGCAGAGGAGATAAAGACTGCCTTTTTCCTGCTTTTCATTCCCTGCTGCCTTAGGGGCAGCAGAATTACCTGACAGCAGTGGTCCTTATCCTGTGTAGACACATCTCTCTGAGCACCTGAGGTTAGCAAGGAGCTGGGTGCAATGCGCGTGCAATGAAGGATGATGCGCGTGGCAGGGGGGTTGGAACTGGATGATCTTAAGGTCCCTTCCAACCCTAACTATTCTATGACCCTGTGATTCTGTGAATAGCTGTTACACAGATGCTTGGTATGGTTTGCATTTGGAAACACAATATTCTGGTGAGGTTTGGAGACCTTGGGTATGTGCTTGGTTGTTTGCACCCGTTAAAGCTCATGATATTGTACATTCACTGCTGATGTTCATTCCACCTCTGCGAAGCTGTGTAGTGCCCTAATATTTGTTGCTTAGCTGTCCAGGCATATTCTCAATTATAATGAATGTACAGAGAAAAGAACAAAGCCCAGGCAGAATAAGTCACATCCCCTATAAAATAACCTTCAAACAAGTTCCCTGCATTTATGATGAATTCATTGGTAAAGCAAAGTGGAAACTTTACGTGTGAAGCTATCTTCTGTGGACAAAATAGTATTGAGTGCAGGGTACAGCTTTTTGATCCCAGAAGAGAATTGCCTTGGGATAAGGAAGTCCCATTCCAGCCTCTGGAAGCCCCAGTCCACCCTTGTGTATCCTGCCAGGGAAAACCTTTGTCAGAGATGAAGGCTGTGCCAATGTAAATGGGTATCATCGGTGATCCTGGCTCTGCACACAGTAGGACAGGTCATTTCATCCTATTACCCAGCTAAGGCTTTGCGTCAACACAGGGTGCTTATCTTGGCTTGTGCTGTGTTCTTGCAGGTTTTCCTGCTATTCACATTTACGTGGACAATGGCACAGTCTTAATAAAGTGGTTTTCTCATCTTCTAGGAAATCCCTTTGATCTCAGCAGGTACCGTGGGCAGAGGACACACATTGTACTCACCAGCACTGGTGACTGTCTCCAGCATCCTTTAAGCATTACAAAAATGGAAGTGGCCTTCTAGTGCAAAGCAACAAGCACCTGAACAGGCAGCATGGGCATCTTCAGTGTGGCCACCATTATGTCTTGACTATCTGCTGTGGGAGCATTGGGAGCATTGGCTTCATATCCTCAGCATTGCACATCATCATCATCATCATCAAGGAAAATAACTCCAGAACCTTCCCCAAATTGAGCAGGTCCTAGTGCAGAGGTGGGCATCTCTCTGGTGCTCTGCGTTACTTGTACCATAAGTAAACAATAAGGTAAGGAAGCAGGGTTATTTTAAGAATGATGGATGTGGCCATTTGCTCAGTGCAGGTTCAGTGAGTAGCACAACACTTTAAGCAAGGCTGTGTTCTCTGAGAAAAACTTCTAGAGAGTCTAAATAGGCACGTGTGAGGGACACTTTGCTCTTCTGTGATGGATTTCTAAAGGCATGTCCAAACAATGTGATTTGTTAAGGCAGTCTTAATTTTATTCAGTATTAAGTTTTGAATTGCACACCTTGCACTCTTTTCCAAGCTGGCTTCCAAACTTTTGAGTCCTCCATAATTGTCTACCTCATTTGATGCAGCGTGGAACTTTCCATCCTCTTCTAATAAATATATTTTTCCCTTCACATCAAACTAAAGCAAAATATATTTAACAGTAAATACCCAATCCATGGAACCATAGAATCCCAGACTAGTTTGTGTTGGAAGGGACCTTACAGCTCATCCAGCTCCAACCCCTGCCATGGGCAGGGACCCCTTCCACTAGAGCAGCTTGCTCCAAGCCCCTGTGTCCAACCTGGCCTTGAACACTGCCAGGGATGGGGCAGCCACAGCTTCCTTGGGCAACCTGTTCCAAGATTCATTTCTGTGATCGCATTGTTCTTCTCTTGTGTTGCACCCTGACAGCCCTGCAGGCTTTGTTACCATAAGCCTTGCCTCAGGCTGATGATTAGGTTTGTAATTTACATGATTTTACATAAATAAAATAATGCCAAAGGTGCCTGAGCAAAGCCCACTGGCATCTTCTCTGTGCCCACAACTGTGTTGACTGTCTTACATAAGAGCATTGCCACAGATAGGATTAATTTCCATGGCACTGTGTATCATCCTGGAAAATGTGCCTTGATCGTGGAATTAAATGTGCATTTCCCAATGCAGACAGCTTTCCCACATCCCAGCTGCCTGCACACAACTTGCACATCGTTTCTGTCTCAGAAGTCACCACTGGCTGTCCCCCAGCTTCCCTTGTAATAGGCTTCAACACGACCTTCACATCTGTTTTTGCTGCTTATCGATCAACCTCATGGACACATCTGTGAAAGAGATAAGAGGAGAGTGAAGGAGATAAGACTTTGTAGGTTGATGAACCCGTAAGTTAAAATTCTGGAGCAGTTCTGGAGCTCATCAGTGTATCACAGTGGATATTGGATTCTCTCCTGGCTTGTCCTCTGCAGGGAAGGTGGAGAGCAATTTGATTAATGCTAACAGATCATTGTGGGGTAATTTTAGTGTGAGGTGTTCCTGCCTATGGCAGGGGAATTGGGACTGGGTGGTCTTAAGGTCCTTTCCAACCCTAACTGTTCTATTCTACTCTATGATTCTAATTTGCTGTCACTTGATTTTTCTTGGGTCACTGTTTGAACCAAAGCAACAACCAAGCAGGGCCACCTTTTGACCCTGCTTGGGTCAGGCAAATATTCACAGTTACCTAAATCAGGTTTTCATTCTCATCTGAATACTGGTTATGAATTAATGGCAATGAAAGAAATTACCTATGTTAGATAAATGCTAGTGGGTATTTATCTATTGATACATTGACAATGAGGGATTCAAATAAGTAGAGGTAGAATCAAGGTTTTAGTCATCAAGACAAGAGTGACCAAGAGATGAGATTAATCAAGCCAAAGAAACAGAATGTGACTATGGTTTTCTTATGACTAAATTCTCTTTTCTCCTTGCATTTTAATATCACTTAAGGGGCCTTTAAGTTTCATTAGAAAGTGGAAAAAATCCCTTAGATTTTGTCATGTGTGTGAGGTAACTACCTGACAGATCAATACTGTTCTATGCAATGCCTTTTCTTGTATAAAACTGGCCTTTAACAATCTGGTCCAGCAAAGAAGCTTTACACACACATAAAGTCCCATCCTTTCAGTGCTCTGGCAAACCAGATTACCTATCAGTTTCAATTAGTAATTCTCCTTAATGATTAAAAATTCATGGTTAGCCTCATGAAAACTATGTAAACCAGTGTTAATGCTTTCATTGTGGTCAAAGTACACTATGTTTTAAGAAGTTCTCATGCTTAAACTACTGAAGAAACTAAATAAAATGTAAATTGATAATACTTTATGCTAGGGAAAATTATTTCCAGATAGAAATGGTTGAATAAAGATGAAATAGCAATTGCCGGGTGTTTCAGTCCCCATAGAAGCTGTGTGCGGAGGAAATATATAAAATACACATTTTAGCAATCACAGCTTTTTGTAAAATGAACTATATATTTAGAACAGGTTCCTCACCGAGCAGGTCACTGGAACAGGCTCCCCATGAAGTGGTCATAGCACCAAGTCGGTCAGAGTTGTAAGAGAATCTGGATGATGCCTTTAGTCCTATGGTGTAGTTGTAGATAGTCCTGTGAGAAGCAAGGAGTTGGAGTCGATGATCCTTATGGATCCCTTGGAACTCAAGATATTGTATGTTCCTATGATAATACTTCGGCTTTCAGAATGTGTTCCAGAACTGGCTGATTAAGCTCTCTGTGATACATGTGTTCTGAAGGTGATGGGAATGATGAGACATGGTATCATGAGCTGAATTTCCTTGCTAGGAACATGAAAACCAGTGGAGAACAGAGTAAGAGTTTACAATTTATTTACTATTTGACAGATACAAAAAAAGTTGCCAGGGTTAAATCTGGGTAAGGATGTAGAATGGACAGAGGTCAGCACGGCACTTTCTTCTTCTGATGGATGTGATACAGCCCTGGTTTCTTCTTGTTGCCCCCTGCAGCAAGTTTTGTGACTCTAAACCTTTCGATTTGGTTTATCCTGATTGATTATCTCAACTGCAGGCATTCAGTAGAAGCTTTGCCAAGGGGAGACATGGGATTAGGGCCTTAAGTTTTTGAAAAGTCTCCTGTGTGAAAGCCTGCTGATTCTTTAAGGGCAGAATGTGCCTCCTGATTGCTTTTTGGTGCTCCTCCCTACTCTTGGCAGTAAGCAAATAGACTTGGTTAATACAGATTACAGGTGATTAAAATAATGGGATGTACATATAAAAGCATTGAATGGACTCTCAGTAACATTGATTGAAATGCTCTAAGAGTTCTTTAATCTTAGCAGGATGGAAGGTTGCAATGTCAAATACTGAGAAGCAAAAGAGGGAAATTCTCTGTGCAGGTTAGAGCTTTGTTGCTGGCAAGAGAGCCATAATGCAGCTGAGAAACAGGTTTTCTAGTTCAGGGGAGCACTTTTAACTCGCTAAAATTAAAAATTAATTATGACTTTACTTGATAAAGCAAAGATATTAACACGAATGTGAGCAAACAGCACTGGCATCGCAGTGGCTGTCACACTTCTCTCTATACCACACTCTGTGACAACATTTCCATGGACTTCTCATTCCCTCTGCACCTATGAAAATATTTCTAGGGCTGTGAGGAAAGGTGGCAGATGCTGAAGGTGATAACAACATGCTATCAAATACACTGGTTAGAGGCAACTGTTGCGTCACATCCCAGCAACCATCATTGAGACCTCACTTGGAGTACTGTGTACAGTTCTGGTGTCCTCAACATAAAAAGGACATGGAGCTGTGGGAACAAGTCCAGAGGAGGCCACGAGAATGATCAGGGGACTGGAGCACCTCCTGTATGAAGATAGGCTGAGAAAGTTGGGGCTGTTCAGCCTGGAGAAGTGGCTTGGAGACCTCATAGCAGCCTTCCAGTATCTGAAGTGGGCCTATAGGGATGCTGGGGATGGACTCTTCATTAAGGACTGTAGTGATAGGACAAGGGGTAAATGGGTTAAAACTTCAACAGGGGAAGTTTAGATTTGATCTAAGGAAAAAGTTCTTTACTGTGAGGGTGGTGAGGCACTGGAATGGGTTGCCCAGGGAAGTTGTGAATGCTCCATCCCTGGCGGTGTTCAAGGCCAGGTTGGACAGAGCCTTGGGTGCCATGGTTTAGTGTGAGGTGTCCCTGCTCATAGCGGGGGGGTTGGAACTGGATGATCTTAAGGTCCTTTCCAACCCTAACTGTTCTATGATTCTATCACAAATGGTCCCCCAGGTTCCCTTGTAAAGTATCGTGGTAGTTTAGTTCCCTTTCGCTAAGCACCAGAATCTCAGTCTGCGTAACATGCTGCTGATTGCTGACATCAATAAACCAGAAGTTATCTGCACAGATGACACTGGCATCTTCCTGATGAGAAGAGTTATTGACGAGCCATCCATTAAGGAGTACTGCTAGAGAACAGCTGCACTCCCTTGGCACTGGACCTCATCCAGGAGGATTTCCCCTGTGCTGCTACAAAACATAGCTTCTTCCAGCACTGCAGAACATCTGTCCTACCCATTCACTAGCCTCAGGGACAATCCTTGGGAAGACAAAAGGAAATTAAATCAACTGTTAGGATGACCGATGTCTTTCCAGTGACCCCTGGAAACAGGCTATTGGATGAAACGCTTTGCAGTAGCTTTTTAAGCAGCCCATCACTAGGGAAAGTGTGCTCTAACCTGTGCTGTGCACCAGACTTGACTTCCTGTGGTTTGAGGCCTGATTTTAAGGCATCTTCCAAGGGTGAGTCATGTGAGTTTCCTTATGGCAGCTGCACAGTTACACTGACACAATGCCCTCATCATCTAGCGGGGGCTCCAGCATGTCGTGTTGTGTTTTATCCGGCCAGCAATGCACTTAATGAGGAATCCAGTGCTAAGAATAGCAGAAGGTCGCTGCCATTGCTATTCCACTTACTGAGCGCATGTGGCCCCTTAGGGATTACTTTTCCCTGGAAGCATGTGTTCTGTGTGGCTTCCAGCTGACGATGTGCACAGTGAAGACCGCTGTGTTACCCCTTAGCTCCAAACTACTGCCAGATTATTACCTGCATTGACTAATATTATTCCCAAAGCTCACAGAAACTATGTCACAGATTAACACCTCGCAATAAGGAACAGATCTGCTGACCCTGGTGTATCCAAACCACTAAGAAAGTTAGATATGAAAACCCAGAACTTTGAAATTCCAGACACTGCAGACTTTTCCATCTTTTGTAATGTAATGGGTGCATACTTTAAAAGCAGAAACAATTCCCTCCTCATTTTCCCCAAATCTTCTCTCACATACATTGCTTTTCCCACAAACTAGCTTTGTTTTTCCCATGTGCTTTCACCCTTCCTTCTACATGCAGTGCACATGCCAGAAACCCCTGAAGACTGCACAAATTCTACCTGGTGTTCCATAGAGTTAATTTCCAGCTTGATCTCTAAGTGTTGTCTCAGCTGTTGTACTTCACAGCCTTCAGGAAGCATCTCATGGATCCTTGCAGGGTTGGCAGAGAGCAGCCCGCTTATCTTCCTCAACAATGCCTTCCTTAGAGAAACCCAATGAACTTCTAGGAAACAAAGAAGGGTTCTTTCACACTGGCAGGGCTCCCATCAAGTGTTTACATTCACAGTGTGCAGCTTTCGAACTCACACTGCCCAAGCTGCCCAGGGGCTCCAAAAGAAACTGAAGTGACCAGTTTTGGCCATCCTCCTGCAACAGTTGGCTTTCTGAGCCTGCAGCTAGGGATGGCAGGATCCAGCATTTTGGAAAGGCTGGCTTTGCTGCATTAATATTAAGTTATTCCCCCCCTGCCACTTCTTTACATGAGAGAACAGAGCCCTCACATCACTGTAACTCAATTTTCATCATATCTCATGCAAAAAGGTCTGCTAGAATCCAAGCTCAGCAATGGAAGATAGTGGTAACTAATGCCAAAAGCTTCAGAAACACCTCAACATCACCAGCAGAACCTGTCTTAAACCTTTGCAACCAGGAAACTTCAGCAAATGAGGACCCCTCAGGTTGTTGTCCTTTTGTGCTGGCAACTGGTCAGGCAGAGAAGAAAAGTCAGTCTTTGCACAGAGTGCCTGGTTTGCTTCAGTGCCTAAACTAAAGAGCAATAAACAGGAGCGATGAGGGAGATAAGTCAAGAGGTAACAAGACCTTGGCATGTACCAGAAATTTATCTGTGGTTTTCATGGACCAGGAACATGAGGGAAGGAAGAGACAAAGAAAAGAAAGAGAAGAGGAAAAGAGAAAGAGAAGAAAGAAGAGAAAGAGAAGAGAAAGAGGAGCAAGCAAACTATAAGATCTCTACGAAATCCATAGTAGTCTTCATTCCCGTTACAGTAGGGTTTCTTTGCAGGCTCTGATGCTACCAGGCAGCAGTCTTCTGACTGCAACTGTTCAAAACTCACATTCTCTCTATTCTGTTTAGTCACTCACCCACAGAAAACTTCCCTAGACTCAGCAGGTTTGCGTGGTTATGTCTGAGGACAAAATGCAGCCCCCACAGTCTTCATACAGAAAGATGAGGAAAGAGAGAAGCCACATCTTTGAAGTTACAGTTTCTGGAAACTGAAAAACCCCCAATTCCAACCCAAAAAAGAAGCTGACAGTCACTCAGACTTAGCAGGCTCTTTAGAACAGCAGCAGTCCAATGAATTTCTACATTACAGCCTGTGACTAATTCCCTTATTTCAGGAAGAAGGAGGAAAAATCTACTTGGATGGGTACCAGGTGATTCAGGGCAAACGAGGTGACCCAACTGTTATGCTAGGAAATGAAAACAAATCTCCCTCCCAGTGACCCAGCTGGGTGAGTGATGAGTTTCCTCAGCTAGGCAGGATTTTGTTCAAGTGTGCCTTTTGTGTTGTAGTTTTTAAGCCTCAGATACAGAATCTAAAATACACAATTATATTTTAATATAATCCTTAGTTTTTCCCAGCTAGATATAAAGTGCCGACCAAGTCAAACTTAAAAGCCCATGAAAATAAAGCTATCAAAATAAAGAAAACCAAATAAATGAGGAAAATACCTTCTTGTAACACATTTAACAGTAATTGTGCAAAAAGCTGTGCTTGGATTCAGGGATGCTGGACAGCAAAGGCTGCAATTCCTTTTATCTTGAACTTGCCACAAACAAAGGGCAGCGGTGGGTCTGTCTCAAGAAATGCATTTGCTGTCTCCTCTGAGTTTATTAAGGGTGGTGGACAATTCAGAACCCATCTACAGCGGTTGTCTCCATGATTTCATTCTCAAGGTGGATTCTAGTGCAATCCTGTAAACAGTTTGTTCGTGGCTGGTGGGTCTGATGGAGTTAGTAATAGAAACAAAATGATCAGTCAAGTGAAAAGTGATCTCCAGAGTATATTCATTGAGTTATTTAACTGGAATTTGGTGCAAGTGCTCAGTCTTGGGCATTAAAGGACACCAAAGCCAGAACTGTGTACTTAGCTGCTTAATTCAGCTTGATGTCAATGAATATCTGTGGGCTTCTATGGCTAGGTATGAGGAGAAGAGAATGCAAACAAGAAAAAATGTGTTTCTTACCCATAGCCTGCAAAACCAAACTAGCTTTTTGTTGTCTCAGTCTACGTGGGGATTTGTTATTCACAACTGGAAAATGAATTTACTTGCTAGCTGAGATCCAGAAACAAAATGTTTATTTGTCCCCGTTTCTAAATGTTTTTACAGTATGTTCCTGGGAAGGAGGACTACAGAGTTGAGTTATCTACTTCATACTCCAAAATTAGAATAGAAAGATAAACAAGACACCAAAGCACAGGAAATTCAACATACAAGCAAGCAAAAGAGAACTTTATTTCTGAATTTTGCTTTAACCCCAAATGCTGGCCAGATAAGTTGCATGATCACACTGGGAACAAACAGCATAGTGGCCGGAACCCATGAAGTCCATGAAGAGATACACTTCCTACAAACCTGACAGGAGTCTCCAGAGGCTGATGGCTTATGCCCCTTTTCCAATTGCTTTGTCAATAGCTCCTTCTCTAGTCAGGGATCCCAGCTGTTTGGCTACTGATCCCATTATCCCAACATTGGAGCAGCCAGGTAACAATGTGCTTGTCTGGATGATGGCTGAAACCTTTTCACATATCTTGCAGCTCATTTAGGGGTGGTTACAGCCTCATCTATGAATTTTTCCTCTTCCTTCTCCTCTTCCATCTCCCTGATCAATATCTGCCTCTGTTCTTGTGATGGTCTTTACAGTAGTCAGCCTTGTCTGCTTCTTTCTGCTGCTCCCTCTTAGAAGCTCCTTCATCCCTTACTAAATGAGCTGACTTCCAGTATTTCTCCTTGTGTATAGGGGTGACTGATACCAGCACGGATTGGTTCTTTGATTCAAACTCAGTGCCTGTTTTGTTGTCAGACCCAGAGACCTGCTTTTCCTCCTGAGAGCACTGAGTAGTTTTGAACAAGACTCGGTAGGCATGGGCCAGACCCCAGCACACTGCAGTGATTTGTTCCTCTGGAATTACAGGGTGACAGCATCATTTTTCCAAATATTTTACAATTTTTTCAGGATTCTGCACTTTTTCACAGCTGAAATTCCAACGCGTTTTCTCCTGATCAGAGGTGCCCACTGTCCATACTATCCCACACACCCTGCCACTTGTTAACTGTTCAGCCTTGGTGCAGATCTGTGGGTACTCTCAAATAGCTGTCTAGCCCTAAGCATTCAGGAGGCATAGCAATAGGAACACAGTGGTTTGAACAAGATGGGGTTAGTAAAAATTCTCAAGAGCTATTGTACTTAGCCTGGAGGAGAAGGGGAAGATGGAGGAAGGTATCTCTGCCCTAGACTAGATCTTTGAGGATGAAAGATAGAAGGTGTTGTTATTAGTAGTTTCCAACAGATGGCTCCCAAAGTATGGAGATGATGAAAATGCCAAGTACAAACAGATTAGTCTCACGACCAGCAGTTTTGTCATATCATAAACCAGTGCTGGAAAGTACAACTATAGGATAACCTTAACCCAGCCCCTAGAGGTGATAAACACCACCACAGAGAACATATACAGCAAGTAAGGTGTTGGATATCACAACTCTGTGCACATGTGCAACAGCTCTGAGAGCAAATAAATCAGCGTTGTGAACACTGACTATATACTATTATAATGAATGCTTATAACAAATCTGTTTTAATATGCTCTGCTCAGATCTGTTGTTAACTCTTCAAGCTCCATGTTGGATGCCAAAAAGGACTGTTGTGGTTTAACCTGGCAGCCAGTTAAATAGCACACAGCCACTCGCTCTACCTCCCTCATTACAGAGGGATGGGGAGAGAACTGGGTAAAAACCAGCAAAATAATGGGTTGACATAAAAACAGTTTAATAGCACAGAAGAGGAAGGGTAAATAATGATAATAATAATAATAGAATACAAATACACAAATCAAGTGATGCATAATGCAATTGCTCACCACTAATAGACCAATGCCCAGCCAGTTCCCAAGCAAGTTCCTGTGCCCAGCTTTCCCCTAGTTCAAATCCTGACCATGACACCATCTGGTGCTGGATATCCCATGCATCAGTTGGAGTCAGGTCCTGGCTGTGTCTCCTCCCAGCTTTTATGTCCCCCCAGCCTACTCAATGCAGGCCAGTGAAGCTGAAAAGTCCTTGATTAAGTGTAAGCACTGCTCAGCAACAACTAAAACATCAGTGCGTTATCAATCAGCATTATTTTCATCCTAAATCCAAACCACAGCACTGTACCAGCTGCTAGGCAGCAAATTAACTCTATCCCAAACAAAATCATGACCATATTGTAATTCAGTCATTATCCTCTCCCAACATATGTCACACTGCATAGGTTGACACTTATAAGGGATTTTAGCCTGCTGTTGCTAACATGTTTAGTTGGTGCTGGAATTGTTGGTTGGCTGCATACCACTGAGCAAACAAGCACATAGTACATAGTTGAGTAGTAATGGTCACAATAAGAGTAAATTAAATAACTTAATGCAAAAGTCAGGCAGTTATTCAGAGCAAAAACCTCCCAAGTGGTGGTTGGTGTGTCTCCTCTGAGGGTGGAGAGGTGATAACAACAAGCCTAACTGGAGCCTTCAAAAAGCTCATTTAAAAAGAGCAAAGGCAGTGGCCTCCATGTGCTCCTGGTTCTTGACCTCTTATATTTGCAGGCACCACACTTCACTGTGTGATTGGCATAACACTGATGCACACAAAATGAATAAAGAAAGAAAAACAAACCAGAGGGCCAAATAAACAATTTTAGTTTACATTTTTGGCTTTAATTCTCTGTATTTTCAACTAGGACTTGAAAGGCAAAAATCCCAGATCTTGCTTTTCATGTTTTCATGCACCAATGGTCAATGTTTCTGTGGAATTTGGCTGTTTGCATTTCCAGCATATTTCAGCCTGATTTATGAATGTGCACAACACAGTCTGAAAGGCTGGGTAAGTCCTGAGAAGCCAAATCCCTCGCCAAGCATATAACCATAGGAAAAAGAAGAAACTAAATAAGTAAAAGTAAATAAGTATTAAAAATTGAAAAAAACTCTTTCTTCTGAAATGCAGATAAGAAATGTCTTTTAACATTTAAATAACATGCTGGCGAGACCTGAAATGTCTCCTGGCTGAGATTCGATCTCTTGGATGAGAATTAGGGGTTTGCCTGATTTAGGATGTATGCCAATGTGGGAAGGCTTACAGTTGATTTGACAAGCCTTTAGATCAGATGGTATGATTCAGCCTTAAATATTGCAAACAAAAGACGATTAACAGCTCAGAATCTTTAGAGTTTGGTTTTATTTAGTCTACAGAAGTGAAAACTTAAAGAAAAAAACCCATCAATCTTCAGCTAGGTAAAATGCATCTAAAGAGAAAGGGGAGGAAATTCCTCCCTGTGGCTAGGAGGGACAGTGCAAGAGCTAACAGGATCTACCAGCAGCAGTGAAAACTGAGAACAGAACTTGTGAAAAGCCTTTTCAACAGTGACGCTATTTTCAATCCTGGGTCTTGTCAAGCATAAGAGATTGCATAGGCAGGTTAGGAAAATATCAGTTGGGAAGTTTTGGGGCTGAGGGTGCAGAGGGAAGTTTCAGCTGATGTGCTTTTGAGCAGCAGTGCCCATGGCTGATCAGGAAGAGGCACGGGGGTGGCTGGCACAGAGGATGGAGGCAGTAGCAGAGACCTAGCAGCTCTGTAGGAAACAGGCTGTGATGTTCATGGGCACAAATGTTGACATGTGGAGGGAGAAGGAGACTAGAGCTATAGCAGGGATCTCAGGAGCAGAAGGTGTGTCAAGGAGATAACAGAAATGGCAGGAGAGAAAAGAGCAATTGTAGTTACACTAAAATGGTTGGGGAACTTTTTCTAGACCTCTCAGGACAGGATGATTCCTGTTCTCTATTGTTTCTCAGCTGTGCCAATACATCTATCATCAATGAGGAACCAAGGAGTCTTTCAAAATCTTCCCTGTTAGGTTTGGATGTTTGCTTTATCTTTGCTGCTAGGTCTTATTTGATTTTCTACTTATCCTTTACAGTTTAGCTCCATGAAAATGCCTTGTTATAGCCACACACACAGAGGTGTGCCCAACACTCAAACCAGAGGTACCTCACACCTCTTCACAGCAGTACATAGAGGTGTTTCAAAATGCAACTGATGGGCAGAAAGCCCAATACTGGAGGGAAAGCTTCCTCTCCAATAACACAGAGAAATACACTGGTTATAAAGGACGATTAGTCCTCACTGGCATGTAGGGAAGCTCCTGTCATGTTTCCTGAAGTCCTCACCTTTGGTGATGCAGTGGGAACAGCACTGGATGAGGGACCTGCTTGGATGGGTGAGTATGCTCAGGGACTCAGTCAGCCACCTGCTTTGGAGGGAACACAGTGGTGGAGGAAATGCAGATTGACAGGTCCTTACGAGTCCCCTGAAGAATGTGGATCATTTTGCTTTGTGAGTGACACACATGAGAAAACAATCGAAACCAAAAGAGAAGGCGTTTCTGAGTCGAAAGTCCTCCTAGGCCAGATATCTTCTGTAAATTTGCACGTACAGAAAGAAAAAGGATTATATCATTCCTTTTGAAGCCTACATGAAGCTACTTAGGAATTCCCTATGTAGTATTTCAGAAGCAGGGCCTCAGTCCACCGCTCAGCGCATTTTTAATCCAACAGACCACACTCTTCAAAAGAGTGAAACATCCATCTGTATTTTAATCACAGCCACATTCATTTGAAAGACAAAATACAATTATTGCTTTGTAAACATTCCTTCCTTTGATTTCAAATTAAGCTGTTCATGTAACAGATTACTTCAGCTTGGAAATCTCCGTGTTTTACAAATAAGCACAGACCTCTTACTTTTTCATTGAGAAATTTAACATCAAGAGCAATGCTCAAAATAATTAGAGTATTGTATAGCCACAATTCTAGATGCCATGATAAGAACAATTTTTACATTTCCTTTCCAGACATGACCTATTTCTTTTACTCTATACTAAACCTTGAAATAGTTATTTATATCTCATTCATATTGTCTCTCCAGCTCATAAAATTTCTAGGCATTAGGTACATAGTCTCAGAAGAATGTAAGAAGGGAACTAAAGAGGACAAAAATGGTAAGATGATTGTACCAAACAACTCGTGACATGAATGTTGTAATGATTTCTTAATCGTTTAAGAAGTGTTCGGATTACAAAGTTATTCTAAAACACTATAACAGGATAGGATTTATTGTTGATAAAGATATCACAGCTTCTTACAAACGGTACAAATGTGACTGTGGTCAGTGAAGCATTTTAGCAGCTAATGATATGTGACATTTGCCTTGTAGTCACTGAGTGGATGATGCTGACCTCTGAGCTTACATTGTCCCATGTGAAAGCAGTTTCTTCAGTGCAGGTCTTGCAAGAAACCCAGCAAGAACAAAAACGACAACTGCGAGGACAGCGACAGCAGCAACGACAGGTGCGAGGGGGTTATCAGCAGCAACCGCTTGGGGAGGAGGCAGAGAGGAGTCCAGCCCTGAGAGTGAAGGCAGAGGGGGTAGATCTCAGTTTATTAAAGATCAGGACACAGAGAACTGATGTATTAAAAAGGATGGCTCCCAGAACAGAGCATGAATTAGGCTAACTTCACTGCTTTAAGCTATTTGAACATGCTTTGCATTAACAGGGATGACAACATAACTAAGCAAACTTGACAAGAGGAAGACAGCTAAGGGAATTAAATGGTTCCCAAGGCTGAGCTGGGCATCATATTAGCCATTAGTTCATTGGCTCCAGCAGACTGGAGCTAATTAGTTCAATGGAGTTATAGCACCAAAAAAATTCATGGCATTTTCATAGCATCCAGTTTCATCGAATCATAGAATGGTTAAGGTCCCTTCCAACACTAACCATTCTATGAGTCTATGGAAATGGGGAACACGCTGCCTATCCTTTGGGACAGCCAAAGCAGTTATACTTTTATACATGCAGGTCAGAACAGGGGGCTTACAATGTATTGAAAGAAGAGATTTGTGGACATTTGGCTCAGCCAAAAAAAATCCCTTTTTTACGGTAAAGTTGGCAAAATCAGATTTCAGTGGCAGATGTAAGAAAAGCTATGGCTTTTCTTGAAGTCCCAAGTAGGCTTAGAGTAAAAGAAGAGGAAATTATTTGACTTTACCAATATTCCTACTCTTAGCACCCCCTCCTTGAAGCTGAAGCGGCCCGACAACCACGTTCACTCTTTCCTCAGCAGAACTTGCTTCTCTCTTGGCCCTTCTAACACAGCCCCGGTAGCAGCGGGAGGAATAGTCACGCAGCCTGCACACCACCAGCTCGCACCGCAGGTACACTAATGAATGCCGGCTGATGAATTCAAAGGCGTTAAACTTGAACCGAGCAAAGTGGCTGTAGGGGGAGTAGTATGTGGCATAGGAAGAATCTCTAGGACACCTAGAAAGAAAGGAAAAAGAGAATTAGGCTTCATGTATATACATGTGTGTAGTCCTGCAAAAATGCAATAGGTTAAAACAAAATTATATCACCGCCAGGTGCTAAGAAAACAATGGGACAAAGATTCAATTTTTATAGTGTTGTATAGACTTGTAAATAGAGACTTAAGTCCTATGAAGAAGCCAGAGCACTGGCAGCTCTTTCTTTCCAAGAGAAGAATATTCTATTTAGGCCAGGTTGGACAGGGTCTTGAGCAACCTGGTCTACTGGAAGGTGTCCCTGCCCAAGGCAGGGGGGTTGGAAATGGATGAGGTTTAAGGTCCCTTCCAACACAAACTATTCTATGATTCTAAGTGCTGAAGAGGGAAGAACAGACTTTTACTAATGCCTGTGCTATATGAGTCATAAAAAATTATTCTAATGCTTGACCTGATTTTAGTAACATATTTCATGCCTAAGATGATAGATTCCTGCTGATAGTTTTCACTATCTCATCTACCTCCCACTACTTGGATTTTGCATATAGGACAAGGATGAAATAAGGGAAATGAAGTACTAGTAAAGTCTTAATGTAAAGTCTCATTTCCAGGTTCATACTGTAAGAATAAAAACTCAAGAGCCCCTCTTAACTGTCTGTGGATAGTGAGGTCTATACCAATTCAGATCGGCTCTAGTCTTTTAAATAAATGCAGAAAGAGTATTGTAGCTATGCTTCTAACAGCTTGCGAAAGCTCTTACCCATTCCTGATTATATCATAGGCCAGTCTGTTAAAATCATAAGGATCAGGTGATGCCACACATGTGTCCACAAACAGGATCAGATCTGGATCAGAGCTGTGAAGATAAGCTTGAAGGTACAAATCTTGGTTCAAGTCAATGTAGTACGGAGAGTCGTGCACTTGCCGCAAGAATGATGAGGAGTCATAGAAAGTGATGTTCATGGTGTATCTTCCAAACTGATTTTCATTCATATCAACAGTGTCCTCAGCAACATACATTATTTGCATCCATGTTTTCTGTAGCATTTTGCAACTGATGTGTAAGTTAATATTCTTTTTCCTCCTGATTATGTACCCAGAAGAAGTAACTTTGATGGTGTTGGAATAGTTGATAGTATCGTTGTTCTCCTGTTTAACATGAAATTTAAAATGAGGAATTGCATTTTTGTCATGTTACATGTTCTAAGCTTTGGTAGAGTAACACAAAGTTTGAAAATGCAGATTTATCTTAAACTCTTTAAACCAAGAAGTTGATATTGGACTTTGCTGCTCACACATTCTAAACAAACTTGCTGAAGTAAGCTATTGAACAGAAATTAGCGGAGAAAACTTCTGTTAACTCCAAGGCAGAACCATCTCATTGAACATCTGTACCAAACATCAATCGTGTGGTGCAATTATCCCAAAACTGCGTGGCACTTACAAGACTACATCTGCTTTAAATCAAGGAGAGTTCATATAACTCCTCATGCTTTCCTCCTTAGAAGCTCATTTCTAATAAGCATGGGGATTCCCTAAAACACTAAAATCCTCTGTGTCTCATTGGTTCGCTTTATACTGTAGGCCACAAGTGCCCTTCATGACTCTCTTCAGTGCGGGGTTCTGCAATTCAGGATAACACATACCTCTCGTGTCGTCCCACAGTCGTTGTAGGGAATGTTGAATATAACCTCACGTGATGTGATTGTTGGTCTACAACGATCATCATTCAGAGAGACCATCTCCGCTGAGTAGCCCTGAGATTGGAGGTAGTCTGTGCTAACCACTGCATGCATGTAGTCTGGTAAACACTGAAGGGCTGGTAGAAGAAGATACCATATATTAGTAACCTTATGAATTTGTTAATGTTTAAACGTTGTCATTGAACCAATTGTTGTGTATTTCTTCATTTAGAAGGGAGGCAGTTCACATACCAACCCATCATATTCACACACATCATGTAATTTTCCTAACATCTTTAAATACACACAAATCTTTATTTTGCAAACAAAAGCAATAATTAGGCTTGTATGTTAATAAACACCAACCAACAACTTACTAGAGTTGTGAACTGATGGAATGGACGAGTAGTGAGCCTTAAACCCTCTGAAGGTGCCACTAGAATCGCTGTGAAAGTGAACGGTCATCATGTTTGAAGAGGATGTGTATGTGGGAAAGGAACCAGAGCAAAGTCTTCCAAGAAGAGGGGAGGAATGTAGAGGCCCGTCGTAGATTTCAATGTAGTCATACTGGCATCTGCCACTTTGCATCCTGGCAAACAAATGTCAGCACCTTGTCAAAAGTGTTTCAGAAACTCAGATTTACAATGTTATAAAATCAGCACTTAAGGTTTTCATGGCTGAGGGTTTATTCATTTTGTATGTAGATGTAGCAGAAAATTGTGAGCAGAAAATACTACAGTAATCCAGATTTTCTTCTGGTCATAAAATCATAGTCATAGAGAAGCTTGGGTTGGAAAGGACTTTAAGATCATCTAATTTCAACCCCCTGGCATGGGCAGGGATGCCTCACACTAGACCACATTGCTCAAAGTCCAACGTTGCCTTGGACAGTGCCAGAGATGGAGCCTTTCAAGTGCTGGATGTTACTGAAAGAATCTTTAAAATTTGGAAGGTTTCCTGTTTCAGATAGGTTCCAAACTTCTCACGTATATTTTGACTCTGTTATTTGCTCAGGGAATCAGTGTTTTACTTACTCAATATCTCTAAATGTGAGCACAACACGGAAATTGTTCTCTACTTGTATTTCCCACACGCAGTCAGCATTGTTTGGATAACTTCCAGGGTAGAAGGGAGTCTGCAGCATCCCAGAGGAATTTGAGATTGAGCCACCACAAAAATAAGGTGCTGCAGAAAGAAATGGAAGAGAATTTACTTACAGTAACCTCTACAAAGTTGTACTTGAGGTGTATGCGTTCCATCCATGGCTGCTGAAGAGCAGGTCTCCTGCTAACTGCAGGTGATACTCTGTAAGACTCAATCAAGACAAACGTTTTTCCCCCTTTAGGTTTACTTTCATGTTGGATTTGGAATTTCCTGTCACATCCATGGTGTCAGACCACTCTCTTCAGGCTGGGGTTTGAAACACCTTGGTGCTTTCTGCTCTCATCATTCCTTTCTGCAGTTGAGGTCTAATTCAGGGGGTCACCACAGCAGTCAACATGGAAGTACCTTTCTGAACAAGGAGAATCCCTTCAGTTACCTTCCTGCTTCTCTTTATTCCCCTAATTCCTCAAGTCCTAAAGACTTCAGAGAATGAATAGATTGCAAGTCTTCTAGGAAACCTAATTTTATTATCACAGACTGAAATAAGCATTCCAGGCTGCTGGGCCAAGTTTTAAATATGTCTTATTTCTACTGTAAGTGTAGCTGCAAAAAGTTTTCATCATCTTGCCAGATGAATGACATACAATTCTTATGTTAAATACACAGATAATCCTAAAAGTTTCCTGATAAGAAAGTGAGCACATGCTATGAATATAATTCCTATAAGATGTGACACATAAAGGGAACAACAACCCCCATTCAATATTCCTGCACAGCACACTAATCCATGGCTCAGGATTTTGGAATTTTCAGGCTATTCCAAGCTTGGGAGGATCAGCTGTGCTTAGATACTGCCCATTCTCCTGATCAGACTGGGTGGGCTCTCAGACACCTTCACTTTTGTATTGTCTTCTACTGTGAATCATAGAGTCATAGAATAGTTAGGGTTGGAAAGGACCCTAAGATCACCCAGTTCCAACCCCTCTGCCATGGGCAAGGACACCTCACACTAAACCATGTCACCCAAGACTCTGTCCACTCTGGCCTTGAACACTTCCAGGGATGAGGCATTCATACTTTCCCTGTTGTGGATGGTCAAGGCAAAAATAGGCTGATGACCATGACAGCTGAGGCAAGCAGAATAGCCAAAAGTTACACATTGCAGTAGTTGAACACCACCTTACCAATAATAATGCATGTGAGAGATTTAGACCACACATCCTTAAGCTTTGACCTAGCTGAAGATCCCAGTGAAGAAAGGGCTTGCCTACAGCCAACCATCATAACAGAAAATTAAACATCACTGAAATGCAAGAAGATAACACAGCTTTCATAAGAATTATCATGCAAGTTTAAAGGGATATTTACATAGAAACAAAAATCAATTAAAAGGCAAAACAAAAACCAAAAGGTAGGCAGCCCAGAAACAAAAGAAGGAGAGAAGAGGCAAAGAGCATTACCTGATGGAGGTGTCGGGGTGGCCACAGCAGCTGTGGGTATAGAAGAAGAGGCACAGGTGAGACGTAAAGCTCAGGAGAAAGTTGCTAGAGCACAGATGTGGCCCCAGCTTAGGGCACAGGGTACCACGACAGGGATCGGGGTGAGGAGAGGATGGGGACATCATAGAAGACTGGGCACAGAGGACCATGAGCTCCATGGTAACCCCAGTGCCTTTGCTGCCCACAGACCTGCACAGACAACGCCGGCGTCCTCCACGTGCCGGCAGTTGTGCATGCCCCAGCCGTTGTGCCGGCACATCTGGAGCGAGGGCTCATCCCCGCGGCACTGCACGTCGTCCAGGAAGATGCGGCCGGAGCCGGGCCCGAAGCGCGCGCTTCCCGGGGCGGCCACGGGTTCCCCGCAGCCCAGCTGAGCGCACACCACCCGGGCAGCGCGCAGGTCCCACAGGTCGTCGCACACCGTGCCCCAGCTGCTGCCGTCGAACAGCTCCACGCGGCCCTCGCAGCCGTGCCTCCCGCCCAACAGGCGCAGGATGGGCCCTGAGACACGGCACAAGGCACCGCGTCAGGGTCCTGCCGGCCCCACACACGCAGCACCCACCTCCCCGGCTGATGTGGGCACAGTGACCATAGGATGGGGTGGTGCAGACTGAAGGGAGCAGGGGAGGGCAGTGACTGAGCAAAGACCCCAGTGTGCAGGAGGCAGATTCCCCCTGCATAGGGACATCTGGGGGCCTGTGGGAGCTGCGTGGGGACAGAGTCACTTGAGGCATGGGGGCATGTGTATAAAACCCATTTGTACATGTTCAGTGTGGCCCATCCCCTAGGGGGGACCCCTCATGCACCATGGAGAGGGGAACAGCAGCCTTGCACTGGTCAGGCTTTGGCCAGCAGGTCCCTTGTCCTCTCCTCTTGTGTCCCTGCAAGGCTGGGGATAAGGGGATAAGCTCTGTGAGCACTTATTACCTGTTGTGTTTGTCAGCTGGCTAGGAGAGGCTGTAGGTGCTGCTGCAAGGAAGAAGAGGGTGTGAATGAAAAGGCATTAGGCTTGTGACAGTGAATGGAAAAGGACATGCAATGCTGGAGCACTAATGGGGGAAGAGGAAATGGGGCACTATTCTGCCATGCCCCCATCCAGACAACATCCTGACATGACCCCAGTACTGCCCCATTCTCCCCATGCCATGATCCTGTCATCCTGCTCTTCCCACCACACCAGCCACCTACACCTGTGAGCATGGAGATCCTGCTGTGCTCTCAGTGTGCAAACCCAGGGTGCCAGCACTACCTGTGCTTCCAGCACCAGGCAGGAAAAGACCCCGACCTCACTGCTGTGCCCTGGCTCTACTGAGGTACACAGACATGGCTGCTCCCAAGGGAAGGCACCGAAACCCACCCACTGTGATCAGCGGTAACCTCAGTGCCTTTGCTGCCCACAAACCTGCACAGACGACGCCGGCGTCCTCCGCGTGCCGGCAGTTGTGCATGCCCCAGCCGTTGTGCCGGCACATCTGGAGCGAGGGCTCGTCCCCGCGGCACTGCACGTCGTCCAGGAAGATGCGGCCGGAGCCGGGCCCGAAGCGCGCGCTGCCCGGGGCAGCCACGGGTTCCCCGCAGCCCAGCTGAGCGCACACCACCCGGGCAGCGCGCAGGTCCCACAGGTCGTCGCACACCGTGCCCCAGCTGCTGCCGTCGAACAGCTCCACGCGGCCCTCGCAGCCGTGCCTCCCGCCCAACAGGCGCAGGATGGGCCCTGTGACACGGCACAAGGCACCGCGTCAGGGTCCTGCCGGCCCCGCACACGCTGCACCCACCTCCCCGGCTGATGTGGGCACAGTGACCATAGGATGGGGTGGTGCAGACCGAAGGGAGCAGCGGAGGGCGGTGACTGAGCAAAGACCCCGGTGTGCAGGAGGCAGATTCCCCCTTCATAGGGACATCTGGGGGCCTGTGGGAGCTGTGTGGGGACAGAGTCGCTTGAGGTACGGGGGCATGTGTATAAAACCCATTTGTACATGTTCAGTGTGGCCCATCCCCTAGGGGGGACCCCTCATGCACCGTGGAGAGGGGAGCAACAGCCCTGCACTGGTCAGGCTTTGGCCAGCAGGTCCCTTCTCCTCTCCTCTTGTGTCCCTGCAAGGCTGGGGATAAGGGGATAAGCTCTGTGAGCGCTTATTACCTGTTGTGTTTGTCAGCTGGCTAGGAGAGGCTGTAGGTGCTGCTGTAAGGAAGAAGAGGGTGTGAATGAAAAGGCATCAGGCTTGTGACAATGAATGGAAAAGGACATGCAATCATAGAATCATAGAATAGTTAGGGTTGGAAAGGACCTTAAGATCATCAAGCTCCAACCCCCCTGCCATGGGCAGGGACACCTCACACTAAACCATATCACCCAAGGCCTCGTCCAACCTGGCCTTGAACTCTGCCAGGGATGGAGCATTCACAACCTCCCTGGGCAACCCATTCCAGTGCCTCACCACCCTAACAGGAAAGAATTTCCTCCTTATATCCAATCTAAACTTCCCCTGTTTCAGTTTTAACCCATTACCCCTTGTCCTATCACTACAGTCCCTAATGAAGAGTCCCTCCTCAGCATCCCTATAGGCCCCCTTCAGATACTGGAAGGCTGCTATGAGGTCTCCACGCAGCCTTCTCTTCTCCAGGCTGAACAGCCCCAACTTTCTCAGCCTATCTTCATACGGGAGGTGCTCCAGTCCCCTGATCATTCTCGTGGCCCTCCTCTGGACTTGTTCCAACAGTTCCATGTCCTTTTTATGTTGAGGACACCAGAACTGCACACAATGCTCCAAGTGAGGTCTCACGAGAGCAGAATAAAGGGGCAGGATCACCTCCTTCTACCTGCTGGTCACACTCCTTTTGATGCAGCCCAGGATACGGTTGCTTTCTGGGCTGCAAGCACACACTGAAGCCGGCTCATGTTCATTTTCTCATCGACCAGCACCCCCAAGTCCTTCTCTGCAGGGCTGCTCTGAATCTCTTCTCTGCCCAGCCTGTAGCTGTGCCTGGGATTGCTCCGACCCAGGTGTAGGACCTTGAACTTGGCATGGTTGAACAGGGGAAGAGGAAATGAGGCACTATTCTTCCATGCCCCCAACCAGACACCATCCTGACATGACCCCAGTGCTGCCCCATCCTCCCCGTGCCATGATCCTCCCATCCTGCTCTTCCCACCACACCAGCCACCTACACCTGTGAGCATGGAGATCCTGCTGTGCTCTCAGTGTGCAAACCCAGGGTGCCAGCACTACCTGTGCTTCCAGCACCAGGCAGGAAAAGGCCCCGACCTCACTGCTGTGCCCTGGCTCTACTGAGGTACACAGACATGGCTGCTCCCAAGGGAAGGCACCGAAACCCACCCACTGTGATCAGCGGTAACCCCAGTGCCTTTGCTGCCCACAAACCTGCACAGACGACGCCGGCGTCCTCCGCGTGCCGGCAGTTGTGCATGCCCCAGCCGTTGTGCCGGCACATCTGGAGCGAGGGCTCGTCCCCGCGGCACTGCACGTCGTCCAGGAAGATGCGGCCGGAGCCGGGCCCGAAGCGCGCGCTGCCCGGGGCAGCCACGGGTTCCCCGCAGCCCAGCTGAGCGCACACCACCCGGGCAGCGCGCAGGTCCCACAGGTCGTCGCACACCGTGCCCCAGCTGCTGCCGTCGAACAGCTCCACGCGGCCCTCGCAGCCGTGCCTCCCGCCCAACAGGCGCAGGATGGGCCCTGTGACACGGCACAAGGCACCGCGTCAGGGTCCTGCCGGCCCCGCACACGCTGCACCCACCTCCCCGGCTGATGTGGGCACAGTGACCATAGGATGGGGTGGTGCAGACCGAAGGGAGCAGGGGAGGGCGGTGACTGAGCAAAGACCCCGGTGTGCAGGAGGCAGATTCTCCCTGCATAGGGACATCTGGGGGCCTGTGGGAGCTGTGTGGGGACAGAGTCGCTTGAGGTACGGGGGCATGTGTATAAAACCCATTTGTACATGTTCAGTGTGGCCCATCCCCTAGGGGGGACCCCTCATGCACCATGGAGAGGGGAGCAGCAGCCTTGCACTGGTCAGGCTTTGGCCAGCAGGTCCCTTCTCCTCTCCTCTTGTGTCCCTGCAAGGCTGGGGATAAGGGGATAAGCTCTGTGAGCACTTATTACCTGTTGTGTTTGTCAGCTGGCTAGGAGAGGCTGTAGGTGCTGCTGTAAGGAAGAAGAGGGTGTGAATGAATGAGCCCAGCATCCTGCTGTCCCCACATGGGCTCCTGCATCAGGGAGCCTGAATGCATGGTGCAAGGCCATGGATGTGTGTGGTGGGTATGAGTTACCTGTTGAATGTAGTCTCTCTGTGCTGGCAACTGGGGCTGTGGGTGCAAAGATCAATTTGGTGTCAATGAAGAAGGCTCTAAGCCCTGTCAGTGCATGTCATGCACCCTGAAGTAGCCTGACATCAAGGAGCTCCTGTCCTATGGTACTTCATACCATGTCTTTCATTCAATTGAAATGACCATCATGACTTCTCTGTTTCACACAACTACTTGCTCCCTGGACAGGAGCCATATGGCAACTGAGGTTTAACTTGTATTACAAAACGTTTGAGTCAGCATCTTTTCCACTCACATTCCAAATCCCAGAGTATGTCTAGGCAATAGCTATGGTACTACCTGTGCTGGAGCTGAAGGGGCTAAGTCAGAATGATCCCCTGCCACAATCCCCCCATTGCAGTGACAGAAAATCCCTTCCTGAATAGTTTCCTTCACCAGCAATGGTTACAGAGGACTTGTCCTCTTGCCTTACCATGCCCCCCCCCCCCAAGTTTACCACCTCTTCTCCATGCTCTGCTTCCATCCTCATTGTGGACTTGGGTGGCAAGAATGAAGTTTGCTCAGAGATGGGAGACTCCCTCCAGTGCAGTCAGATCAGAGAAATCAGAGGCACTAAGGAGATCAGTGAGGGGCAGGGTTACCTGTTGTGCTGTCCTGTGCTGTGGTATCCATTGGGACTGTGGTGGCAGCCTCTGCTGTGGAGGACATTTCCTCTATGGAGGTTGCTTGCATTCCTATGGTTGTGTCCAGTGGGGAGGTCAGTAGTGCTGTGGTGGCCATTGTTGCTGAGGAGGATGTCGTTGCCAGGGAGCTCATTGGTTCTGCAGTGGTTATCCCCTCTAGGGACGTTGTCTCCACTGTGGCAGACAGTAGTATTCCTATCTCTGTCTCCAGTTTGGAGGACGTGTCTGCAGTGGTTATCTCCTCTGCAGCAGAGAATGATGCTGGGGTGGTTGGGGAGGTCTTCTCTGCTGGGGAGGACATCAGTTGTGTGACGTTTGTCTCTTCTAGGGACGTTGTCTCCGCTGTGGTGAGCATGTCTGCTATGGACGTCATTGGTTCTGTGGTGGTTGTTTCTGCTGGGGAGGACACTGGTTCTGTGATGGCTATCTCCTCTAAGGACATTGTCTCAGCTGCAGAGGTCGATGGTACTATGGTGACCACATCTGATAGAGAGGGCAGATCTGTTAGAAAGGTCGTTGGTTCTGTGGTGTCTGTGTCCTCCGTTATGGAGACTGCCAAGGCTCTCTTCAACCTGGCCTTGAACACCACCAGGGATGGAGCATTCACAGCTTCCCTGGGCAGCCCATTCCAGTGCCTCACCACCCTTACAGTAAAGAACTTCCTCCTTATATCAAAACTAAACTTCATCTGTTTAAGTTTTAACCCGTTACCCCTTGTCCTATCACTACAGTCCCTAATGAAGATTCCATCCCCAGCATCCCTCTAGGCCCCCTTCAGATACTGGAAGGCTGCTCTGAGGTCTCCACACAGCCTTTTCTTCTCCAGAAGATATAACTTTGCCTCTAATTTTAACATGTTTCCTTGCTCTCTTTGTCACTGCTGGGTGGTTTTATGCTGTGATAGAATTAAGGTTCTGTGTGTAGCAATGCAAATCTGATCCATGGATTTTTAATTGCTGTGCATGCAGTGAGCAAGCACAGTTTGTAAACTACTGTAGTGAGAAAAATGTGTTCCACAATGGCTCTTCCGGGTGAGCAGAGTGAAAAGACAGGGCTGTTGGAAGATCAGGCTCTGCTTCCTGAGAGTTTTCCTAGGGAGTGTGCCTTTCTACAGACAGAAAGCTCTTCAAAATAAAGTAGAAAGAAAGATTAGACACGTATCTGGTATATCTGGTATAGCTTTCCACCATATGTCTCGAACAATTGAAATGTTATCTCAGGAGGAGAATGCCTCCATACCCCCATGCCCATACATGTATATTGAGTGCAATTTATAGCAAAAGTATTTAGAAAAAAAAACGTGACAGCACCTGAACAGACAACACCAGCATCTTCATAGTGGGCACAGTTGTGTATCCTCCATCCGAGATGTTTACAGAGAAACAAGGAGGCCTCGTCTCCGTTGCACTGCACATTGTCCAGGAGGATATCACCTGAGCCTTGCCCAAAGTAAGCACTGCCTGGAGCCGCAATGACCCCGCCGCATCCCAGCTGCCTGCACACAACCTGGGCATCAGAATGGTCCCAGAAATCATCGCAAACTGTCCCCCACTGTCTTCTGTAATAGACCTCAATGCGACCTTCACATCTGTGCCTTCCGTTCACCAGCCGGAGATGGGTCACTGTGGGAAAGAGGGAAATGAGCACAAACAAACAAGCTGGAAGTGACATTAAGAAGTCTGTTAAGATGAAGGCCAGGTTGGAGGGGGCTTGGAGCAACCTGCTCTAGTGGAAGATGTTCCTGCCCACAGCACAGGGTTGGAAATGGATGAGCTTTAAGGCTCCTTTCCACACAAACCAGTCTAGGATTCTACAATCTATTTTGTCCTTTTGCCTTGTTGCTCTTAGTAGGTGCTTGCCTAGCCCAACATTAAATGCCTGTAAGGACAGAGGTGATACAGACCTTTTTTCTTTCTCTCTTCCAGATCTCAAAATCAGCTACATACATTTTATGTGAGATTTCGACAGAAAAATTAGACAGCAGGCTAAGCACAAACTATTTCAGCAAGAAAGGATATTCTTAAATAAGGAAAGCATAATAGGAAAGCAAAGGAGAGAAAATGAATTTCCGTATCTAAATGAAATCTAAGTAAATCTGTATTAAGAAAATAGCACTTTTTTTTTCCCCCACTTTGTTAATAGGAAAAAAATGGCATGCTTTAGGAACACTTTTCAAATTTATGTATTTCTTTTATTCCCTTAAATGTTTGACAGAATGGACAATGGTCTCAATGGGATAACAAAAATTTCAATAGGAATCCAGTGGCTTTATTTCTTTTATGCCAATAAAGAAATGGCTAATGACCTATATATCATGAATACCCTGATTACTGCATTCATTCAGGTAAAGCCCATCTGCTTTCCAGATTGAGTTAGCTTGTTTAGACATCCCACAATGAATAGTATGAGAATCCTGATTTGATTCATTTTTGTTGAGAGAGTTTATTAGAGACTTTACCACCAAGTGTAAGTGAGCAAATAAATGTTGTAATTTAAGATTTGCAGTATCTACACTTTGGAAATCAAACCATGCATGCTGCACTTATACTTTGCCAAATACATATTTAGCTTGTTATTAAACACTGAATAAATCATCCAAAGCAAAACAAATCTGAGAAGTTAACCGCCCCAGAATTTCTTCACTGCATCTAATTCATTGTTGTTGGACTAGAAGAACAGTCAAGACTGAGTCCAAATTAAATCTGTTTCTTTTTGTGTGCATGTAACTGGCAGCTCAAAGGGAAAAGATACAGAAGTGCCTCTTGACTTACATCTGATTTGTTTCTTCATATATCTATTTGGACATGCATATTGTCGAACCTCACTCGTAGGGTTTTTGAGGAGAGAAACCACAAAGCTGGCAAAAAGTCAGAATGGGATTAGGAAATAAAAGCTGATCTGAAAGTTCTATTTGCTTTCACTCAGGGTCTGTCATCACTGTGAGATCTGTAATTAGATGGGTTGCATCCTGCCTCACACTTTAGAGGTGTCAGAAAGACAAAAGGCTGTGATTATACAAATACAACACTTACTCTGATCCAGGAGACAGAGACAGGGGCTGGGGAATGAAGCCAAGAACAGAGATAAGAGCTGGAGCAGACAGAGAGAGATGGCTTACCACCAGGCAAGCAGAGCACAGACAAAAATGGTTAAAGTGGATGATGGCAATATAAATTATCATAATGATGCTTAAATAACTAGAAAAACCAGCTGCAATTATTCTAGACTATACATTGATCTATTTAACTCAAAGTCACCTATGTGGCCTAGGAGACAGAAACTAATCAGGTAAGTCAAAAGTCAATGGCCATAAAAAAGTTGAACTAAAAGCATTTCATAGAATCATAGAATATGCCCCTTATTTATCTGGAACTGGATTATGAAAACTAACTCACTGTATTTCATTAAATTGCACATAATATCAAGAAGAATCAAATAATACAAGCAATATTAAGTATATAACATATGTGTGCATGGAATAAATATACATTTAAAATAAAAGAATGAATTCTTTCATAACTCTTAGGTCAGACTTTTGGAACTGGAAGAGTGACTCGATCATAACACACTCACAGACACAATTCTTGCAATGTGCAAGGCACGAAGACAAAGATGACCCTGTGGCAGCAAAATTAACTCCACTAAATGGTTTAAATCATTCTTATCACTCACTATGAGGATTAGTTCATAATTTTAGTAGAACAAAACTGTGCTATCTCTTTCATCCAATTTCTCTTTTCATCTTTTGCCCATACTGATGCCAGCATGAATGTAATTCTTATCTGTGAAACCACCAGAGAGGACCCCAAGCAGTTTTATGTAGTTTTGTGCACCCTGGAGCAAGTCTAAGTGCTTTACCTGATTTGGCCTCCAAAACTGCTGGACCTAACAAGAGTAGCCATGTCAAAATCGTAGTGGCACCCATCTCACCAATTGCTGTTGACAGAAAGGACAGTCAGAATATATAGTTTCTATTTCTGAGGGGGTGGGGCTCTTTAGGTTTCTTTTTCTACAGGAGAACAATAAAGCAACCACACTCCTATAATCTAAAAACAACACATGTTTGATTTGTTGTTTAAGATTTTGTAACTTCCTGGGTTTTGCAGAAGGATTACATCTCAAGAGTAATTTTCCACTGTTACCATAGGTTTCACAATCATCTCATTGTACAAAGAAAATGAGCTCCTATCCGAAGATACCTTTCAATTCTGGCTGATAAATCTCAGGTTTTTTCCTTTTATAGAGAGATTCCTTGGCAGGTCTGGGGAAGGGAGTGGAATCTTGAAACTTAAACAGGCTTCATCAAGCAAAGTAATAAATACATTTCCTAACCTGGTGCCGATTAATGTGGCAAATCTCAGCCATGTTATGTCTTAAAGCTTTGGCATACTTTAAATGAAATAAGACCTGGTGGCACTGTTCAAGTATCACTGGGGAGTCCCTGAAGAACCTTGTAGTTGAAGTCAACAGTGGTGCCAATATGAACTGGTTGATTTTTGGCACTTTTAAGTTCAAGTCAAAACTGTGTTTACTGATGGACTGTTAGATTGAAGAAAGGTTAAAGACGATCAGGTTCAGATGATAACTTTTTGTGCAAATGTGCAGAAAGATCAGTGGATTTTATACATAGGTAAGTAAATTACATAGGTTGAAATTTAACTTTATTCCAGAATTTCCTTTAAGCCATTTTAAAGTGTATGTGTGGGGAAGGTTCAGATTTCTAATAAGATTCTCTCTTAATATATTCCTTGTATAGTGACAATTAAAGCTGTATCATTCTTTGAAGAATGAATCCAAAGCTTTTCCACAACATGAAACAATGCCTAACTCAATTCATCACTCTCTTGACAGAGTCCTTACTTTCCTCTGTTTCTATGTATTAATTACTTAACAAGAAAAAGCTGATGACCATCTTAACACTGAAGAGTCAGAGTGTTGTTCTTCACCTGATTCCTGCTTCTACAGCCCTCATGTCTTGAATGAGTTATATCAGGAGTTAAAACTGGTGGCACAATTGCTGCCATGTACAAATTTATTGCCCTGGAGGGGCAGTCATCAAGGATGAAGATTAAAGAACATAACCTAGAAGGTCCTTCCATAAAGGCCAGCATTTTGCAATGGAAGAAGGAAGTGCAAAGGATAAAAGGCCATCGATAACGTTGGAAGCCTTGAAAATGAACATTGAGAAGGGCAAATATGTTTTTCTTTATGCAAGCAACCACATTTGCACATGAATGAGGAAATGTACACACCTGGTATTCTCTATTCATATTCTTCTGATTTTGACATCTTAGCAAGAAACAAAAAAAATCCAGTATATTTGACCAATCAAACACTTCAGTCAGTGAAGCAAGAGAAAGTGATAGCTGGCAATTCCTCTACAAACTCTTGTAATAACTGAAAAGGGTGGGGAGGAAGTGGAACACGAAAGTCATTCCCAGGCAAATCAAGTGAAAAAACTCATGTCAAACTGTGCAGTTAAATGAACAACACTGATTAATTATTCTTCACTACAAACTGCAAACATCTAGATCATTCTAGTGATCTTGGTTACAAGACAATCTCTGCACAGTACAAATAGATAAATGTTTTGTTCTAATTAATTTGTACTATTTAAGTAATGTTAATACCACACAGCACATTTTCATCCTTCCCATTGACTAGGTAAATCTCTTGCAGTAACACAGTTTTGTTCCCTAGGACTTCTTCTGGTAGCTTGAAGTGTTTTTCAGCACATTGTTCTGTGAAAGAATCTTCACCAAGCTTCAATAGCACTTTCTCTTCTGCTGACTATTAGGAGACTTCTGCAGACATACTGCCTTTTGTGAGGTCCAAATGAAAGCCATTGAAAAGACAAAGATTAATCAGCTTTCATCCATGACCGTATGAAAGTACTTACAACGGTGTCCACAGACTTCTGCACAAAATAATGATAGTCTGAATACACACGTTACGACACAATGAGGTAGCTTATTCCAATTTATCAAATTCCTTGATGGCCTCTTGGGTGTTGTTGCCTATGTCATGTGAAACATGTCATTGCAAATCAACTAGCATGTATTTAGTGGTGAGGATACAGGTGGATCAGAACTGTCTACTGCTAAGAGTCAAAATCCACTGCATTTACTGGTAGACTTCATAGAATCATAGAACCCCAGGCTTGTTTGGGTTGAAGGGACCTTAAAGTTCATCCAGTTCCAACCCCTGCCATGAGCATGGACACCTTCCACTAGAGGGGTTGCTCCAAGCCCCTCTATCCAGCCTGGCCTTGAACACTTTCAGGGATGGGGAAGCCACAGCTTTTCTGGGCACCCTGTGCCAGTGCCTCAGCACCCTCACAGGGAAGAATTTCTTGAATAGGAAGGTTCTCAGCACAGAAATCATTCACCAGGCACATGTGTTTTAGAACATGACCCTGTACTCCTCATCAAATCCAGTTCTATTGAACCCTGCATTTCTATAATATGTGTAGGTCAAGGGAGGAGGCCAAAAATAAGGATGAGTCTGAGACACCAACTACTTTAGCAGTGTTTTCTAAAGCAACATTTAACATGGAAACAACTTGGTACTTCTACCTTGCATTCTGATACAACCTTGATATATCTCCACCTGGGAGCTTTAGCACAGATCTAGGGTGGGAAGATTCAGCTCTGAACAGCACAACCACATTGCAGGCTGAAGACACCAACAACCTAGGTCTAGGATCTTTCTGCTTTTCTAATTGTCACAATAATATTAATAGACTAAGAGAAGTAGAAAAAGTGCCATCAAACTGTGCCCTGGGACATGTTGGGTTAACAACACCACAGCAGAAAGACCACAGCAGAAAGAGGGGCAGGAGCAAAAACAGCAGTCCTGGGAAGAGCAGATGGGAAGTTCCTCTTCTAGAGAGGCAAGAAAACTCCGGTCCAAGAAAGTCTTCTCTGTGTTGAGCAGGTGGTTGGATTTCTCCAAGCCTGGATAATCTCTGGTCCACACAACAGGACTAGATAAAAGGCATGTCAACCTCCTGGATAACTCTACCTTTCAGAGGTGGCTGTAGGCAGAGAGGAGTGGAGGACCTTCCTCAAGCCTCATTCCTCATGTGTATTAAAAATTAACTTTCATTGTGTGTGGGCAATGCCAGCCCCTCCTTGTATGGTCCCTTCTCAACAGCATGGAGGGGCGATGAGAGGCCTGCCTGGAATCACCAGGAGAAGGCAGCTTGAGGTAAGAAATGGTACAGGCTGTAATGCTGATTTCTGTCAGAGCTGCCCCCATCCTCCTTGTCAGGTCAGGATGTCATGCTGGAGTACAGCCCACCTTCCTTACACGTCACCACTTTGTCCCTGGCTCATCTAACACACAGTACATTATCCTCTTACCAATGAACTTCCCTCTTTCATAGCTGGCTAGTAAACACGAAAGGCTAAAGTAGAGCATTTCTCAATCAAATACCAATGACCTTTCCACCTGTATTAAGTACCTGCTCCCAGACAGATTCTTCCTTTATTATTTTTTCTTCATTTTGTTTTCACATGGGGATAGGAGACAGGCCACACTTCCTTATGGCAGCTTATGTGCATTCTTTCTCTCCCCCTCGTTACAGGTGTAGAAATGCATAAGAACAAGAGCAGAAATCATTACTTGGCAAAGTCATTTTGTCAGAAGCCATGTTCTTCCCGACAATAACTTAGCTGGGAGTTCAAATATTGAGAGGTATTAGTTATTTAGCTTTAAATAGTAAGTTTTAAGTAGATTGAGTCACTTAGAGTTATAATATTGTGTGGTTTATTATGCTGTTTACTTAGCTTTACTTGCTTAGCACCAGTAGTTACAGTTGTTGAAACCTTAGGCTGCAAGCTGTGGACTTTTACCTAGATATCCTTTCAGCTGGAACAGTTAACCTTCTTTGTAATTTTTGTAGTAGCTGGTACAGTGCTGTGATTTGTCTTTACTGTGAGAAGAATGTTGATAACACACTGATGTTTTAGTGGCTGCTAAGTAATGCTTACCCTAGGTCTGGGACTGAGTGTCCCAAGCTCTGCTGATGAGCAGGTGCACAAGAAAGGCAAACCAGAAGATAAGGTGACTACAGCCATCAGCAGAAGCTGCAACTTGACAAGATAAGAACAGTTAATAGCCTGCTTGCATGGAGACTGAGAAAGAATCCATAAAGGTGTTAGAAGACCTCAGACCAAAACGCACCATTGGACTAAAAAGGTGCATGAAGTGTGCATGAAGGGTGGGTACTGGTCTCTTCTCTCAAGTAACAAGTGATAAGATGAAATGACCTCAAGTTGTACCATGGAAGGTTTGGACTGGCTATTAGGAACAATTCCTTCCCCAAAAGGTGGTCACGCATTGGAACAGGCTGCCCAGGGCAGTGGTGGAGAGGACACCATTCCTGGAAGTGTTCACACACCACGTACATGAGGCCCACAGTGACATGGGTTAGTGGTGGATTTGGCAGTCCTGGTGTAATGGTTGGAGTTGGTCATCTTAAAGATTTCTACCAACCAACCTGATTCTATGATATTTTTGCTTCAGGTTTCTCTCTGGAGGCACCCAGCTCTAGCTGCCCCTTTGGCTGTACCACTCAATCACTAAATTATTTCTCCCTGGGATCAGATCTGAGATTCTGCCATGGGACACCTAGAATTGAACTGGAAGGAAGAGAGCATGTGTGTGAGCCAGGAGTTGGAAAAGGCACCCATTGGCTCACTGGAGCTTCCTGCTGTGAAGGGACTCTGGTTCCAGCAGGTGGGTGGTGTGTGTGCAGCTCCTTGAATAGTGTGTGAGCACTCAGGCAGAGGCTTCTCCCCTAATGCAGACCAATAGGTGGCATGTTTGCAAGCGCACAAAAAAGTATTGCTCAAAAAATCATAGAATCACAGAATGGTTTGGGTTGGAAAAGACCTTGAGATCATCGAGTTCCAACCCCCCTGCCATGGGCAGGGACACCTCACACTAAACCATGTCACCCAAGGCTCTGTCCAACCTGGCCTTGAACACTGCCAAGGATGGAGCATTCACAGCTTCCTTGGACAACCCACTCCAGTGCCTCACCACCCTAAAAGGATTTCTTCCTTATGTCCACACTAAACCATGTCACCCAAAGCTCTGTCCAATCTGTACTTGAACACTCCCAGGGATGGAGCATTTACCACTTTTCTGAGCAACCTGTGCCAGTGCCTCAGCACCCTCACAGGGAAGAACTTCTTCCTTATATCCAATCTAAACTTCCTCTGTTTCAGTTTGAACCTGTTACCCCTTGTTCTACCACTGCAGTCCCTAATGAAGAGTTCCTCTCCATCCTTGTAGCCTCCTTCACATACTGGAAGGCTGCTATGAGGTCTCCACGCAGCCTTCTCTTCTCCAGGCTGAACAGCCCCAACTTTCTCAGCCTATCTTCATGCAGGAGGTGCTCCAGCCCCTGATCATCCTCGTGGCCTCCTCTGGACTTGTTCCAACAGTTCCATGTCCTTTCTTTCCTGCTTTTTCTTGATTACACATTTATGTAACAGATTTGATTTATCTTCTATACAAAATCTTATAAATGCCCTACATTTCCCACAGAAATAAGTAATTGTGAAGAACCACACCCCCTAAATAAAGAATGCTGCACAGGAGCATGGTTCATTGTTAAGGTATTTTTACTGCAAAGAAACATTTCTCTCAGAGTACTTTCCAAAGTATCTTATGGTGCTACAAAGGGGTTTTATCTGTGTATCAGCAATGGCAAAATAAGTCAGTTCTTCATTCTCAAGTCACTTAAATCAGTCTTCTCAGACAGACACTCAAACAGGAGCTCAACTGAGATGCTCTGAAATGTCCAGTGTTGAAAATGGTACCTTATTCGGATGCTGGGATGGAAGAATCAACCTGTCTTAGGACCTGAAGTGTATTTGTACTTTATTTAAAGCCAGGCTCCTTTATAGGTTCAGCTCATGGTAACACTTGGTGTTCCCTTGATACAGATTTTCAGTCTGAATCTTGATACAGATCATTCAAACAAAATCTAGGTGGAATAGTCAAGTGAGAGTTACCCTCTACACAGATTGCAAAACCGAACAGTGAAGCAGATGGCTGCTGAAAATGGTCTTCCACCTTGGAAGGTCTTGGTGTGCCTCTCACATTATCTGGTATGGGATGGGTTCATGCAGCTTACGCTTCAAAAGAAATCCCCCCACTGTGAGAACAGCAGCAGCCAGCACCACAATAGTCACAGCCAGAGGAACGTGAGAGCTGGCAGCAGTCACTGCGTCCCGAGACTCCCCTTTCACCTTGATGTCAGATGCCAGCTCTGTGCATAAAAAGGGAAAGAAAGAGGTTTACATTTGTTTTCCTGACCTGGTTAATCTCAAAGGTAGTTAGGCAAAGAGAGCTTGAACCAAAATGTTGCAATCTGGATTTTGCCAGATTACCAGAAACCAAGTTGGTTTATTGTACATTGTGTCATCAATGATTCTGTGCCCATGCCAAACAAGTAAAGATTACGGCAAAAAGTTAAAGAGCAACTAAGTTTGTAATGATTATACTCTAAGACCATAAGCTGCTGCTTTCTTATAGTAGAACCAGCAGCTACAGGACAGTGGGAAACACGATTTGCAAGGGGACCTATGGATTGGTTGCTAATAAATGTGACATGCCAGTCAGGCACAGGCAGCTTTGAAAAAGTAATATAATCCTGCAGGGAGATGAGTTGCATCTCATCCCTCTTCCCACAGAACTGAATAAATTGCCATTTGACATGTGCAGAATAAATAATGGATCTAAACTGTGAGAGAAAGGAAACAGTTGTAAACTTTACAGAGCAATTGTATTTAAAAAGTAATAAAAAATTCCACGGAAGAATTAGAGCAGAGTGGTGGATAAACCAGCAAAGGCATATTTGAGAGCTGAATTTCATGTCTGACACACAAACATACAGTAATACACAGAGTCTTACGTTATCTAAGTTATTTAAACTTACCCGCATTCCTGTTCTCAGCATGAGCTTCCCGAAGCTGGACAGGTCCAATAACAACACTCATTTTTTCATGGGAAGAGCCTGCATCCCTCTTGAATCTATTAACACAACCTTGATAGCAGCGGGAAGAGTAGTCATAGGCCCTGCACACCACCAGCTCACACTGCAGGTAAACTGATTGGTATCGATTAACAAATGAAAAAGCATTAAAGGCAAACCGAGCAACACTGCTGTATGGTGAATAGTAAGAAGAGTAGGTAGGATCCTTGACACACCTAGGAAGACATAAAATGAACAGATTAGCTATTGTGAATAAAATCAATATTACACTATCTCTGTGCAGTATTTCTGTGCTTAAATATAAAAATAGAAGGTGAAAGTGTAAGAGAACTCAAAATGATAGAGAGAAAAAGTGGTTTTAGCAACAAGAGCAATTAAGACAAAAGCGTACGAGTGGCAGTGATTTCTACCACAGTATGCATGTGATAGAGGGGTTTCATAGCTCAACAAATTTTATGTAAACAAGAATAGCTGAAAAATAGCTGAACCAAGAATAGCTGAAAAATGACTAGTGGTTCTGCTGGTTTCTGTGTTTCAGGTGAGGACCTGGGTTGCATTTGCAAACAGGATTACTCACTGCAAGGAGGCCCCTGCAGCTTGTTGCAGAAAGAGAAAGGGCCCCTTTCTATAATAGAAGGACAAAAATTATACCAATATACATTTTATTCTGGAAAATAAGCATGCTCTTCAGTCCTTCAGTGTATGTAGAGTACCTCGCTTGAGGAATCTGGACTCCTCACCGAGGTCTCCAGATGTTTCACAGGGCAAGCTGCTTGGTTAACTTTCCTGCCAACGAGTTTCACTTCCTGACAATTTCTAACCTTAGAAGTTACCTAACCTGGATCCTGGTCATTCTGGTTTAATTTTAAAAGATCACCATAATTCATCCACAATTGTTACCCCAGGATATTTCAAAGTTGTCTTCATTTATATTCACGCTCATTTCCCTAATAAACACACCAAGAGTTTTAAGTCCTCTCATTCTTAATTTCTTTTATACTGCAGTGGTATCCCAACACACTTGATCTTTATAATGTCAGTGACTTAGTGTTCAAGGCTAGGTTGGATGGGGCTTGGAGCAACCTGGTCCAGTGGAAGGTGTCCCTGCCTGTAGCAGGGTTTGGAACTGGACGAGCTTTAACCTCCCATCCAACCCAAACCATTCTAGGGTTCTATGAAATACGTTTGCTTTTTGCACGGTTCCATGTCACCACTCCCTGGTGAACGTCCAGCTCACAAAGGTAGGCAGTCCTTCTGTGTCCCACTTACTGATATGTGTTTTTATAGTTAAAATAAAAAGAAAACCCAACAAGAGGACAAAACCGTCCTAAGATTCTTATCAAGTGTAAAAGGGAAGACATTCACTCAACAGGCAGGAGGCACTGTGTCCTTTCATTAGCTTGTCATAAGCCTGATTTACAGCTTAGCAGTAGGATACCACACTGCTAAGGTTACTGATGTGAACACCTTCCTGGGAGACAGAGAAATTTCAATCTCACCAAGCACAGAAGACAAATAAGCTAAAATGAGTTTTTCATTCCTGGAACAAAATGGAACACTGAGAGCCACACCTTTATGCTTTTAGTTCCTTGTCGGTTTTGCGTCCTTTACAAGAATCCACAACTTTTCCATTTCAAATCAGAAGGCACAAATTAAGCAAAATGTTTTAGGTTTCTAGAGTAGCAAAGGAAGGCTAAATAATTTCTCTTCTCTTTGAACGGACTGTTTTGCACTCTAATTATGATGCTGTGAAATCTTAATTCTTGTGTATGGAAACATAGAACCATTGGCATCCCAACAATTCATGTATCAATTTCAGAAACAAATTCAGGCCCCAGTTTCTATGCTGCCTCCTTGAGTGTGCTCAGTGCTTGACTGCAACTTCTGAATGGCATTTTTTTGTTATATTTTCTTCAGGCTTTCCCAAAAGGTCTTTCTTAGAAGTATGTTTGTATTGAGAATTGCAACCAACATACACTGGCCCTCAGTCACCTCTTTCATAAATGAATCTCTTTCAGAACTATGCCTGCAAATACTTAAGTCATTCTAGAAAGTCCTTACCCACTTCTGATCAATTCATAAGCCAGTGTTCTAAAGTTGTTAGGATCAGGTGATGCCACACATGTGTCCACAAACACCACCAGATTTGGGTCAGAGCTGTGAAGGGAAGCTTGAAGGAACAAGTTCTGATTCAGGTCAACGTAGTATGGGAAGTCATGCACTGGCCACAAGAAAGATGAGGAATTGTAGAATGTCAGGTTCATGCTGTATCTGCCATACTGGGACAGACTTTCATTGACATTAATGATGTCATTGGCAATGTACATCGCTTGTACCCAGGTGTTCCGGAGCATTTTGCAGTTGACACTCAAGTAAAGGTCGCTTTGCCTCTTGATGATGTAACCGAAAGCAGGCACTCTTATCACATTGGAGTAGGTGATCGTTTCATTGTTGCCCTGTTCAAAACATTAAACGAGTACAAAATCATTGCATGTAGTCATGTTCACAGTGTGTACTGTGAAGTTCTGCATTGTACCAGGTCCTAATATTAGTCAGAACTTGTCATACTCAGAAACCCCAAGCAACATGGGTGGGTTTGTTCACTTAACTATCAACTATACTTTGTTCTCTACACCATCACTCTGAAACAGATACAGGGACTGCCTAAGCACTGGGAAGGATAAGCAGGAATGTTTAAGAAATCTTAGCCTCCAGAAGCACATTTCTTTTCTGTGTTTTGAATGCCTGTGGGCTTCAACACCATTTGCAATCCATTACAGTTTTGCAAATGTCTATTAAATTTCCAAGCCCAAACCTGGAGAACTCTCCAAAATATGTTGACACCTACCTGTCTATGTGTACCACAGCCATTGTATGGAATGTTGAATATAACCTCAGTTGATGTAAATGTTGGTCTACAGTAAGGATCAGACAAGCTGATGTTCCACACTGAATAGCCCTGTGACTGGAGATAACGCCTGTCCACTGCTGCGCGCATGTATGTTGGAAAGCATACAAGAGCTAGAGAAGAAAATGTGAATTACAAATTATTTCAGGTACTTGACAATATTTGCATACAACCATAGAAACAGCTAGGTTGGAAAAGACCTTTATGATCATCTAGTCCAATTGTTGCCCCAGGACTGCCAAGGCCACCACCAAACCATATCACTAAGGGCCTTGTCTACACAGTTTTTGGATGGTGATTCCACCACTTCCCTGGGCAGCCTGTTCCAATGCCTGTTACAGCTTCAACAAATGCAATAGCCTGCCATTTAGCGGAGAGAATTCATAAGACAAACCACTTATTTTTGCATCTTAGACATGAATAAGCAGGAGTCTCTGACAAACTTCAGCAGACCGTCAGTTACTAACCTGACCAAAACATGTAGCTTACAATAGGCTTTTGCTGAGACCTTGAGTCTGTATCACCTGTATACACAAAAATGCTAAAAAGTGGGATTTTTTTCTGAACAAGAATCCAAAAGCTATTATAGAAGGTGTAGAGCTAAATGTACACAATGGCTTACAGAAATGCTGTGTAAGTAGGGGGATCATAGAATCATAGAAAAGTTAGGGTCAGAAAGGACCTTTAGGTCATCATGACAGTTCAGTGAGTCCATGGCGTGAAAAACAATGACATGGGGGAGAGTCTGGCCATTAGTACAGAGAGATATCTGATGACAGGCAGCAGTTCTGCTTTGAATACTTGGACTAGGAAGCCTCCAAAGATCCTTTCTAAGCAATATTTCTATGATTCCATGAAAATCTGCCCACAAAGGTAGGAAAAAAAAATATGAATAATGTTGTGATAAGAAGAAATATGATTTTAGACTGGCCATTGTAGAAAATATCTCAAGGCAATTAATTTGATGCTTAAAATGGTTTTTAAATGAAAAAAAGATTATTCTCTGATGGCTATAATTTTGAAATTCAAGTAGGAATGTCACCTATGTGCAACATTAATACTTATTTAGCAAATAAAATAGAGGTATAAAAGCTTCTAAGCAAAGAAAACATTACAAGCAGAATGGAAACTTACTGGTGTTATGGTCTGTTGGAATGGATCGATACTCAGCATGAAACCCTCTACCGGTATACCTGGAGTCACTGCGAAACCTGACAGCCATGAAGTTGGACGATGATGTGTATGTAGGACCATAATTAGAACAAATTCTTCCAAGCAGAGGAGAAGTGTTGGGTGGCCCATCATAAATCTCAATATAGTCATTCTGGCATCCACCTTGCAACCTGAGGAAGAAACATGAATGTATAATAAAATACATTTGAAACCCTCGGGTTTTAAGTGCTGACAAATAATAAACTAAATAATAAAAAATAAATAAATTAAATAATAAAAAACAACAAATAATAAACTAAAATACTTCGCTCACACGATAGCCATGCAAATTATAATCATGGGATACGTGCCTGGGAATTTGGGTTGGAACTAGGTAATTTTAGAGTCCTTCCCAACCCTATGATTCTAACTGTGGTTGCAGTAGAGGTCTGAGACTCATTTGTTCCCCAAGCAAGAAGCAGTTTACTTACTGAATATTTCTAAATGTGAGTGTAATGCGGAAATTATTCTCCACTTGTATTTGCCACAGACAGTCTGCATTATCTGGATAATTCAGAGGATAATAAGGACTCTGAAGTGTTCCGGAGGGATTAAAAAGTAAGCCACCACAAATATATTTTTTAGCTGAAAAAAAAAAAATATATATATAAATGTGATATATTTAGATTGATTTATAATAAAATGAAAATATATTCTATCTAGAATCATAGAATCATAGAATAGTTAGGGTTGGAAAGGACCTTAAGACCATCCAGTTCCAACTCCCCCTGCCATGGGCAAGGACACCTCACACTAAACCATATCACCCAAGGCCTCATCCAACCTGGCCTTGAACACTGCCAGGGATGGAGCATCCACAACCTCCCTGGGCAACCCATTCCAGTGCCTCACCACGCTAACAGGAAAGAATTTCCTCCTTATATCCAATCCAAACTTCCCCTGTTTAAGTTTGAACCCATTACCCCTTGTCCTATCACTACAGTCCCTAATGAAGAGTCCCTCCCCAGCATCCCTATAGGCCCCCTTCAGATACTGGAAGGCTGCTATGAGGTCTCCACGCAGCCTTCTCTTCTCCAGGCTGAACAGCCCCAACTTTCTCAGACTATCTTCATATGGGAGGTACGTATCTCTAGAGAGAGAACTGAAGAATGGTGCTATTCTGACTCAGGCTACAAGTGGGATGATCTCTTCAGAGATCTCTGAGTCTCTGATTCCATTTTGCATTTGGTAGGCTTAAGACATAAGTGGGTATGAAAGGAAACAAGTGGTGCTGGCCCAAATAACAAAAAAAATAGTGAAGAAAAGAAATATTTCTCCACAAAATCAATACAGTCTGAAGTCCCACCCCAGGAAAATAATCAGGCAGACACAGGGGAGATACATGTAGGATTTAAACAGCACCCCCAACGGCTTTTCCCAAAAGCATTACAACGTGTGAATGCTATGACTCCAACATAAAATCTTGCAAAAAATAAATCTCAAAAGTAATGCACCATATAAATAGAAAAGAGAATATGAACCTGGAGTCGTCACTGGTGGAGTGGGAACACTGGTAACATTAGTGCCATCTGCAGAGAAGCAAAAGAAAGAAGCAGATGAGAACACCGTGGAAGAAGGGACAAGGCCATGGTTTCTTCCAGCACTGGGGAAGATATAGCCAGCCCATCACATGGGGCATGGAGAGCCTGGTGATCTTGACAAGCTGGTCATCTACAGTGCGAGCAACAAACAACATAACAGTTGAAGATGTCACCAACAAAGAGTCAATTGCAGACCACAAGAACCCATTTTTGAAACTCTCCTGAATTTTGCAAAGAGAAAGCAATGATACCTGAGCAGACAACACCAGCATCTTCACTGTGGCCACAGTTGTGGACACCCCAGCCATTGTGGCTGCACTGGAAGAGGGAGGACTCATTCCCGGTGCAGCGCACATCGTCCAGGTAGATACTGCCCGTGCCTTGTCCAAAGTAGGCATTGGATGTTGCAGCAACAGCAAAGCCACATCCCAGCTGCCTGCACACAACCTCGGCATCCCTCAGGTCCCAGCTGTCGTCGCAGACGGTGCCCCGGCCCCCAGAGTGCCAAATCTCTACGCGCCCCTCACATTGGTGTCTACCGTTCACCAGGCTCAGGGAGGCACCTGGGAAAGGAGGAGACAGGGAAAAGGTGGGAAAAGCTCTAGGACTGCCACTCTCTGCTTGCTGAGGCTGTGTCTTTCCTTGTCTCTGCTCTCCCATGGAGAAGATCCAAGCCCAACCTCTGAGCCACTGACTGGCACTGCCAAAAGAAGTGGCCAGGAAAACCATGAGAAATGGAGACCTACCTGGAGGAACGGATGTTATGAAGCTCTCTGTGGTCGAGGTTGTGGCATCTGTAGGAGAAAAAGAGAAGGAAGCATGTGAGGATGCCATGGAGAAGGATGAAAGCCATGGATTCTTCCAGCACTGGGGATGCTAGCTAGTGTCAGCCCAGCAGATGGACAGTGCACATCTTGTGTGTCTGAGGAGCCTGGTCACCCATGAAGGAAGCAACAGAAACACAATCTCTGAAGATGTCGCCAACACAGAGTCAATTGTGGACCACAATAACCTGTATTTGAAACTCTCCTGATGAGTGCAAAGGGAAGGCAATGATACCTGAGCAGACAACACCAGCGTCTTCACTGTGGCCACAGTTGTGGACACCCCAGCCATTGTGGCTGCACTGGAAGAGGGAGGACTCATTCCCGGTGCAGCGCACATCGTCCAGGTAGATACTGCCCGTGCCTTGTCCAAAGTAGGCATTGGATGTTGCAGCAACAGCAAAGCCACATCCCAGCTGCCTGCACACAACCTCGGCATCCCTCAGGTCCCAGCTGTCATCGCAGACGGTGCCCCGGCCCCCATAGTGCCAAATCTCTACGCGCCCCTCACATTGGTGTCTACCGTTCACCAGGCTCAGGGAGGCACCTGGGAAAGGAGGAGATAGGGAAAAGGTGGGAAAAGCTCTAGGACTGCCACTCTCTGCTTGCTGAGGCTGTGCTTTTCCCTTTGTCTGCTCTCCCATGGAGAAGATCCAAGTCCAATCTCTGAACCACTGACTGGCACTGTCAAAAGAGGTGGCCAGGAAACCCATGAGAAATGGAGACCTACCTGGAGGAACGGATGTTATGAAGCTCTCTGTGGTCGAGGTTGTGGCATCTGTAGGAGAAAAAGAGAAGGAAGCATGTGAGGATGCCATGGAGAAGGATGAAAGCCATGGATTCTTCCAGCACTGGGGATGCTAGCTAGTGTCAGCCCAGCAGATGGGCAGTGCACATCTTGTGTGTCTTAGGAGCCTGGTCACCCATGGAGGAAGCAACAGAAACACAATCTCTGAAGATGTCGCCAACACAGAGTCAATTGTGGACCACAACAACCTGTATTTGAAACTCTCCTGATATTTGAAAGGAAAGCAATGATACCTGAGCAGACAACACCAGCGTCTTCACTGTGGCCACAGTTGTGGACACCCCAGCCATTGTGGCTGCACTGGAAGAGGGAGGACTCGTTCCCGGTGCAGCGCACATCGTCCAGGTAGATACTGCCCGTGCCTTGTCCAAAGTAGGCATTGGATGTTGCAGCAACAGCAAAGCCACATCCCAGCTGCCTGCACACAACCTCGGCATCCCTCAGGTCCCAGCTGTCATCGCAGACGGTGCCCCGGCCCCCAGAGTGCCAAATCTCTACGCGCCCCTCACACTGGTGTCTACCGTTCACCAGGCTCAGGGAGGCACCTGGGCATGGAGGAGATAAGGAAAAGGTGGGAAAAGCTCTAGGACTGCCACTCTCTGCTTGCTGAGGCTGTGTCTTTCCTTGTCTCTGCTCTCCCATGGAGAAGATCCAAGCCCAACCTCTGAGCCACTGACTGGCACTGTCAAAAGAAGTGGCCAGGAAAACCATGAGAAATGGAGACCTACCTGGAGGAACGGATGTTATGAAGCTCTCTGTGGTCGAGGTTGTGGCATCTGTAGGAGAAAAAGAGAAAGAAGCATGTGGGGATGCCATGGGGAAGGATGAAGTCCATGGATTCTTCCAGCACTGGGGATGCTGGTGTCAGCCCATCAGAAGGGCAGTGCATTTCATGTGTGTCTTAGGAGAGCCTGGTCACCCATGCAGGAAGCAACAGAAACAAAATCTTTGAAGATGTCGCCAACACAGAGTCAATTGTGGACCACAAAAACCCATTTTTGAAACTCTCCTGATGACTGCAAAGGGAAGACAATGGTACCTGAGCAGACAACACCAGCGTCTTCACTGTGGCCACAGTTGTGGACACCCCAGCCATTGTGGCTGCACTGGAAGAGGGAGGACTCATTCCCGGTGCAGCGCACATCGTCCAGGTAGATACTGCCCGTGCCTTGTCCAAAGTAGGCATTGGATGTTGCAGCAACAGCAAAGCCACATCCCAGCTGCCTGCACACAACCTCGGCATCCCTCAGGTCCCAGCTGTCATCGCAGACGGTGCCCCGGCCCCCATAGTGCCAAATCTCTACGCGCCCCTCACATTGGTGTCTACCGTTCACCAGGCTCAGGGAGGCACCTGGGAAAGGAGGAGACAGGGAAAAGGTGGGAAAAGCTCTAGGACTGCCACTCTCTGCTTGCTGAGGCTGTGCTTTTCCCTTTGTCTGCTCTCCCATGGAGAAGATCCAAGCCCAATCTCTGAACCACTGACTGGCACTGCCAAAAGAAGTGGCCAGGAAACCCAAGAGAAATGGAGACCTACCTGGAGGAACGGATGTTATGAAGCTCTCTGTGGTCAAGGTTGTGGCATCTGTAGGAGAAAAAGGGAAGTAAGCATGTGAGGATGCCATGGAGAAGGATGAAAGCCATGGATACTTCCAGCACTGGGGAAGCTAGTGTCAGCCCAGCAGATGGGCAGTGCACATCTTGTGTGTCTTAGGAGCCTGGTCACCCATGGAGGAAGCAACAGAAACACAATCTCTGAAGATGTCGCCAACACAGAGTCAATTGTGGACCACAACAACCTGTATTTGAAAGTGTCTTGGTATTTAAGAAAGAAAAGCAATGATACCTGAGCAGACAACACCAGCATCTTCACTGTGGCCACAGTTGTGGACACCCCAGCCATTGTGGCTGCACTGGAAGAGGGAGGACTCGCTCCCGGTGCAGCGCACATCGTCCAGGTAGATACTGCCCGTGCCTTGTCCAAAGTAGGCATTGGATGTTGCAGCAACAGCAAAGCCACATCCCAGCTGCCTGCACACAACCTCGGCATCCCTCAGGTCCCAGCTGTCATCGCAGACGGTGCCCCGGCCCCCAGAGTGCCAAATCTCTACGCGCCCCTCACATTGGTGTCTACCGTTCACCAGGCTCAGGGAGGCACCTGGGAATGGAGGAGATAGGGAAAAGGTGGGAAAAGCTCTAGGACTGCCACTCTCTGCTTGCTGAGGCTGTGTCTTTCCTTTTCTCTGCTCTCCCATGGAGAAGATCCAAGCCCAACCTCTGAGCCACTGACTGGCACTGCCAAAAGAAGTGGCCAGGAAAACCATGAGAAATGGAGACCTACCTGGAGGAACGGATGTTATGAAGCTCTCTGTGGTCGAGGTTGTGGCATCTGTAGGAGAAAAAGAGAAAGAATCATATGAGGATGCCATGGAGAAGGATGAATGCTATGGATTCTTCCAGCACATCTGGTGTCAGCACATCTTGTGTGCCAATGGATAGCTTTAGGGAGCTGGTCATCCATGGTTTGAGTAAGTAAAACCACAGCCTTTAAATATGTCTCCAAAACATTAATCCCTAGGGAAAGAAATGCTAATTTCTTGTTTACCTAGAGTCCTTGTAGGTGTAACATCCCTGGAAGCATTTAAGGTTACTTTAGACAGTGCTCTGATCTATCTCCTGTCTGAAGTCACGTTCCAATTCAAACCATTATGCAGTTTATCATTGATTCTATGAAACTATGATTCTTTGTGTAAATGTCTTGTTTTAGTGAGTGTCTAAATTTGAGAATGGAAGCAAAAAATTCATATGAGTTATGTTTTCTGTAGAGAGATGCATCTTTTAGGTTGTGTTGCATTCCACCTCAGAGCTTTGCTCTCTCCAGGTTTTCATGCTGCATGCCCATTAGCCCCAAGGGCTGTCAGACTGATGCCCTGCCTTGGTTCAAATGTTTCACAGCACCATGCTCCTACATGTGCCTCCTGCCACTGGGCATTTTCAGGTCCCTGAGCTGGAATACTCACTAGTACTGCCCCAAAATAATGCATAGACAGAAAACATGAAAAATGCAGATGCACATGAAGAATTGGCATGGTGGCCATGGCGATGATACCTGTAATTGTGAATAAGGGAAAGAAGCAAGTGAGGAATTTTTAATTTTAATAACATTGTGAAGACTACCTCTCTCAGATCTATGAATTTCACTTAACTGTTTCAGAAATGAAAATAAGAACAGTATTGAGGAACTTGCTTCTAAGGAGACTCACTTGTTCCACATGGTGACTAGTACAACAGCAGATGGAGACTCACAGCTTTGGACAAGACAGACAAAAGAGGTGTGGTGAATATTTGTTGGAAGAGGAGTTTTAGGAAAAAGATCTGTTGCATCTTTTGCTCACTGACATGCATCCTCTCATGATATAGAGGCATCCTTCCCTCTAGGACATATTAGTAACCAATTTTAAAAACTTCTTCATTAATACCATATAGAGTACAATATCTGCCTTACTATTATACTTCCCTTAAATTTTATAAAGTTAAATAAGTATTGGGTGGTTCCATGTGCATCAGCAAGGCTGAATTTTAAGTGTTTCAAAGCAAATATGCATTGCAGCTGAATAAATTATATTCCCTCTTAATTCCATACTGAAAGCCACACATGTATAGGAACAAAATATTCCAGTAGTATTTTCATGGTAGTAATTTTTTAAATTTGGTTTATACTGTGCTACAAGACACTACTGCAAACCAGAATAATATTTGTTTCATTGTACTAAATTTACTTCAACATGGATAATAGTTAATCACGATATCAATTGGGTCATATATTTCATAAGACAACATGATGCTACCTAATTTCAGTCTGGCTTGCTTCTAATCTTTGCACAAAGTTCATTATACTAGCTTGTGAATTCCGTGTATGGAACCAGTGCAGAGGCATTAGATATCCCTTTTTTAACTACCTGTTTCAGAAGAATGTTCTTTAAAGATTATAAGTGGTTTACCTGACATGGCATCCAGGAGTGCTGAATTAAGGAGGAATAACCAAAGCAAGTTCTTGGTGATGTCCATCTTGTCAAGAGCTGCCAATAAAGCAGAGCATCAGAATTTATACTCTGCACTTGTGAAAAGGTGAGGGTCCCAAGGTCAGTCTGGTTCAGGTATGTCTGATTTCTTATGCAATATTTTTATGACTGATCTTTACAGAATGATTATATAAGAATGCCAAAGTTTCAGTTTCCTGGAAAATTTGTCCTAGTGCCCATATTATAAATTATCTTAACGGTATGTGCAGGCCCAGTGTTACCTTTGGAACCAGACTAATGAATCAATGTGTTTCTTTGCCCCCACCATCCCAATTTTATTCATTTACTGCTTCTAGCTAATGACTTACTTAAGCAGATTGTAACGTATTGTAAGGTGAGAGAGCAAATCCATAGCAGGCTTTTTGATACATGCCTCACCAGAGAGCTCCAGTCTCATAAGTGTTTATATTTCTTATAGCTTCCACTTGAAATTACGGGCTGGTTTCCTTGCTGCTTGTACATGAACTGCACATCATAAGTGGGACTATGTCAGGTATCAGAAGTAAATTAACACCAGCTATTTGTAACCTACCCTAAGTGGACTTCATCATGCTTTGCTTTACCAATGTCTTCCCTTAATCTTCTTCTATGTCCCTTAGCTGAATTTGCCAAAAAGGCTTCTTTCAATCCTTTGAATCACAAAGTTTATAAAAAGGGAAAGGAGTATGGGTTGAAGTAAAATCAAAATTCCTGTTAGAACTGGTTTCCTTGTTTGGCCTATGAGAAGTCTTAATGGAGATATAGATCACTTAGGGTACAAAAGCCCATAATCCTGTCCTTCTAATCTGTTTGCTGGAGTCACTATTTTTCACATCTACTGTTTCTCCTCATCTGACGAGGAGAAATACAGGCCAGCTACAAACAGGCCAATTGTTGGTCTAATATTCTACTCATTACACTTCTTCCAGGCTGTACCTATGTTTTAATTTTGGCTATGATACAGATGGTAACCAAATCACAATAGTTGACATAACTCATGATTTCTGCTCATATATTTCAATTTTCCTCCTATAGAAAAGCATAGCTTGGGTCTAGAGACAGCGGAAATAAGGAGTCCTCTTTGTGCAAATGTTCACAGAGCTAGAATAGAGGAAGGAAAGACAAAAGGCCAGAGTCCAGAATCAGAAGCTTTCAAAACAGCCATTGAGAAGAACAAACAAACTGGAGGACAATGGTAAATACAACTGATTGTATTCATGTGTTAATAAAGAAATGTAAGCCTGAACATTGCTATTCACAGCTTGACTGTTCCTAACAAAAGCAAGAACTATACCATGTGCTCTCTGGAGCGACCACACACAGTTATTGGAAAGGGGCTACAGGATCATAATTCTGCTTCTAAATTCTTGAAAAATAAGACCATTGTACAGACCAGGTGTAAGCAGTTGGAAAGCAGTTTTGGAGAAAGAGGACTGGGGTTCCTGGTGAACAAACTGACCATGATCCAGTGGCATCCTGGTGTTGCATTCGGAGAAGTGCTGCCAGCAGGTTTAGGGAGGTGACCATCCGCCTGTACTCAGCACTGGTGAGACACACTTGGGTTGCAGGTTCCAGTTCCAGGCTCCCCAGTACAAGAGAGACATGGACATACTGAAGTATGCCTAGCCATTAAGATGATTAGGGAACTGGAGCATCTCTCATAAGAGTAGAGGCTCACAGAAGAGATGGTTCAGGGACATCTCATCAAGGTGTACAAAAACCTGATGGACTGGAGTAAAGACAGAGCCAGACTCCTCTCAGTGGTGCTTCATGGCAGGACAAGAAGCAACAAGCATGAATTGAAATACAGTAAATTCTATTTAAACATAACAAAAAAGAATGTCACCATGAGGGTGGTCATGCAGTGAATTGGTTCCCAGCAAGGTTATGATTCCTCCATTCTTCAAGATATTCAAACCCAGCTGCACACACTCGCACGCAACCTGTTTTCTCTGACCCTGCTTTGAGCAAGGAAATGGGTCATCCAGCCTTAGCTGGTCTATGACACGGTGAATAGAAAATCTATGGATGGTGTCAAGGAGATTCAAGAACAGAGGAAGACTAAATGCACTGAGGTTAAATTTATCTACAACAATTAAATCTCCTAGTGTGTATCTTTAACACAAACTTGGCTTTCAATTCTTGGCAGGCTTAACCAATTAGAGATTACTGGTGCATTTCTGACATTTACAGTAAATATTCTTTAACTTATATGAAAACACATGTCTTCAGGTTTGATAACAGGCACCTTTCATTTGCAGCTGCTAAAATGCCAGTGTCCTCTGTACAAAATATTCTCCTTTCTATTACGAATACTGACATCAGAGAAGCAGGAAGTTTGCTATAAAATACAGTGCTATAAAAACCTGCAAATAACCTGATGTATGAGGCTGTGCTTCTGATAGCATATCAACAATCCATCACAATTCTCACTTCAGTAGCAAATGGAAATTAAAGCCTCATTTCTTGACCACATATCACTGAGATAGATAAGATAATGGGATTGGTTTTGTCTTACCGTAATACACAAGTTCTGCTGTCCTCAACATAAAAAGGACATGGATCTGTTGGAACAAGTCCAGAGGAGGCCACGAGGATGATCAGGGGACTGGAGCACCTCCTGTATGAAGATCGGCTGAGAAAGTTGGGGCTGTTCAGCCTGGAGAAGAGAAGGCTGCGTGGAGACCTCATAGCAGCCTTCCAGTATCTGAAGGGGGCCTATAGGGATGCTGAGGAGGGACTCTTCATTAGGGACTGTAGTGATAGGACAAGGGGTAATGGGTTCAAACATAAACAGGGGAAGTTTAGATTGGATATGAGGAAGAAGTTCTTTCCTGTTAGGGTGGTGAGGCACTGGAATAGGTTGCCCAGGGAGGTTGTGAATGCTCCATCCCTGGCAGTGTTCAAGGCCAGGTTGGACAGAGCCTTGGGTGAGATGGTTTAGTGTGAGGTGTCCCTGCCCATACCAGTGGGGTTGGAACTTGATGATCTTAAGGTCCTTTCCTAACTATTCTATGATTCTATGATTCTATGATTCGATGTCAAGCACATGAAACTTAAAGAAGTTTCTCTAAGAAAATCAGTCTTAGTTAACTCATGATATCTTCTATCAGGTCTAAACTACCAAAGATGGAGTTTGTCGAGAGCTGTCATTTTTAGTGGCACTTAAAAATGTTGAAGAATACAGAAAGCTCTGCCATCTTCCTTCATCAATCATTCTCTTTCAGTTTACGAAAGAAAAAATTAAAAGATTTTTACTTACTATAATACTCTATGTTCTAGATCCATGAGCTGATTTTCTGCCGTGTGCTTCTTACAAGAGGGAGCTTGAACACAACCGTCTTGACATTGACCCTTTGTATCTGCCATGAATGCTTTGCAGGACTTCAGTCCTTAGATATGTTCCCATTTGTTTCATGCTGTACATGGATGGGTAATACCCATCAGTATTTCTCAGGCTTGTACTGTCCTTTGCTTTGACCCTACAACAGAAGAAAATTCAATTATAAGTCTAAGAAAGTGGCAAAAACAACGTATCAGAAATCTCAGGAAGGTTTATATACAGGTGAAATAAATCTGTGCCTAAGTCTTAATGTTTGCATAGTGTGTCTTGATTGAGTAGGGTCTCTTATCCACAAAACAATCTGGAAAAACTAAAGAAGTTTTGAATTGCAGCAACATCCCTCACCTCTGGTTGTAAGCACATTTGTATGTGAAATCTGGGTACGGCCACATTGGATAGCATAGAGTGATTCTTCTTCCCTTGTTCAGACTTAATCAGGCAGAAATATAGACTGTACACAGCTGCTTGGTGGTTTCCTTGAGGCTGGGGATTTCAAGCACCTATATAATTCTGCATATGCTTATATAGCAGCTGGTGGCCAGCCACATGGCTGACTGCCCCTATCTGGTATGTAGAGTTGAGTATGTTCTTAATCCTTTCGTAGAACTGTTTACACTTCTTATCCAATAGTATGTATATCAAAAGATGAAATCTTTACAAACTGATACTTACAAATTTATCTGAATATATGTTCAGGTCATGCACTACCAACTCCAGTGGCAGACCACACCATTTGATTTGGTTATGCCTAAACCAGCAGCTCAGTATTGCTTCTTTTACTGTCCCTAGCAATTAGCTCCTTATTTTAGTAGTGACCCATTTTATTCTATTTTCACCTCTTACACAGCTTTACTGTATTTGCTTTCTCATTGCCCACTCCCCTATTTGATTTAGTCTTCTGTAGATCTCTGGTCTGCTCATCTCTTTTTTCTGGGTACTGCTTCTGTCTTCCACTATGTGGCAGCTACATCTTTTCCTACTGATTTATATCTGATCCTCAAGCCCTGCTTTTACCTTCCAGCCTGTTTTTATTTATACTCCTCAATTCTAACCATCCTTAAGACTTTGAAGCATTTCTAGTTTAGTGATTTTTAGTCTTCAAGTAATGCCAGTTTCCTTTCTAAGCTTTACTGAGATATCAGATATATATCAGATGTGGGGTTAGAACTAGACGATCTTTACAGTCCCTTCCAACCCAAACCATTCTGTGATTCCATGTAGGAGAGCCTAAGGCAGCTAGCTATTGACAGAGAAGGTGTCAATCAAGATGACAGCTTGGTACCAAGACTTTCAACTCTTCTCAGTATTACCATCTGTTCACCTTCATGCCCTGACCTTGCCTTTAAATGAGAAGGACCAGCAGGAAGGAAATAGTGCTGCTAGTTGCCAAAGGGATTGAATTGCATACGAAAAGTCATCACTTCACATGCAGAAATACCTAGATAGCTGAAAAGAAACATGTGGTCAAAACAGAGAGAGTCCATCAGAGGGTTGTACTGCAGGTGTGTGCTGTGTGATTTACACAGAGACCACGTAGGGAAGTAATACACTTTTCTTTCCATGTGAAAGACTATTTCAATATAAGACACAGATATCACTCATTTAGCAGTTTCATGCATTTCCTTCTCAGCACCAGCCACTTATAAAGTGTTGCTCAACTTTTACTCTACTTTATAGCTGGTACAAACTGATAAATATCAAAGACCTTCTACAGAAAGCTAAAAGTGACCTGCACACACCACTTCATCTAAATGCTTTTAACTCTTCCAGCTCCTTTCAAGAATGTGTTTCCATGTCTAGTTCTAGCTAAGCCTCTGTATTTTCCCCTTTTGTTCTCACAACTTGACAATAGCCTATTTCTGAAAACTTTTAATGACCTTGCGAACTTTAAGAAGTATTTAGAAGTAATTCTATGGCCACAATATGATACCTTTGTAAAGGAAGTTCATAGAATCACAGAATAGTTAGGGTTGGAAAGGAAAGGGATGGTTGGAAAGAAACCATCAAGTTTCAACCCCCCTGCCATGGGCAGGGACACCTCACACTAAACCATCTCATCCAAGGCTCTGTCCACCCTGGCCTGGAACACTGCTAGGGATGGAGCATTCACAACCTCCCTGGGCAACCCATGCCAGTGCCTCACCACCCTCACAGTAAAGAATTTCTTCCTTATATCCAATCTAAACTTCCCCTGTTTACATTTGAACCCATTACCCCTTGTCCTATCACTACAGTCCCTAATGAAGAGTCCATTCCCAGCATCCCTATAGGCCTCCTTCAGATACTGGAAGGCTGCTATGAGGTCTCCACGCAGCCTTCTCTTCTCCAGGCTGAACAGCCCCAACTTTCTCAGCCTGTCTTCATACAGGAGGTGCTCCAGTCCCCTGATCATCCTCGTGGCCTCCTCTGGGCTTGTTCCAACAGATCCATGTCTTTTTATGTTGAGGACACCAGAACTGCACACAATGCTCCAAGTGAGGTGTCATGAGAGCAACTTCTGTTCATCCTATATACCTGCCAGAATTTGTAACCATTCAGAAAATTACCTAAAAGCTGTTTTTCTCCTGATTAAACAGAGAAATATAAAGAAAAAGCTGACTTAAGCTACGATACACTTTATTTACTTGGAATGTTATTGACTTAAAAAGAAGGTTTTATATGTATGGTGTTCAAGGAAATTCCAAAGCTAACAGTATAAGAATTCCTTTTTGAGATGTAACTTAAACACATTTAAATTATTTAATGCTTTTAATCCTAAAGAAGACAACTGAACTAAAGGCCTTGATTCCCAAACAAACATAAGTCTGCAGTGCTAGCCAGTGCTGGTTTTCATGATTTCCCTACTGATACCATGCAAGGTGTTCCCAAAGATTCCTGAACTGGTAGCCTGGACAGCAGATGTCTACACTGTGCTGCTCAGCTCTGTGTCTTTTTCAGGAACTTTATCTTCTTTCAGAGCTTAAAAACCAGACAAATCAAAGGGTTATAATGGAAAAGTCAGGATTACTGCTTTTAGCTTTTCTCTGCTCAAGGCCCAAAACATCTTTAACTTTACTACAAAGGTCATGGGTCCCAAGTCTAATAGCAGTGCAACATGACCTTGTTTTCTGAGCTGTATGTTCCATTTTGTCTGAATCACAAATATAGCAAGATAGGATGCAAACTGCAGTGTGTGCCGTTTCTTTTTACTTTATTTTCCCCACCTAACTGGGCAGATAATTTCTGCCAGTGTGCTCTTTGCACTATGAAAGGTGCCCTAGATGTGATAATCTGATGCAACAGGAGCATGGTGTTTGCTAAATGGGTGATCGGCAATGACAAATATGAATGCACCTCACCTGTTCCTCCTCCCACTAGGCATTATCAAACAATTATCAAAGACAGGGAAAAGGAGTTAGTGGATTTTGCCACACTAGATTAAGTCGATTTCACACCTATATCGCTATATTAGATATTGCTATGTATTGACATTTAACAAGGAGCCAAGATAGGTTGTTAAAATTAAATATTTGTTTAGAAACAAAACTTTGCAAATGTTTAAATAAGCTTTGTGCCTAACTTTTCTGCTATGAATAATCTCCCAAAAGATTTAAAAATTAGTGAGGCAGTTAAATGTTTGCCTTAACCTCTGCAAGACCAGGCCTCCAATACACTTCCCAAACTCCATTCAGAAGATATTTGCTGAAGTACTTACCGTTCAACTGATGTACTTAGTTCATAAATTTCCCAACAAAGGTGCATTTGAGCGCAACATACTTGAACCTCCACATTGAAAAACTCCCAAAGGCCAAACCAGGCTGTGCTATGCCTTTCTACAGAGCCTGGCACAGGGGTTTGACCATACCAGTGTCAAGGAGTAGGTTTTGTTCTTTAACGTGAAAGCACAACAGCATTCTCTGAGTAAGTCTGAGAAAGTGAGAAAATCTGCCCAATAGACCCCAGGCTATATTTGCCATTACATAAATCACTGAGAATTAGTATAGAGAAGGGAGTCTAGAAGTTGGCTGTAGCACAGTGCATGGGCAGGCACTGGCCACATTGACTACCCAAGAGATCACAGCCTGTTGAAAAGGCTAGGCAAGTCTGAGCTGCCTAACCCAGTCACTTAAGACCTTGCAAACAATTCTTTGTTAGATAAGAGGAATTTTGGATTGGCTTATTTGTCTAAAAAAAAAGAATAGAAAGAAAAAAGAAAAGGGTGAAAGGTGGTGGAGTTGCCTTGAAGTAAGGTGATATAAAATATTTTCTTATGGCTTTCATTGACGTTCAGTTTTATTCAAGTGATTATAAGCTCAACAGCTATGGTCCAACAACAGTGAGGATCTATAAAGTTGCTTAAAATGCTCTAAAAAGATTCTGCATTGTGTTTGCAAGTTATAAGAATCTGATATGTCTCATCTCCTCTACAACTTTTATCTTCTTGCTGAGGATTTCACTGTGCTGCAACTGCCTTTGGCTTTTGTGTTTCTTGGTTCACGTGAATACAATAACACAATGAATCTCCTCTTGTCATAAGGATGCACGAGTCATCTTTTAAAAAAGAAAAAGACAATAGCCATTGATTTATTCCACTGTCCCCTTTGTAGCTGCCACCCTACAGTGTAGATAGATTGGTGGTTTTGAACTAAGAACCTGGGCTAAGAATAGTAATAATATAAGCTTTTACTGATCTGACAAGAAACCTTGATAGACAAATAAACACAAGCCTTTCCAAATGAGAATCAGCAAAACACTTAAAGAAAGAATGATTGGAAAAACCTCACAAGAGTAGATGTATTTACTAAGAGCACTTCAATGATTACACGATTTGATCTACAATCTGAGATTTGATATAGAGATGGAGGAGACTCACCGAACATAACCAAGGAAGGGTGGGAAAAACTTCAAAGCTTAGTGCAAATACGACAATGTAAATAAACATCACTATATGTTCATATCTTTTATATTCACTCACAGTATTTAATAGAAGGGAAAACTATGGAGACATTTGGGGTTTTACTGCAATTGCGTAGGGTGTAGTTTCATGATAACATAAATTTATTATAGCTCTTTAACTACTCCACATGCTTTGATCTTAAACCTTAAGTACTTACAAATCATTAAACTTTCATACACCTCAGTCCTCAATCTGTTATCCTTTAAGCTTCTTCTTTTTCAGAAATATTCCATGGAAAGATTTCCTGTGGTTATACACAACTATATTATCATAGTGGTAAAGTAAGAAGACAAAAGGCATTGAAGTCTGATCTAGGGTTTTTTTCCTTGGGAAGTTTTGAACATCCTCCAAAGCAAGAGATTGCAACAAGAGCTCAGTTTACAACATATACAGCTCCAATTACACCTACGAAGGTTAGTCTTGCTTTCTCCACCTGGGTTTGTCTCCATTCATCACCGCTTTTCAGCTTGACCATGCAGCTGTCTTTTTTACCCAGCAAAAAGTACACCTGTACTATTTTTGAAGCAGCCAGCTTCTCCAGGTGTCAAAGGCTTTACTAAAGTCCAGGTAGACAACATCCACAGCCTTTCCCTCATCCACTAAGTGGGTCATCTTGTCATAGAAGGAGATCAGGTTAGTCAAGTAGGACCTGCCTGGTCAAGTAGGACCAACCCTTGTTGACTGGGCCTGATCACCTGGTTGTCCCGTACATGCCACATGATGTCACTCAAGATGATCTGCTCCATCACCTTCCATGCCACCAAGATCAGACTGACAGACCTGTAGTTCTCTGGATCCTCCTTCTAGCCCTTCTTGTAGATGGGTGTCACACTTGCTAACCTCCAGTCAAACTGAGACCTCCCCAGTGAGCCAGGACTGCTGATAAATGGTGGGAAATGGGTTGGTGAGCACTTCAGCTAGCTACTTTTGAGGAACCTTTCCATGGATTCCATCCTCCCCATAGAGTGCTGTGTATTTTAATGGTGTAGCTGGTCGCTATTTTCCTTTAGATTATAGGGCTTCATTCTGATCCTCAGTCCTCTCTTCCAGCACAAGGTGCTGTGTACCCTGAAAACAACTGATCTTACTATTAAAGGCTGAGGCAAAGAAAGCATTAGAGCACATCAGCCTTCTCGTCATCCTTTATCACTGTTTTCCCACACACATAATAAGTGAAGAAGATTCTTCTTAGCCCTCCTTTTGCAGTTAATATTTTTATAGAAACATTTTTCATTGTCTTCTATGGCAGTAGCCAGATTAAGTTGGGCTTCTGGCCTCCTAATTTACTCCCTGCATAACCTCACCACTTCCTTGTAGTCCTCCTTAGTTGCCTTCCCATTCTTCTGACAGTCATAAATGTTGCAATAAAGGTACCAAAGATCTGTTGACTCAGGTGGAGCTGGCCTGAGAGCATCCGTTGAAGTCCATTTCCATGTGCCTTGGCCACAGTCCAGGGCCAGCCTTGATCACATGGAATGCAGTACTAAGGATGAAATGTCCAACCAGACATTCCTGCAGCAACAGCCCTTTTGCCATCCTGCAACTGCCAGGATGTTTGTGCACTCAGGAAGGCACTATCACCCTTGTCATCACTTGTCATTGCTGCTAGTTGTCTTCTTTTCCTGCAGAAATGCAAGCAGATAAATTGGCACCTTCCCCTGATATAAAGCAGAGCTATGGTGTTGCCTAAAAAGAGGTATACTAGCTTTGTTTGACTCTATCTATTGGCAAAGAAAAAAGGCAAAAAACCAAAACCCACCATGACCAAACCCCCAAAAGTAAACATGGAACTTTAAAGTTGTTTTCCAGAATTGCTTTTGGCTGACAGGGAAGTGCTAGGCTAGGCTATAACAATTATACCATCACTGTAATTGTGTAATAAGGATTCATATGAATTTTAGAGACATTCTTGGCTCAGGCAGTAAGTAATAGGCAGAAGCTGTTACACAGGGCTGATGTCTGATCTGGACCAGAAATAAGATCTTCCTGGGTTTTTCCAGAACCCAGGCATGTGGCATTCCTATGTTCTGGCAGGACACCCACATATATGGGTGACATACTGCTTGGAAAAATTCTTTATTACAGATGATGCTTTTCAAGAAAGCAAAATTTTGAGTTCAAATCCAGAGCCACTTTGAGGAATCAACAGATATATCACACTAGGAACACTGTCTTCCTGATTTTGTAATTACATCATTTAGATTGGAAATCAGCCATAATTGAAAATAGCTCATATAGCTCATAGCAAGAAGAACCTCCCTAAAGAGCTAGTCACAAAATCTTCAGACATTGTGCATGAGGATCCATATGAAATCAGAAGAGTAATCTTTCTCTTTCAGCTGTGTGGGATCGTATAGTTATTTTTAGCTCCATAAAGCATTCTCCATTGAAACATTTCATTATTCCATGCAATTTTTATGCACAAAAAAAAAGTCATCTCTATGTCTGAAAATAGGAAGTGATAGAAAACAGGGCTTAAAAGAAGGTTTAGGAGAGTACAACAGAAACACTTGCATTCAAATATTTTGCCAGCTAGCACTGACTGCAGTAGGAACAGAAAACATTACAGGGCAGTTTCAAGAGTGCTAGCTTTGCCTGAAGGACAAATATATCACAGAGTTTTACCAGAGTACCTTTCAGGTGGGCTCCATTACTGGCTATCACACATTTTGTTATGTACTCACATCTGTCCTATGGAAAGGAAGGACCCTTGTTTTTAATTTGCATCTAAAAAAGTGAGAAACAAACTCATGTCTGGTGCAGAGCAAGACCTGGCCATCTGGGTTCCACACAACCAGGGCTGTATTTTCCACCAGCAGATTCATGACATCCATCTTGAGAGGAGGAAGCTGATAGAATAGTTAGGATTGGAAAGCACCTTAAGATCATCCAGTTCCAACCCCCCTGCCATGGGCAGGGACACCTCGCTCTAAACCATATCACCCAAGGCCTCATCCAACCTGGCCTTGAACACTGCCAGGGATGGAGCATTCACAACCTCCCTGGGCAACCCATTCCAGTGCCTCACCACCCTAACAGGAAAGAATTTCCTCCTTATATCCAATCTAAACTTCCCCTGTTTAAGTTTTAACCCATTACCCCTTGTCCTATCACTACAGTCCCTAATGAAGAGTCCCTCCCCAGCATCCCTATAGGCCCCCTTCAGACACTGGAAGGCTGCTATGAGGTCTCCATGCAGCCTTCTCTTCTCCAGGCTGAACAGAACAGACTGTGTTTTGTTACATAGAAATGAAGACAACTGATGCGAAGTGGGTTTAACAGGCATGAGTCAGTAAGCACATTCTAGAGCTGCTGCTGATCCAGCAGCATAGTTTCTTTCAGGATTAAATTGGCATTTAAAGATGCTATCTTTCAAAGGAAACAGTTTTATTTAACATCACGCTCATTGCTATCCTCAGCACCAGCTTCCTTCAGCTGTATTGGGCCAGCAACTACAATCACACTCTTGGCCAGAGCTTGCCTCTCTCTTAGACCTAGTAACACAGCCTTGGTAGCATCTGGAGGAATAGTCATAGGCCCTGCACACCGCTACTTCACACTGCAGGTAAACCAGTGGATTGTGATGAACAAACTGGAAGGCACTGAATTTAAACTGGACCATGTATCTGTAGGGTGAATAATATGTAGCATAAGTAGAATCTCGAGCACACCTAAAAGAAAAAAGAAAAATGCCATGAATATACACTGAAATTAGTCATTTACATGCAGTATAACACATAACTTACAAAGGGATGTTAAACATGAGGAAAATGGTCCAGAAACCTGCAATTGGAAAAAGCAAGATACCCTTCTTTGGCAACACTGAGCCATGCTACCTCCCCTCAGCCTGTCATGTGTCTAGATACGTAGGGTTTGTATGATTTGTTGAAGTCACCCTTACCGGAGATATGTTGCCACTACCTCTTCAATAATAACAATCCACAATGAACTGGTCGTAGCCATTTAGCCTGTTTGTCATTCTAAACTGGAGAGTGTGTGTTATAGTTTGGGTCAATCCGTCCCCTTTCCCAAATGTCCATGTTCATGAATTAGTTAGAAGCATTGATGGCAATAATGACATTTATGTATGCTGTATCCACACTATTCTGTTAAAAAAAAAAGGAGATACAGGGATTCAAAGGCAGTTTTATCTGTAACTGTAATGTGTAAAAGCTTACCCATTCCTGATTATATCATGGGTCGCTGTTGTAAAATTGTGGGGAGTGGGAGATGCCACACAGGTGTCCACAAATAACACCAGGTTTGGATCAGAGCTGTGCAGGTAAGCTTCAAGGAACAAATTCTGATCCAGGTTAACATAGTATAGGAAGTCATTCACTGGCCGTGAGAAGGATGCATAATGATAGAATGTAAGGTTTACATCGTACCTGCCATACTGAGTTTCACTGACTTCAAAATCGTCCTCCACAACATACATCGTTCAGGCCCATGTGCTCTGGAGCATGTTGCAGTTTACGTGCAGATGATGATCTTTATTCCTTGCAATTACAGCACCAGAAGAGGATCCTCTAATAACGTTGGAATAGGTTATTGTATCGTTGTTTCCCTGTTTGGCATAAGATAAAATGCTAAATTAATTCATATCATCAGGTTTCCTATTATGAATTCTAAACTTCGCTGTATCTTTACAGCAATGGGCACAGTAAATGCATTATTTCCCAGAAAGTCTGCTGTAGATAAGTCTGAAACTCACAATTTCTCAAGATAAGAATCACTTATCTACCTTTAATATTCAGTGCTACAATGTGGGCCTAGAAAACTACTCACATTAGAGGCAGACATAACTGAATAAAATACAACCTGCACAATGCTTTGAACATTAAATGCCTGAAGGTTCAAGTCCAGCAGTCATCATTTAAGATGAAATCTAGTTTAAAACACTATTGGTCATATTTAGTAAAAACTTTGAGACCTTTTTAACCACCACACACAGCTTGGGACCTTGAAAATACAAAGTATTTGCTTCTTTCCACACTTTATTCCTTAGTTGATCAGTAACAGGCTATAAGTGAATGCTCTGGCAGCAGTAACAGGCATATAATAAACCTTATCCCTCAGGAGAGGCAACCCATAATCACCAGGACACTTCCAGCCCCTGCAGAGCCCAGCATAGCTTTCAATTTGTGCCAGTTTGCAGAGTGTATTCTTTGGTTTGAATTTTTACACACATCATATTTGCACACTTCGTTGGAACGTTTGAAGCCTCACCTCTCTCACTGTGCCACAGCGAGCGTATGGTATCAAATATAACAGTTTGATGTGATGTTGGGTTTGCAATAGGGGTCCTTCAAGGTGAGATTCCAAGCAGAGTAGCCGTGTAACTGAAGGTAATATCTGCTCACAGCTACACGCATGTAGTCTGGCAAACACAGCAGTGCTAGGAGATAGCAAGGAAAATATGTTACAAGCTCACTGAAGAGACCAAAAAAAGGTTAAATAAACAATATCTTTTGCAGAAGCAGCTGATATTGCAGAAGGAGTTCAGAATCCAAATCATACATTTGCATCTCTATGAAATGTTCCAGTTCTAGCTTAAAGTAATACAGAATGGGTAATTTATTGAAGTCGTACAACGAGGTTAACGCTTGGTGAATTAGCAAAGAGTTGAGAAGCTTTAAACATGAACTTACTAGTGCTCTGATCTGCTGGAGTGGAATAATAGTCAGCCTGAAACCCTCTGTATGTGTATCGAGAGTTACTGTGAAATTGGACAGTCAGGATGTTCGAGGAAGATGTGTATGTGCGAAAAGACCCAGAACAAAATTTCCCAAGGAGAGGAGAAGTATTGAGTGCCCCATCGTAGACTTCCACGTAGTCAGACAGGCATCTGCCCCCTTCCATCCTGAGGAGGAAATGTGGGTATTTAGTTATATAATTCTTTTTCATTATTATATATATTTTTAAATCTTTTTAACCCAAATTAAGAGTTTGCAGCAAAAGAGTACTTTTTACTATCTACTATGACTATCAAATCTTTGGAACAGAAATTACAGCCCTCAGTTTCTGTCTCATTAGATGCCAGACACACTGTTGACCAAATAAACAAAAAGGAATACATTTTTCACCTCAGATGAACTAAAACCTTTGAAAAAATCCCTTTAAATCAAGCAGCTCTGCGCTTACTAAATCCAAGGTGTCAGTCCCATACATTCATCTTCCCAAATAATAGATTTTTACTTACTGAACATCTCTAAATGAGAGTGTGACACGGAAATTGTTCTTTGCTTCTATTACCCAAACACAGTTGGCATTGTTGGGATAATTTCTGGGGTAAAATGGACTCTAATGTACCAGATGGAGAAGAAAGCAAGCCACCACAAGAATTATATTCTGCAGAGAAAAAAAATCAGAAGAAAAATAGATGTGCACTTTATTTAAGGTTGTTTTTGGAATGTGCCTATGCAGAATCTGTAAGTCTAAAACTTAGAGGCAGTGACTTCTACCAGCTCAGTGGTCTTTGTATGAGGTTCATATATCATCTGAATGCAGATCAGGAGATGCTAAACACACACTGAATAGCTTTTATAATTCTGATCTTCAGTGCCTGCACTAGCAGAATATGAGTAGTTGTCAAGGAACTGCACAGTAGGAGTCGGGGTAGTTCGGGCTCTGGATTAAGCTGGACAGTTCCTGAAGGAAGCCACCGCAGGAGCCAGGCCATGTGGAGAGGAGCAGAGCCTGGGGATGGGCAGAGAGCTCTTGAAATCCCATCTCCAGTAGCCATCAGAGAAGGACATGGCCCTTTGCAAAGAGACCATATCTCCCAGCTGCACCCCAAAGCTTCATCCCTGTGTCCCCCCAGCCCAGAGCACAGCTTGTGCTCATCATGATCAGTAACCCCCATCAGTTGGGCTTGGCCAACCAATAGGACACCTGAGGCGGGAGATAATCAGACCCCTTAACCCCTCCGGATCTAAATGTGGTCCCCAACACATGGGGAGTCGAGCTAGCATTACCCTGTACTGCAGAGGGACATCAGCAGGGAAGTGAGCATCATTTTGCCCCAAAAGAACATCCTGCTGGGAATCACCCCTCTCCAAGGGGAACCCCAGGACAATGAAACCCAAGCCCCACAGTTCACATACAAATAGATCTCAACAGGAACCTCCAAAGGACATCCCAAGGAGAGGAGGGTGACAAAGTTAGAAAGTCACATTTCATGCCTGCATTAAACATAGCATGTAAAGGGGGGAAAATTCAACTTACAACTTGTGGTCATTGTTGCCAGGATCACCGTAGCTGTTGATGCTAGAGGAAAATAAATGCTCCTCATGAAATCCCATTCAAAGTAAAGGAAGACAACCCCGAAACACAACAACAGAGACTCCCATGCCCAAGCTCCAGCAAGAACAGCTTGTTAGCAGCACAGACATTTGCAGTTTGAGCAGAAAGTTAAGTCTATTGAAAGGATGAGGCTGCAAAGAACGACAAGGCTAGCAGAGAAGAGAAACAATCTGTAGTCTAACCCATGCAGTAGCTGATGGTCATAAGGCACTGGGATACAAACCACCACACAGGCAAACTCCATGGACAGCATATAGTAACTACCCCCCCAGTGCCATTCAGAAACAACAAAGTGATGCCACATCTCCTTGAGCATCGTGGACTTTACCCAAGGTCTGCAAGTGCAGCTCACATTGGGGTCTTGTGCTCTGACAGAGATAGAGCATCCCAGAGGCAGAGTACCCAAAGGAGAAGATGTATGTAGGCAAAAATTTCTGGTTACCTGTTGTTGGAGGCACTGTTAGTCCTGAGTCTGGAAGGAGAAAACCAGAGGGTGTGAGGCACTCAGGCCCCTTGGTTCCCCTCAGAGCACGTAGAATCATGCAATAGTTTGGGTTGGAAGGGACCTTTAAAGCTCATCCAGTCCAACCCCCTGCAAAGAGCAGGGACAGCTTCAACTAGGTCAGGTTGCCCAGAACCACATCCAGCCTGGCCTTGAATGTCTCCAGGGATGGAGCATCCACCACCTTTCTGGGCGACCTGTGCCAGTGTTTTGCTGCTCTCAGTGCAAGAAATTTTTCCTCACATCCAGCCTGAATCTCCCTCTTTTAGTTTAAACCCCTCACCACTTATCCTGTCACAACAGACCCTGCTATAGCACATGCTATTTACTCATGGAGAGCTACAGAGGGACCGGTGGGGAGAGCGGCCTGGCTCAAAACCACCCCACCCCTCGCATCCTGCTCACAGTGTGAGCTGTTACCTGAATCCCAGATCTCCCAGGCACAGTCTGCAAGCACAGGTATGGTGCTCTGTCTAAAACGCATGCCCCTGTGTAGGAACATGGACCCATGACCCACTGTCACCCTGCAGAGCACGGAGTAAGATCTGGCCAGACTTTGCTCAGCCTCACATGAACTCCAGATGGGTTTTCTTTAGCCATCAAAAAGCATAAACCCACATGACAGAAGCTGCCCCATGGTAACAGAGTAGGATTCCCTGAAAGGGCAGTGCCACAGATAGTCTTCAGAGCCTTCACAATCCACCTCCGTCATCAGGTACTGGTACAAGTAGGAAGGGAAATACACCATCACACTAAGAGGTGAGCCACAGCCAAGCTGCCTGCACACCACCTTGGCTTCTTCCATGTCCCACAGGTACCCACACACTTCACCCCAGCTTTCAAGGTAGAAGACTTCCACGTTGCCTGCACATCTGTTGGGCCCATCAGTCAGCTGCAGGAACACCTCTTTGGGAGACAGAAAACCCTTGGTCAGGACAGCAGTGCTCTGGTTCCAGGCAGTGATATTGGTTGGACAGGAGGCTCCCACATCCTCCCTGGGCATGGCTGCCCCCCAACACCCAACAGCACAGCTCAGAGCCAGCAGCACCTTCTCAGGGGGTCATAGTGGGTGACAGGGAGGCTGGCTCAGCAGTAGGGGTGTACATCCCCATGCCTGGGGTCATGATGAAGGCCCTGGCAGACAGACTCACCGTCAACTATGACTGCATCTGTGGAGGAAAAGAAGCAGAGGAAAACCACATAGAGAACAAGGAAATTAGGACAAATCCTTTGGGAACCATCAATGTGCTTTACCTTTTCCCCAGTGAGTCAAGTTAAGTCCCCAGTGAAGGGCATAAGCAACAGAAGATAATTTTCTTTCTAGCAAGGATGCAGGCAAAGCCACCCCTGAAATCCCAACTCCCAAATAATTTTGTATTCACATCAGTACCAGTATGAAGAAAAACATGAGCTTTTTAATCATATGGATTTCTTCCCAAGAATGAATATAATAGCAACAATATAAAGCTATCACTATCATATAAAGTAAAAACATGATAAATTCTACTTACAAGTAGTGGTCTCAAGTGTTGTTGGGATTGTTGGTGGTGCTGCGCTTGTGGTTTCTGCTGGAGAAGAATAAAAACCACACATGATGCCATATGGGGAAGTCAATAAGGCAAATATGATTGGAAACTTCCTCAAACGCTGTCTCAGCTCATAGCAATTTGCAGCTGACAAACTTCAGATCCAGGTTTCTTTCTATTTTAGTAAACCTCAGCAGCTTTTCTCCTCTATTAATCATCAAAGATCCTTGTGAACGCACCAAAACCTGCAGCTGACCCAGAGAGGTTCAGGTGCCCTTGAAGTGAGAAGAGTCCCTCTCTGTTTGCTTTGAGCAGTGTATCTTGATGGTTTTACCTGATCTGATCAGAAATTGATGGCTTTACTTCTTACATGTGAATAGGCTGTGAACAGCTGCCTCCTCCTCCCTTTTTCCATACCAAGAACAACAGTTACCCAAAGCTCTTAACAGAGATGAAGATGACAGAAAGCTATCTGGGGAGATGGTCAGAGCAAAGCCAGTGACAGGATCTGCACATCCCATTGTCTTCCTTCATTCTACACAGCTGCAGACAGGGGGTCTCCAAAAGCTACCTGTGACAGGTTTTGCTCACATTCCCACCACATGTAGGCTACTCTTGTTCCCCTCACCTTCCAACACCGCTTATTTCCTCCATACCATGCTGCTGACCACAGCTGGTGACACAGACTCCGGGTCAAAGAAGGGTTTTCCCTGCTAAGTGTCCTGCACAGGACACTTGATGGAGAGCCCTCCAGGTGGCACCAACAGATTGAAGCTGTCCCATGGGACAGGGTTCTGGCAGGCCAAGAAAGGCGATCTCATCTAAACCCTAGAGATTTAGGTTTTCTGAGATAAGGCTTTGTGGGGTTATTCAAACCCTGGCAGAAGGACCGTGTGTAGACCACCATTAGCTTTCTGCACCAGGGCTGATAACTCTCCAAATGTCATCACAGGATTATGCAAAGGGTTTTAAGGAATTGCCTCATTCCAGCTCAGCTACATTCAGACAATTCCAGGCCCTTGTTGAAGCAGGATATTGAACACTGTATTTCAGAAGGATGTAGGTGTCCTTTGGCAGGGAGCATGCACTGTTAAGAGGGGAGACTGAGATGAGCTCTTAGGCAGAAGCTCTTCCCTGTGAGGGTGCTGAGGCGCTGGCACAGGGTGCCCAGAGAAGCTGTGGCTGCCCCATCCCTGGCAGTGTTCAAGCCCAGGTTGGACACAGGGGCTTGGAGCAAGCTGCTCCAGTGGAAGGGGTCCCTGCCTGTGGCAGGGGTTGGAACTGGGTGAGCTTTAAGGTCCATTCCAGCCCAAACCAGGCCGGGATTCTATGGTACAAGTCCACTTTAACTGGGGGACTGTCCTTCAGAAAAGGCAGTTTTCTGACCACTTTCTGACACATCCCACCACACTGCTCCTCATGCACGCAAGGCTTTAAATCCAGATTAATTAGATGGAAACGAAAGGGCTAAACAGTATCTTCCAGCTCAATATTAACATTCCACCGTAGTTTTCAATATCACTAATTGCACATGAAATGTTTATGGGGGGAGTAAATAACAAGACCATCAAAAACCTGAGCCTGGAAAAAGCCCTGAATAGTTGTTTCTTTTAGTCATTTGATTTGGTTCATTAGTCCAAGTGAAGTTCATTTCAGAACTTTACATCTGAAATAGGAACGGATGGAAAGACGACAGCAATGGCAAATACTTTTAATCTTTATCCATTCCCTGGCTAGGAATTAGACTATGGGAAAATAGAATAATATAAAATTACAGTAATTCCTATTACATTCTAATAATGACAATAATAAAGGGAACAGGGATATGTGCCATACTTTGTTTAATCTAAGGCACTCTTTTGTTAAACACCAATGTGTTAGCCCTAACAACATCATTAAATACAAAAGACATGGTTCAAAGAGCACTTCACACTTCAACATAGGCATGCATTTCATCCAGAAAATAGAGATTAGTCTTTACATCCATTATGCCAACACAAAGAATCAGAATATTAGATCATTGGCTTTACACTACATTGATTTGAATTCCCTTTACCAGGCGCTTCACAAAAAAATAGTGAGAACAATAATTTAAATGCATTAAGCAGTTTCAAGAAAAGATTTTGAATTAATGGCTATAATGCTTGATTGGCTTAGCTCGTGGGTTTGACTAGCTCATGGTTTTTGACAGAGATAAGCTGTGCTGGGAAATCCTCTTTTACCCTTAAATCTCAATATTAGCTTGATGTAAAATATAGCCATGAAGGTGATCAGAAGTGAGACTCTTTACCTGCATCCACCTGAATTTGAAGGCATATCATTACCATCCAAGAGAAGATCATGATAGCAGCCATCTTCTTGGAGCTGCTCATACAGGAGGGCACAACAATTTATAGGCAGAGACGCTGAAGGGTGTAGCTCAGCAGCTCAATCTGTCCCTTCAGTAAGTCAATACCAAACATGCTCCCTCACTGCTCTTACTTCCCTAAATTCCACGACTGTGTTTGATTTATTACCCAACATTTATAGCTTCCTGATTCTACAAGAAGACACCACCTGACATCCTTCCTCGGGGAAGGTAAAGTTCAGAGTGCTTGCTACTGTTTTTCCATCCTGTCGCTCTTTCAGCCATGAAGTTCTGATGCTACCACTAATATAACATGTCCCTTTCTTGGGTTTGAGAGGTATCTGAGCCAAAGGTGCTCAGACATGTAGTCTGTGTAGCAGAGCCTTTATTTCTGCAACTGCACATGTGGATGGATAAGAACATGGTCAGAAACAATCGAGGGGCTTATGGAGACCCTTCTGACTGGCCTGGAGTCCCTCAAGGAGACATAGCAATCAGCTGCTGGGAGGGCATCCTTGGAGATAACCATCATGTCCCCAGTCCTTGTTGTGAAGGTGCCATTTCAGGGACTGAGAAAAATATCACACATAACTTACTGTCATAGAATCACAGAATTGTTTGGGTTGGAAAGGACCTTACAGCTCATCCAGCTCCAACCCCTGCCACAGGCAGGGACACCTTCCACTAGAGCAGCTTGCTCCAAGCCCCTGTGTCCAACCTGGCCTTGAGCACTGCCAGGGATGGGGCAGCCACAGCTTCTCTGGGCACCCTGTGCCAGCGCCTCAGCACCCTCACAGGGAAGAGCTTCTGCCTAAGAGCTCATCTCAGTCTCCTCTGGCAGGTTCAAGCCATTCCCCTTGGCCTGTCCTGCTGAGTTGCCCTGAATTCCCCTAGACTGCTTTAGGAGTATCTCTGCCCTAATAGATGTTGCAAAAACGTGCAGTAGAAGGTAAGTACAGCCATCTTTTTTGGTCCTCTGTGCATCCTTCAATGTGCTACCTCTTCACCAGGGTAACAAGATTCTGACAGTATGTTTAAGTTCTACAAGTCATCTACTGTAACTCCCAAACCACCAAAGTAATCTTTTGGCTTTTGTCACAAACTCCAGCAGAGTCAGTGGTCATACACTGATCGTTGTTAAACTGCACAAACCTCAGAGAACGAGGAATGCAAGCTTGGCCATAGAGGGAAGAACAGAAAATAAGGGAAAATCCATCCCAAATTCTCCATTTCTGAAGCTCTTCATAACGTTACAGGTCCCTTGACACAGTCCTCCTCCTTCCACTTGTATTTACAACGTATTTCAGATAACAGGTAAATCATGGGACCCTACAGTGGATTTTTACAAAGAGAAACTATCTCAGGTCATGGTTGGGGTTTAGTGGATGCAAGAACCCGCATTTGCACAGCACTGTTAAACTTAGCAATGTTTGAACAGGATATAAACCTGCAGATTTGCAGAAACATTTAGCTTGGAAGGGGCCTCTGGAGGCCATCTGGTCCAACCCCCAGTTTAGAGCAGGGTTATCTTCAAGTTTGGCCAAGAGGCTTCGTTATTCTAAGAATTCTGCATCCTTTTCCTAGACAAACTGTGCAAAAGACTTCCAGTAGACAACAATTTGACATACCGCTTGTTCCTGCTGCTAGCTTTACATGGATTTGGATTCGTTACTGATTGGTAAACATATTGCTTCTCAGGAACTTGGAGACAGGTTTCTTGTGTCTCATGGACCATGCAGCACAACTGTCCTGGCCCAGAACAGCCAGCACCCAAACACAACAGCAGAAGGGAGTCAAAAGAAGATCAAAAGGAGAAAGGAAGCACAAACACCATAGAGGGAATGGGGAAAAAGAAAGGATTAGTTTGTTATATGTGCAAATAGTTCATTGATTCTGTAAACATGGGCAGTCTTCTCATGGTCTTGCTAGCAGATAGAGGAAGTGGTTATTTGGAGGAAGTAAGTGATGTGGCTTAGCAAACAGTTTGGGGCAGCTGTTGCATACCTGGAGGGACAAAAGAAAAGCAAAATCAGACTAAAAACATTGAAAACTCAAAAAAAAGCACTTAAAATCTGAATGGAAAAGAAGAACATGTGTGACAGCTCCAAAGATTAGGGTCACTGGTTAACCCAGGTCCTCCAGGAAGTTGCAATTGGAAGCACCACAGCATGGCTATACCATTTGAGAACTGGCATTCACTGCCTGGAGCCCATCTCTGACCTTGGATAAGAATAAAAGTGTGGTGGATTGACCTTGGCTGGCTGTAAGACACCCACCCAGCCCCTCTCTCATTCCTCCTCCTCAACAGAGCAGGGGGAGAATATAAGGTGAAAAAGCTCATGGGTCATGATAAGGACAGGAAAATCACTTCTTGTCAAACAGGGAAAACAGATTCAACTTGGAGAAAAATAATCTGATCTATTGCCAATTAAAATAAACTTGGACAGTGAGAAACAAAGATAAATCAAAATAACACTCTCCCTTTTTTCCCAGGCTTAACTTCATTCCTTCATTCCCAGCTCTTGCTAGCTCCGCCTCCCTGAGCAGTGCAAGGGGGAATAAGGGGGATGGGGCACTCTGATCAGTCTGTAGCAGTTTGTCACTGCTGCTCTGTCATCTTCAGAACGACATCCAGCCTGGCCTCAAATGTCTATAGGAATGGGACATCCACCACCTCTCTGGGCAGCCTGTGCCCGTGTTTTACCACCCTCATTGTAAAAGTCTTCCTAAGCTCTGTTTGCTTGGAACAGTGAAGAACTGGCTCTGTTCACTATAGACTTTTGAGAGCCCATGCATGGCTAGAACAGAACTGATGAAAGACTTCACTTGATTGCAACCTACCAGCAGCAGAGAAGTCACTCACTGATGTTACCCACTATTTCAGACCTTTGGGGCATGTGCTAAGTGTTTGAGTCCCAGTAACAAAATTTAAGTGTGTCCAAGGTTGGTGGCAACTGATGCCAGCAAGAGGTAGGAAGGGCAGTTCAGCATCCATCATCCATCCATCCATCCATCCATCCATCCATCCATCCATCCATCCATCCAAGTTCTCCCTTGAATTCTGCCTTATGCCTGTTGAACAGACTTGATCTAATACCAACAAAACAGCAAGTTGAAAAAGGCAAGCAGTGGCTTGCAGAAGGAGGGTGGATCTGAAACAATCTTATTGTTTGCTGAACACAGAAAGGACAATAATTAGTAGAATGAGCCATTAAACCACAATCCCATAAAATCCCACTGCAAAGTTAAAAAGTTACCATAAACTTCAGGATAACCAGAAGAGTTTGACAGATATCACAGCTTATGTTTTCCTTCAACCAAGCACTCCAAACCCAAAGCTGGTGCTAAAGTTCACAACCTGCCATGAATTGCTTTTCCCCTGAAAATGACAAAGTGTTTTGTCATTAAATAAAGTTTAACACTGCTTTTAAACAAATATTGACACTCCTCCCACATTGTTTATGCTGTGGGTAAGAAACTAACAGTGCTCTGTATTATTAACACATACTTTCGCCTATATGGTTTGGTCAACTTCCTAAACAATCCATTCCATGTAGCTTTGAATTTAGAGTTCCATGAATTTATCTGGGCTGGTCATGTTGCAGTTGTGCCTCCTTTTCCCAGTATCAGTTGTAATTGCATCAAACATTTCTGCCATCCTGGCAAAATAAATACGCCCATAGCCAGAGGAAATGTCAAAGCCAAGGACATTTCTATTAGAAAGGAGAGAGACTGTGTCCATGAATACATTTAAAGAAATAAAAAAACCCCACAAAAATATGCTTTCTGAAGTGAACAACTGTTTGACCAGCACTGCAGCATCTGTAAAGAAAGAGGCTAAACGTGCACACACACACTCACTGCTTTCACAACTAGTTCTACTTTGATCACTCAAGCACGGCAATATATGGCATACAGATATGGGTCTGAGCCATGAAGGCAAACAGCAACTACATCATTCCCAGTGACTGTTTTCAGTCACTATAAATTCCATTCTATCAACAATCACTCCCCAGGCTGCTTCCCATCCCAACCTTGCACCCAAATACTCCCTGACTTATTCAAGACCCAGCTGCACTATCAGCAATTCTTCTTCTTCTTTAATTACCCATATAGTAGGAACAGGATGGCTTGCAGTTCCCACACAGCACGAACACAAATTGATTTCATCGAATCCTAGACTGGTTTGCATTGGAAGAGACCTTAAAGCTCATCCAGCTCCAACCCCTGCCAAGGGCAGGGACACCTTCCACTAGAGCAGCTTGCTCCAAGCCCCTGTGTCCAACCTGGCCTTGAACACTGCCAGGGATGGGGCAGCCACAGCTTCTCTGGGCACCCTCTGCCAGCGCCTCACCACCCTTGCCCTTCTTCGTTGTTGTAATGTGTCTGCCAAAATATCACATGGTATTTGCCAAGTGCCCTCCAACCTAGTGAGTACTCAGGGCAATATTCTCAGTCAATACTGACTTCCAACCCCAAATGCCAGAAATTCAGACATTTAAGGCTGTACCCTGGAAGCCCTCCAAGCCCAAGTGCTTACCAAAGTTAGGGATGACTAGAAACATCTAAATGCAGGCTCCAGCCACTGGCCACAGCTGCAGCCTGACACTGATGCTCTCCACAGAGGCAGCCCCAGCCCTCTTTGCTCCTGCACTGACCTTCTATTGGAGATACGGGATCAGATTAAGGCACTTTGCCTTAGGTTTCTGTGCCATTTCCTTGTTCTTGAGAGTCACTGCAGTGTCTGGAAAGAATTTTCTGTGGCTATTGTTTTAAATAAATTGACTGTATTTCTTTGCTGAAGCAGACCCTCCTGAAAGCACAATTTCCCTTGCTTTGGCAAGGGTCTGATTCAGAAACAGAAAATGCCCTAAAGCAGCTCCCAACCAGATTCCCTGCAGGACAGCGGTGGTGAGAACTACAGCCGTACTGTACCATTCTATGGAACTACACTATTACATAGAAACAATGCTGACAGCATATCACAATAACAGGGCACCAAGCAAAACTTAAGAGGCAAAATCCTCCCAGAAAACCATGTTCCTTACCAACATCAAGCCCTGCCTGACCCTTCCAATAGGACTGAGTCCCAGGAGAGCTCAAGGGTGGTGCCACCCCACTCACTGAACCAGCCATCTGGCCAGCATCATGCTGAACCACTTCACTTCCAGTGACACCCACAACAATGGGGCACCTTCTCCAAGTTTCCCTTCAAGATCTCCCATAGAATAAACATAAAAAGGAAAAAAATGAAAGTCATAATATGATGTGGTTTTATAAAATGAAGTCAGTCTGACTCCTGCAAAGCCCACCCCAGACTGTACATCTCGTTGCCTTTGTGAGCAATGCCCACTCCCATAGAAGAACCTATATAAGCTTGACTTGGACATCAGCTCATTTTAGAAAGACTATTAGCCCTTCTGAGTTCTTGTTGCCTGGGAGAAATGCAGGCAAAGAAAACAGGCTTAAGAAATGTATTTCCATAAACCAAGTTTTAATGTAGGCATCCTGATATCCAGAAGTCTCATCCAAAAGACTTCATTCTTGTTCAAAAGGTTCATCATTCTGATAAGTGTAAATGTTTGGTAGGGTGCTGGAATTGCTTTCCTGTAATGAGTGCAAGTGTCAAGTTTTAGTAGTAGTTATATATTATAACATAGTTAACATAATATTAGCATGGGGATGCAACTTTGACCTAAAGGGTTTGCACAGGAAATCAGCATATTTGAACATAAAAATTAATGGTTGATTCTAATTAACAAGATTTACAATTACATAAAATAAGTATTAGTTATTTGACTGTTATATGGGAGTTACATAAAGATTTCCCTACATTAACATCTGGATATCATGACATCTAGATTGAGATAACTAGAATAAATCCTTTCCATTTTAGCAACAAAACTTCTACCACTTTGTTCTCTGTTTAAGCAAGTCTTGTGTGTCACAGATAAGAAAGTACATACTGCCTTGTTCAATCTTTGGTTCACCTGATGGCCAACAAGTGCATGGTACATCTGCAATGGAAAGCCTGTTGTGTATAAAGGCTTTCTAATATGGGATTTTATGTGTTGCCCTAATTTGTGAGTGAAACAGCTGAGAAAAGAGGGAGTCAGAGCTACAAAAGACCAGTTCAATCAGCACAGACAGCCTGTAGAAGTACCCAAGACAGACTTCCAATAAAGTTAACTCTCCTAGTAGAAAACATGTTATTTCAGTAATATGGGTAGTATATTTATTGTAATAATATTATATTATAATTTATTTTTATTTAATATATATGTATCTTACTATATTGTATGTAATTTAATATGGGAGTTATGTAGAGTTGAGCAGTAAACGTAACATTCTCTGACCATGTTTTACTGATGATAACGATGAGGGGTGCACTCCCTCAGCCACAGATGACTGCTAACCCTGTGCCTGACTTTCACAAGCCCCATCTCATCAGGGGGATGAGCAACACTGTGATTGTGCTGCCACAGCTGCACTCAGCAATTCAAATGCACTTCACCTCTCAGCCTCCCTTGGCACCTGTAGCACCCTTCTTCTCAAGTAAGATGCTGTCTCTGGCTGCGCTTTCTGATTCATGTGTGGGGAAATGTACTCTTATTCTCCAGTCAGTTAGAGGTGTGTTTTATTACAGGTTTGTTTTGCACCAGAGTGACAATGAGAGATTCTTTAGTGTTTTATTTGCCTGTTTCTGGTTGACTTGCAGGTTTGGGGTTTTTCCTGAAGAGCAAAGCTGTAGTGGCTTTTAAACCAGCCATAGCACCCTGAAACCCTCCAGTTTTCCAGCCCAGACTGTAGAATCTGCTTCCTTGCCAGACACATGAACTTAGCCCTGATGCAGACAAAAGAAATCTACTCTTTCATTGCCAGATCTGCCCAGTTTCTTGGAAAACTGGGATCAGCTCTGTTACGAGGACAACTTTCAGCTGTTCTTTCTGAGCAGACGCTAAGTTCAGGCTTCCATGGACACCTGCTTCCCCCCCTGCATCCCCGTCCTCCTGCGAGGTTACCCCACTCACCACCGCCATACGCAGCACCAGCAGACAGTGCTCTAGTGGTTGACTCCGGACAGGGTGTGCGCAGGTTCCAGAGAGGATGGTGCTGAGTTTTTAGCTTCAATTCGCCCCCTCGTGGACTTACCTGACCAGAGGCTCTTGGCAATTCCGATTTCAGCCCCGTGCGCTGCTGCTCTTCTCTCAGCTTTAGGGGGCTCTGGGAAAGAGGGCAGACACAGCCTAAATCACAGCTTTATCAGTCAATAACATCTCACAGCCATAAGTTCCTCTGCAGAGTGGTAATGTGCACCATTAGCTTCATTTTGAAGGGGAAGGAAGGCTGTGCTTTCACTGGGAGCAGCCATAACAAGTGAACAGAACAAAGAAATAAAAGCCAGGGAATGGCTTGAACCTGCCAGAGGGGAGACTGAGCTGAGCTCTTAGGCAGAAGCTCTTCCCTGTGAGGGTGCTGAGGCGCTGGCACAGGGTGCCCAGAGAAGCTGTGGCTGCCCCATCCCTGGAAGTGCTCAAGGCCAGGTTGGACACAGGGGCTTGGAGCAAGCTGTTCCAGTGGAAGGGGTCCCTGCCCGTGGCAGGGGTTGGAGCTGGATGAGCTTTAAGGTCTCTTCCAACACAAATCAGTCTGGGATCCTGTAAGTCTATGAAATGTGGCAACCCCCTATGTGCCATCTGCCCTAGGAACTCAAGAGCAGCAAGCAGGATGATACAGAAAAAGTGCTGCAAGAGAGTCATAACCTGTAAAAGATGTGAGTTGGCAAGGTTAGATTGCCTTGGAGTTCCAAAGATGATGGGATGAATTCGTCCAAAGCAATGGTGCTTAAGCTCTGCACGCTATGGTGCTTCAAATGAAAGCATGGGAGCACATAGCACTGCAAAGTGCAGGAAGAGATTCAGTGCTATGATCAGCCTGTTTGGATTAACAGCAGTTAAAGGTATAACTCTAAGAAGAAAAACAGTGAATGTGAGTTAAAATGATGACAGGAATGGAATGGAGGAAAAGAAGGGAGAGCAGGCTGCCTGTATAGTAAGATGGACAAACAGCTTTAATTATTCAGGGAGAGTAGTTCCATGTGTTTGTACATGAGCCTTTGAATAGAAAATCTATTTCTTCTCACACCCCTGACAGATCACATTCCAGCAGCAGTGCACAGCTATAGCACAGTCCACTGAGACTGTCCCTCGGACATTGACAGTGCAAACTTCCTGAAAATCACTGTGCTCTCTGCATAAGCACAGAACAAAAAGGGAATGGACAGAAAGAAAGATTTCATTTTCCTGTCCAGCACGTTATGCAGTACTTCCAAGCTACTAATGTTAATTCCTTACCAAATGCAGTACATTTGACTCCTATCTTTAGCTTTGACTCATTTTCTCCCTAATCAATTCCTAATTATCATCCACTTCCTTAGGGAGTTTATGGGGACAAGTACTGCAGTACCATGACTACTAAACAAACCACTTAACAAATGAAGTTACTGCATATTCACAGAGTAACAGTACAAAGAGGCTAAACTGGATGAAATCCTGAAGACCAGTGGGTCTAGCCCTGACTCTTGCAGAAGGGATGGAGTTTGGGGGTTGCAGGGAACAAAATATATGGGGTGCGCATCAGGCATCTGAGCATCACAACTGGACACACAGCACAGGAGGTATAGATGTAGAGAGTACACACAATAAGAATGCAGATATCAGCAAAGCTTTCTGCTATGCATTTCTATACAGTCAAGAAGGAGAATGGCCTTCATGTTTTGAGTGACACTACTGATCCCATTACCTCCAGGTAACTTCATCAGATGCTGGATGGGAGGTTGCCAAGCTCAGGTTTTCATCCTAAAGTCAAGGGTAGAGCAAGATGAGGCAGAGCTTCAGCTATCTCTTCTTTGCCTGGCTCTTTCCTATCTCTGAGACAATTCTGCCTCTTGGTGTGTGAAGAAAGCCTCACAACAGCTCGCTGACACTGAACTTCACAGTGTGACTTAACATCAGCTCTGCGTGTAATTTTGGTTTGCTCTCATTGACAGGCAATAATGGGGAGGGACTTGGAGCAAGGGGAAGGGGGGAAAACAGAGTAAAGGAGCATAGAATCATAGAATAATGTGGGGTGGAAGGGACCTTCAAAGGTCATCTAGTCCAGCCCCCCTGCAAAGACCTTCCACTAGACCAGATTGCTCAGAACCTGTGCTTTCTAGGTGGAAGAAACAGTGGGAAATAATAAAGGAATCTAGGGACAGTGGGAATTATCTCTACAATAACTCAATCAAGGAGATTCCCAGAACTTCAAATGAATATTTATGTATTTATTCTTACTGTAAGAATGGCAGTGACAACCTACCATTGCATGCAAATACATACTCAGTGGCACTCCCCATTCACTGCTCTGGGTTGGTGGCTACTAACTTCTTGATCACCACTATTCCCCTGGACATTTGCTACTGCAGATTTAATCACCTCCACAGTACTTTTCTGCTCTACAAGAAGAACATGTACATAATCTAATGCCCTGCTCAATGTGTGTCTCACTGTAATTTGGAAAGGTGTAGTTTTCAAACATCCTCAGCTTCCTTAACACAAATAGAAAAGGGTTATGGGGAGGGAAGGAAAGAAAAAAGTCCTCTGCTATTGAAACCAGAGGACCTTACTGCTTGGCACATAAGCCACAGAGACCAGACAATTGTTAGTCATGATCATTTGTTTTACAGCTTGAGACATTTCCTTCATGGAATAAATGAACTGGCTTTGCAAAACTACCTCTGAGTGTAGCCACACGTAGCCATCTACTCGGCATCACACACGCAGCGACTCCAGTTTCCATTTCAGACATTCCAAAATACTGGCAATCAAGCCAGAATGTCCAGTTTCCCTGATTTAACGTCCAACACTTGCTAAAATTTCCAGGAAACTGATATTTATATGAACTGTGCCAAAGCTTTTCTGTACAAAGTATTTTCAATTGCACTTTGGAAAGAACTGAAGTAGCAAAGAACAAAACCCAGTCCAGATCTGTAACTCGATAATACATTAAAAATACGAATCCAAATTCATTATATTAATGACAAACTTTGCTTCTGTTTCTCTGCTTATCACTAATCTTGTTTTAAATGCTTAAAGAAATAATTCAGAGACAGTTTTGATTGCAACACAGACTCATATAATAGGGTTGGAAAGGACCTTATGATCATCTAGTTCCAACACGGGTAGCTATAAAAGTGGCTGGATATTAGAAGAGTTAATGCTAAACATTCTTCAGGATATACATGGGGTTATGGATAGCTGATGCAAGGAAATTAATTATAAATAAAACATAAATCAGAAAAAACACTTTTAAACAGATGATGGAAAATGGGTGCAATAAGAGAGCATCTCACATCCCACTAGATGGAGCTACGGGCTAGAAAGCTGGTCACATATTTCACTAATCCCAATGGTGCAGAAAAAACCATTTACAGAAGTCATGCTCCTACTGCACACGCAAATCCTGAGCTATTGTCCTGAGGTATTTATGCTTCACAGTAGCTTCTACATAAATCAGAGGCATAAAGATGTGCTGTGCTAGCTGTCACTGCAAGGCCATCATCAGTAAGCCCAAAGTAGCTAGCTAGAAACAAAGGAGAAAAGTTAATGGGTTTGCATATTAAGAGACCACAACAACAAAGAACAAAGCGAATCAACTCTCTTTGCAAATTATGAAACAATTGTTTTGAAATAAAAAGGCAGATGAATAATGACTTCTGTTTTAAACACAATTTTCTGGCTTTGGGAATGCTTGATTTTTGCTACGTGGGTTAGGTGCAGTAGCGAAGAAGGTGATTTCAATTCACTTTTGCTGAGAGCTGTATGTCACCTCACTGTGCACTACACAGGGCTGCAGAACATAATCCTGCTTCAACAGGAAGCTCAAACATGCATCAACATCAGCAAGATGAACCTGCAGTGTAAATACGCTACAAAGCACCTCGGCAAGATCATTTCTACTTTGCATCTTTCATGCTCAACAGTACTGCAGACCTCCAGTGCTTGGCACTGTGTCACCTTGGCAGATTCCCAGATGTGTGTGATTTACCACAGCAGCGGAACAAGTAAATCAGTAATGAGGTGTTCAGTCATGTCAAGTGTCAATACACTGTATGGCTGGGTAAGTTTGTAGTGATCCAGGCGAGTAAGGGCAGGCGCTGGTGCCTGGGGACAAAGAGCTCCTAGGTTGGGGTAAGCTGGCTGAAACAGAACTGAAATACAGCTGAAGGGAGAAGGAGCACTGTCAGGGATCCAGGTCTAGAGGAATTCTTGCTGTAATTATGTGGAATGCAGCCCTTTCTTTGTAAACCGTGAAGTGCCAGCTACCCAGTGGAAGAGTTCTACTAAGAAGCTGTTTCCAGAAGAGCAGCACATTTAGGAATGACAGTCACCAGAACTTGTCTGTAGCCCTTGGATTTATTGTCTGAGATAGATATTTCAACAGAGGCAAGGAAAGGCTGTGCAGCCTATTGTTTACCAAACAAGTAATTACACTGTAATTAAATTTAGTTGATTGTTCTCCTTCACAGTGAGACAATCCCATTCACTAGCCAAGCTTCAAGGGCATCCATAAATACACGTATAAAGATTAGTCTCTCTGTTAGAAAAATGCTCAATATCTTAGCCAAAACCAGGTCCCACTATACACACATAAGCACGCAAGAGACTGTGTATTAAACAGCCTGTTTGAAAGAGCTTAAGGCCAGATCTACACTGCTTACAAATGTCCTAATACCTGAACTAGAGTGGTACTGGATCTGTGATCTACAATATGATGATTTCTATTGAGGAGAAACAGATTTTAGGCACTGGTGAAGTAGTAATGAAAACAACAAGGAAAATGTATTAGCATCTGGAAGACAGGCAATCAGCAATAGCTAACATGACAAATTCGAGCCAGCCATGGTAGGAAAAGCAGATGCACAAGAGCACAAATACAAGCACATAGTGAAAAACAAGTGTTTTGGTTTATGATGATAACAAGGAGACCATCAGGACATTCTTTTCCAGGCAGATGTGCTGTTCAAAGAAAAACACTCCCCAATGAGAAGGAAAACGAATCACTCACAAAAGGTTCTGTTGAATTCTTTTAATAACACTAAGAAAATATCATAGTATTAAAGTCCTGCATGGGATCCTCAAGAAGTTATTTCAGTTGGGATTTCTTCGTGTTTATAAAATAAAGTTCTTCCCCCCCCCCCCCATTTGTGTTTCTTTTTCAACCAACTACTCCTTTAGAATGGCATTTCCAGTTAAAACACAGCTAACCTGATAAATACCTGAATACCACACCACACATTGTGTGCGTGGGTTTTGTTTAAATCTGAGCGGAAGTAACGGTAAATCTATTCAACACAGGGAAGCAAACGTCGATCTGTTAAGCGGGGAATGTAACAGCCAGCAAAGAATACATTGCATACATAATACAGAAGGAAAACATTATCGTCTGGAGTACGTGAAATTACACTGATTTTGCACCTTACACCTATTAGAAGTTACTCTGTTGGCCAATACTAATCCACTGAAGAAGCAGAATGTTGGTCAGAAGTCTAATGTTTCCTGTACCAGCACAGAGAGAATATAAGCAGTCCAATGCTGTTAAAAAGAAAACATGAAATCCAGCTCATGTTTCTGGTTAGGGATCGATTTCTTCGGGAACTACTGTTAACATAACATCTTCGTTGCCCCTGCGTACGACCATGTTCAGCGTACTGTCCTTTTTAATAATGTCACTGACATCACTGGCTGAACTTATCGACTGTCCATTGATGCTTATAATCACATCGTTGTCCTTCAGGCCACCACTGAAAACACAAAGCAGCAGTGTGTTATTCTAATTGCCATCTCATTGTCATTACAACAGTGCTTAAAACCCAAGATTGCTGTGTTTTTCCTATTTGCCACCCAAAGGCAGTTGCACAGGGACGCAGCAGGCATGCAAAAAGCAATTGGAATTTATGAAGTGGTGGTGATTACAACACGATACAGAAACCTCAGAAATCGGATGGAGGTACAAGTTTGGTGAATCCCATATTTCACTGTCTTTAAGGGAATTCACTATTGCAAATAGCGCAATAATTCTGCAATAAGGAACCTAGATGCTGATTTGGTACAGGATGGAGGCGTATTTCCTTCGTAAAATAATTGTGACCAGGCACTCATGTTAGAGGGGAAATTTCCCAGGCTTATTCATGTATACAATCTGAGTGGCACTATGTGTTAACACATGAGGAATTCTAGTCCCAGATCCATACTGTTCTCCATACCTAACCAAAACACAAAGATCAGGTGATTTGCCAGTAAAACCTGAGCAGAAAAACACACACAGCAATCTAACCCCGTCACCAAAAAGCATGTGTGTCCTTCCTCTTCCTTGTCCATAGCCCTCAGAATCCTTTCTCTTGATCTCAGCAGCATATGAAAACTAAAACCTTCTCCAACTTAAAGCAAGACATATAATCACAGAATGGTTTGGGTTGGAAGGGACCTTAAAGCTCATCCAGTTCCAACCCCTGCCACAGGCAGGGACACCTTCCACTAGAGCAGCTTGCTCCAAGCCCCTGTGTCCAACCTGGCCTTGAACACTGCCAGGGATGGGGCAGAACCTGTGGCTACAGCTTCTCTGGGCACCCTGTGCCAGCACCCTCACAGGAAGAACTTCTGCCTAAGATGTAACCTAAATCCCCTCTGTTCAAGTTTGAACCCATTACCTCTTACCCTATCACTACAGTCCCCGATGAAGAGACCCTCTCCAAATCTTTGTCAGCCCCTTTAAACACTGGAAGCTGCTATGAGGTCTCCACGCAGCCTTCTCTTCTCCAGGCTGAGCAGCCCCAATTTTCTCAGCCTGGCTTCAGAAGGGAGGTGCTTCAGCCCTTGATCATCCTCATAGCCCTCCTGTGAATCCAACAGCTCGATGCCCTTCTATGTTGGGGACATCAGATAGGCCAGAACTGGAGCCAGCACCGCAAGGCTCCTCTGTCCAGGGCTGTCTCTCTCCCTGAGCTGGCTGAGATTGCTGCTGGTACCAAGAATCAGGATGGTGAGGAATACCATCAACCACAGTGTCTTGCCCAATCTTGCACAATGATCTGGCTCCAAGTTGTGGAAATATTAACCAAGTAACCAGATCAGACATGATTCAACCTTTCAATATAATCCTTCTTCACAAAACCACAGAGCAGTCATCAGCCTCTTCCGCCCACAGAAGACGCCTTACATGAGTGTCTCCTGCAAGCAGGATGCTTTGGCCAATGTTTGCAACAAATCCGGTTGCCTACTGAAGACATGGCTTAAAACATGTTCATTGGAGAAACCATTCCAGATTATCTCAGTCTCTCATGCAGTCTCTATATCCAATTCATACCCAGGACAGGGCACTGCAGAACTGTTCTGGTCCCCTACCAGCATGTCTACACAATAGGCATTGGAGGGCAAATGGCAAACCCATTGGCAAAAGGACTAGGAGTGGGGGAGACAGAGCAAACATGGGCTGCGTTTTAATTGCATTCTGATTTGAGTTTGCCTCCCAAGTTACGAGGCTGCAGTGCCTCACATTTCTTCTACCTCTCTAATATCCTTCTCCCACTCTCTGTTGTTATTTGCATTCCTATAACAATTTCTCTGCAGCTTCAGATTGGACCTTCTTGCCAGGGCAGTCAGTTCAGTCCCATGCTGGAGCAGCCACATTATTTCTACACGAACTGCAGTTTAATGTCACATTACAGACATACGCCAGTATTCTGCATGAACACTGCTGACAAGAGGGATCATCTACAAAGCACAGCAATAATTCAGAGACCACATTAGCTAAAGCTACATATCTTACAGTGACATCCAAACTACAATAAGGAGACATCATCCAACCATAGAACTGTAGAATAGGTAGGATTGGAAAGAACTTTAAGATCATCTACTCCTTATAGTCTCTCTAAGAGATAACACATGCCTGCTCCAAGTAGCTTTCTGCCTACATGCCTTTGGTGCTACATAGGCCTTTGCTGCCATGAAGATTTACTCTCGTCTTAAATGACCTGCAGTTTCAGAAAATGAACAAATTTTCCCATTTCCTACCTAGGATTATTCAGCGGTTTCATATCAAGCAAACTTTGAAAGTGTCTCCAGCAGGAGCCAGACTACCACTGCTGGTGACCACAGACCACATAGAATCATAGAATGGTTTGGGTTGGAAGGGACCTTAAAGCTCACCCAGTTCCAACCCCTGCCACGGGCAGGGACACCTTCCACTAAAGCAGCTTGCTCCAAGCCCCTGTGTCCAACCTGCCCTTGAACACTGCCAGGGATGGGGCAGCCACAGCTTCTCTGGGCACCCTGTGCCAGCGCCTCAGCACCCTCACAGGGAAGAACTTCTTCCTTATATCTAACCTAAATCTCCCTGTCTAAGTTTGAACCCATCACCCCTTGTCCTATGACCACCTGCTCTTATAAAAAGTCCCTCTCCAGATTTCTTGTCAGCTTCCTTTAGGTATTAGAAGACTGTTATAATGTCTCCTGTACATCAGCCAGGCATCTCATGAAGTGTGGTACCAACCAGCATGTGAGCTTCTAAGCAAACACTGAGTAACATGAAGAAAAAGATCAGTCACCCAAAACCAAAAGCTCTTCCCAGTAACACGGCTCCTGAAAAAGCTCTCACATAGAACAGCATCTCCAGCCTAAGAGAGGATTTCATCCCTGATGGGGGAAAGCCAGGAGAGATGCTGAGTTTGTCCAGCACTGAAGTGCTTGGGCTGAATTGGACACATCTTCACTAGGTGGTCACAAAGCTTCTCCCTCACCCTCCTGCACGAGGGAGCAGCAGGGCCGCGGGGAGCATGCACAAGCAAACGTCTTTATTCAGCACTGGCATCGGTACAACAGATGTCTTGGATGCAGTCACTGAGAAAAAATGAGGACGAAGTTTCCACGCCCACTGAATCCTTGCCCTTTTGGTTGGGAACGCTGACAGAGCTCCTGATATGTTCCCAATATTGCCCATCAGGGACCGGCCTAAAACCACAAACTGATTTCCAACAGACAAGCTAATAGCAATCAGATGGTCACAACTGTGTTAATTTAGCATGATGAAGATAGCCAGTTAAGCAGAGAACATTCCCTATCATGACCCCCTTAAGTCAGTGGCAGTGGTTTTCAGAAAAAAAGACTTCAACTTACGCTTCAGCTGGTGTTTCTGGAATTACTTCAATAACATAGGCCCCAGAGACAACATCAGGAAAGTCTTTATGGCGATCCTTCAGCTCTCTAGCTTTGCTGGAAAATGAAGAAACAGCAACAAAAACATTTTGACAAGATAGGAAAAAAAATAAGCAGGCATTTTTGCTTAGTTAAGTCACTTAACATTCACTAGCTGAGGTATTTTACACATGTTGATGTGACACTTCCCAATTCATTTTAACCCTTACAAGTGTTTCAAAGAATTATTACACTTTTTTTTTTGCACACATACAGTTTTTAATGCCTATTTCTAGTAATTGAAATTGTTTCAATACATACAGAGGATCATAAGTAAAACATTTCAAAACTTCGTCTTTGGAATTACCAGATCCTGAACATCTAAAAACCCCCTTCAGGTTTCAATGCTTTGTTATACCTGTGATTCTGCCCATGGGAAAACTTCTGGTTATTTCTACAGGATGTACTAACACCTACTCATGAGTCTTTTCTGGTTTGGGAATGAGTAAGGAAGTCCACACAAAAGCTTCATTTTGTATTAAGTGAATAATTTAATGAACATGATTTTATAGTACCGGAAATATGTACATAGCTGCTGCGATTCTTGAAAACATACAACAGTAACAGAGCCCCAGGACACACCAACAATCACTACCTAGTCTCTTCTGAAGCGTTAAGGGAAAGAAAAAGCCAAGGTGTTGCTTAAAAGCTGGCTCAGTACAAGAGTCTACAGGAGAGTTCCACCATGTAGCAGATGAAAAAGAGCAAAAACTGGCTGTGAGTTGTCACCAGCACATACAGGGGCACACGCTGCTGGTTCAAACCTCCTTGTTTCTGCACATCCAAGAGCTTGATCCAAATGCATGCACTTCGGGAAGGTGAGGAACCACCACCTTTACTTACCTAGGAGTTAGAGACATCATTCGTATGCCAATGTATTTCTTTTTGGTTATAGCTTTTCCTACAGAAAGGAAAAATGGGTTTTTGTCAACTACTCGTACTTTTGAAGTACTTACTTAGTCTTTTGAAGTACATTCAGAAATGTACTTCACAACTCTTTCAGAGCAGTGAAGTACAGTACCTTTAGCTTGTCTGTCATGGGATTCAGTTAGGAACTTTTTGATTTTATCCGATGGGATAGCAAACGAGATCCCTGCTGTAACTTTTAACGTGTTAATTCCAATAACTTCACCATCCTGGAGAACGAAGAAACTGCTATTAGCAAACGTGAAACAGCTCAAAGAGAAATGGGTGTTTTCTCCCAAACAACCACAGACACGCAACACACTCTGTAGCTGGGTTTTCAAGTTGCTAAATGACTTCTTTAAATCTAATTTTTTGAGCGTATTGATAAAAAACTATTCCACAATATTTAAAGCTGATGGGGATATTCATCTTCTAGCAGAAGAGGGACCAGAGCTGGGCAGCTCTCCTGCTTCCAGCAGACAAGCGGCATATTCTCAGCCAATTTTTGTCTGTTTATTTCAGCAGGCACCTCACGAAGCACAGCACCAAGCAGTTCTGAGCAGATATTGCATAATAATATAAATGACAGTTCACCAAAATCAAAAGCTTTTCCCGGTACTGTGGCTCCAAGAGAGAGTTTCAGATCAAACATTCTGCTCTCAGCTGCTGATTCAAACTCTTTTGAAATCTCAGCGGCTTCCCTCCCTCGTATACCCCAGATAAAAGCTATCCAACTGCAGTTCTTTAAGAGGTTACTAGTGCTGAAACTGTACTTTGAGTTGGGGAGAAAAAGATGCCAAATCTCCAAGGCAGAAACTGTGGCTACCTCCTTCCAGTTTGTGCTGTCCCTCATCGAGGACCACTGCCTTGCCTCCCTTTGACCCCATGTGCTTCATCTGAGAGACTTCACACAGCGGTTAGGTTTTGTAACTTGCTTCAGTTGTTCTCTCTGGGGCTTATCCACAGTTGCTGGAGGTCAGTGCTAACTATGTTGTACAACAGCAGTAAATAAACCCTAATATCCTGATAAATACAACCCCCTCAGTGTGATTCAAAATAAAGGGGGTTTTGAAACATTATGCTGAGTTGCAGTATAAAAACCCCCCAGTACTGTCAGTTGCATGGTACACAGTGAGGGCAAACACCTCCATTTTAAAATGTGCTTCTAACTTTTTGCAAGGCATGTGGCAAAAAAAAGTTGGGCATTACACTTGCTCAAAACTATGCAAACTGCAAAGACCTTAAATATTGTAATCCAAGCACATTTCGGGACTCGCCAACATGAACACAGAGCAGTGATTAGTAAGAGCCATGTGAACTTTGTGTAGTCAGCCAGATATAAAGCTCTGAATCACGATTCTGGTGTGGGGCTTTGTTTGTTTGTTGGTTTGAGTGGGGTTCTTAGTTTTGTTTTTAAACTAAAAAGTAATAAGCTTGATACTCAGCAAACATAAAGAAACTCTTACCAGATTTACTAGGGGTCCTCCGGAGTTCCCATACTGAAAATAAACACAATGCAAGAACATGTTTTAGTATCTACCTCTTCACTTATGGCAAGCAAAACACTAAAGAGATTTCTGAAATGTTTCTGTAGCATTTTTTTCCTTGTCTATTAAATCTGTGCAACAGAAGAGTCCAACATCCAAACCCACTAACTACACTTAACATCACCCCTTTTAGCTGAGCTTTGCAAATGCTTAGTCCTTCTTCTCCTGCCAAAGTTAAGAAAGCCAAGGTTTTTCTTTTGTTTTAACAGTACCACACTAGCAACTTCAGAAGATTTTAGGACAGCTCTGGGAGCTGTTAGAGAAGATTTCTTACAAGGCCAACAGCAGAAGTACAAAACCCATTGTTTTGCCTGAATGCAGAAACAAGCTTGCATCCTTAAACTAAGCTTGGCTTCTGTTTTAGCAAACACGATGGATTTTGAAAAGACACTTATTTGCCAGGGAAAATGCATCCTGCCTTGTAAGAATTTTGAAGTGAAGGCAGATATTGTACTTAGTGTGGTTCCTTGGGGGTTTTCAAACAACCATCAAGTGCTGCTGGAGTGCAGATGTCCGTATTTACAAGGATGAAAGGAAGGCCAGCTACCCTCACTGCTCTTAAGAACTGTATCACTGCTGAGATTTTCAAACTGCTCAAGAAATATAAGAGCTGGAGGGGATAAGGCTCAAAGCAGGACGCACGTTGATAATGGCATCTGTCTGAATGTAGTCCATATCGGAGTTGCGGAGCCCCAGCTCCTTCCCTCCACGTTGCGTAGTACTGACAATCCCTGTTGTCACTGTGTTCTGCAGGGAAAACGGACTTCCAATCGCCACCACAAATTCGCCTGGCCTCAAGTCTGCAGATTGACCGAGCAGAAGAACTGGCAATTTACCCTACAAATAAACATCAAATTAAAGTGAGAGTAGCAAAAGAAGAAACAAGAAAAATTCATATGTTAAGACACTACTACACAGCGAGAACAAACTACGGAAGCATGAATGCATCAACGGGGCAGAGAAAAAGAGAGAGGCTTTTATCTCTTGGAGACTTTGCTTGTTCTGCCTTCTTTGAATATTTCATGTGGCTTGGGACAGAAACATCTCAACAAGTTTCTCCTCCAATGAGTGGGCTCTTTGCGCTGCGGTACTTTTTCCACAACAGGTACCCATTAAATCAAAACCAGTTAACACACCAAAGGAATAGTTCCTCCCTGCTGTTCAAAGCAAGCATTTGAGGACACTATGAATGAGCTCTTTCCAACAGCTTCTTGAAATGATTAGCCAACAGCTGCTGAAATAAAAGTAATATTGAGAGTGAGCACTACAGTCATGAAAGCAACAGGCTTTCAAGTGTATCAAACATGTATATGTGTAGTTAAAAGCATTTTATATTCTCATAAGACACCAGTTAATGTTTCATCTTACTTTGTTTTCAATACAGTATCTCTTCTAAACAATTATATTGCCTCCTACATACACTGATTTAAAGACTTTATGGGATTTTTCTATTCTGACAGTAAGGAATACCAATATACTTTACTTTCAAGATCTTATCTCTAATCATATTAAATATCATGTTACTGAAGACATTCCCATTATGGCACAAAGCATTCTTAAAATCCAGCATCAAGAAGGAAGGGAAGGTTGGATCCACACAACCTCACTCAATGCAATGGATCAAGGGAACCGCATGTGGTTGCGACAAGATGTGTTGTATCTGCACAGGAACTGAACTGGCTGGATAACAGATGATTCCAGCTGGACCAGTAACTCCCCCTGCAGCAATAAGAAAACAGCTGGGAAGCTCTTAAGGCCTCCTACTCACCAAGTAAATAGAGAAGGGTGTTCTGAAACAGATCATACTTGAAATAAATACTTTGCCTTTCTTTACCACCTGTGTGTAAAACATTGAGCAGCATTCCTCCTTTCCTTTGCATTTTTAAAGTCTTTACCCTTTCAGTGATGCAACACATTTTTTAATCTGCCAATGATCCTGACCCTCCCCAGGTATTTAACTACATATTTACAGTGAGGGTGCTGAGGTGCTGGCACAGGGTGCCCAGAGAAGCTGTGGCTGCCCCATCCCTGGCAATGTTCAAGGCCAGGTTGGACTCAGGGGCTTGGAGCAAACTGCTCTAGTGGAAGGGGTCCCTGCCCATGGCAGGGGTTGGAACTGGGTGAACGTTAAGGTCCCTTCCAACACAAACCACTATATAAACCATTCTATACTTAATCATGTCACTAGACTATTTCTATTAGCATCAATGGACCTCTACATGTACAAATTCAGGTTTCAGGTTAAGGATTTGGAGGATTAGAAGGTTACTGAATGCAAAATCAGAAGTCTGAAGGGATGCATGTTTTGCTTAGCAAACCTAACCTTTATCGAGCTTTCCTTCACACATCCCCCACTTAGAAAATTCCTTCGTTTGCTCAACAAACCCAGCCACAAAAAGAAAAAGGCTTTGGTATAAACTTTCACAATAGAACAGTGGTTCTAGATGCAGGGGAGTCAATACCTAGAGATTAACTTAAACCAATTTTCAAGGAGTTACTATATTAAAAACCAGAGTACCTTTGAGGTATTTCTTGAGCTCTGTACCTAAAGCGGAGGCACAAATTGGCTTAATGCCTTGTAATCCATTCCTCCTGGAAAACTTGTAAAGGTGCTTTATTCATCCCATACATGTTCCAAGGCACACAGATTTATGTACCTATACTTGATGGATCATAAAGCTATATAGTGCAGACGCACGCAGAAAAGAAACAAGGCAGCATGTGGTATGCCCTGATTATTTGCATAGATTGCCAAGTTATAATTTAATTTCAGCAGTTAACAGAAGCTGAGTCATTACTGAATTTGGGCAAAAAGGGAGAATATTGTATGTTTAAATAGGAAACCAAGAAGTAGCTCTTTAGCTGGCTTTTGTCACTAGCAGTTTTGAAAGCCTGTGTTGATAAATGACCCTTAGGTACAAAAATCCACTAATATAAACTAACCCAAATACCCATAATTTTGTATTTTTCACCTACAACTCTATTTCAAATATCCTAGGAGACAGATAGATAAACAATACCTGCAAAGTAGAAAGTAAAAACTAATGGCATCGGCCATATGCTGCTGCAAATACAGAAGTTCTGCTTTTAATATTTAACAAGCCTGGTCCTGTGTATCCTTTATTCAATTTCGCCACAATTGCACCAGCAAAATTTTACTTAGATGAACAGATCGTTTCAATAAAACTCATTGCCAAACCCCAGACAGGACAAGATGCTCTATGGAAACTTATCTTTCAGTCTCCAGACAGCAAGAAAATAATTAAGCCAAGTGCTTGTTAAACAGAATCAGTTGGAGGAGCAACAGAACAGGCAGCAGAGTAAAGAGAAAAACATTTCCCTTTCTAATGCTCTTTCAGAGGAAAGTTTTCACAACCAGCAATGCCCTGATATTAAATAATGATTACCCATGGCCCCTGTTGGTGCCATAGCCTTAGATAAACCCAAAAGGCTGTGGTTTAACTCTGGGGAGGATTCAGCAGCATTACCCAGTTTCCCCATCTTATTTGCAGCAGCAACATCCCAAGGCATCACTGCGGAGTGGTTCATCATCTCGGACCACAGCCCTGACTCCAAGGGACCTCTTCAGTACAGCGGGAAACAGGCAGCTCCGATTAGCTGTGCTGGGAAGCACGCAGTATATGCAACACAAACAGCCCCATATGGGTATTGTTTGGATTGAGGGAGCACCCTGGCCCTTCCTTCGCTCACCAGATGCTCTTAGGCTTACGTAGCACGTGTTTTCAAGATGTTGTTGGTCGAGAGCAGCATCTCTTTTTGGCACTGATTTTCCTTATAACAAAAACCCCTCCAACACACACTACAAAACTGTCTTTTGCTTGTAGCCCAGTGCACTGAAAAGGGATACTTTACAGAGAAAGAGGACATTTATCAGCAAATGAAACATGGGCAAGTAAAAGAAACCAGAAATCTTATTTTTTTAATTAATAGAAAAAAGAAGACCGGTTATGTACAAAGTTAAAGACTTTTTATGCCGTTCTTGAGCTACACTAACAGTCACGAAGCCAAAACTGCATCTGGCAGCAGAAAGAAAATACATGAACAATCTCTGACTAATACAATTACTTTTGATTGTGCTGCGTTTTCAAGCCTGTGCCTATACTAGCGAGGCTTCAAAGTGTAGCGCTGCATGGATTGGCTGTGGGTCATCCGTGTGATTCAATGTGCCTTCTGGAAAGAGGCTGGCTAACCTTTCCTTTGCTAGGAACAAAACATCACTGCAAACATTGCCTTGTTCTGTACATATTTTGAAACATAGCTATGGAAAACGTACTCTCTATTCCTTCTGATTTTGCTCTGTGGTGCAGAGCACACTAACAGCGCTGCATGTTAATAAACTCTTATCAGTGCCTCCGCAAGTAAAGGCTATGAAGAATTAGTTATAATAAATATATGCATTGTAGTGGCTTTACATTTGGGGGGTTTCTTTCTAAAAAAACCCTTAGAAATAACATTGCCATGCTCAGATTTAAACTTTTCACTATCAAAACCCCCCTTTATTTACATTGGGGAGGTGGTTTTGTAGTGAAAGCAATATAAACGTAAGCGAAACCCCAGGCACCAAGCGATCAAGTGTGATGTATGTCCTGCAGGCCACAGGAGGAGTGCTGGAAATGCGAGGCAAGCATTTAGAGCAGTGTTGTAACCAGAATCACATCAGATGCACACTCTGTGCCCTCACACCCTTCCACTGTCAAGCTGTTGTCGAGGATGTTGAGGCAACCCTTGTAAACCAAGTTTAAGTGCTTGGGATTTAGGGCTCTTAATAACCATGCTTAATAAACGGGCACTCTTCAGTTCTCACAGCTCATCAGGATGACACAGCTACCCTTACAACTCGTGATTCTCTTGGGTTAACTATAGATTTGCCACAGCAGTTAATTAAAATCCCAGGCAAATGAGCATGCCTTGCAGCACAGCAAACAGGCAGCCAGAAACACCCAGCACCTCAACCCAGCTTTCCCAGTGACTCACTGCATGACCTTGGGCAACACATAACATCCTTCCTAGCCCTCCGTTTTTCATTTGATGCAGCCTCGGGGCTCTGCTGGGATCTGTGTTTACTCAATAAAACAAATCTGCAAGCAGGCATTCTGCAGGGACACAGAAATAGGACCAAACATGCAAAACCATAAGTGGCACATGACTCACTGTTTACACCCAGCCAGAGAAGGAGCCATTAATTAGTGTTAATATTTTAAGCCTTTCTCATCCCAAAGGGCTTCAGACATTTTTATATACGGATTTGACTCCAGCCCTGCATAAACATCACTCCCACGAAAATGGAGAGCTGCACAGCACCACAAGAAACGGCTCCATTCAACAATAAGACTCAGCTATTGTGGTACAGGAGATTAGAACAAGGATAGAACAACAGCATCATCAGCCAGGAGCCAGATGTTCCCCTGAGGTATATTAGCAATACAGGCTGAGCCAGGTAAAAGAAGCAGAGCCGGGACAAATGAGCTCTGAAACTAAAAGAAGAGGCAGCACATGACTACCACCAGGCAGGGTCAGTGCCACAGAGAAATAAAACCCAAGAGACAGACGGCCATAACCAGGGGTTGTTTCACTTGGAATTTCTATATCCACGAAATAAGCGACTCTGTCTCCATGTTGGCACTGAACGTGAGCAAATCCCTTCTCTGCTCTGTAATCTCCTTCGTTTGTGGAAGGAAGAGCACGAATCTGCAGGAAGCAGTTTGCAGTTCAAGCAGCCGATGGAGAGGAGACAAATGTCCCGAGCTTGATTTGTGTTACACAGCAACAGAGCTCCCTCGTGCTTTTTATTTTTAGGTGGAAGAGAAACGGATGCCTGTAGAGTATACTAATGCAGCTGTAAGGGACTCTGGCAAAACACAGGGCTTCTCTGGGAACCGCACTTCTGTTCTCATTAATGAAACTATTCAATGTCATGGCACAATCAAAACACAGGCCCATGAGCATATATAAAAATGGGGAGTATCACCCACAATCTTAAAACTGCTTGACAAAAGGCCAAAGAAAATGAAAAGCCCGAGCTGAATGCATTACAAGCCTCCAAAAGTATTTCATCTATAGTTAGAAAAACAAAACTGAGTCTCCTTATCTAAATATGGAGCATGGGAAGCCTGCAGAAAAAAATAGGACGGAGGATGAAGCGTGTTTTGCTGTGTCACCAGGATTTCAGCCACCTGCCAAGATATTGCTGCTCTCCCCTATATAAAATGGAATAAAGCACCCTGCTGCTGGCAGACCCACCCCAGAGGTATGTGAGTTTTGCTGCGGGAAGCTGGACCCGTGCATCGTCCCTGCAGCAAGGGCTACTAGGAGCTGAAGATGGCAGGAAATCACTGCTTAAACTCATATGAGTTAACATCCAAGCTTCCTATGAGCTATTTCACTTCTATGGGTCCTGAAGACTTCTGGAAGCAATATGTGGGCTTCCTCAGGCTCTCGAGAGGAAGCAATGTAACATCCAGCGACAGATTTCAAAGTGAAATAGCATTTTAGAAAAGCCACGGACATCTGGTGCTCAAGGAGTTTGTTCTTTCAAAGTGTGGGCTATTAAAATATTGATACACAAACAGGGAAGTTTGCTTTGCTGCTTCCTCCAGCTTGTACACACACAGAAAGCAAATCCCCTCAGACCACAAAGATACAGACGCTGCATTGCCTCATGAAACCACTGAAGGAATGAGGGCAGAAAGTCTTGTTGATTTAAGCGTCAAACTAAGTGGTTGTTAGTAAGATGGAGGAAAAGCCTTAAGCAAAAGGGCTGAGACACTACCACAGGTTAGAGATCGTTCACAAACTCACTACTGCTGTACCACGTAGAGGCCAAATCCTGCCTGGGATACAGAAGGCAGCGACTGGTCACATTGAGGAACAAAAATCTTCAGACCCTGCCATGTCTCCCCTGGTGTACATGCTATAGCAGTTGGTAGCAAGTGTCTCATGGCTGTTTTTAAGCACTTAGGAAGGCAATACACCCCAAAATGAAGGCATTTATGGTGCTCCCCACTTCTGCACTGTCACTGCCAAACCATAGGCACTTGCCACAGAGACCAATTCTGCAGGCAGAGTCCAATTTCCAGAGGTGAACAGGGTCTCCAGGCAAAAGCCATCTTTACCTCCCACTCATTTTGGCTTCCAGCTTTGATCTCAGTGAGGGCACAGGGCTCTCTCTTAATTCTGCCCTCTGTTAATCCTGACATTGTCCACTAAACCACCCTAAAACTTCCTTTCCTCCTCCTGGTGTCTACTGTTCTCAGCAGCTGTACCACACATCCTCATTTAACAAGGTAGTTATTTGTGCTGAGACGAATTTCACAATCCAGCTCTGCCAGCTCAAGAGCATCTGCTTCTTGGGAGTGTTGTGCAATGTTCCTGATGGGTTTCACGCTCACTGCAGCATCACGTGTGTCGCACAGGATGGGTTATTTCACCAGCCTCTGCCTATGCTGCCAAAGCCCCAGTTTTCCTAGCAAGATTTATAAGTTTTGCATGTTCATATCCAAGCTGTCTGCAGCTGCACTGTTTCTTTCTAGTACTGCTGTCTCCTCCAAGCTGTCTGCAGTTGGAAGGATGGTTATATCGCATCTGCATTTACCGCACTTAACTCCAGCCTTACTTCCCACTTTCACAAACTGCTGTGTGCTATGACAGACACAAGAAACACAGCTGCCTTCTTTTATAGACTGCAAAAATTAGCACGTTTTAGGATTAGAATAACAATCCCAAAATTTCTGTTCCTCATTGACTGCAAAATGTTTTTTCATGGTAAAGAATTTCACCTTTACCGTGAACAGGGAGACAGTTCATCCTCACTGGTGCCCACATTTTACCATCCTCTTTCATATCCTACTGCACTCAGCAAAGCCAAATTAGTTCTAGTAATGTCTTTCGCCAGTTGTTCACACTGTAAACGAAACACAATATGCAGGCTGCTGAAAAAAACTTAGCAGTTTTAGGAATACCAGCTCACAGCCTAAACTCATGCTTCAAGCCCAGTTCTGTTCCTAACCACAAAGGCATTCTTTACCCTTCAGATCCTGCCTTAGCATGCCACACAGAAACACAACCCCCCTCCCCAAAGTTCTGCATCTTTGATGTCACCTTTAAATAATTCATGCAAAAGGAACAATTTCACCTCTAACTTCAGAAAAATTCTTAAGGATAGTTCCCACGTCATATCCAGACATTTAAAGGGTTATTTGTACCATCACATTGACTTCTTCAGTCATCAAATACATTTCAACTTCAACCAATTATCACCTATGTGATGTTAAAGAGACACTTTATCCATCTGAATGATAGAAGGCATTTCAGTACAAAAAGGAAGGCTCAAACACTGAACTGGAATGGATACAGACAAACATTCCATCAAAGTTCAGTCTGAAAATCAGCTTCTGAGCCAGGTTTCCACTTTAACTTTTTGTGAACACTTAAAATGTTGTGTTTCTAATTCTTTAACTCAAAAACGTTGTGTTTCTAATTCTCCAAGAGTAAAGAAAGCATCATCCGTCCTGTACATAGAGGTGGTTCAGGCCTCACCTTGGATTGGGATTTCCCAATGCCACATCACTAAAGCCAGCTGGAAAACTGGTCTCCCATCCCAGGAAAAAACAAGAAATACAAGAAGTATTCCCCATGTCTTCTCAGAATTATCCTGAAATGCAATAGGCAAAGGCCATGGGGGAAGAACAAACAAGGTTCTACAACTGACAAGACATTTAGCAAGGGTACGTCAGACCCAAGTTTATATCCATATTCTACCTAATTTAGAGCAGAGACATGATATTTCATCTCCTGTACCCAGATGGATGCACTAAGCTAGCATTAGGAGAGGAAGGCTGGGAGCTCAGCCTCCAGGCACTGAGACACTTTCCAAAGCTGCATTAAAACCAGCCCTTTTTCTCATAGACAACTGAATATTAACAGGTCAGTCCCTCCCCAAAAAGAAAACTGTAGCAGATTTGGCTCTAGATACCTCTAACGTTTCCTACCTTAAAGATCTTGCAAATGTATATAAATGAAATAGGTTGCAATGCTGATGTGCTGCTGGCAAAACAGGGTCACAACTACATTCAAAATTCAACCGATGGGAGAAGATGACTACAACTTAATTACACAGCAGGCACTTTAAAAAGCAGAGCATCTGCCATCTTGCAAGTCCTAACAAGAAACACCAATCCCAGCCCTGTTTAACAGTGGTTTCCACTACAGGCAGCTCATCTGGCTGCATTCCCTTCTTTCCAAGCTGCTGCCAGTTTTCCAGGTTCTCCCTTCCCGTAAGCAGTTTACCAGGGAACTTTTGGAGCCATTTCTTTAGGGTTTCAAATAACATAAAACTTTCTGTCTGCTCTCTTCATAAGGCCTCAAAATAATCTGTCACATCAGTTCAACATCTTCTCTCTTTGACTCACCAGCTTCTCTCTTCTCTGAAACTCACCCTCCTATTGCTTGAAGTCTTCTCACCACCATTTCTACTTTCCCTACCATGTTGTGCTTCCAATGTTAGAATCACTTTTCCAGCTGCCCTTCAACCCCTCCCAATGCTGCCAGTTCTCATCCCTTTGTTACTGCAGATCTACTTTTGCTTATTTTAATATAAAAATGAGAAAATAAGTGATTGATAGATGCGTAAATAGTTTACACCTCAGGAAAACAGGAAAACACAGCATGGCAAAAACTACTCTGGGTATTGTGAAGGTTTTCTGCCATGTTGCTGTTAAGAAGCTTTTAAACAAGACGAAAGTGCTTTTAAATGACAAAGGTGGCAAGAGAGCAGGAGGAGCGCTTCATATCTTGGGTGATCCAAGAGTTCTGCATTCGACGTCTGATTTAGTCATGAACTCTGGCACAAACACTTTTGACCTCGCTGGGGAATAGGCCTGAACTAAAACAACACTGCAAGATCTACACATTTTTGAGTCATGTGTTTCAAATGAACCGTTCTTTCCCATTAAATTAACTAACAGTCCAAACAAGGGAAATCAATATGAGCAGCACCCCAAGTAATCACATGCGTCTAATTGCATCTGCATCACACAGTATTTCAACACAGTATTCCACTTCCACTATGCTGTCGAATGTGCAGAACTGCATGACAGCTCTTCTGCTGTTGCAGCAGGCAGAATAATGCTGACAACTGTATGCTTGAGATGGGGGTAGACTACAGATGGGAGATTGTTCAGAAAACCACCTACAGTCTAAGAGCATCTTTCCAATGGCTTCAATCTGCATGTCCAAGACTCTTCCTAAGATATTTTCCATTTTACTATCTACATCAGTGTGGTACAGCCCTTCAGAGGGACAAACGCATCCTCTAAAAGCAATTTGTGACTTCAGTATAGAAGCACAAGGCACGTCCCTCTATCAGAAACAAGGGAACACACCCATTTCTTACCAAAGGGAAAGTTATATTAGCAAATAGGTGGTGTAAAGCAGCCAGCAAATTATGCTGCTGGTTTTTATTTTGAGGATACATGCAGAAGCACTACATACTTGCTTGCACTATACCGAGAGGTGATAAAATTAACCACTGCCAACCACAGACGTGGTGTTTAAAAACATGTCTCCACCTAGCTCAGATATTCTCTATAACCCAGACCACTGAACTACCAGCCTTTCCTTCGAACATGAAAAATAGCAAGTTTTGGAACAGAGGATACTAAATGAAGAGGAATGCAATGAGTCTCGCCTTAACAACTCACCTGAGAATCTATTTTAATTAGTGCAATGTCAGCTTTTTCATCAACATCTTTAATTTTAGCTTCATAAGTTTCACCGTTCTTCAGCTCCACCTTCACCCGGTTTTTGTTGGTGACGACGTGGGCGTTTGTCACTATCAGCCCGTCTTCCGAGACGATGAACCCTGAACCGCTGGCAACAGGAATCTCCCTCTTTGAATAAGGAAGTCTAAAAGACATGGGAAACAAATGTTTATCGCTGCAAAACCTGAAAGATCACAAATCACTAAAAAACACACAGCCCAAAAGAGTTTGGTGGTTTTTAATGCCTTAGGGTATCTGCTGTTACTTGCTATCATTAAGAAGATAACGTGCATGCATTAGCTGAACTAATTTTTGTACTGGCAGGACTCTTAAGTTATCTTTAATTCTTAAGCATGACAAATATTTATCATCCCCAAACCCCCTCTTTGCTAGTACACAGCATCAATCAACATTTCTGGCATGCTGGCAGTTGTTTTCAAGAACACAAATGTCAGAACGGGGCATCTTGTTTACTTGCGAAACAATTCAATGTGAACCACAGCAGGAGCTATCTTCTCCACCACATCTGCAATAAAGTTGTATTTGTGCCGCAGGCTATTAGGGTGTTCTTGGCCTGAAATAGAAACAGAAGACACGTCATGAGCACTCCAAGCGACAAGGGAAGGGTCATTGCAAAACACCTGAATTAAAAAAAGCTCCAAGTCAGTATCTTTTTCCTCCTTAAAAGTCATCTGCAGTATAACCCTTGCCCACAGATTTCCCTTCTGCCTCTTTGCACAAGAAGAAGCTGTGTGCTTTATCATTAGGACAAAGGGATCTATGAAACCTTCTTGTTTCATGTGCACATAACTGGGCTATGAGGCTGTAGTTGCAGACCCTGGTTCAGCACACTGCACTGTTAGTGGCTCCCGTGCATCATAGAACCCCAGACTGGTTTGTGTTGGAAGGGACCTTAAAGCTCATCCAGTTCCAACCCCCGCCATGGACAGGGACACCCCCTATTAGAGCAAGTTGCTCCAAGCTCTGTCCAGCCTGGCCTTGGATATGGGACACTGGAGGAGTGCAGTATTTAGTCCACGTCCGTGCTGCTCTTCCTTTGTGAACGAGATTTTGTACTCAGATGTCCCCTTTTCTGCTCTCACCTCTTTTCTGGATGGGCTGTTTAATCTGAGAAGACCATACAAGCTAAACAAATGGGCTCTGTTCCCCTGCCAAAATACTCATTCTTACTGGCTTCTGAATGCAGAGGACAACAAAGTTCTAACCCCATGTAAACCTACAGCAGCTCCTGGGGCTCAAGTGTAACCTGGGTATGAGGCTTGCGCTGCCTTCCCACTGGTGTCCCCCTGTGGCTTGAATCACCAGCCTCTGCCTGGTACCCAAACATACATGCACATTACACATGCTCTACACAACCATACCCAAGGCATCCTTTCCACTGATAATCACCTGTGGTCCATCAACTCCATAGAAGAGCCAATCCCACCTACTTTGAAGTTACTGAACCACCCTCAAGGCTACAATCAGATAGGCACACAAAAACAATGGGACCACAAAGCTCTGCATTCCTGGGCAGTGCTGTAACACAAAAGCTCATGGTCACTGAGTATTCCAGAGAGGTCAGGGGGATTTTGCAAAAGCAAGGGGATACCAAACTCCTATTGTGGATGACAGAAAACCCGCCTGCATCATCAGATGCCTAAAAATCCATTAAATCTCTGGGAAAAAACTTGCAACTCTGACACAGCTTCACTTTCTCAAGCAGTTTGGGGGCAAAACAATTTTATTTGTAAATGGAGAGCAACTAACCAACTGAAACACCCCAAAGAGTTATTCTGTATTTCCCTAGAGGCAAGGAACACCCTTTGTTTTCACCGTTTTATCTGATGCATCCATCTCGCATTATAAAAGCACAAGCAAATCTGTAATTGACTTTCAGATGAGTATGAATGTGCTGTGCTGCTCCCATCCACCCTGGCCATTTGGCTTCTAAATCCACCCAGAGATTAAAGCAGTAAGCAGCTTGTGGATGGCTCTAAGTGATGGTGTAACAGGACGGTTTATCTGCAGTATTGTAGATACACAGGACTATCCTAAAAGTCATCCCGATACTTGAATGACCTTCATTAGCTGAAAACCAGAGTGGAAAACTGCACATTTTCAAGTACATACTAGAGGCAAAAACCCACGGCAGCAGTTTCAGAGGGCTGATTTGGGAACAAAACATTGCTGCTTGTAACACTAACCAGACACTGGTTTCAGGTGACTTGGCATTGCCCTCATGAGAGGGGTGGATGCTCAACCCAAACACTGATCGCTCAAAGAACATATTGTTTCCCCGTTTATACCCTATGAAGCATCTCAAGGGCTTTCAAATGGGATCAGTCATGAACAGCAGCCACGGCAGTAACCACATAATCTGCTATTCAGTTTCAGATCAGAGTTCAGAGATGTTAATCTGCTTTATAAAGCAGGAACGTCAATCAGGGATCTTGTGTCCTCACCTACTGTCTTCTTCAAAAGCATTCTATGCTTTCTCTGATTTACACACAAGCTGTTGCCCTTTTATCCACAAAAGGCATAAGGACTTGCTGACTGAAAAATATCGATTTACTAAAGGATTTATGTTCCCTTTATTAGCAACATTCAGTATTAAATGTACCTGCATCATCACTATAAAGCTGACAACTACCACATGAGTGTTTTGGAAAACTGGTAGTAGAATGAGAACTGCAGTTTGGAATTAATCACTTCCATTGAACAGGAGCTTTAACAGATTATCAGATTGGATTAACACAATGCTGGGATAAAACGCCACAGGGCACTACTGTATCCATCAATATGCTTTTTGATCTCCTCTTATGAAATGATTTCACCTCAATTTTCTCCTCAGCTGTAGGCATCCAAAGGTCACATCCTGACCTTGGAAAAGAGAGCTCCCATGGATGAGGGAACTGCAAGAAAACACACAGCTTTTTTTAATGCCTTCAATCTTTTTTTACATGTAGCTATTCAAGAAGAGAAAGGATGCCTAAGCTGTACGTGGTGAAACTACTAACACTTCAGCTCTGAGAGCTGCCTTCACTTGGAAATGGAAGCTCCAAACACCAAGATTTCAGAGGCACCGGTGCTTCATGTATAACCCCCTTCTCCTTGTGCAGTCCCAAACTAAGCCACACAGTGAAAAGGTCAAAATTTCATACTCTGAAAAGAGTTAGATAATAAATCCTGATTCATGGCATACTGACCTAAAAAAGCTTACAACAGCTCGCCACGCCTGCCTGTTGCTTATGTATCAGGAATTCTTGCATTGTGTAACACCGTTTTGCAACAGCTCTTGAACAACTGCCCATTTAAATGGAAAACATACCTTTTTTTCAGCAAATAAACAGAAGTCAAAGTACCATTCAGATGAATTCATTGATGAATGCTAACACACAAAACATTCCTAGCAACTGGTCTTTACCCTCATGTGACAGCATTAAACCTGAAGGCTATAGTAAAGGTATTAATATGCTGAGTTCTTCTATCACTAAGTATCATGGGGCAAAAAAGACTCAAGACCAGAATGGTCATGAGTGCAGGCATGCCATTTTCCCATTACATATATACTTAATGTTCACCTTAGCTACTTGCTCTTTGGGATTACTGAGCTATGTATTTGGGAGCTGAGAGGAGCACTTTACTACAAGCAACCACTATCTTAGATCTGAACCACCAGTAGGCACAGGTTACTACACGGAAGCGTAAAATGCCATAAAATCACCAATAATACAAACCAGATCTGAGCAGATGTTCATCCCTCAACCACCATACGGTAGTTTCCAGCCATCACCAGCCACTGTAGAAGACAGCAGTGAAATTCAGAACTTCTGCTTTCCTAAAACACGTTTTCCAGCCATACTCATAGTTCAGGGTCTTTTGGACAATAGAGTTTGAAGAGTGGAATGAATACCATGTAACACCCTCCAAGTTTTCAGGTTTAAAGAGCTGGGGACTCTACAGTGATTTAGTGGACTGTGCTTGACTATTAAGCAACAGAAAAGCTGTAGCTTTAAGGTTCGATTGCTGATATGGGTTTGACTATTTAATCCCCACTGCCTGTATATTCTCATACGTACATCTAACAACATCCATCCTGACTAACAGGTACTCCACAAGCATGTGGCCAGCTCTTTAATTCCATACCAAAACTGATCCCAAAAATGCAGTTTTCTCAGTTCCAAACTGCTTCTTTGGTATAACCAGTGTTCAACTAAGGAGAATAACGTCTCCCCACTTTTCTGGCCCTTTTCCTTTCCACCCTTTGGAAGCTGAGTTCCTAGTAAAGTCTTTTCATTATATTTGGGGGGTTGTGTTTAAGGCTGGAGTTTTTTATGGCGGTTTCTGTTTGTTTTTTTGCATTTAAATCCTTGAGAGGTGGGTTTAAATAAAGCTCTAGTTCCTAAATGCCCTCCAGCTCTGATGTTCACATCTTTACAGACTGTTCCTATTTCTATTTATATGCTGTGATTGTGTTTTGTACTGCTTTTTATTGAACTACTGCACAATGCCCTAAATGCCCATGAGCATGGTTAAGAAACCTTTGTTAATAACATTATAAAGATGGGTGTTGTGAATTCAGTTAATGACCAAGAACAGACTTTAAACCCCCCCCTAAATAGGTTACAGCATGAAAAATTCCCAAGGCAACTAATTCCGCAAGGACTTCAAAGGTGTGCTGGCTGTCAGACCTTGAATGAAAAGGAAAATCTCTGCCAGCTGGCATGAATAGGGCTAATATCAGTAAACAAACTGCTAGGAGGCAAGACAGGAATACCAAGCCATGGTAAAAAGCACAGCCAGCTGTAAACAGCTCAAATAATTTGGTTTCATGAAGAAGAGCCAAAAAGCAAATTAAGATCTGGGCTCTGATTAGGTCATTACTCAAAGTGATGCTTTAATGCTTAGGGCTCAGACATGCTGCTTTTGGTAATATTTTCAGCTAGACTGGAAAGATGCTTTGGAGATAGGAATCTCATGAAAGTAACCTCGCCCCTTCAGTTGTGCTGCTCTGGAAGGTATTCCCTCAGTGTAGGTCCACCTCTCATGAGCTTCTCGGTCAGAAATGGATTTTTTCCCCATCTAGTTTTCATGTATTTTCCCCCTCTTGAAGTAGTTCTGCTCCCATCCATCTGGACCAGCTTGGGTCACTGCCCAGTCTCCTCGGTTTCCCAACTGCACCCAGTGCTAAGACATTCCCAGCATTCCCATGTCTCCTTTCCAGTGTCTGAAGCTAAAACCAACACAATTATCTTATTCAATGGGTCTTTTTATCTTCGATACAGAGAGGGGGGAAAACAGGCACACCCCAGCAATCACCAGCAAGTCTCTCCCTCCCTTGGTGTGACCACAGCAGATACCATCGTGTCCTAAGTCAAAAAGCTCGGATTCAGTCTGAAATCAAGCTTTCCATTTCTTTACAAGCAGCAAGAAACTTTCATCCCCCTCAACTTCCCATAGAACATTAATCATAGGCAACAGCAACTATCACTATTTGTAAGCTTATAACTGCTAAAGAGTTCTATGCAAATTATTATGCAAATTGCAGTGAGGGTGCAACACCTTCTCCAGGTTCATCATTATGAAAAGTGCAATGGCCCTGTCCTTCCAGGAGGACTCGCATGGTCTGCTAACATCAATGAAGGAAAACAGGGCTTGAGGCCAGGGATCTATGGTTAATCTATCTCTTCCCATTAACTCTACAATGATCAGAAGTGTGTCTATGGAATCCTTGCCCAGTAACACAGAGTACAAGTGGAGGCACCACAACCTGCTAATGTTTATGGGCTAACTAAGCTGCTCAGATAGCTGAAAATTGTAGAACCCCAGACTGGTTTGTGTTGGAAGGGACCTTAAAGCTCATCCAGTTCCAACCCCTGCCACGGGCAGGGACCCCTTCCACTAGAGCAGCTTGCTCCAAGCCCCTGTGTCCAACCTGGCCTTGAACACTGCCAGGGATGGGGCAGCCACAGCTTCTCTGGGCACCCTGTGCCAGCGCCTCAGCACCCTCACAGGGAAGAGCTTCTGCCTAAGAGCTCAGCTCAGTCTCCCCTCGGGCAGGTTCAAGCCATTCCCCTTGGCCTGTCCCTACAGGCCCTTGTCCAAAGCAGATGATTCCTTCCTCCTGTACTCGCTGTTTGCCTAACGTTATATTCATGTACACATCCCCAGGCCTGAAAGAACATCTTGGGCTTGGGATTCTCTGCAGACTGAAGCCAGAAGGGTTTAAGTACTCACGAAACCTCTGGTCTGACAGAACCAGTGACTAGGAACACAAACCGCAAGACTGCAAAGTTTTACTTGGAGAACTTCCACCTTCCCAAATAAAACTCCAACCGCTGGGGTTTGCACAAACTCCCATCCATGTCCTATAGGAAAACGTTAAACCTCTGACGCTGCTATGGAAACAAAAACTCCAGCAAAAGTGCTTAGTTCACCCTCAAAATGGTGGTATCAGCAAGCTCCCCTGGAGAGACACAAGGAAAAAGTGATGTATGGGAATCACAGAACATTTCCAGAACCTACTGTTTTTAAAGAATTAAGCTGCAAGCCTAAATATTCCCCCTCCTATTCAAGGAGAAATTGTGTAATACACCAAAAAAAGGATATTATGTAATGAAAACACCAAGAAAGTAAGAAACAACCTTCTACGTATCATAGAGCAACTTTTGGAGTGATGGAGAGACTTTTGAGAGGTCTATACCACAGCACCTTGCTAATAATCGCAGTATTAAATCATTTTTTCCCTGTATAATCCAAGGAGAAACTCAAGATGCTTCACAGATTTCTTAGGAGAAAATCCATATTACTATGACATTCCCCAAAGCAAAAATATTTTCTTAGCACTAAATAAAGGGGAGATTCCAAGCATTTTATTCTTCCCAATAGTAAAGTGCCCAAACCTGGTATTCACTTAAAACACTTCCTGCAGCAAGAACCACTGCCAGATTAAAGTGAGGATTTGAAGTAAAATCACTTTCTGGCACATAGGTAAACTTGGAAAGGGAAAGTAAAGTCCATTTTCTTCATCATCATATTTAGATGCTCAGCTCTTTCTTGATGACTTTTAACCAGGTCACATGCAACAAAGATCTTGCAAGCAACAGGCTTTGAAATCAGCATTTTCCCTGCTAATCCCAAAGCCTGAAACCATTAATTTTAGTCATTGATTTTAAACAAACAGAAACAAGCTGCCAAGTTAAACAGAACCAGGAATCTGCATGGAGCTGGTAGAACAGCACAGCTCTCAAACTGATGGTGACCCAAAACAGTTTTCAGACCAGTGTGTGCTCACTCACATAGCATGTTTGAGCACAAAAATGAAGGAGAATAAATTGCACGTTTTAGTTGATCTTCTCAAGAACAAAAGCTGATTTTACTCATTTTGAGGGAATAGGGTGTGAAGGTGTAGGCAAAGCCCACCAGCTGCTGGATGCTCTTGCTGGTGGTGCAGAGGCTGCTGTGATGCACAGGATCGCTTGGTCTCAGTGTGCACTCTATTCCCATCCTAGCCACAAATTAATGCTTACCCTGATCAGCATTTAAGAGGGTAAGTTATGGAAGAAGCAAATGTATGAATAGGCAAAAGCAGACAATTGTAACAAGAATGACCAGGCTACATGAACAGCACAATGCATATACAGCTCTTCTGCATTTATAAAACAAAGAAACAACCAAAAAGAAGGATCTGAAGATAAGTAAATTGTAAGGCACAGAGCCTTCAGAGAACTTTGATGCAGCCTCTTTGATCCAGCTTCATTCTCGGTATGAAACAGATCCCTTCGATATCCAGACCCAATGTAATTCAAGGTTTTCTTGCCCCTGAAATCGGTCAGGGGCAGTGTGCCTGCAGCTTTCTTGCAGCACGTTCCTATGTAACTTCAGATTGAAACTTTAACTTTTAGCCATACAGGAACTTTTCTCACTTCTTGTCTATAAAGCAGAATAAGCAGTAAATGAATCAGATACACAGCATCTTCTGCTGCAACTCAAACCACTAAGGTTCCACTTAAACCTGAGAAGAAACTTCTTCTCAGTGAGGGTGACGGAACACTGGAACAGGCTGCCCAGGGAGGTTGTGGAATCTCCTTCTCTGGAGACATTCAAGACCCACCTGGACACGTTCCTGTGTAACCTTATCTAGGTGTTCCTGCTCCGGCAGGGGGATTGGACTAGGTGATCTTTTGAGGTCCCTTCCAATCTCTAACATACTGTGATACTGTGATACTGAATTGCTAGATAGAAGTCAAATAGTCAAAATGCTCTGCAGAAGGAGGCACACTCAGGACATGTGCATCTCGGTGTAAACTGTTACTCACTCTCTATGCAACTTGTGCAAAGAAATTAGAATACTTAGATTTATCTTTAAAATGAGCATAATCCCTATTCCATCTCACAGGAATAGTCTCGGGCTTCAGCAACCCCTGCAGAACCTCACAGGGAAAAAAATATGTCCATAAAGCCTCTCAGAAATGCCAGAAATGCTTCTACAAACCAAGTGCATCGGCTGCCCTGCAAATAAAGTCTCACCATTACAGCAGTAGTGAGAGAACGCAACAGACTTGCAAGCTGATGAGGCTCAAAAGCAATTCAAGCATAAGCAGGGAGGGCAGGAATCCAGAGTGGAGCGACAGCTCCATCTAACACAACAGGAAACTGCCATTCCTTCTGTAAACACCAGCGGTGAGGTGGGAGGAAACCAACCCGTGCATAAACAGCCAGCCCTGGAGCCCGGGGCCGGAGGAACGCAGCCCTGCGAGGTGGAACACGCTGTTCCCGCAGCACCATTGCCATATTAATGCAATGCTGAGCCCGGGCTCATCGGAGGAGATGACAAATTAATTGCGAGCCAGCAGCCCTGTGACAGAGATGCATGGCTACGAATGGCCACGCCAGCAGACTGGTCTGTCTGGAGCATGAGGGGGGAAGGCAGGATGCAGGAGGATGCTCAGGGACCAAAAGAAAAGGGTGAAGAGCAATTCAGGACACGGGTAAAGAGTGCTGAGCTCCAAACCATCGTTACCAGTAGTCCTGTCTAAACTGGAAACACTAAGAAATGTAAGTCAGGTAGTTGTGGAAAAGAGTCTGCCTGATTTCCTGCAGACAGATGAAAAGAGGATTTCAGTCAACAGGTTAAAGCCGTTAGAGCAAACGTCGTACTCTCTGCTCTGCTGAAGGCTGAAAATACAACAGATGAGTCAGGAATAATTTCTCCTCTCCTTTTTCCAGCCCTGCTCAGTTTACGTCCCTTCCAAGTCGGGTCATCACCCTGCGCTGCCTCCCAGCTCCACTCATCACAGGCAGGGAACCAGCAAAACAACCTCCAAATGCCTATTAAGTAACAACAACGTGGTGATTCCTATATCCTACTTGTATCCAGCAGCTGCCTGATCTTGAAAACTCCTCTTAACGTTATAAAACCATTAAGGTCTCATTTTAAGTATGTGAGAAACTTTCCCGCTGCATCTTTAGAAGAAATCCCTGCTTAAGAGAGATTTAGTTTCAACTTCCAGGAACCCTGCTATGCAGGCACCAGGGAATAAAAACAAGTTCTTGTTTGCATGCTTTTTAAACATTCTTTTTCTCTAAGAAGAAACCTAAAAAAAGCCTCTTCAGATGCAAGGCTAAAAAAAGCCTCTGAAGATGCTGCTCCTCTGCAGCTGGAGAAGGCACTGATTTCACCACTGCTGTGGCAGTGACCAGTGATAATACACAGAAGGATCAAATCTATCTAAACCCCTCAAAACAGTAGTAAAACATACACAGCCCTCCTAGTCTAGGGCTTCACAATTGTACAATACATAAACCCACTGTAACCACCTCACAAACCCCTCAATATCTACATATTGAACAAATCGCTCTGCATCTGGAGGTATTTTCTACATCTGCCCTAAAGAACCACTCTTAAGACAGTGCAGATTTAATGCAGACATTAGAAATCAGTAAGTGGTGGGGAAACGAACCTGGAGGAATGCAGACAGCACTTCTGCCATCCTATTTTGAGAGCTACAGAAAGGGGGCGGCACTGCCACTGGTGACACAGCCACTATCACAGGGCCCTGCTCCCCTGCATGTATAGTTTCTCCTGAAAGGTTATAAGAAGTGCAGGTTTCTATTTCACCCTCTCAAATATGCATATTTCTATCCTATTTAGAGTTCTAATTGCTATATTCACAGCTCCCTATAAACATTTACATAGTGCTTTTTTTATCCACACATCCATTCTGCTTTATTTTACAGATCTGAGTATTTGTTGTCTTTTATTTGTAAGTGGTTTCTGCTTGCCCACTTTTACTGGCTGGATACAAATGAAAACAAGGCTTAGCCTCTATAGATAGAGGTCTACATGCAGACCTCTGATACACAATGGGCAGACAATGCCAAACAGCGCATACGTTGCCCTGGAAAAAGGTATGAATCATCCCTTTCCCACCACAAAGGTTGAAGTATGAGATTACTGGGGGGGTTGTGTTTATTTTGAGGGAGGGATGGTGGGAGGGGAGAGAGTTGTTTGGGTTTCTCTTCCTCATCAGTGCTCAGGTCCTCCCACTTCTTTCCCTCTCCAGAATGACTTTCCGCAGATGCGGATTGACAGATCATCGATGCTGTTTGCAGACAGAGCCAAAACTGCAGGCTGCAAGTTCAAGAAATAGAGTAATGGAAAAGAAAAGTCATGGAAAATGGAGCAGCAATGCTGGCAAGGGACAGAGAAACGAGCAGGGCCTCCACGGCTCAGTTTGCTCTCAGCTCTGCTACTGGCTTAACTGGCTGACCTTGAGCAAAGCTCTTTATCTTCCTCTGCCCTAGATTCACTATCTGTAACGTGGGGTAACGACATCGGCCGCCGGATAAAATATTGTGAGCTTCTGCTAATGCTCTGCTGAAGAAACTACTTCAGATTTGAGGCCACTTGGATAACTTCCATGCATGGTTACTACATGCAGTATGCATTGTTATATCCATCACTCGTTTGTCAATAAAAATACATACAAATCCAATTGCTATGAGAAACACAAAAGTGATTTTGAATTATAATCACTGCAGCTCTGCCTCACTCATATTTCATAGAGCCATAGAATGGTTTGTATTGGAAAAGACCTTAAAGTTGCAACCCTCTGCCACAGGCAGGGACACCTTCCACTAGAGCAGGTTGCTCCAAGCCCCATCCAACCTGGCTTTGAGCACTGCCAGGGATGGGGCAGGACATCTTCATCAGCAAATCTGGATATAGGAGCATGCACTGCTTGTCCCTCTTTCCCACCTCATCAAAAACAGGCAGGGAAATGGAACGACTGAGAAACCCTGATAGAATCTGATGGGGGAAAATGACAGATGTAAGAACACCGTTTGGTTAACTAGGAACAGAAAGTAGCATAGCAATGCCACTGCCCTAGCACTGGTGCCATTAACTCACCACCGCTTGCACCAACAGGACCAGCTACCGTCCTGGCGCCAGGCTGCAGTTACTGTGCAATAAAAGCTAACGGATCTCCTCACACATCACACACACACAAGTTCTGTTGCAATGCGTGTCCATGCTCATGCACACATTCTTGTCTCCAGCAACAAGCTCCTGGCAGATCACTCACAATGCATTGCGCAACCCAGCTGGCTTCCAGCCTCGTGCTTTGTCTTATCAGGGCACCAGCGTATCTGATATTAACCCAGAAATTCCAACCTATCGAGTCGCCCAATTCATCTCCAGTCACTAAAATGTGGCAGCCAAGATCTTCTCAATTCATTAAACCTTGAAATAAAATAACCAGTTGCCTGTGTCCTGTCTTACAAGTTGAAGATACAAGTCTCCTGTACCTACAGGTAGGAGGTCAGCATCATCAGTTAGTACAAGACCAATGAATTCTTTTACTGCCTTTCAATATAGGGCAGTTGAGATTTATTTTTCAGTTGTATTCTCTCTGAACCCATCTGGGAATCACAAGGACCTGTATCCAGAAGGCAAAATAAAGTCTGTCTTTCTTTCTACATCCTGAATACAGCCTCCAGAATAATACTAGATACTCACATGGGCCCAGTTACAAATGCTGTAGGACTGACTTACTGCCAAGTCCAGCCCGGCATCCTAGAGGCCCCAGCAGTTTATGGGAGTGAGGAATGACCCTGTTTGCAACAAAAGTTAAGCTCCCCAGCACCCCATTTCTATTTCCAAAGCTGCTTTCCTCCGCTCCAAGCACACACAAATCCACGTCTGAAAAATATTTTCCAGCTTCTCCCATTTCTTGGATGGCAAAACCTTTCCTTTAACTGCTCCATCACATCTGAACTCTGCTTAATAAGGCTCCTGCTGCTTACTCACGGCTTTAAGTATCCCTTGTCCAGTCCACAGGTACCCTTTACATTTCAAAGCCCAGAAGATGAAAGGATCGAATCTCTCCTTGTTCCAAATCTGTATTTACTGACCTGACTGTTTGAAGTCTAAAGACTACGGAATGACTGCTGGCTCCCCGGGAAGGAAACCTAGATGTGGAGAGGGGAAAAGGTGAGCTGCTTCAGACAAACCACTTCTTACAGCTCCCTCCTCTCAGAGCTGGATAGTTGGCTTTGGAAAAGCTTTTTAATCCCACACTTGGGAATTGGTTCTCTTCTGGAAATATGTTGCTATTTATTTCCATTGCCTTCAGCTGTCTCTTCCTTCCCTCCCCTCCTCCTGCTGCTCCAAAAGAGACTGAGGAAAATCCAAAGGGAATGACTTTCAGACCACCCAAACACAACATCCGAGGGAGGTGAAGGCAGCTAAAGAAGACTTGAAACACTCATTTGTGCATCAGTTCCTCACCACCCGCTCCTCCCAGGTTGTTTCCAATAGACTCCACACGTGCCAAGCCACCTGCAGTGCTCTCCCACCGTATTTCCACAGCGCTAACCATCATAGGCCCGTCGTTATCATTTGGGAAGCAGCTGAGAGCCGAGTTCATAACAACAATATCAGCTTTCCTCCCGATAAATACCTGGCTTTGTTCCTGGCCTTCCCAGGTTTCTCAGCTGAGTTTCTCTTCCTGCCCTGATTAGTCATTCCTGCACAGCTTAGCACTGCCAGCCCGTTAGCCCTGCCTGCGTGCCAGCCAAGGAATTCAGGCAGGTCCATCTACTGCTCTTTCCCATCCTCTGCTGCATGGATCGCATTCTTATGCTAGTTGTAAAGGGCTTCATTAATGACAAATGATTTATTGACTGGGGAGGTCCTTCTCTTCTATCAAATAATGACACGCAGTCACTTGGATGAAGTTTGGGTGCATTTCAAAATAGAAAGGCAGCCACTTCGCAAGAAACTGAGTTTGAATTATGGCATTTTTCTCCTCCCCCCTATCTCTGGAACTATAAAATGATAATGTAATGGGAAGGGAAATAGTAAGGTTTGTGCCTGTCAGCGATACACACCTTTCTAGAATGGAGTTACCCCTAAACTCACCTCCATCTTCCCCCAAAGGAAGCAGTAATGAACCGTTTAATCTAAAGCAGAGAGGACATCATGGTGTGAGCACGCATGCAGCAGGGAAGCAAGAAGCGCCTGTGGCAGATGCGAACACGCTGAGGGCTGCTGAGGGTACTGGGAGACCACATCAGACATAGGAAACCCAATAAAAATAGGAAACCATAAAAACCTGGTTCAAAAGAAAGGGGCAGAAGAAAGTTAGGAACTGAGAGTAACCACGAGGAACTTCCTCCTCCTTCGCCTGGTCAAAGGACAGATCCAGGTCAGTTTGTGTTTTACAGTGTGAAGAGCACAGCATGCAGAGAAGGGCACACTGTCCTAAAACGCCTGCCAGCGTTTGCTGGGAGAAGTGAGGAGGGGAAGGAGCACTGGTTTAAGTTGTGCGTTGAACATCCCAAGCCTTCATCCCTTGGTCAGCAGGAGGGAATTAAGAGCAACAAAACCGTATTTGCAGAAGAAAAAGAAAACATCCTCCCATCACGCTGAGCCTCAGCACAGTGAATATTGAGGTCTCGTTGCACTGACCTCACTCCTGCGTGTGGGATGGGCTTTACACTGATGTGGTTTATGCTCAGAGGACATTCACCTCCTTTCCATGCACCAACACACACCGTGCTGCAGATCTGAATGCCTTCTACCGACATCTCTCATGTCCTTCATGGAAAGTGAAGGAGATTTGTGAAAGCTGCAGCACTAATGGAAGAGGTCTGTTGGCCACCCTGCCCATCACTTGCCTCATCTGACTTCAGCAGAGGGGAACACGCTTCAGCTCTCCTCCCATTCCATACTAATTCAATTGAAGCATGTCCTGATTTAACTGATGCTTTCCCATCTCTCCGTGCTGGCACAGGAGCTTAGCATCACAGAATAGTTAGGGTTGGAAAGGACCTTAAGATCATCCAGTTCCAACCCCCTGCCATGGGCAGGGACACCTCACACTAAACCATGGCACCCAAGCCTCTGTCCAGCCCGTCCCTGAACACCACCAGGGATGGAGGATCCCCATGCATGGGTGGAGCTTCTGCATATGGAGCCTGGTTTGCCCATTCTGTACTTTGCTCTCAGAGCAAGCTGCAGGCTGATCCCGCACCCCACAGCACATCCCCACAGTGCAGGAGACCTGCTCAGCACCTCGGTGCCCCCCAACTGCACCCATCCCCTCAGCAGTGCTTAGGGCTGAGGCTTGTGAAATTTGTCTTGGCTTATTTTAAGACCCATGATTGCCATTCCTTAGTATGAGGGTGTTGAGGCGCTGGCACAGGGTGCCCAGAGAAGCTGTGGCTGCCCCATCCCTGGCAGTGTTCAAGGCCAGGTTGGACACAGGGGCTTGGAGCAAGCTGCTCTAGTGGAAGGGGTCCCTGTCTGTGGCAGGGGTTGGAACTGGATGAGCTTTAAGGTCCTTTCCAACACAAACCATTATAGGGTTCTATGAAAAACCCACTGCAGCAGATACACACCATGTGTACATCCAGACAACAGTTCTGTCCCATTGCACCTCTGGCTGGAGTGATGCTCATTTTCTATATCACTAGGTGCAAAAGGAAGGTGCTGGAGAAGCTGACCAGCAGCACGTGTTTATTCCTAGACCACAGCAAACGTTCCTGCAAGCAAAGCTTTTTTCATATATAAAGAACTTAGAGCAAAAAGAAATAGAGAGGCTGTAAAGCGCCATTCCCTGGGGTGCACTGAACCACTGTTTGAAAAGCCATCGCCTTGTGTGTGGCTCCTTACAGTTGTTAATTTTGCCTTTCATTCTGAGTTCATTTTCAGGAGTGTTTTTGTTACCTAGAGATGGAGTTATCTTTGTTAAAGTATTTCTATGCTTCCATAGGAACATATCTATATAAATAACTTGGTGAACACACCGCAGTGGTCCAGGGAGATGAGGGAAAGTGTTTGGAAAGCACTTTTGTTGTTGCTAAGTTTCACATTGCTTTAGAAGCTGGTCAAGTTCAATATTCTGGAAATTGCATAAAATAAAGTAAAACTTTTTGTCTTTCTCAGTTTTCATCTACTAAAGTCCACTGCTGGGCTGATCTGGTACCTTGGGGTTTCTCAGTGCATCTTTTCAAATGCTGGTCAAGTTTATGAGAGGATGCAGGAGAGGCAGGAGAAGGCTGTTTTGGGTCTGTGTGCGTAAGGGGGATGTATTCCTATGCAAAAAACATAGAATCACTGGTTTGGGTGGAAAGGACCTTAAAGCTCATCCAGTTCCAACCCCTGCCACGGGCAGGGACACCTTCCACTAGAGCAGCTTGCTCCAAGCCCCTGTGTCCAACCTGGCCTTGAACACTGCCAGGGATGGGGCAGCCACAGCTTCTCTGGGCACCCTGTGCCAGCGCCTCAGCACCCTCACAGGGAAGAGCTTCTGCCTAAGAGCTCAGCTCAGTCTCCCCTCGGGCAGGTTCAAGCCATTCCCCTTGGCCTGTCCCTACAGGCCCTTGTCCCAAGCCCCTCTCCAGGTTTCCTGCAGCCCCTTTAGGCACTGGAGCTGCTCTAAGGTCTCCCCTTCAGGAGCCTTCTCTTCTCCAGGCTGTTTTCCTATACAAGGTCTATGTGCAGCCTGCACACTGTCCATACAACTCAGAGGCCCGTGTTACCTCCAGCTCCAACACAGCCTGAATTCTGCAAGCATTCAGCAGAACAGACCAAGAAAACAACATTGGTTTCATGAATTGAGAATAAAACTCACAAGGCATTATATTATACTGGAGATCAGGAAATTGTAGCGTGAAAGCTTGAATTGTCTCCAGTGTCAGTAAATGCCAGCGCTGTTCCATGGAGCACAACGCAGCTTTCAAACCGAGGGGGAAACCAGTGGTACAAGAAATCAATTGTATCAATACCAGAGCTCTAAGTTTAATCTGTACTGGAGGATCAGCAAGCTGAATGTATAGTCACTATACATCAGAATATTCTTCTGCTGGGGGAGATGATGGATAAACCTGGGAAATGACTTGTTTTTAAAGAAAGAAATGCAGAAATGGTACAACCTACCCCAAAGAATCAACCCTCAGTGGAACAGCATTAACTTACCAGAAGTAAATCAATAAATAAAGGTGGAATTCATGCTAATTTTCACATATTACCCCCTGAACTGAGTGGCTTGGAGGCAGTGTGCAGCCACAGTTTATACGGTTTAAGCCAGCCTTGATTATGGATTGCATCTTGTAAAGATCATCCCCTGTTGATCCCAGAGGAAGGTTTTGCCTTCACGTGTCACATCCTGCACTCCTCATCTCTACAAGCCTGAACACTTCACTGGGAGACTCCATCAGCTGCATCTGCACAGCCAGTTTCATAACCCAGCAACGTGTCCTGATGCAGTTTACAAACAACCCGCGTCCATCCCGCGGCTCTCAGTTACATCCAATTCGGCTAAAATAACAACTAAATAATAGGAATGCTGTCACATAAATCCTACCAGGTGGGTTGTCACTTCTCGATCCTCCAAAGACAAAACTAAAAGCCCACCCCAGGGTCAGCATAGCAAGTTGTTCAGCTACAAGCATCCCCCTCTTTAGCTACCTTATCAGTAATAATAACCAAGAGCATCCGCTAAAAAGATCCTGCTCTGCCGACATCTGATCATTGATCCGCTTTTCAGAGCGGTGGCACTCCCGGCTTTACTTCCCACGGCATTTCTCCGGGACACAGCGCCCGGGCGGGACCGCAATTAGGAATTTCTTCCACATTTCTTGTAGTCCCGCACCGGCTTCTGCGGGTTTGCAACCAGCTTCCCTCATGTTCCAGCCCGGCAGCATCCCTTCTGCAGGCGGAGGGACGGGGCCGGGCGGAGATGTTTAAAGTTGGATATAGGGCTGTTTTCCTTTTTCCCTGACACTTGGCAGACGAAGCCCAGCGCTGCATTCCCGCTCTACTTTCTCACTGAACCGGAGCACCAGGCTGGAGCCAGCCCTTTCCTTGGCCCCTCTCCTCCCTGGTCCAGCCAGGAGCCCCAGTCCGGGCGGAGGGAACAGAGAACGATGGGGCCGAAGCCCCACCGCAGTGTCCCGTCCCTTCAGCCCCCGCTCTGCCCTTACCCTGCCCGCATGCTCCGCGCTGGATGGCGATGATGGGCGGCTGCCGAAGGCTCTCTGCGCGGCGGCTGGCGGCCCGCAGCTGGCACTGGCTGGCGTAGGTAACAGCATCGCTACCGCAGACGGGCTCGGTGCTGGAGCACAGGCAGCGCCCGGCCGCCGCCCGCTTGCGCACGGTGGCCGAGGCGGGGACACCGGCGCCGGGCGGCACCACGCACTGGAGCCCCTCACCGCAGGGCGGGCCGCCGCCACCGCCGCCGCAGGGCTCGCCCTCCTCCGCGCCGCAGACGCGGCAGCAGCCGCAGCCGTCCAGCACCGCTCCGCCGGGGCAGGAGGCGGGCAGCGGCGGGCAGCGAGACCGATCGCAGCGCTCGGGGCAGGCGGCCGGCGGCGCGGCGGCGGCGGGGGGCAGCGGCCCCGCCAGCAGCAGCAGCAGCAGCGGCGGCAGCAGCAGGCTCCAGCCCCGCAGCGGCATCGCGGCGGGACGGCGGCGGGCGGCGAGGGGCGGTGAGCGCGGCGCCCCGGGACGGCGGCTTTAAGCGGCGGCGAGAGGGGCGGCGCGGCCCGTGGGGCGGAGCGGCGGCGGTGGGTACGGCCCCCCCCGGCCAGAGCACCCCCCTCCAGGCCTTAACACCCCCGTACCCCCCGTTAGCGGCTCCAGCCCCGGCTATAATCCACCATCTCCTCCCGCCGCCTCGTCCTTTAGGGGCAAAGGGACCCTGCCCGTTGCTGCGCGGAGCTGTTAAAGTGCGTGTTTAGCACCAAAGCTGCTGTTAAAGTTGGTTGTTTAGCACCACAAACCCGATTTAAGAGTGGTAGGAAGACTGGTAACATACTCTTGCCAGCGCGAGGGGATAAAGGGGGGTGTTGAACTCTCTTCTCCACTTCAGGAATTACGGGAAAGGCAATCTGAAGTACCCACTGATAACATTTCCATTGGCGATAAGAAGCAGATGGACGGGGAAATGATGCTGTCAGCCCGTCCGCTGGTGGAAAGGGTAAAGCGATACATGCCTGCAAATGCCCTGCCGGGAATACAAAGTGATGCCGAGAAATTCCCCTTGGGAACACGCCTCAGGGACCCGAAGACACTGGGAGGCGTCTCCCGGCCCCCTTCACTGCACCCGAGGTGCTCGGAGCCGCAGGGTGAGGTGGGTACCAGCAATTAGCAGAAGGTTGATCAACCGAAGGGAGAAGAGAAAACAGCCTTCAGCCTTGCCCCGGGAGAGCTGAGCCGATTTATCTGTGCAACTGCCAGAGCTGGACAGAGGCCTCTGCGCCCGGTGCTCATCAGCACATAGAGGGTGGTTTGAAAAGCGGTTTAATTACACACAAATACTTTCCGAGGGGGGAAAAACCCATCATTTCCAAAGCTAACAGGGGAAAATGCAATAAGAACTAATAGCGGAAATCGAGCAGAGCCAATGTTTTAATTACAAGCCGACTGAATTCGTCAACCAACCAGCAACCTGTGATGATTTAAGTCAATCTTTACCAGGCACTTGATAACCAGGGGCCTGATGAACTTACATTAGGTGAGATGAAAGGCTGTTAACTGTTAAGTTGCCCCATTCCTGGCAGTGTTCAAGGCCAGGTTGGACACAGGGGCTTGGAGCAAGCTGCTCTAGTGGAAGGTGCCCCTGCCCATAGCAGGGGTTGGAACTGGATGAGCTTTAACCTCCCTTCCAACACAAACCAGTCTGGGATTCTATGAGCTGCCACTAAGAAATGGAGGATGCCAACAACTACAGTAACACAGACGAATACAAAGTCTTTTCTGCTACAGAACGTGGAATAACCTTTAATGAGGAGCCACATGAGCAGGCGGAAGCAGCTTCCCATGTGTCAGAATTCAAACCTAATTCTTCCAGGGAAGATTATAAAATCAAACTGGGGCCACAAAATCATTAATGTGGAAAACTGACTTAACTGCTTGGTTTGGACCTGAAGGAGGGAAACCATGTAGATACCAGTATTCCCAGTGAAAGCTCCACCATGAATCCCTCACGTCTGCTGTTTTCTGATAACTTCAGTGCTGCACAAGAAGGAGATGTCAGGAGAACTGCTTGATTTCAGAAGTGACAAAGTAGTAATCAGGAACAATTCACAGTAAATCTGCCTTAGTACTAACATCATGAATGTTAAAAAGTCAGAAAAAGGTTGAAAATATTTACAAGTTTAAATATTTTTAATGTGTATACATAAATAAAAACTTGTATATTTGGATAGATATATCTAAAAACATAGAATAGTTAGGGTTGGAAAGGACCTTAAGATCATCCAGTTCCAACCCCCCTGCCATGGGCAGGGGCACCTCACACTAAACCATCTCACCCAAGGCCTTGTCCAACCTGGCCTTGAACACTGCCATGGATGGAGCATTCACAACCTCCCTGGGCACCCATTCCAGTGCCTCATCACCCTAACAGGAAAGAATTTCCTCCTTCTACCCAATCTAAACTTCCCCTGTTCAAGTCTTAACCCATTACCCCTTGTCCTATCACTACAGTCCCTATATAATATAATATGTCTCTATATAATACAGATATATAACACTGGATAAATACCAGTGTATATATCAATTTATATATTTTATATTAGGTATCCATATTATACATATGTTTATATATTGTACATATTTAGATATATATTCTACACTGTTATGTATCCATATTCTATATACGTTTCTATAAACGTATAGAAATCTATAGTATATATAGATAAAAATATATAGAATATGGATTCATAACAGTATAGAATATATAAACATATATAAAATAACAATAGATAACTGTATTTATAAACATATAGTATGGATTTGTAACTATATATCTAATATATATATAAAATACGCATGCATAACAATATATCTAAACATGCATATATAATATGGATGAATATTATGGTAAAGCAGTTCCAAATTACTGTTTATCCATTACTTACTTGCTATTTTTAATAAGCTTCAGGGTTCATTTGGGGTCTTTTTTTTTTTTTGTCCTCCTTTACTTTTAAATAAAGACAAGTCTTTAAGGAAAGATGAGCAGTTTTCAGTAAAAATAAATATTCACAGGTTTGGCAAACCTCTTAAAAACTTAAAACTTTGGAAGCAGGAGCAAAATACCCAGAGACTGATGAACTGTTGTGAGGTTTGGTCCTACCCCACCAGAAAGGCTCTCAGCTTTTGTATCGTGTTACCTTTGTCAGGGAACTTGCTGTGAAGTGACGGGAGCCTTATCCTCATAGGTAGGAGCAAATTCCATGTGGTGGGAAAGCTCCCTGTTCCGTCATCCTCTCTCCATGGATGGCTGTGTCTTTTTTAGCTTGGCATCCTCTGATATGGGTCACTCTTGGGAGCAAAGGCAAGGCATGGATGAGGCTAACTTACACTGAACTCAGCTGTTCAGCTCATAAAGTCTACACATCTTACGCTAAATATTGAACTGGTTCAAGGACTACTTCAAATGTGGAGTGTTCTCACAGAAAGTTTGAAATACCCATTGTGTTTATGTGTCTTTTCCATGATGCAGGATTCTTTTTCCTGTATAATTCACCTTGCTTCAAGCTCCTTTACAGGCTACTAAAGACCTATAATGCACCAGCCAATATTTCTTCTTAAATAGCAGAGAAAAGGGATGTACATTTGTTGATAGTTAAACACTGCAAAGGGAATAAAATAACTCCCAAAGCGTTATCTGTGCAGAAATGCCTTACACTGAAAGGCACTATTAACACACAAGGAGAAGAGAAGGCTGCGTGGAGACCTCATAGCAGCCTTCCAGTATCTGAAGGGGGCTTATAGGGATGCTGGGGAGGGACTCTTCATTAGGGACTGTAGTGACAGGACAAGGGGTAATGGGTTAAAACTTAAACAGGGGAAGTTTAGATTGGATATAAGGAAGAAATTCTTTCCTGTGAGGGTGGTGAGGCACTGGAATGGGTTGTCCAGGGAGGTTGTGAATGCTCCATCCCTGGCAGTGTTCAAGGCCAGGCTGGACGACGCCTTGGGTAATATGGTTTAGGGTGAGGTCTCCCTGCCCATGGTAGGGGGTTGGAACTGGATGATCTTAAGGTCCTTTCCAACCCTAAGTATTCTATGATTCTATGATTCTAAGTTATTATACCTCTCCCATCGCAATGTATTCTCACAGAAGAGCTATCCAAGCTCATGGGCATTTATCAATAGCCAGAGAGGCCAAAAATGTGCTCTGACAAATACTTGCACTTGAAAGACTTGCTCATGAAATATTTCACCTCCTACTTTTCAAACAGAACTGGATGATGGGAGGCTCCATCTACAGATCACAGATACTCCTAAAGGTGGGAGCATTTCAATGGTGCCGCCAAGGCTCTGGAATTTGCCCTAATGTTCACAAACTGGTTTGTGTTGGAAGGGACCTTAAAGCTCCTCCAGCTCCAACCCCTGCCACGGGCAGGGACACCTTCCACTGGAGCAGCTTGCTCCAAGCCCCTGTGTCCAACCTGGCCTTGAACACTGCCAGGGATGGGGCAGCCACAGCTTCTCTGGGCACCCTGTGCCAGCGCCTCAGCACCCTCACAGGGAAGAGCTTCTGCCTAAGAGCTCAGCTCAGTCTCCCCTCTGGCAGGTTCAAGCCATTCCCCTTGGCCTGTCCCTACAGGCCCTTGTCCCAAGCCCCTCTCCAGGTTTCCTGCAGCCCCTTTAGGCAGTGGAGCTGTTCTAAGGTCTCCCCTTCAGGAGCCTTCTCTTCTCCAGGCTGCCCCAGCCCAGCTCTCTCAGCCTGGTTCCAGAGCAGAGCTGCTCCAGCCCTCGCAGCATCTCCATGGCCTCCTCTGGACAATCCTGAGCAGGTCCATCCCTCCTGCAATATGATGGTGTGCTACAGAAGTAAGCTTTCCTGGGTGCCACCTTACCTGAAACGTATCATGTGCAGCCTTCAGGATCTGGGTTTAGGCCAGCAGCAGAATGCTTCTTGGTAGGAGCTGCTGCCTTCAGTGGCTTCCTAGGCAAATAAGGACGTGAGGGAAGCTGGCAGCACTTGCCACAGGATCCTTGCATTCCTACTGTACATGGTGAGTAAGGAAATGGCTTTGGAGGGAGCATCTGGGCACACCTGGAAAGGGGTGGGAAGGAAGAAGCAAGGAAAGGGTGGTAAAAGATGACATTTGGCAGGAGAGAAAAGGGTTAACATTATAGTCTGGGACCAGAAGGATGTTGGCCAGAAAAGAGAGGATGGGGGAAGTTTGGGATGGCCAGAAAGCCGATGTTCTGAGCAAAGTAAGCAGCTTGGACTCTGTGGAAAGCTTCTCTAGGTTTATTATGCCTGTGTTATCATTTAGCTTCATTCGCTGATGGCTTTCTCCCAGTTTCTGGCCAGGATTTAACATCCTACCCCTACCTCCAAAACCCAGGACTTCTCTGTCTTGTTAAATACCAACCAAACTCAACCCATCAAACAACATAACCCCCAACCTTACTCCTTAAAACCCAGTGCTGGATTCATTGCAACACACCAAGGAAATGCTGTTACTTTGGAAAACGGCAGCAAACCAGGGGATTTAAACAGCATACTCTTCCAGATGTGAATTCAGCCCTGGTGCTTGACATGTGCAGCTGTTGGCATAGTGTACGGAATACAGCAAAGGTCGGAAGTGTCTTTTATGGATCCTCAGAGGAAACCAAGCAATGTGGCCTGATAAACTGATGCTCTGAAACAGTTAGATATGGAGTTGGATTTCCCTTGGTGTCAGAGGGCAACCCTTCAACCAGAAGTATTGCACTATGGGCAGGGACTGTAAAACAAGCATGGAAACTTCATAATGAACCTAATGTTAACTTACAGCAAACAAGTGGACTGCTATGGGAACCTGCAGCTGACACCCGCCTATTGAGAACAGGCATTTCTCTGGTGTCCCGCTCAGTTATCATTAAGAGAATGGGGACAACAGGAATGTCGTGCAGCAGAGTGGTTGAAATTCCTAAAAGCTGCGTTCACTCTGCAGATCTATGTGGAAGATTACAGTGCTGACAGTCATTTCAAATGCAAATCCCTAATTACAGTGCCAAAGGTGGCACTTTGAGGAGCGATATTCCACACTACTACAAACGAGTACCAGGTTCTGGTTCTTGGAGAGGCTGCACAGAAAATCTGCCATGAAGCACCACAGCACTGATGGACATGATTCAGTTGTGGAGCAGGATCCACACGTCATTGCTTCCATGGAGGTATCATCTCAGGAGTTCTTCAGCAGCTTACTGGCTTGGAGCATCGAATAGTCACAGAAGTTGTGCTCTAAAAATATGACGACATTAAATGGAACTGATGAAAGGTTAAAACTAAACAGCACAGAGGGCTTCAAATCGGTTTTATTTCATTTAACTTTTAAAGTAAAAATGCTCAAACCTCCTCTTTAATTTCTTCCCTTTTTCCCACCTCAAATTAATACAGAATCTTTACAGCAACAGTTCTGTTGCACACCTTCCGAGTGCACACTTTCAGTGTGCTCGCTGATTTCTCCATCTGTTGTAATACAGATTTCCTATAGAGCCTAAAACAAATTGGTCTTTAGACAGCAATATTTTCTACTAATAGAGCCTTTTTTTTGTGATAGGAAATACACACTGCATTGCTGTATGCACTTTTAACTTAGGTCTGTATAGAATTGCAATGTCTTAACCTAAATAAACAATGGCAAAACCTCAAAGTCCAAAAGTAAGATGATTAAAATGGCAGCTGAGTTAGTAAAGAATGAAGTTTCAAACTGGTTATGTCCTGTCCTTCAGTCTGGAGCTCTAATTACTCTGGTTTAGCTCCAAGTTTCTATCTTCGTGTTGCATTACCTTGCCTACTAGAGATGCTTCCTTCCCAGTCTGGTAGTTGAAGAGTCTGTACTCACCTGAGACAGTGTAAAGGTCCTTCTGACCAGCCGCATCACTCCGGATAACCAGTTTCCCAGGTACATCCTGGAAACTTTAAACTGCAGTGATTGAAAGTCAACAAGCTCAGCTCAGGGACTCGTAGTGCAGCAAGTTACTGCGTTATGCATCTCTTCCAAGCCATAATTCATGTTTTGAGCCTGCACATTAGGTACCAGATACCTGCTTCTCATTCAAAAAAGGCTATTTGCATCAGACTGAATTACTACCTAGCTGTTTCCACGAGGCTTCCCTTGCACTGGTTATCGCAGGGAAACATGGGATGCCACCTAGAGGAACATAGACAGGCTCAGGAACTGGGCTAACACACCCCCCACGCAGTCAACAAGGCCACCTACAAAGGTCCTGCATCTGGGTCAGGGCAGTCCCAAGCACACAGACTGGGCAGAACCTGGATGAAGCAGCCCTGAGGAGAAGGACTTGCGGGTGTTGGTCAATAAGAAGCTCCCCATGACCCGGCTTCAGTGTGTGCTTGAGCCCAGAACCCCCCCATGTCCTGGGCTGCACCCCCGGAGTGTGAGCAGCAGTCGAGGGAGGGGATCCTGCCCCTCTGCTGTGCTCTGGGGAGTCCCCCCCTGCAGCCCTGACCCAGCTCTGGGGCAGCAGCACAAGAGGGACATGGAGCTGTGGGAGCGAGGCCAGAGGAGCCCATGGAGATGCTGCGAGGGCTGGAGCAGCTCTGCTCTGGAGCCAGGCTGAGAGAGCTGGGCTGGGGCAGCCTGGAGAAGAGAAGGCTCCTGAAGGGGAGACCTTAGAGCAGCTCCAGTGCCTAAAGGGGCTGCAGGAAACCTGGAGAGGGGCTTGGGACAAGGGCCTGTAGGGACAGGCCAAGGGGAATGGCTTGAACCTGCCCGAGGGGAGACTGAGCTGAGCTCTTAGGCAGAAGCTCTTCCCTGTGAGGGTGCTGAGGCGCTGGCACAGGGTGCCCAGAGAAGCTGTGGCTGCCCCATCCCTGGCAGTGTTTAAGGCCAGGTTGGACACAGGGGCTTGGAGCAAGCTGCTCCAGTGGAAGGGGTCCCTGCCTGTGGCAGGGGTTGGAGCTGGATGAGCTTTAAGGTCCCTTCCAACACAAACCATTCTATGTAGGGGCAGTTCTTAAATTTCTTCTGTTCCAACTATCTTTTAGTATCCTCTCACTGACTCCAATTGCTTTCCAGTCAGTAGCATCATAAGAAACCCCCGACTTTCATTATGCATTGGACAAGTTAACAGATTATTCACTTTCTCCCTGTAACATCACAGCTTCCTCAGGAATAAACTGGTGTAAACAAAAACAGCAGGAGAAAGAGACGTTTTGATGTCTTCCATTTGCTTCCATTGCTATTCAAAGCTTACAAGGAGCAAGAGTTTAGAAGAAAACCACCACCAAACCCACAACAAAATAACTTGGAGTGGTCCAATGACTTAACTGGGGTTTCAGGATGGATTTCTAAGACTCAAGAGATGCACTTGAGAATTAAATGCCCGAGTTGAGTCATGTTTAAGGCTAGAGCATGACCTCTAGGTGGTGCTGACATCCTGTTATTCCATGAGGTTACGGCATATTCCAGCATAACAAAACTATATTCTGGACCATTGCCTTTTGGCAGTTACCTTCAGGCACGTGGATTGTAGATTTAGCAGAGTTTCTCTGAATTTCTTATTGCAACACAGTGGGTTTAAATCTATGACCAGAAAGAATAACTCAATTCCCTCTTCAGTAAAGGGGCAACAAGTACACAGTGAATGCAGACATGCGAGACAGCACGTAGTAAGACAGAGCATCCAAGTTGTTCCAGTGACCACAGCTCGAGTCTCAACAGGCTGGGAAAAGTAACAAAGGTTTTGATGAAAATAATAAGGAGGACCAAAAAAGCTGAAAGCTGAGCAGCAGAGATGCATGTGGTAGGGTAAGTGAACTAGAACCGGTGTTTTCAGCCTCTTTAACTGCATTTGAGTTGCAGCCACTGATTGTATTTTATTCTGGTTATTTATTACTGGGAACTATTAATTGTATTGCTGTACATGGATTAGTAGCTAACTTGGTGTACCAAGGACCTTACTGGAACATCAACTCTACAACCCTGCAGTCAAGCTGCTTTTGGAACTTGGTGATGTTATGCTAAAGCTGAAAACACCTAATTTAAATGGAGATGCACTACTGAAGGCACAATTAAATCCACATTCCACACCAGCTCTGGCCTGTGCCACTGGTGAAAATGGAAGCTTCAAGACACTCAGGGCAGCAACTCCTCTAGAAGACGCGTGTCAGGGAGCAAAATGTTTGGGGCAAGAGCACACACATTGATACAAGTGCAGCTGCAGATGTGCATGTACTTGGAGTAATTCACAGTCAGATGTCGCAGTGGAGCTGGAATTTGAGTAACTGCGTTCAGCCTGTATCTTACCTCAGTTCCTGTTCTTTAGCTGAAGCTTGTGTACTGTTGGGACAGACTGAGTGTGCTGCTTTACAACAGGGAAAAGGACTTGGGAAGTGCAGTCACTCAAGTAGGATGGCATCACACCGTCTACCATACAGAGAGGTGTTTCCAGATGTTATCCAGGTGGTGTTATTTCAGGAAAGCATTTTGGAGAGGGAACCTTTCCCATACAACACTATAAAGCCAGAAAAACACATTATATTTTGCTCTTCTGGGGCATTCTGGGTTTTTCCCCCTTTCAGATGGTGCCTGATAGTTTCTGAATGGTTAACTTGACATTACCTTGCCTCATCTCTTCCCTTCCACTGATGCAAAAGAAACCTGATTGATTTCCCTTGCATAACATGTAAAACTTCCACAGAAGACACCAAGAACAGTGTAAGAAAAACAGCGCATTCTGTTCAATTTCTCTTAGGCTACACAACCTGATCAGATTTGAGGAATTAAGACATTATAGCTGAATAAAGGATAATTTGAGCTTTTATATGCTACAAAGAAATACATTGTTCTGATATTTAACAAGGAAACTGAGCCAGATGTTAAGTTACCCAAACTGATTTATTGACAATTTCAATGTGACATATTTACAGCACTGTTTCTAAAATAATTTAACAATTTTCATAGATTTATAAAAGTACTGATAAATAGGAGACCCTGACAGTTACCAACCACAAATATTTCCCTATGCTACTGAACTACAACAGTAGTTCTTTTTTCCTCTTCTTTTCTTTGCCCCCCTCTTTTTGTAAGTCCCATAATGGAGCTGCTTTACCTCCACCCAATGTGTAAAATTGCCAATACCAAAATATAATAGAATGAACATGCAGTGTGAAAGCTGTACCAGAGCGGGTGATTTCAGATGTTAGACTACAGTAAAAAATATTTCAATGCAAAGTGTCTTCCACACAGAATGTACTTGTGAAAAAATAAGCTTTTAAAGAGCTATTATCTGTATAGAAGTTAAAACCTACAATACTAGTACAGACATTTACAGGAACTTCCAATTCTGTGCTAGTTTTCACATATATCTAAAGAGTCAAACAAAACCAGTCATTTACAAAGACCACTGCCTTAAGACAGCGGTTAGTTAGCTTATGGATAAACAAAAAGATGAAGGTGCTGATAGAATTTAAGGTTTTGAAGTTAGATATATTTCATTCTTCTATGACACCAATTAGTCTATCCTTGGATCAACAAATTATCATGGTAAAGCCATCCATATCTCTCAAGCAGGAAGTCAGTTTGGAAGCTGGAGAGAAGATGGACTTGTATGATATGCATCTTAGGTTCCAGGAGACCAAAAAACCCAAAGTATCACCAAGCTGGACAATCTGAATCACACTAAGCAGCAGCATGAGATATTTGTGGGGTTGGGATTAAAGCAAACATTTCTTTGTCAAAAATGATGAACAGGACACACTCCATCTAACCCAATACTTGAAATGTAAAGGTTCTTCCCATTTGCATCACTGAAGCCCTGTAACACAGTGTACACAAAGAACAAATACTCTCCTTTTAAACAAAACATATATTGCACAGCTAGCAGGTGCAATACCAGAACACTGGTATCCCTAGCGTAAGTTTCCTGCTTTAAATCCCTGTTTCAGACTATGCTACTCAGACCAACTCCCAGCCAACGTTCAAAACCATTAGGAATGGTTTGTGTACATAACTAATCCCAAAGTGTTTCAACAACGTGAGAAAAAACACAGGCACTTAAGATTCTTAGTGCACCGAAAGTTATAGGCCACAATTGCATGACTATGAACAGCTCAGTACCAACAATGACAAAACTAACCCAGGTCTTCCACTGATAATAGACAAGAACTGCTCACAAAGCACTGGTAAGAAAACCATTCTCAAAACAGTTATCAAACGATACATTTAGACATTTAAGAGAAATTAATTGCTGCAAAGCCTAATGTAACACAACAGAAACCCTACTTAGTTCAAAAGATCTAAAAAGTGTCCAAATTCCAAAGTCCAATTTCTCTTCTCCCCACCTCCAAAACACTGTGACATGCAGTCCTTTGAAAATCCAATGTGCAAAAGGTTATAACCCACCTTCAGGAGTGCATCAAAAATAGGCTGACTATTCAAAATATTATTTTAGTGGACATTTCACAGCACCATAACTAGAATTCCATAATTCAGAATTCTGGGTCTGATAACAAATCAGTTGACACTGTTGATCCTAAAGAACAGAAGACATTTTCTGTGCATTTCCTATCTGAAAGTCACGGAGAGAAACAATCCTCATCTATGCCTAAAGTCTTACTGCAGTTCAAAATGATATTAAATAATCACATTGTTGGCAATAAGTTCTCCACAATGTAGCATTAGTTGTGAATTTATTAAGTGTGCCAGATTAGGAATGAAGAGTTGCTGGTACCTTGCTTACTTGCACGAGTACATTTTGGTTTTGTCTTTTTTCTCCTAAACTGTGCAGTGTCCCCTCCCTAGTAAGTGATTTACTATCAGGCTTTGAGAAAACACCTCAGGTCCGTTTCTGACCCTCAGCTGAAAGGCAATATACTACACCTTATATATGCACATGTGTGCACACAAACACACACACATCCATATATATAAAAATCAGTGTTCCGGTTTTTGTGTTCTCATTTCCTATAATTTTCTTTGGTTCAAAGTCCGAGCAAGGAAATTAAGAGGACCAAACGAATGGATCATTCTCCAAACACTTCCATCACTACACATCACTAACTGGAAGGCTTGCATCATCCAGATCCACAAGGCCAGGATCCTGTTCCTGAGTGCCATTTTTACTTTGGGGTTCCAAGAAGCCCCGTTCAGTCACTTTGGAAGCTGATTCTCTTGGAGTGACAACCTGGATCTTGTAGCTCCCTGGCCTGGCCTTGGTAAAAGACTCGTGAAATCCTCGCTTCTCCAAGGCAGGGTATTTGGTGTGAGGGTTTGGGACCAGAGGGCTGCCGTGAGTGGCTGTGGAATGTGAGGAGGCTGGGGCTGGGATGGCAGAACGGAGAGCATGGTTGGGTTCGGAAGAAGACTCGGGATGCTCCTGGAAAAAGAAGAGCAGGTGTCAGATGAAGCCATCGATATCACCCTGGAAAGATGCAGAGTTTGCTCTCAGAGAAAACATTAAAATCAACACAGAAAATACACAAAGCGAAGCATCAGCCACAGCAGCAGGAGGCAGGTGCTTTCTCAAGGCAGTGTGTTATTAAATGTGAGCTTACAGCAGTATGTGACACAATGTCAGGTTCTTCATTTGAAGACATTACATTTCTTAAATCAAGTTCAGCAGCTCTTTAGACTGTATAACAGAGTCCAGCAAATTGAGGCTTCTCATTTTACTGTGTTAAGTAACCTTTTGAAGATACACATTTGAAAGTGACACCTTTCCAAGAGAAAAATGTATTCAAACATACCCATATACATCAGGCACTCCCATGCTAAATCCTAAAGTGATGCACATTTTACTGATCCCTCCTCATGGGGTTGCAATCTCCCCAGGGACCAAACAAAAATACTAACTACTTTATGCTATCAAGGTTGTGTAACAATTTCCAAAGTTAATGGAGCAAAAAACTGATTTTGAAGCTATTCCTTCTGATTGCCAAGTTATTTTCTTGTGTTTAATATTATTAACTGCCATTCTGTTGGCCTTTACATAACTGTTAGATTGACACTGAGGAAAAAATCATCCACCATTTACTTAACTGATAGAAACAAATTCCCAGACTACCTAGGAAGCATTTAGAGGCCTACAGCATAGGCACAGAGTGCCATTTTACATGTCTTACAGCTCCAGAACAAAACATTCCTTAGGATCTGCATCACATCTATCAGTTCTGTCAGGATGTCCCAGATACCTAGGGATACCTAAAGCAGTGCTGGATACAGTTTTAAGTGATGTGAGTAAGTGCTGTGTGTGATGATGCAGTGAATACTTCACTCTGCATGCCACAGGGGCTGCAGCTGCTGCCACTTCTGCCATCACCAGCATCAGGGCTTGCAAGTCACTTTTCAAGCACATATATTAGCAAAAAAACCCATCATAGATGCGTATCCAAGATGGAAATACGCATCCTAAAATGAAATACTTATTCTTTCACAGCAGTTTCCCAAGTTTTAGAATGCTATGACACAAGGTCATGAATGTAATCATATTTCATAAAAAGAAATACAGTAATCCTTGGCAGAATCCAGTAAGTAATAGTTCACTATTGGGTTCATTATAGTGAACAACAGTTCACCACTTGTGCAACTTGTTTTGGACTTCAGTTTTGTGCTGACTTTCAGTGAAGTCTTTCACATTATTTACATTGCCTTATTTCACACCTGACTTGATACTTCAATTCAACAAAAACATCATTCAGTGATTTACCTACTATCCTTATTTTCAATAACTTGAGTTCAACAAATAGCATAAAAGTAAGGCATGTGAGGACAAGATGTCTATAAATTGAGGTGATTTGGATACTCAGATTTTACTACCCACACTGACTGTAATTTCACAGTTAAGAGACTATGCTGCTGGATTACTCCTAAAATGGACTGCTTTGAACAGTGTACCAATTACATGGTGTAATGCTTCTACGCTGGAATGCATCATTTCATGCAGAGACTTAGAAGCCATGCAAATCAGGCTACAATATTATCCTTCCAATTGCCAGAGTTACAGCGTGCATGTTTTTCTGTGCACGCATCTGTATTAGTTTGTGGGTAGCTTAAATCTCATTTTGCTTTTGCGTAGTTTCATAAAACAAATGGAAAGTAAAATGGAAATATGAACTCTCATGCAAATTAGGTTTAATACTTTCCTGTTACAATGACATCACATAACTTATGTTTAAATATGCAATATGCTTTGAAGTATAATGACATGGTTTTGCCAGTTTTAATTCCCAATTATTTTAAAAGCAAGAAAAAAGTGAGAATCTGTAAGTGAATGAATGATATAATTTATTAGTTAAAGTAATGGGAATGACAACAGGTAGCCATACTTTTAGTTTTTTTTTTTATAGTGCAAATTAGCCTCTAGCCCTCTGTTAAGAAGGCAAGTTTACATGAGAGCCCACATACGTGCTGCATTCACCAGTTCTTGATGTATACCTCTGTATACAAGGATTCGACAGCCTTCTGGCCTGCCGCATCTGGAACACAGTGCAAAGCTAAGATTAGAGTAACCTATACTTGGGGAAAGAAGAGAAGAGAGGGAAAAAGAAAGAAGTGATGCAGACAGTAATAGCTAGATTGCTCAGTTAGCCCCATAAAAAAATAAGCAAACACAAAGAACAGTTATCTGCATATCTTCATTCCCCCCCAAAAGAAACAGAACTTATGATGGGGAGTTGTATTCCAAAGCGTGAAGCAGCTCCTGGCTGCAAAAACTAACTGAGAGCTTAGAGTTAAATGAAACACTGAATCAATGCAAATGTGCAATCAAAAGCCAGATTTACATTCTCAGATTTCAGATGATGGGAGTAATATGTTCAGTTTACTACAAAACATCCCATAGCCAGAAAGTGAAAACCACAGCTTGCAACATCTGAACTGTAAAGTACTCAATGTGTTAAATCTGCATATACTTGGAGACACTGTGACACCACAGAAACCTTTGCTGCTTATCACAAGCTCATGTACTTGTACTGAGCATCTCATGCAGTTTAAATGCATGAAGAGCTGGCATCCACATGGCTTCACAAATATTAAGCTTTGTCACAGTGTCTCAGTTCAGTAAAGCTCGGTGATGTTCACGCTACGTTTCCAACCGTAGAAACTAATTCATGCGAGCAGAGATCTCTTAGAGGAGTTGCTTTAAATTTGACTCTGTATCTGCATATACAATAGACTATCAACAACAGAAAATGACAATTTAGTAGTGAGAGTTCTTAAAAACAAATTAGGATTTTGTCAGTTGATCACAAAACTCAGCAATCAGCAGAAACACCTCGCAGGAATTAGAACGTTTCAATTTCACTTCCAAACTAGTAGTAGTGACAAAGATCCTACTGAACTCAGAAGCCTTTTTCTAGGTTAGCAGTTGCGTTATCTACACGTTCAAGACAATACAATGCACATAGTTATATATATAAAGTAAGACTTAGATATAAGTGCCCAATTAAAAAACACAACATATTCTATGCCAGTGTGTATGAAAGTTCATGCAAAGATGCCATGTTACTACAGGACAGGACAGAGAACAGGTGAGAGGGGAAAAAAAACAACAATTAGAACTTCATGTGCACAAGGGAACATCAATTAATCACATTTTCTCTGAGGTTCAGAGTAACATACGGAAGCCGCTGATCTTCCAGGTCCCCGCTGTGCTACAATGGCCCCAGAAATTGCTTTTATCCAACTGTGCATGTCTTCTGGACTGTCCGCCTGGATCAAACAACATGCATTGTATTTAACGTGATCAACCTGCAAATGTCCCAGTGTCCTGACCATCTGCATTACGACAGCCCTACTCTACTTCAGTAGTCCATGATTTAAGAAATGGAAGTCCCTGCGGCTTTAACCATGATTTCTTAAAATCTTACCCTGAATTTACTATACGTATATAGTTATGTACAATATTAAGCAAGAAGTATTTTTATACTATTTGCATACTGAACTCAAATCTTTACTTCCAGCAAACAAAAAAGTTAAAGCACCCACACAAATCGTTACAGATCTGACTGCTCTTAAGCAGTTTTTGGCCAGCAACATAACCTGTACTCCTCAGTCACTGCTGCACTTTACTTCTGCGAGGTATTTACTGAAGAGCTGCAGTCAAATAAAAGCCAGTCTCTGTTGGGGGTCAGCTGTACATTTACTCAGAATAACAATCCAACATAGATGAACACTGGATACGAAGGGTGCACATATCTGGGATACAGGCAGATCAAAAGCTAAAGCTATCTCCTAATTAGGTTTCTGCTTCATTAAACTAGCACATCCACCCAGCATTAAACATCTGCAACATGTCAGTTATATTCAGCTTGTAACTCAGCATCTGGCACAGCATAGTATTAGACTATACAGACCTTTCTGATCCTACAAGGGAAACTCCAACACTATTTCCAGTACTATGAGCATCACATTCCCACGTAGCTAGGAAAAGCAAGTCTTTGTGATTTTTAGATGACATGGAAAGGATGCAACGGATAAAGTACACATGGATCCATATTACTAAATAGGTATGGATATCTAAAGGTTGCTATGTTTTAATAGGTATTTTGAAGTGGAAACTAATTTGAATCTGAGAAACCTATTACTAGAGCTAAAAATTCAGTACTTCAAAATAAAAGACTTAATATACTGAGTTGATCCAACAGAGTCTGAAGATGCACATGCCGATAAAATCACATTAGGATTTATTGTTCAGTATTTTCATACACTACCAACACAACACTTGCTGTTATGTGGAAGATTTCTTATATGCATCTTTCTGAAACATAATAGAAATCACATTCCTTCTGAAAATCACAGCATGGTCAAGCACACCTTTAAAAGCAAAACAGCAGCACCTCTCTGCTTTGACTATGGTAGTCTTTGTTTTGCCCAAAGTATAAACCCCAGACATTACCTGTACATAAAAGGTTCGAGAAGTTGTTACAATTTCAAAGAGATTGTCTCTCATCATTATATCACTGCAAATGAAGCACAAAAATAGTTCAACAGCAAGTTCAACTTTCCCACTTTATTTCACAGAGACTCTAGGATGTGCAGAGATCACTTGCTGTCTGAAGATCTCTGCCTTTCCTTATTCCTCTACTGTTGTTTCTTTGGTAAATACTAAGTAAAAAAAAGCAAACCAGCATCCCTTGCTCACTTTACTCCTAAGACTCTTTAATCTACAGTGGCATGTGTGATACTATATCCATTTTTTCTTGGAACATTTTAAACCATATCATGTTATGTTGAAAAATATTGATTGTTCGAATTTCTGCAAGTTTCACATATATTTTATGTCTTCACAAAGTGTTAGTCCTAAACAGTAGCCTGGTTAAAAAAAAAAAACAAAATCCGTATCCATCATAACTACTACAAAGGCAATTCATTCCTTTGTATATTGCCATTTGGTGGGAGGGAAACAGCAGGAGGAAGAGTGTTCTCATCTAAATTTAGATGAGTTAATGGCCTCTAAAGGTTTAGAGATTACATAGCCAGAATAGAGAGACTCCTAAAATTGCTGCCCCAAATCAGACAGCACCTATGCATCTCCAACTCCTGACTGTCTGAAATTCTCTTTCACCCTTGTCCAATGTGTCTACACTCAACTGAATGTTACAAGTTTGAAACACATTAACAGAGCCATCAAAACCAGTTTGATGCACAAAACTGCCTGCTGTCCTAGAAATAATGTATCACACATGCATACAACAACTGAAGGAATCAAAGTTCTCTGTTGCTTCTAACTAGCAGTCTGGCCATGACAAAGCAGGATACTACATCCCACATAATGGCATCAGTGCTTCTCTACTCACCTTTGTTTGCATTCCTGAACTTTATGGACCTCCTTAAGTGGTATAACCCTGAGAGGTTCCTTTTCCTGAAAATAAGGCAAAGATACTTTAGTAGAGTATATCTAACAACTACATGACAGTCAGAAAACCAGAGGTCAGGACTAGCTGACAGCAGCAGAGTTAGATAAATGAGACTTTCAAGGCAGTATTTTATGCAAAAGGTGGTGTCAACCTAAATTGAAGTTACTTTTGTTAAGTATTAAACTAACAATGGCACTTGCAATGAAGAGGAAGCCAAATTAAGTAAAAAACCCCAAATCATTCATTCACCTTACTGTAAGGGAGACAATCACCTCTAAGCAGATCGTAAAACTGAATCTGGCCTCAAGCAGCTCATTTCAGTACAACTGTCACTAAATATATTTGCTATGAATTGCTACAATACAAGATACTTTGTTAATTGTACTGACATGGCTTTAAATAAGATTAACTGTATACTATACTCAATATAAATAGAAATAACACACAGAAATCAGTGATACCAAACCCTGTAACAGAGCAAGAATTCTTAAAGCATATGAAAATCCTGTTACTGCAGCAAAAATAAGTGCTACAATTCTGTCAAAGAGGGAAAAAAGTGAGAACATTCTAACAGAAATACTTTCACTTTTGCCATGACAACATGATGTCACACATACTATTATATTTTCCTGTGGTTGTCGCAGTCAAACACAAACCCAACTTATTTTACCTCCTACTGTGTTTTCTTTAAGCAACGTTACAATGAACAACTTCAGTTGGCTTCAGCTTATGAACAAAACAAAAGCTGTCAGCTCTGAATGACTTTCTCTATAATATCTATTACATATGTTTAAGAGATTTATGTTGTTATAGCAAACAGTTAATGTCACCTAAATATAACCAACCTCAAATGCCAGTTTTCATTAGATCACTTATCGCTATAGCAGATCAATGTACGGAGCTTAAAACTCAGTGTTTTCAGTTATTTTGCCCCTCTTTCCCTCTCTCCCCTCTCTGCTCCTTCCTAGGTTCACTCATCCATTACAATAGAGTTTTTAAAGTAATAAATCGATTGTGAACTGCAGGATCATGCCAGGAATACAGACACCTGATGCAGGGAGCACCTATTTTTCCTGTCTTAATAGAATCATTAGACAGTTTGGGTTCTTCCCTGTGAGGGTGCTGAGGCGCTGGCACAGGGTGCCCAGAGAAGCTGTGGCTGCCCCATCCCTGGCAGTGCTCAAGGCCAGGTTGGACACGGGCTCAGAGCAAGCTGCTCTAGTGGAAGGAGTCCCTGTCCATGGCAGGGGCTGGAACTGGATGAGCTTTAATGTCCCTTTGAACCCTAATCAATCTGTGTTTCTATAAAACACTAAGTGTATGTATTGCTACCATCTTTCTAGCATATTATCACACAGTACAATTCTTCACTAAAGGTTCTGTTTGCTTGTGAGCAATCTGCGCTCAGATATATATTTTTGTAAATAAAAATAGAAGGTTTATTATAGTCAATGAGTCAGAACTGTGTTATGCTGACACAACGATAATGATGCAAGACCAAACTTCTGCTACTGTTTACTCTCTCGCCAAAATAAAGCAAAAGTTCTCTTCAGAAACATCCTAAAATTTGGGTTCTTGACATTTTGCATCTTGCAGTTGGCCTCTAAACTCAAACTTCCATAATTCATAATACGCTACAACTCAAGAATTAATTCCTTAGCTACACATTTTTCCATGTTTAATAAGTGTGGGATTCCATTTCAGGGAAAACAGACTGATTCCAGCATCAGCCACTTAATGAAGCCTGAAGGCACGTAAGATTTGATCAAAACTGGTCAAAAGGTTGAAGAGTGATGAGCAGGGAAGAAAGATCATGAAACCAAAGCAAACTCTGTAAGTGCTGCTGCTGAACAGCAGTTTTTTGCCTGTCTTAGCTGCAATGGTGACATGAGTGAAGGGAAAAGATCCCATCATTTGTATGATAAACCACCCCACCATTCTAACTTGAAATTCAGAACAGTAAGATGATAGTTTTGTCTCTCTGCATAATGATCAGCTATTTCAGGAACACAGTGAGTACAAAGTGACATAAAATACTAATACAAAAATCAGGGTGATTGTAGAATACAGCCTATTCCTGTTCATCAGTGCCCATCAAAAAGATTCCCCAAACAGAAGACTGAAGTCCAAGTTAACAGCTACTCTATTAATTATTTTCCTCTTCCCAATCACAGGAAGTTATTTGAGTCCAGAGATGCAGGAGCAGCACAGCACATTTTTCAAATACAAATGTATTCCTTTTGATATTCTTGCAAGTATCACTGGAAAATAACACATATTGAAAAACTTACCAGTTCAGACTTAAAATACCCTATTGTGTTTTCATCTAACTGAAAGTATCTTCTCTTCCAGTTCTTCATCTGTTAAAGGAAAGAATAAACATGTATGTATTTTATGACAAGTAAATATATTTGTATCTTATGTATTATGCATCAATTTATAATTTCAACTTCTAGTTTATATTTCTAATATATGTTATTGCATAATTCCTATCTAGTTAAGTATTAATGTATAATGTTTATTTTTAATATATCACAGACTGGTTTGGGTTGGAAGTGACCTGAAAGCTCATCCAGTTCCAATCCCCTGCCACAGGCAGGGACACCTTCCAGTAGAGCAGCTTGCTCCAAGCCCTGTATGTGTGATGTTTACTAATATAGTGTCCCCAAAATAATTCTGCAAGATTCTGCCCTATTTAAACTGCTAAAATTAAAGATTCTGGAAGCTATTTCTGTTGTAAGAATTATTCAGCAATCTCCTTTGAAACTGTAGCAACTCAACGGCACAAATACCCACTGGGAATGTTAAAAGACATTAAAGGTTTTTAGTTTATTTTTTTAAATTTAAAAATAAGAAATGTTATAGAAGCAGCTTCATAATCCAAGATAAAATTAGCCTGAAAAGTCACGAAGCATCTTGCTTAATCTGAACTATCTGTTCCTTCTATTAGCAAGGCATCATGTGAATAGCTCCACTTGTGTTAGTCAGTCTGGCAGGTTGTATAATTCTTCCTCTGAGCTGCAACATCAGCTTTTTTTGAAGCATTTTAGTGATTTAAAAAGCATGCAGGCATTGCACTTCTGCCTTAATTTAGATGTTCTAATATGGATCTCTATATAACTGCAGGACAGAGTAATTCCTAGCTGCGTGCACTAACCATGATATGAAAGCCTCTGTGCACACACTTTTCCTCTCCAAACATCTCCAACAACATAACACTGAAGAATGTTATGAAAAGAAGTAACACAGTAATGAATTACATGCTACTGGAGGATGAGTTCTCTCTTAATAGTGTTGGTTGTGCTAAAGTTATCAGCAATTATGTCTTTTTTCTTTAAATCATCTATTCAGTAAGTAAAACTACCACCTTAGAACTTTTGTTATCAATTAATGAAACACACTGATCTCAAATACTTACCACTGCTCCTTGTTTTACACAGTAACCAGCTTTGATAATAGCGTTATCTGGGGGATGCTTAGCAGAAAAATAAGGAAGGTGACTTTGCGACCGTTTCAAGTAATTACTGTCACCCCCTTCACTGCACTCACTGGTTTCTTCTTTCTAGAAAAAACAGGAAAGTTCAGAATACTCTCAGTTTTTTCTCTAAAGGTCAAAGAATAACTGTACTAGTTGTAACAGGGGAGAACTGCATCAGCCCATGCTCACAAATCCCATTTCTAATTTGTCTGAAAGGCCAAAATACTTCAACTGATATCTAAAGACAAGTAATGAGACTTTCCAAAGGCTCTTGCCGAATACCTGGCAAGCTCCATTTAGAGACTAAGCCAAGAAAGTGCTGGGTATCCTCAAACAATATTGACAGACACTCAATGGAGAACATTACAGACATAAACCCAAGATATATCCATGTATTTAGTGCAAACACACAACACGACTAAGGGTAAAACACTAGAGGTGGCTACATTAGAGAAAAAGCTATGTCTAGGACCATACGACACATCAGAATTCACCCACTTAAAAATCAGTTCAGGTGTATACATGTAATTTACATGATATTGATCCAGCCTGTAACTTGTCAGCTCAGGGAACTTCCAGAAACAGATATAGGTCTGTATCTTTAACACTGCATACATTCTTCTTCCACAAGCTTGCCCACTCTCATACTCAGGCATCCATCCCATTTTTGGCAAGGAGTACCTTATGTTTTATTACTCACTGAAAGAAGAATGTCTTTCCTTTGTTTCACCTGGTTACACCATTAGCTTTAGTTTAAAAGCCCGTAGCTCTCATACTGGAACAGTTACACATGGACCAGTTATCCTTCAAATTTTACTCTGAACCTTTCCAGTTCTTGTTTTTAAGGCAAAACCAAAACTGCTCAAATATAGGATTTATACAGCAAGAAAAACATTTGCTGTTTTGCTCCTTCTTTTTCTAGCAACTCCTGGTATTTGTGGGGCTTCTCCTCCACTGTTAGTGAACATTAAGATGATGTTTTTTTAGAGTGTAACTGTAAATCTTACCTCTCAAATGGAAATGGTTATTTCACAATCGAGTATTTTCTATAACAATTAGGATTGTTTTCCCCAACATCCATTACATCATATATATTTTCACTGAATCTCACTTCCTATCTTATTTGCCCATGCAGGCCACCTCATAAGGCCCTTCTGCAACAGCTTAATTTGCTGTCATTCTTATTACCTCTAATAATACTGTGTACATATAAGCAGCTGACATAATCCATTGACATAATCATCTCCTTTTTTTGCACACTTTTCCTGGCAGTTAAATGAAGACAGAACTTTGGCACTGTTACCACCACCAGTTCATTTTACATACACAAGATGTTTTTAGCATCCTAACCAATATCTGAGCAAAACCACCCCAATACTCAAGCAATTATTTGTAGTCTTGTATAATTCTTGTGTAAAGGGAATAAAACCTTCTATAAAGGGAATAAAGTCCTCAAAAAACCCCAGCGAGTATCAGTAAGAGATGCACATCAAAATACAAGTCCTCAGAGCAAGCTATATTGTGATACATAACCTATTTGCCTGTCAAACAACAAAGCTTCCCCTGTCAAATAACAGCCCACTTGTTTTAAGGGTATTACCTGGGTAGGTGTAATGATAGGAACACCACCAACAATTTCTGTCCTATATGAGACTTGCTTCTTTCCACCTGGGCTTTCAGCTTGACGATTTGCATTATCCATCTGACACAGAGGATCGGACTGCTTTGGTACCTGAAAGTAGAAAATGACAATTAACATAAGCTGTATGAAGACTTAAAAAAGCTCTTACCATTATTCAAGAATGTTTCATTTGTCTTTAAGGAGGATTTAACAAATGTTCTGTAATTGTAAAAGGCTAGGAACAGCTTACATGAACACTTGTTGCCATGGCTTTCGCTCTTGGAAGATCTGGTGGCAATAAGGACATTTCACCATGTGCCTTGACATCTAAAAAATCTATTCCCAGCTTTGCCATAAGTGCTGTAGTTGATCTTCAAGAAGCACTGCTAATACACAGAAGAGCTAGTTCTTTATTTTTCACTTCCTTTCAGTTTTAGTAGCAATTGCTTTAGACTGGGGATGCCCCACTGCCTGCAGAGCCAGCACAGTAAGGCCATAAATATGGACTTACAGCACTGAGTCTTGTGTCAAATAGGATGCCTGACCAGTGTGACATATGCACTCATATTCCAAGACTTGGCATGATGACTGTGTGTACCCCCATGAATCCTGCATATATTGCTAAATTCTGTCCAAAATGAGCCTAACTAGCTTTAATTCTCTCAAACTTGGAACTAAAGCAATCAAAACACCACAGGAATTTAATTTCCCAATAAGTGTTTTGATCTAAAAAGTTTACTCAAATTTCTGAGTTTATGCAAGAAGTAAATATCTGCAACCCAAGAAATGCACTGGCTGGCCACCTATGACATTTTTATTTATCATCTCCTTTCACCCCTAATGTTAATATAGTAAATTTGAGTTCAACAAGTACAATGACTTCAACAAGAAGAGATCAAGAGTCTCACACCAGAATACCCTAGCCAGCAACCTGCTGGATATTTACACAGGACATCAGATTCCTTCAGAAAGAAGGGATATGCAAATTGTCTTTACACAGTGAATTACCATCCAGGAGTGTGGCACATTCAAAACTTGAAATTGAACTGCTCTAGACAAAAACAAAACTACTTTATAGTCTGCTGTGGTTCTAGTTCCTATGCCCAGGACTGCTTATTTTACAGAAAAACAGCCTGCAAAGAAGTACAAACAGTCCTGAGAGCACCAATGTCAGCCTGGGACAGCTTCCCCCTGGCCAAGTGAAGGTGGCACTCAGCAGCTTGCTCAGCTGTGGCACTGGGCTCATTCCTACTTCCACCCTCCCCATAGCCTTGCACAACACCCAGCTTTGCCAGCACAGGTGAAAGGACCTCATTCATAGCCAAGTTTGCTGCTTAAAGAGAAGATTTTCTACTCCACACAGATCATGGGCCTCAGCCTTTCAAGAGAAGATGGTTGTAGCCTCAGCTTTATGGGTTAAGTGCTTCAGTTGTCACAAACTCTTACTTAAAACTGTTACAGACCAACCCCACAACCACCTTCCGACAGGAATGCACTTTCAAACAGCACTCAAACAGGTACACAATGTGCTAGGCTGCAGAGGCTCATAGTTGTTTGGAAATTACCAGCACTCAGAATACTGAAAAATGCAAGAAATCTTGTAGGATTACAATCTACAGCAAGTACTGCTCTTGTGAAAATTCAAAACTGAATGATCTTGGTCCTTCAAAGACAAAAAATACTAATGACTTCACCAGCCATTTTGAATGCAAGTTAAACATATGACAACTAGGTTACATCTAAATTCTAACGTGATACCAATAATTCTTTATTCACCCTGTTTCTTGAGCTGGCAACAGCTCAAGCCTGGTTGTGGTTTGTCCTTATGAAAAACCCAAGTGAGAAGGCTCTGAGATTCCATTCTTTTTATTTATTACTAGTAGTAACATTTTTATACCTCAAAAGAAAGGGCTGCATTAAAACAATGCAAACAACTCACAGAAACATCCTTAGATAACCTAAAAATGAGAAAGTTGATGATAACAAACACGAGTGCGTGCATCCACGCTCAGAATCCCTTCTTTGTAAGGGAATGCTCTCAAAACAGTTGTCATCGCTTCCCAAAACTGACAGAAACAAAACCATTTCTTCTGCCTCCTGCAAAGACTGAGGTAGTATGTGGGGTTTTCTGTCATGTGATAACCAGCTGTCCTGATGCAAACCAGGAAAGTAACTTAATACTTATCAGAAGAATGCATTAATGTTTCCTTGACTGGATGTTACTTGAAATAAGGAAAGAGCCTTTGGAATGTGGCATGATGTGTTTGCTCAGTATTTTAGTGATACCTTAAGAAGCATTTTTGACAGCAGGCAAATGCATGTGTATCTTCTGCCTGCCTGAAAGTGTCTGCTGGATATTTCAGTTAATACTAAATGTGTAGTTAACTTTAAATTATTAAAACCATCATATGCTGTAATGAAAACAATAATCACATTTTTGTCCAATTTCCAAAGCAAAAAGTAAAATAAACTCAAGTTTGGGGGAGTTCTGCACAGTCTTCCAAGTCTTGGAAAGCCAAGCCAAGACTTGCTTGTAGGCACAAAAACTACTGTATCAAAAGAAAAATGGAGGCAGAGCACATTTAAGCATCTTGAAACAGTCACCATTTGAAAGCATTGCTAAAGCACTTACTGTGATTTTGGTAGCTTTGTTCAGAACATTCACCCATTCAACCAGGTCCTGCTGATCATTGGCTTGTAGAAAGTATTTTCTCATCCCTGCATTCATAACTGTTGAAAGCCATTGTGAAAAGTTAACAAACACTGACATTTAAGAGCAAACTTAAGAACTTCATAAAAGATTTGATTTCAGATGGAAGATCCACTTGTATTTCTTCCTAAAAAGTCATTTTAAGATATATCCACTTGACAGGTTTCCTTTATTCTAAAAGAACCCCTATTTTTCTTTTCTATTTTCTAAGCATCATACAGAATTTGTTCAAGTCTTTTTATTACATAAAAACAGCCTTGAATTTTATCAGAGCTTTCCACAGCTCCACTTCCCTTTTCTCAATTTCTGTAAGCAACAAAGTTTTATACTTGGGGACTTCTACAATTTTTCCTGTTAATCCTCTGACCAGTATCTGTTCTCCTTTGCAAGAAATTCAATGTTACGATGATCACTGACTGATTTTTTCTTTAAATGTGTGGAAAAATCAGTACTGATTACTAAGTATATGATGCTCAGGACCAAACAACTTTAAAATAGCCAGAACATAGTTTATTTTACTTGAGTAACTTGCCAGAGAAAGTGTATTCTTAGTAAGTTTATTTATCTACCTGGCAACACCTAGCATACCTTTATCCAAAAAGGATAAACATGTTTCTGTGTACCAGTGAAAACATCATGGTTAATTTTCTCATAAATTCTAAGGAATTCTGTTGAAATTAGTTTTAGGGTGAAAAGTGGCTAAAACCTTCCCAGAACTTTACAGTCTGCTCTACCTATAACATAACAGTTCTTCAGGTCATCGTTAACAGCAAACACATACCAGAAACATGCTTTTTACTCTTCTATCACCTTTCTGCCCCAAGTGGATGAACCACACATTATAAACTTAAAACACAGAACTGTATAATGAATTAACTGAAACAATTCCCAATATTTAAATAAAATGACAATAAATGTATTTTTTTCCTCTAAAAGGCATCAAAACCACTTTAATAAATCAGAACTATTCAAAGCTTTCAGCTAGCATCTTGCATCATTAAGGCTTTTTAGAGCTGGCCCACTGACAAGAGCAACTTTACGCCTGATGAAGACAAACACCTCTCCACATGCATGTGCAGAGGAATCTGTAGACGGCACTGAACTAACATGCTAGGCGCTAGTCTAGAATCCCTGAAGCCTTACACACAGGTGTGATTAGTATTTTATGGGCTTCAACACAGAGACTGCATAAGTCTGGTGGAGGTGCCTTCTCTCAGCCTGTACAACACTCCACATGGTAAAGGACACCTTAAGTAACTATCTTAAACCTTCAGGCATTTTTAGTACCTACACCTCAGCTAGAAGTCTTCCATGAATGCAGCCACAGAGAATGGCTATTCAGAAACAGAGCAGGGGGTGATTTCAGTCTCTACACATACTTTTGTGACTGCCAATTGCTTGTCAAAACCCATGGAATTATATTAAATTCTATACAAATTACGTATAAGGGGGTTTTATGATTCTCTAAAACTTTACTCAAGTTTAAACAAGTTTAAGTATCAAGAAACCTAGCAGGTACCCCAAAAGCAAATTATTCTTCTTCAGTGCAGCAACAGAGGCTGAAATTTAACTTAAGAGCACTGGCTGACTGGATTTTTAGACGGATTAACTCTTTTATGAGTAATACAGATTGAAATAGCTAAATTACTTGTCTTCAGAGCTGAAAGGCACGCCATGCTTCTGAAAGCACCCAGCATTTTCCATTAGCTTATTAATGCCTCAAAAATGTCAAGCATCTGAAAACCAGCTCTCACCTACTCCTCATTGAACTGCAACACAAAAAGCCACTAAAACACCTTATGAAGAAGCCAACCTCTCCCTCATGCTAAAGAAGAAACAGTGAATATAAGTAATTTTAAAACTATACACTACCAGCTGTACCTAGTGAATTACAGAACATTGTATTTGGTTTTGAAGAACATACTTGATGCACACGCTGTGTGCAAGAACTTACCAAAACAGAACTCTGCCTTTGGCCTTAGCTTAGTTGCATCGCTCACCTAGTAAGGAAATCCAGATTATAAATACCACTGTGCACACAAAATGTACATCAGATATCACGTTTTTCTCTTTCAAGTGGCTACATTTGAAGATTAGCAACATAGCAAGTTTGCAAGATATAAAGATACACAGACATAACAAAATATACTACATAAAATTTAGTTCAAGATGTGCAACCTATGGTAAGAGACAGCTTAAGCCATATGTTCCTGTTCCTTAAGTTGAAGGATTCATTACCAAATGCTAAAATCTGGAAACATAGCACTTCTACTTTTACCACTTGTATTTTGAAATTTTACATCTCAGCTGAACTAAAGATTCAAGGACATTTCATACTGTCAAGGACACCAGTTGTATTTTGGTTCATTAACATGAAAAGAATAGCAGCCACTTTCAGGAGTCTCTAAAACGTTGCAGTGTTGGGGTAGAAGAGAAGCTGAAGTCTTGTTTTGAGAGAGGCATTGGCATTTTTACGTTATAGAGCACTTCTATCAAGGGTGAGGGAAAAGGCAAAGCAGCCTCTCACATCAAACCCCTTTTGGGGGGCAGAAACAGGAAAAAACACATACAACATAACTACAAGAACTATGGGAAGTTAGAGCATCCACCCAGGAGGCACATTTGAGCTGTGGCAAAGGTGCACACAGGCACAGGCTCCCATTAAAAGTGAGACACAAGGGTACAGATTTCTGAAGGGAACAACAGTGAGGTGTGGGGCAAAGAAAGCCCAGAAGAAGGAAACCAGGAAGGACATAAACAGGTCTTCACAGACATTTCTGTACTCATGATATAAGCAGCATGTATATCTTTTACAAGAATAAGAAATAAAATGGAAGGTGGGAAGATTCAGTATGACAACATGAAAAGCAAAGGAAAGATGAGAAATGAGCAGAAAACCAAGAGGAGGTCAATTATTTTTCCTCGACTTATTTGTTAATACAGTTCCCACTGCAAATTTAATAATGGAGACTTTCTTAGTTTTCTTTCAGACATATTTGCATGTGAGTGTACATAAAGTGTAATGAACTAAGTAAAAGTTAGAAACCTTGCTGTTCTATTAAAGAACATTATTACTTGCAAATTATCACACCCAAAGACTTAATCTTCCACTTCATAAAGAGCCTGTCTTTTGTGGAGGACTAATTGGAATTCAAATACTCATAAAAGAACTGAAACATATGGTTCAGAAATATTAATACCATGCAGCACAAAGAGCTGCCATTTGGAACCACAAAACAGACACAGACAACAGGGTAATTAGTCTGCTCTTATTTTAACCTGGTAGCATTGAAGTGTCTGTAACACTTCTCTAGAATTCAGCAGCAGCAGACAAGCAAAAGTCTTCCCATGCGCTATGTAAAAGACATTTAAAGCTGTCTAAAGTTGAGGACTTCAGTAGTTCTCACTAATGATTTAGCACCAAGTGTCTTATGTATTAGCTTACCTTTGAAATATAGGTAAGTTTAATGACTCCCACAGGTGGAGATCCAGAGGGAAGATTCTGCAACAAATCATGTTACAAAGTGAAACTAGTTTATTCTCATCTCACAGTCAGTGTTTATGCATAAAAAGCAAGTAATTGCCCAAACAAAAAGAAAATCCTATGTGTTTTTATAGACAATACACAATGTATGCTTGGAACAGGATCTAAACTACTTGTTTATTGTACACACATCTGTTAATCAACTAAAAACAGAAAGACTGCTAGAAACAATACAAATAGTAATTGTTTCAGAAGTTTATGTATTTTATTGGAGGAAAAAGGATTCTTGCAGGTCTGCATCCAGGAAATCCGGAAAGGATACTTTTTCCTTAACAGATGGTGGAGTTTTATGTATTTTGACCAGGGCAGGCGGAAGGGACAAGAAGTGACATTCATCTATTATGTCAGATACTTCAAAGGCTGTCTCACATATTTTCCAAACAGATTGAAAAATCACATCTTTTCATTTAATCCTGAAGTCCTTGCAGGAAAAGACCATGACACTTCCCAAAGCTGCAGTAAAGCCTCAGTATATATATCCAAAAAAGGAGCTCTCTCGTTTTCACATCCTCGCTTAACATACTATTAGTCTTCACATTAGTGTTCACAATCAGCTAGTAGCTTACAAATACAAGAGTTAAAGAACTGAGTAACACAAAACATGGTTAATACTTTCATTCACTCTGATGGAACAGTCTTCCTTATTCCTTTAAATAGAGTGCTGTTTTCCATTTACTTTTTTCATTGAATCCTAGAATTTGGGTTGGGTTGGAAGGGACCTTAAAGCTCCTCCAGCTCCAACCCCTGCCATGGGCAGGGACCCCTTCCACTAGAGCAGCTTGCTCCAACCCCATGTGTCCAACCTGGCCTTGAACACTGCCAGGGATGGGGCAGCCACAGCTTCTCTGGGCACCCTGTGCCAGCGCCTCAGCACCCTCACAGGGAAGAGCTTCTATTATTTAATCTAAATCTCCCTTCTGTTACTTTAAAGCCATTCCCCTTTTCCTGTCATGGCGGCCCTTTATGCTGTAATATCATTCTTCCCACTACAGGCCTCCCTGGAAGCCCTAAGAATGATACTGCATCTGCTCGCTGATCCTTTCCCTAGCTGAAGTGCTCTTCCCTATTCCATAGCACCTAATGTGCATCCCAAAGAGGAGCCTTAATGCTACCTACAGTCAGAAAGACAGATGCATATTGGTTTATACTCCATGTGTATTTCAACAGTAAGAAGTAGGTTCTCACTATAGGCTTACCATACACTGGTACCACTGAAATTTATAAAAAATAATTCCTTTCATTCTGCCCAAATAAATTAAACTTTTACTTTATCCAACATATTTATACCCCAGCACATACCAGTTTTATATTAGGACAGTAGTGTGGCTATTGGTGGGCTTAAAACCATTATTTTCACAGCTACAAACAGAGCACTTCTATCACCAACAAAGAACCCAGTGAAGTTCTGCACACACTGTAGACTCACATGAAGAGTTTCATCATTTCAAGGATTGAGTTGTCTTCAATACAGTTGCTCTATAAAAACCCCGCTGCTCATCAAAACTAGAACAGTGGAAGAACATCAAGCAGCTTCAACGTGCCTCCTGCAAGGCACCCTTTCATTTGTATTTGGATGCTAATATTATAAAATACATAAGAAAGTTTACATCAAAACCTCTCTGAGGTGTGCAATGCAAATATTAGCGTTAAAACCCTGAAGAATTTCTATTTCTACAGCATTTCAAGTTTTTGCCCACATGCCCTGCTTAGATCACAGGAGAAAATGAAGAAAAGAACTGCTTCGTCTCATTTGCTGAGATCAAACATTTGATCTCAATGTTTTATCTCTTCTTTCCTGAAATTCTTTCTTCTTTCTCCTCAGTAAGAACTGCTGAATGCTTCAGTCACAAGTCACATCCATGGGGCTGCACGCTGTTTAAACGTCTTTTTTTGCTGTTTGGTTCCTCTGAGCAGTAGATTTCTACTGTGTTTTAACTCTGGTCTTCCTGGCAGAATGGTACACGAGTATTCTGGCAGAGTGACCCAGATCCTGTGCTTTCACTGTCTCTGTACCCAAACCTTAAGCTATTATCTGTTCTCCTCTGTGCTAGAAAACACACTGATGCATTTACACTGTAAAAGCAGCTTTTACATAAAGGATGCTTCATCATGATGGATACAAGCTTTCCTCATTCATCTATCATTCATGCTGTGCTGAAACTGGAACATCATTAGAAATTGCTTTTCAATGACTGGTTTTCTTGAGGTAATGTGAAACACATAACAGACCCATGTAAGGAAAACTGCATAGCTCCACAAAAGGTTACAGGTGAATTACAAGATATGTGTAGTGAAACAAGTATGTATCATACAGCACTAACTAGTGCCTGAGAGAACCTGTAATAAACAGTCAAAGCACTTAATATATAGTACATCAGGATTCAAAACTAATGACCGATTTCTACATGTGATCAAATTCAGATTCCTGTCTTATCCCTAAATCTCCTGTCAATATTTAGATTCCACATACTGGGAATTCACTGATGTTCATAGAATCATAGAATGGTTTGAGTTGGAAAGGCCCTTAAGATCACCCAGTTCCAATCCCTGCCATGGGCAGGGAAGCCTTACACTAGACCACGTTGCTCAAGGCAATGTCCAACCTGGCCCTGAACACTGCCAGGGATGGAGCATTCACGACTTCCTTGGGCAACCCATTCCAGTGCCTCACCACCCTCACAGGAAAAAACTTCTTTATATCTAACCTGAACTTCCCCTGTTTAAGTTTAAACCCATCACCCCTTGTCCTATTGCTACATTCCCTGATGAAGAGTCCCTCTCTCCTTGTAGCCCCTCTGCAGAAACTGGAAGGCTGAACTGAGGTCTCCACGCAGCCTTCTCTTCTCCAGGCTGAACAGCCCCAGCTTTCTCAGCCGATCTTCATATGGGAGGTAATTCACTGATGCTCAAGTTTCTGTTAATGTTTTACTACTAAGTGCAATTGGTAATGTTTTACATAGAAATATGAGCTGTACTTTTTCCTTAGAAGACTGCACATACAAGAAACACCAATTTACAACTATTTCATTTATGTTACATTTTCCCCCCTTGCTTCCAGGTCCATAAGACAATACTAAACCCCATTTTTCTTAAGTAAATTTGTTCATCTGAAAACATGGAAATGGGGAGAGAGAGCGAAGAAATTCCTGCCAAGAACACCTCACCTGTGGGTTATCCATGTACCACACCAGACTGTCTTCTCGTGTGTCCAGAATGAAGTACCGCCGCAGAAACTTCCCACTATTCTCATTTTCTTCAATATCCAGGAATCCACAGATGCGATTCTGGCGATCCACATAAGGCATTTCTAACCCTGGACATCACACTGCAGAACAAAAAGCGGAGAAATCAAGCAAAGTTCCTCCTTACTAATTTTAAGCCTGTTCTATGCCTACTCATGACATTTTGAGCAGTTTCAACTTGCAGTTAAAGGAGTTTCTACAGAAGAGTAAGTGAAGCGTAGCTGTTTCCCCCCCTGCTATTACCACTGAGTTTTCAGATAGGTCTCTCCTACTTCTTTGAAGCATATACTTAGGATATCTAATACCCTAAGTGCAAAGACACAAGTGGTAAGTAGTTGATAGGCATCAAGACTAGCTTCTAAAAGATCACTACAGAGTAATCAAACATTCTCCTGCACAACTTGCACAACGTTGAGCTAATGCTTGGTTTACACTTCCTTCTTCCACACTGCCTTTCATGGTCAAGAAAAGATCTTTGTCAGCAGCTCTACTGCCAGCGTTGATTTCTCTTATTTTGCTTAGGCAAATTCAACAAAAAGGCTTTTAGAAACATTGCTCACATTTTTCTCCTCTCCTACAAAGAGAACTTCATGGCTAACGATGTCTAGGAACAGCCAAGTTTTCATCCTCACACATTAAATAATAATCAAAGTGAAGTTGTACATGCAGAAGCAAAGATGTGAAGGCACTTGCTAGCTCAAAACTGAACTCCTCCATATCCATGTGGTACTAAGTTTGAGGGTTGTAGGCTTGGGTTTGATTTTATTTTGGGGTTTGGTGGGGGAGGTTTGCCTTTTTGGTCGTTTTCCTTTAAAAAATAAGAGCTATAAATTTATCCAGCTGACCACCTTCCCCCATTTTGCCTGCTTCACCTTTTATGGCTCTGTCTTGCTGCAGGCTATTGCATCATGGTTTCTTGCTTCCTTTTATTTTACAGGACAGTCATTTTACCTTCAGAGCCATGTAAGACCAAAGGGAAATTTGCATACTCAGCTAAAAATGGCAATAAGTCAACATTTAAATATGATAAAAATCAGGCTGGTGCCAATCTTTCTCAGGGCAGGGAAGAAACATTTCAGTCTTCTTTCCATTTTGTTACAAACCCCAGAAATACAGTACATAACTCAGAAATACTACAGGTCAAAAAATATTAAACATGAGCCATAGGTTTAAGTACTTCACGCTTTTCATAACAGCTTCCAGCTTGCAATGTGTAAGATGGAATTTCCTTTTTGATATTCCTTAAAATTGTCTACCTTTACTATTTCCTTAAAGTTATTTGGTTTAAATATAGTTATACACACACACACGAGGCAGACACCTGATAACTCTCTGTAGCTATTGATACACCACAGTAAAACATGATATATGGTTTATAAAGTGGCTGGGGGAATCAGGTACACAGATAAGCATACATTTATTTTGGGGGGATCAGATATACAAACATACAGATATACGCTTGTTTTTACAGCTCTCATTTTATACGACTATTTAAATCTATTATGATTTTGATACCATACTGCACAATTTTAAGTCATTTAACTCAATCTGTAAACTAAGCCTTTTTGTACCCAACACCAAACTAATCCTCTGATGCATCAGGGCATTAAGTTTGGCATAAGGGATCAGATCTACCAATCTCAATTCAGTAGCTGAAGAGATTATATTATCATGGTGATGGCAGACTATTAGAAACATTAGTGGTTTGAATATTTTTTAATATAAGCTGTTAAATTCTGAAGTTAAATACATTCTTGTGTATAACAAAGTTAACACACCTTGTATTGAGATGCAAGACATTTTCTATATAGCTACATTAGTTGTGTATAACCACTCCATTAAGTGCCTCACTGCTTTGTTTTTCTTTCTTTCTCCATAAGGTTGATCTCCATATTTAATGTCTGCATTTAGGTTTAAATCTTCAAAGGCATAGGGCTGTTCAATAAAGTAACAAAATCTTCTAAGCTAGTCTAAATTTTTACTGCTATGTTCCTCACAATTTAAACACTGCAGATCTAAGTTAAGTTCTGTAACCAAGTTGTAAGTAAACCAAACCAAAACACTTGAGCACTCTTAAGAAAATGGCATAATTATAATGAACATTCAACCGTAATCCACATGCTGGCTCTTGGGATCACTTCACACTGAAGCAACATCTCGCCATAAGCACATCTGTAGCTAGGGGCAAGCTTAAGGGTAGAGGTTCTCTAAATGATACGATACCTCTGAGCTGGCAGAACTTGGCATCTCACATTGTTTCCATTTAAATGACTATCTAAATTGTCACTTACCAGTATTGTCCTAAGCTGTGTCCGGTGGTCCCTCAACCAGATATACAGCCCTGCCAGGACACAATTTCAGCCTAATATCAACAGCTTCTGAAGCCCATAAAAGCACTGTGCCTAAAAAAAAGCCAATATTCATGGCTGGTTTCCTGTTTGAGCAGGCTCAAGCTGTGCTGTCTGCAGACGTGAAGAAAATGAAATAATGAAAACTTGGGTTTGAAGTAAGACACAAATTGATTTAGGAGTTCTTGGAGAAAACCAACTGAATTTTCAAAGCACTTTTCAGCTATAGAAGAACCTTAGTTTCAAAAAACCTTTTAAGATAATGAAAGGAGGATACTCATAATGCCCCATTTTAAGCATACACTTAGCTAAAGTTAAATTACTCCAATAGTTAATAGGACAAAAGACAAAAAACAAGATGCTTTCTCTTCTTGGTCAATAAATCAATTTTCATAGGAAAAATACCCCCAAATTCATACAGGCTTTCTATTTCAATAGAAACCACTTCTAGCCTACAAAACGACACTATTTGCAGTTCCTCTGTCCTCTAATGAAAATACAGGATAAACTATCATGAACTGCAAAATTTCAGTTGTATAATACTGTTTTCTTCAGATTAGTCTGAAATTCCCCATGGGATTACTGACCTCTACTGGACTGATGCTCTTGAAGAATAAGAGAGAAGAAAAAAACCTCTAGCTTTATTATGAAATTCAAACCAAACAAAATCCTGCAATTGTTTTCCAGTTTTAAAAGTCTGCTTCCACCACATCACACCTTGGCAGGATTCCACTGTAAATTAATACCAATTCCATTCAGCATTCATTAACCAACCACAAGCTGTAGTGCACATATAAGACAAATCAATTTGTCCCTTTCTTCCAGTTCCTAAAGCAACTGAACACCCATGACAAAACCACCACAATAAATGCCCTTCCTGGCAACTCCAGAGAGACCAAAAAAGTGGCAATGATGGAATTACCACGTTACTTCTAAAGATTCACAAAAGGAATTGCAGAACTCTAATGTTAATTCCTCAGGGTTGGAAATGTGGCTGGAACAGCACCAACCTAACAACTCACTTGAAAGGGTCTTCAGGATAAAGATCCTGTCTTACACAGAGATTTATTTTTAATGGAATTATTATTTCAGGTGATTATAAAGCTGAAATCTCCAAGTCTGTGGATGTTTTACAGCTCTTATCACATGCACAAGTAGTTATTTTCTGCAGCACAGAACAGCGCAGTAACTCTTCTGCCCACTTTTAAATCAAATATTATAAAATATCATGATTTCTTAGAAAGAAAAGCTGCAGGCATTGAACCTGTAACACATCACATACAATTTCATTGTATTTTGCCTTCCCTCCCCAGGGTGCAGGGGAGGGAGGAGATGTGGGTCAATGACATAGCGCTACTTCACAAGAAGTATCCCTGTGGCTCATTCCTTCTTGGTTCTTACCCTAATCCACCAGAAGCTAAAACATTGTGTGTATTGACACTGCTATGTAAGAATTCAGAGAACTCTCAGCTCCTTAAAATCCCTTCTTGGAGGGCTGTGCTCTAATCCAAACAGGTCTCATTTCTGAAGCCTTACCTCCCTCTTTCCAGCGGCAATGTATTAATATAAGTAGGTACATACCTCACCAGCCCAGCTTCTCTCCGATTTCCCCCTTCTTTTAATCTGAGAAAAGATTTCTCAACATTTCTATCACAAACTGAAGGCTGCCCAGCCTCCTGGGCACCACTCTAAATAAAACCCACAGCTCACCTTCTCCCTGTCTCTCGCTGTGAATGCATGACTGCACAAGCAGAACCTGCAGAGGCACACAAGCATCTCGCTTTCACCATTTATAACACACTGCTTCAGCTCTCTACATTAACTTCTATTTTTAGTTTCACACCAGCACCTGTTCTTGAGTTCACCTCCTTCACAGACTGCAGCCTCTATATCTCTTCAGTACAAAGTCTATACAAGGCTATTAAGTGGCATGCAAGGTAATATTTCTACAGCCCAATCTCTCCTTTGACAGCTAAGGCTCAACTGGGGCCTACAAGGATGCTGAAGAGGGACTCTTAATCAGGGACTGTAGTGATAGGACAAGGGGTGATGGGTTCAAACTGAAACAAGGGCAATTTAGGTTGGATACAAGGAAGAAGTTCTTCCCTGTGAGGGTAGTGAGGCGCTGGCACAGGTTGCCCAGAGAAGTGGTAAATGCTCCATCCCTGGCAGTGTTCAAGGCCAGGTTGGACAGAACCTTGAGCAATATGGTGTCCCTGCCCATGGCTGGGGGTCAGAACTGGATGGTCTTAAGGTCCTTTCCACCCTAACTATCCTAAGATTCTATGAATTCCCACAAGTAAGCATAACCCACAGACCACGAGCTTGCTAAAGAAAGTGGAACTTCATACAAATAAAAGACCATGCAATAGGTTTTGCACTACCCACCTGAAAGCTTAAGCAATAAAGCAAGATGAGCACTGCCCCTTAATACCTTTTAGCTTTATTTTACACTTGCTTTCCCCAAGCTTTGTGTGTAATTTTATCATCATTATTTTTTCTTTACAGTAACACTTCTACTTCCTGCTTTATTAGTGTATGGGCATCCTGAACTTTGGATTTAACCTACCACGGGATGTGACTTTGGGGTTCCTTTTCTATGAGCTAAAAAGATTAAGAAACATACATTACCTACTTAGTCATCTCTTTGAAATGATGAACAGCATTCATAAAACTATGACTTGATAAATATAAAATGATGCCATGAGTCATGCCCATCCCTCCTCCCCACCCCCTTTTTAAGCTCTGCTATTGACACTAGCTCCATGGCCCCAAAGGGAAGGCAAGCAGCATTCCAGCAATCCCCAGGCCTTCCTGCACTTCTAGGGACAGCTTCATTATTGAGTGCTCTTGGCTTTTGCCTAAGCAATTACTATCAGCTTCCTGCTGTAAATCAGCTACTCTCCAGTTGGTCATCTCATTTACTGGCCATTTACTCCATTTACTGACTCCCAAGGGTAAGGGATGAGTTCAGACTGTCCTGCTGATACCCTGAAGAGCACAGCAATGAAAGCTTTCTTCTTGCATGCATTCAGGACAACAAAGAAGGAAGGGAAAAAAATCCAACCCTGAGATAAGCAGCTCAGAACAGCCTCAGAAAACAAGTCATATAAATCTTCCAGGACAGTTGTTCAAACTCCTTCATTTTCAGCCCCTTGAAACCCTTTGAGGAGAGGCAGAACACTGCACAGATAATTTAAACTGAGAGACAATGTCTCTGTTCATCTTTCACAAACCCCTTAAAGACACAACCTGCTAAATACACAAAACATGACAGAAAAACACTAATCCAGGAGCTGGAGAGATGATTTGGGTGCATTTCTGATGACAACTAAAGATAATTTAGAATCATAGAATAGTTAGGGTTGGAAAGGACCATCAAGTTCGAACCCCCCTGCCATGGGCAGGGACACCTCACACTAAACCATATCACCCAAGGCCTTGTCCAACCTGGCCTTGAACACTGCCAGGGATGGAGCATTCACAACCTCCTTGGGCAACCCATTCCAGTGCCTCAGCACATTAACAGGAAAGAACTTCCTCCTTATATCCAATCTAAACTTCCCCTGTTTCAGTTTGAACCCATTACCCCTTGTCCTATCACTACAGTCCCTAATGAAGAGTCCATCCCCAGCATCCCTATAGGCCCCCTTCAGATACTGGAAGGCTGCTATGAGGTCTCCACGCAGCCTTCTCTTCTCCAGGCTGAACAGCCCCAACTTTCTCAGCCTGTCTTCACACAGGAAGTGCTCCAGTCCCCTGATCATCCTCTGGGCTGTGAGCACACAGTGCTGGCTCCTGTTCATTTTCTCATCAATCAACACCCCCAAGTCCTTCTCCGCAGGGTTGCTCTGAATCTCTTGTCTGCCCAGCCTGTAGCTGTGCCTGGGATTGCTCCAACCCACTAGGACTGACAGTTTTAAAAGTACCCAAAGATCCTTTACTAAATCATTTTTATTCTGGAGGGCACTACAGACACTGTGTGCTTCTGTTAAGCAGAGAAGACATGACTTTGATTCGCTAGAAGTGTATAAAACTATTAGTAATGATTTAACTACATCTACAAATGAGAACTGGAAGTCTCCAAATTTAGATTCCAAAGTGGTCAAGAAGAAGGAAAAAAGCAGCTGCAAAAGGCCAGTATTCACCCGGAAGAGAATTCCAAAGCATAAGAAGTTCACATCCAATACTAAACAACATGAAATAGGTACCAGTAGCACTAACCTCTCCTATCCCTGATCAAGCTATGAGGCATATCAAACAATGCATCCCTGTTCCAGCACCTGACACAACCTCCAGCCAGGCCACAACATAGAAGAATCATAGTTTGCACTGATGAATCATCTAACAAACTAGCAGCCTTTATCTTGCACTTAAGTCTGTGTAAGACATTACCTTGTCCTCAAAATGTATCCGATCTGATGTTTTCCTCAAAGACTTGCTAAATCAGGGTAAGCCAACTATTTCCTCTTTTTAAAGTGTACTTCTTCAAGTCAAAAGACTGTAATTTTATTCACAGAATCACTAAATGGTTGGGGTTGGAAGGGACATTAAAGCTCATCCAGTTCCAACTCCCTGTCACAGGCAGGGACACCTTCCTCTTGACCGGACTGCTTCAAGCCCCATCCAGCCTGGTCTTGAACACTGCCAGGGATGGGGCAGCCATATTCCATATTATCTACTACCTAAATTCCACAGCATTAATCCCAGCTGCTTTCACCATGCATATTTAACCAACTTTTATTAAAATATGCTTTTTACAACAGAAATGCATCAAACCATACAGCTGATACATCACTACACACTGAATCCAGTAAAACCTGCAACATCCCAAGACCCTTGGTATAATAATATGTCAATAAGAAACACTTGGCCCAAATTGAATTGAGATGAAGTTATTGTGCACAAAGAATACATTAACATAAAGCACCACCTCCTTTCCTAATGCACTGGCAGTTAAGGTTTTGCACAGTCTCCCAACTCCAGATGCTGCTCAGAGAGCCACAACCACTCACCACAGAAAATGACATCAAATCCATGCACAACCCTTTCATCCTCAGACTAAACTTCACTAAAGTTACCTTTGTCCAGGTAAAAATATCATTACGTTTTACCGGAAGATTGGAATTCAAAGGAAAACATTCTGAAGTTGCCCAAATCCATCATCTACTGGCCCATTTCAAATAGTGACCTGTAGGCTTCACAATGGAGCAGACGGGTACTTCCTCAAAAACATCTGCAGGAATTTCTGTAAGTGACGCTTCATGCTCTTAATTTAACTCTTTCCCTCCATTTTTAGGTATCTGCAATAGCAGCCAAATGCTCTGGGATATGGTGAAACGAGGAAATACACTGCACAGGATGCAAAATTCCTCTCTATCACTGATCTCTTAAGAGCAATAACAAAAACCTTATCTATTAATGTTTTCTTGCCTAGATAAACCAAGTATTGTAGCTGTCCCTCTAAACGCACTGAGCTAATGCAAATTAAAGGAAGCCTCCTGTGCACTGAGCCCATTATAAAAGACACTCTTGAAAATGTATCTATTAATAACTTATGAGTGATGACTCTAGCCTAGAAAGCAATAAAGTAAAATAGCAAAGTTAAAAGACAATGAAAAAGTATGTTCCATAAGGCAAAGGTTTTACAACAGTCAGAAGTACAGTTTCACCACTTTATATTGAGTTTAGGTAATCCAAAGTTACTCAAAATGAGATACGACCAGAGATGAGGAAAACAAAATACAGTTATGCTCATCCACTTGGACTTATATAATCCTCAAACCCAATTTCTAAAGCTTATTAATTTCAGTTACAGACTTAATGCTTAATAAAAAAGCAGGTTCAGAGTTCATTATTAGTTACAATTATTTCTAATGTTATTATGAGCCTTTTAAAGAAGTGCTGTATGTGAAACTCTAAATATGACAAATTAGATCCTTGTTCTTGAAAATGCTTACATGCATTAGTCTATAGAAATTATTCAATTCCTTACAACTAAAGCATATTAAAAATTAATCAGGGAATAAGCACATTACTTACTAGGATTACTTAGTATTATTACTAGTTACTCATTAGTAAAAAAACCTGTTTTATTTCAGCTGCTGGTAACTGCTTCATCTGGACCAACCACTCTGAGAAGTCAGATTCCACACAGTCAGTGCCAGCTATTTCAAATTCAACCCAAACTTGTCTTGAAATGTCAAAGGCCAAGAGTCTCAAAATCACTGCAATGAATTTGAAGCCCCAAAACTACCTCCATAAATCTACAACTCCCAATGAAGCTTGTTTTACTTGAGAAAGTTTAACACAAAAAGAAGGTGAGGCTGGTTAAAGAATAAGTTTGCTGTTTTTTGAGGCAGTGTTGAGGATTCTCACTCCAAATCCTGGCTACAGACTCACCAGCACAAACAAACACAGACCTTCTTCCTGTGAAGTATGCAAAAAAATGAAGAGGCCAGCTGGTTAGGAAATTCACAGGCTGGAAATATCTTCTTCAGTTTTCACAGCATACTCTTACATTGTTAAAGAAATAGCAGCGTGTGCATAAGAGCGTGTTCATACTGAAAGCACTACTTAGAAAATAAAAATCATCTGCCTCAGTAGCACCAAAACATTCTGCTGAAAGCACTGGATAGAAGCCAAACAGAGGGAAACTTGTGAGTGTTGCAGTAGTAAAAGATCACCTTTTACATACAGATCCAAAGGCAAGTTCCAAATTTAAACACCAAAATATAAGGAAGAAGCTCTTCCCTGTGAGGGTGCTGAGGCGCTGGCACAGGGTGCCCAGAGAAGCTGTGGCTGCCCCATCCCTGGCAGTGTTCAAGGCCAGGTTGGACACAGACTTGGAGCAAGCTGCTCTAGTGGAAGATGTCCCTGCCCATGGCAGGGGGTTGGAACTGGATGTTCTTAAAGTCCCTTTCAACCCAAACTGTTCTGTGATTCTATGAATATCATACTCAGACTAATTCCATTGAGCTGTACATATTTAAGACACTCTAAATCCAGCTCTGAATAGCTGAATACCTGTGAAGGGTGATTTCACATCACATACGTCTACTAGTAGCACAGCATATTAGAGGGGACCTGAACACATTTAACAGCAGTGAGCTCAGAACAAAGCAAGCAAGCAGGTATTTTAAACACTCCTAACCAAACTGTGGAGTCTAATAAAGCCTGTAAATAACTGATTTTTTTTTTTCACTTCATTCAAAGTATCAAATAATGAAAAGAACACTATCAGATGAATACCTGGTTTGACCTTTTTAAAGAATGTATAAGGATTTAATGAAACCAAAGCACACAAAGTAACTGAGTATTATCAAGTTTGATTTTACAGACCTAATTTAGCAAATTCAATGTATAAAAAAATAATTCAATGATTTGTTTACTTTAACACTTTGGGAAGGAAAAATTATTGCCATGAAGATTTCACCTGTGATTTTTACACTGTGGGACTTTACAACACAGATCACGTTCAGTTCACTGCATGCACCACTATGCTAGCCGGAATGCCCAGTACACCAAAGACTAGATGCCTCCTCCAGAACAGAGCTTATTTATCAACCATACCAGGATTCACAGTGATTAGGACCAATCTCAGAGCTCTTCAGTATGTGCAAGTTTAATGAAAGCTCTTTAGGAGGAAGAAGTCTTTGTCTGACTCATATAAGTGAACCAACACTCATTTACAACACATGCCAGCTCCTGCTTACCGTGGTGGGAGAAGAAAATTGAGCTCACATCAAATGGCAAGGTTTTGAGGTCATTACCTTCCCCCTCTGCTTTTTTATACTCCTTAAATTAAGAAAATGAAATCCCACTCTGGTATTTTTAATAAAAGTCTCACCTGACACAGAGAGAAACTCCATAACATAAAAGCTTATCTGCAGTGATAGGTTTTGAAATGTGGTTCCAGCACACGCTTGAAGCACATACTTCACTATGAATTCTCATGCAATTAACTTCCAGCAGCCTTCCTCCTTGGAAGCAAGCTGTGAGCACAGGGAATTGTCCTTGCATCAGGTATAGCCCATATCTAGTTGCTGATGTTCCTTACCTTCCTTCTTACTTGTTCAACGACACAAATACCAGTTTACAGCACAGCTGTTGTCCTACATGGACACTGGTGTTTCTCATAACATAAATTACAATGAAAATGGAGAATAACAATGCTCCACCTACAGAGTAATCCCAATATTAGCAGGAAGTCATCAGGCTCCTGGCGCTCGTCAGGATTGCTGCCTGACCTATACACAGAAAGGCGGAAATACTCCACAAGAATCACAAGTCCCGTGTATGTGTAACAACATGCCTGGAAATCCTGAATTTACCAGGAGTATGCAACAGGGTGGCTTTCAACATACTGTACTGCAGCCTTCCCCCAAGAAAGGAACAAATGGAACCCCCTAAAAAAGCCTGCTCCTCCACCTGAACATCAGGGCAAGGCAGTGTAAGTGAATTAAAGGAGGAAAAAAAGGTTAATGAGGAAAAATAAACATGACCAAATCCTGAAGTCCTGAATAAGGAGGAACACTTCTGAAGCAAGAACACAGAATCACAGAACAGTTTGGGTTGGAAAGGACCTTAAGATCATCCAGTTCCAACTCCCCAGCCATGGGCAGGGATACCCCAAACTAGATCATGTCACCCAAGGCTCTGTCCAACCTGGCCTTGAACACTGCCAGGGATGAAGCATTTACCACTTCTCTGGGCAACCTGTGCCAGCACCTCAGCACCCTCACAGGGAAGAACTTCTTCCTTGTATCCAACCTAAATAGCCCTTGTTTCAGTTTGAACCCATCACCCCTTGTCCTATCACTACAGTTCCCGATGAAGAGTCCCTCTCCAGCATCCTTATAGGCCCCTTCAGATACTGGAAGCTGCTCTGAAGTCTCCATGCAGCACTGCCTCCTCACTTTGCAGCACTACCACAGCCAGGCAGTAGAAACACTAGCTGTAGAAATAATTCACCAGATGAATTATTAGTATAGCCTAAGTTCCCATCTGTTGTTATACACCTCCCTAAGGAGTTAACCAATATATTTAACAACATCTTTTGAAGTGCAGTTTAAGAGGGCTGCTCGAACAAACCTGCCATGTAACTGTTTTAGTGCTTAACAGCAGAACACTTAATTAAGTCACTAGTCTGAACAAGCTCAAACACATTTTCTTGGACATGGGATGTAAATCTGGTGGGTACCAAAGCACACACATCAAAACAATTTCATACTAAACTAATGAATTTATCACCTATCTGTCAGTAGACAGAGATTGTTCTGGGAGTGTTGACTCTCAACAATGAAAACACATTTGCAAAGCTTGATAATAGCTGTCTAGTCTGAGTTTTAATTTTCAGTTTACAGCAATGACAATACCATTTAATATTTCCAACAGAAGGATTTTTAAACCCAAAATACTTTTAACTCTATCAAGTTACTAAAGAAACTACGCTTTAGAGGTGGCTGCAAACTCTTTTTCCCTTTGGGGGAGTGGGGAGGTAGAAATGATACCTTTTCTCAACCTTTTTCACGTGAAAAGTCAACAAATCAGACTGAATTAAAGAGATTCTGCCTATCATGACAGAAGAACAAATGAACAAAACTGATGTAATGGTTAGCTAGTATGGCATTAGATTTTAATGGAATTAAAAGCACTTTCTAAAGAGAACAGTCAAAAGAGGAACAGAGACAGCTTTGCTATTGTTTCCTGTGTGGCAGAATCATAATAGAAAAGATCTGCCTGGTTCATTCAGGTATTTAAACCCTGTTTTTATTCTCTGTTAAACAAACACAGCAATGCAGTGCACCAAAAAGTTCTAAGGATTTGCTATCTCTGATTTTAAGTGATCCATGAAATTTCCAAGGCAAAACTTTTTTCCCCTCCCTGTTTTTCTGATACTGCTCTTCCTCTATGGAGTTTACCCTGGCTTTTCCCTTGGGCAGTCTTTAACAGCCTCTCCCTTCTACCACAATGGAGCTGCATGCCCCATGTTACTACAGCACTTGAACACATCAAAACCTGACTGACATTCCTTGTCGCACTTGTTCGATGCAGAGAGCTGCTACTGCTCTGCAGTTTCAGTATGAGAACAGAGGGACAGAGAAGCAGCTTGTCCCAGGCCACACAGGAAGCTTTTGGCAACACAGTGAGCTGAACCTGTTTCCCAAGTCCCAGAGCAGCAACCTCACCATTGAACCACCTTTCTTCTACATAAAATACTTGAAACTATTCAGATTTTCAAGGCAAAGGCATATGTTCAAACCTGAAAACTGTTTAAACTGTTGAATGCCACAAATGTCTACCAGCCCTGCAACTCCCTACTAGTGCAGATAACATCTGTTAAAAGTAAGTGGCTCATACAGTTCTGCACCAGAAAGCTTAATAAGTTCCTTCTCCAAGATTAAAGAAACACCTACACATTCTAGATGCTTCTGCAAGTCCCTGGAGGGAGAAAATGCTGCTTAGTGCAGAGACAATGAACCAAGCTTCCTTCCTCAACAGCAACAAAACCCTGCTACTCTACCTAGTGCTGAGGAAAGAGTTATTTATAGAATTGAGCCATATATGAAATCATATCAGTGTTTCCCAAAGTTAGGCTGCAGCACAGATCAAGATGACCTTAGACATATACATTTTCAAAGTCCTAATTTGGGAGATCAGTGTAAAACAAATTTTGACACAGTTCAAATGTATCTCCCATTCCATTTCAGGCATCCTCTGCATTAAAGTGTGACTTCAAAACCTGAACTTGAGCCATATCCTGACCTCTTCAGCAGGCAACTTATTTTAAAGCAGCTACATTATTTCTGTGTGGCACAGAAGCACTCTAGAATTTTTATATTGATGTTTCTTATGTAATGTTCTAAAGCACTGAAAGCAATGCTTCCAGCCATGTGTTGCTGCATTTAGGCTCAAAACCAAAAGAATACATACACTGACTGTTGTATTTCTTGTATTGTTTGTTTCCTGACGACATATACAGCACTCGGTCCACTTCTTCAGCATTTTACGCTAAAGCCAGTTACTTACATTCCCATGTTTTGGCACTGAAGTTATCCTGTATTTTCACACAATTATGCACAAAGGTTCATTTGGCTCCAAACCTCATTAAGTATTTTCTAAGAATGTTTCTATTGTTCATAATTATCACAGGGGGGGAGGGGGGAGGAACTTGCAAGAATGATATGTGCTCGTGTATCCCACTGTTCAGACAAACACTGATGTATAGCTGGATAGGAGAAAGCGCACACCACAGCATGGAAGGAAACTTCTCACTTTAATATACACACTCACTTCCCAATTCTGCTGGCTTGCTGCATTCTGAAGGAACTACATTTACTGTGATAACTGTCAGCTTAAATAACCAGAAACATTTAGTTATAAAGACACTGATAGAATTCTAAATCTACTAAAATAGATTAAGAATTTTGCAGGCCTGGCAGTTTGGGCCAAGTCCAACATCACAGAGGAGGCTGCATTACAAGTGGAGATCTGTTCACATTTCAGTAATGTCCTCCAGTTCTTTCTAATCTCTTACAGTCAATAAAAACTGACTTTTGCATTTCCTCTCTTCTACACTAACTCTCTGACATCCAGTCAACCGTTATTATTTCTGCTGTTACAGCTCCCTTGTCATCTGAAATCAGCCACAGCTACCTGGAAAAACCAAGGCCTTTTCCTCCATTCAGATCTTTTCCTCATGTACGTGCCTTCCTTATTTCCCATATATCTGTCTGTCTCCTGTCACTCAGCTACTACTCCTAAGGAAGAATAAACACAGGGAGAGTATGAGCAAAGCATTAAGATGCTTCATTCACTAGTTGTTATTTGTCTGTTTTCTACTTTATATGAAAACCTCTGCTCCTCTGAAACATTTAAACACTGCAACATACATATCAGTGACCTACTGTGCATCTTTATTTCTGCCCTTGAAATGCACAGCTAAACAGTGGAACATAAAGTCAGTCATAGTTATAAGACACAGAAATAGCTTAGGAAAATAATCTACTAACTCCAAATTAGATTTCCTATACTAACAAAATAAAATCACCAATATTTAATAACTGCAAAAATAACACAAGAGGGTCATGCAAAGTTCTGCTTTACTGCTGTCTCCCAGTTTTGTATTCAGTGAACTCGGTGATACACAAATCCCCCATGTATTAGCTCTTCAGTTATCACTTTCTGCAGCATCAGCGCTTAAATTCATTCCTGAATGAAAAGGCTCTCCTCCAAATATCAACCAGGCTGAGAATCTCTCTCTACCATGAGAGATTTCAGCCCACTTTTTAACACTTACTCATGTGACAAACAGGAAAACAGCTCTGCCACACTCCTCTGCTTTACATACCCAGCAGTTTTATGTATTGTTACTTGTGTGACTCTCCCTAGTAAAAATAACAAGAAATAGAAGATGAGACTGAGGGACCTAAAAGGCAAGTCAATAGTTCCAAACCCACTGTTCTGACTTACTAGAATACAGCAAGTGTCCTGTAAATGTATCCAATGTGGGGCCTCATAAGAACCAGTGATAAAACTTAAAAAAGAAGTCTTCCTATGCATAACTGGAATTGGACCTTCTCAAGGACTACTGAATTTGCTTGTAAGTTGCACCTGTAACACAGTTGTGAAATAAGCTGATACAAGACTTCATCATACTTCATGTAAGCAGTTTCAAACCAAAAACATTTAAAATACAAAAGTATTTAAAAACTGCATCCTTAAAAACACAGTATAGTAAATCCATTAAGAGAGAATAAGTCATGTCAGAGCAACCAGCCAATGTTGCATGCACAGTTCCATTTCAGTAAGGACTGTATTTGTGCTGCATCATAATGAACACAGCCCAAATATAAGAAGGAAAAGGACAAATCAAAGTAAAAACCCAAACTCTGCTGGATTCAACAGTGAAAAGCTAGTCTTGGCACGTCCTAGGCCCAATCTGTGTGAACAACCATTGCTGTCTTCCAACCTCATACATGGAAATGGGGAATAGGAAGAGAACAGAAAATGTATCTTTACAGACATTATGGCCTCTTTTAGTAAAGTAAGTAACTTGCCAGAAGGCAACAAAAGAGCTGATGCCATTCAGCTTACTATATACAGGGTTGTCTCTGTAAAAGTACTGTGCTTTTATAAGAAGGTGAAGCATCGAGAGATCTAGCTTTTAAGGATCTAAAAAAACAACCCCAAATAAGTAATTTTCTCTCTCAGCTTTACTCAGATAAGCAGTGCTATTCTACTCATGCCTAATTCATCATGCTCAGCCTAACAAATTAATAACTGTTTCCCCACTTAAAGCCAGACTGTTCTATTTGCTTGTTTATAAACTGAAACAGTACACTGATTAGTGAAAAACAGACCTTTATTTAAGAAAGGCCTCAAAAGAGAAGCCTACTCCTCAAAGAGAAACTGCTGCCCTCTTGATGTTATTTTGCAAACACTTTATGCAAAAAGACAATGCCTTTTATGAAGGTTATGCATTAGTTACACCTAAGGGAACTGCACAATACATACAGCATATAAGTCTGTATTAGGTTAATAGCACATTAACTACCTATCTGGAATTTCACACCTCCTAAAAACTGCTAACATAACAGCATCAGTTACAGTTTAACATTCATTTATAGTCAAGTTATCCAGTTGAAGACACTGTTTCAGCAAACAACCAGCGCACTAAACTAAAACACCAACTCTGAGGCACAGGCTTGCACCGACAGCACAGGCAACAGCTTTGCAAAGCAGCCCTCTTCAGAACCAGCGCCTTTAAGAGGTAAAAACACAGTAGTAACGCTCAGTGTTAGCTGTCCCAGTCACACTCAGGTCTCCCTGAAGCTGCAGGTTGAGATTTCAACACCAAACGGGAGCACAACCGAGAGGCCCGGACTGGCAAACAGGGTGCTCGGGGAGCCCACACCCTCCCAGGCACCATCACTGCAGGGCTCTGCCCAGATAAGATCGCTCCTTCCCATCATGCTTAAAGACCGAAGTTGAGAAGAAGAGGGGAGAAGAAAATAGTATATGTATTTATTAGGGGTAATGAGATCATCCTCTTACCTCTGGGGATGTGACAGAGCCCGGACTGCATTACCAGGGCAATTATGCCACGGCCTCCTATACACTGCCCCGAGGTGAAGCCCCCACGCCAAGGCAACGTCGAAAGAAAACGAAAAGGAAGAAAAAGGAGCGGGAGAAGGGAAGGGAAAAGCACGAAGCGGTTACGGCCGGCGAGTTACACAAAGGCAGAGGCGTCGAGGGAACGGGACAGTGCCCTGCCCGGTCAACCACCAGGCAGCCGCGGAAGGAAGCGCATCAACCCACAGGGCCTGGCCGGGACGCCCCAGCCCCCTGGCCACCGCCTCAGCGTCTCCGCCGCTGCCGCCCCGGGCCCAGGCACTTACTGGAGTCCAGGGCAGTCCGGGAGTCCCCGTGGGGAGAGCCGGGCCCGCGGGGACCCGCCGCCTCCTGCCGCGCTCCCAGCCCGGCTTGGCTTGGCTTGGCTTGGCTTGGCTCAGTTCGGCCCGGCCCTTCCTCCGCCCGCCCCTTCTCCCTCCGAACAAACTTCGCCGCCGCCACTGACCGCGGCGACACGGCCGAAGCCCCCGCCCCGCCTCACCTCACCCCAGCGTGCGCATGCGTTGAGGCCCCGCCTCCAGGCGGTGCGGCGCCGCGGAGCCTTCTGGGAAATGTAGTGCGGGAGGCGCAATGCCTGATGGGAGTTGTAGTCATGCGGTCTCTCCCGCTCCCTTTCGCAGCTTGGAAAGCTATTACTTTGATTTTCATATTTCATTTCATGGAGAGGGACCAGCAGGAAAGGAATTAGCTGCTGGGATTAGTGGAGGCTCGTCCCCTACACTTCTCCCCTCACAGAAGGCTTGGCTATTGCTGCCTCAGAGCTTTTTGCCAGCAGTCACTGTGGTCCTGGTGGCAAACAGTGATTTCCAGTAATGACATTTAACCAGTTTTAATGGGAAAGCTGACTTCTTTTCTAAGCGTATACTAAGTTTATAGTTAGTAGTTTCTGAAATAGAGGGTTTTTTCCTAGTTTAAAACAGTGTTATGGGTGCTGAGGCGCTGGCACAGGGTGCCCAGAGAAGCTGTGGCTGCCCCATCCCTGGCAGTGCTCAAGGCCAGGTTGGACACAGGGGCTTGGAGCAAGCTGCTCCAGTGGAAGGGGTCCCTGCCCGTGGCAGGGGGTTGGAACTGGATGAGCTTTAAGGTCCCTTCCAACACAAACCATTCCTGGATTCTATGATATCCCTAAATATAAAAGCCGTTTGAACTCAGCCGTTGCCTGTCAATACCTCTTTGTTTCAAGCTGGCGTTTCACAACTGTACTTCACAACGAAACAAAAGCTGTAATCAGGGCACAACAATAAAAGCCAAAGTCAGCCGCAAACAATGCCTCACCATTCCCATGGCAACTTTTCCCTATCAAACCCTGGCGAGGTCACACGCTCCGCAGCTGCACGAGCCAGAAGCTTTTCAGCCTGCTCTCTATTCACAGTTATTCATACATTTCTATGATGATTTTCACTTAACAGTGTTATACTGGAGTTAATGTAACACAATCAACAGTAGCCTGCACCGCATCCTTCCCCGCTTAGGTCCCGAGCTGACATTTCTGACAGAACTAACTCACTGAGTGCCTGCAGGATGTGGCCTGCCCTTGCACTGAACAGGGAAGGGCCTCTTGGAGAAAGCAGATGTCCCTTTTGCAGTCAAAAAGCTGTGCAATCAAACGCCTTTTCATGATGAATGTGCAAAAGGTGGCACATGAAAACCACAGCAGTCTATGGTTTGCTATGCCTTGACTTTCTCCAGCCTCCCAGACAAGGTCTGAATTACCATGAGTTGTGATAATAGGGCTCAGAAAAGGAGGAAAAATAAGAGATTATTACATTTAAAAGGGGGAATATATCGATAGAATCATAGAATGGTTTGGGTTGAAAAGGACATTAACATCATCTATTTCCAACCTCCTGCCATGGGCAGGGACACCTCCCTCTAGACCTATTTCATTGGAATCAGCAGACATATTGTAGTTTACCATAGGTTCCATCATGGAAGACCAGTATGACCTTCCTTTTGGGGTGGCCTAATACTTCCTGTGTTTGCAATTTAGCAAGGAGACAATTCTGTATAGAATGCACTATATTTGCTTAAGATGACATGCAAACTTTTTAAAATAGCCAGATTCTGTAAGTTGCACTGTTGGCAAAAGTATACTTATGAACTATGCACGTGGTGAGCCAAAAGATGAAGAGCTCAACCACAAACCAATGTGAGATGGAGAGGTCAGCTGCCACCAACGTGGATTTTCCCCTATGAGTTACACAGAGAGTGTGGGTGAGCCCAACAGGGTACATCTCAGCTCTAAACCCTTTAGTTATCAATCTTTGTGCATAGAAACATAACTATAATCATGCCTAATGCCTTGATTTAAGGCAAAACTTACTTTCAGTAGGAAGATGCTAGTAGTTCTAGTGTTACACTGTTGTACGGGTACCCAGGTTACTTAAAGCTCAGCTGAGCTCACTGACTTTGAAGCAATTATGTATTTTCAGTATTCCTTTCTGTGGAGTGTGCAAATGTAGCAGTTGAAAGACACTGTGGTGACAAACAGGTACACTTCAGCTCTGAAGGGATGGGATCACGCGGCTGCTTTCCCGTTCTTCTGCAGTACAAACTAGGTGTGCAAAGCTTACAAAGGACAGAATCTATTTTTTGCCTACCCTGCAATGTCTCAAAGCTTTCAGGGAGAAAGTCTGCACTTCTGCCCCATGCAGTGCCGCTGCCTGCAATTTAGAGGTTGGCTCGGAGCCCAGGGTATTCCAGCAGAATTCTGAGACAGGCACTCATTTCCTCTCCAGTTGCCTCTATTCGTAGTTCTCAAAAGCTGGCAGGTATTCTCACACCATCTTCATGCCTGGCAAAAGTACTGGCAGGCCCCTTCTGTACTGATCCTTTACTCAGGAGCTACTTGTGATTCTCAGCACTGAAACGGGTGAGTTTGGACATTGATTCCTGCTGGGATTCCAGTTACTCAAAATATAGGCTGCAATGAATAACATTTGGTGGGTGACCTGCGGTGATACACACATTTAAGAGCAAGTGTTTATTTCACAAGGTATGGAAACTCTAACACACATGTGTGTAAAAGTAATACCCAAAGGAGTCATATATATCTCTATATGTGTGTATGCAAATACACAGATGTAAACATGCATATCACATATATACCCCATATATAATATCACATCTTGCATGTCATGGCAACAAAGCAGAAATACTCAACAATTCCAAAATATCCCAGTTCTTAACTTTTCTAGTTGTATTTTCATGATGGATAATTTTGCCCAGCAGAGGAAGTTCAGCAAATTTATACATAGGCAGAAATAAAGAGCTGTGAACAAAACCTCACTTCATTGCTCTAAAGAAATTAATTCTGCCTTAGACAAAACGGTTTTGTTAAAACTAATAGTTATGTTACAGTGGAAAACAGGAAAAAGCCTGGCCAGTGAATTACTAAGTGTAGAGCAAAATGCTTTCACTATATGCTCTTTTTTTATGGTTTCAATATTGCAAATTCCATCCACATGCAGTATGCCTCCTGTGCACTATTTTAAGAGGGGTGTTGCTGACTCAGTGGGACTGCTTTTCTTAAAGGCTATGAGCAGGCAAGGTCATCACTCTGCTGACACCTTCAGCATTAGCAACCAAGGAAAACTATTCAGTCATTAAACTTTATCCCAGAGGATGAATGTCTGAGTTTTCTGCAGTGATTGATTAGGTAATGTTAATTAATTAAATTATTTGCCATAATGCAGAGGTAGACAAAAGTTCTATGAGGTTCCTGTCAATAGGGCCTGGGGAAGAACCTCCCTTCATACTCCAGGGTTGCTGATTGCTGTGACTTCAAACACATGACTCTAGATAGACTCTAGGTAGACGCTAGGGTAGACTCTAAGAAATGAGGCTGTCTTCTCCACCTCAGGAGCACAACCTTCAGTTACAGACAGTTTCTGAAGCTTAAGAAGGTAACACTGATCCCTGAGCCATCAGTAGATAATGGGTAAACTCCATCCTCTCCATCCCTGCAGGTGATTAGCTAAAGTGCTGAAGAAGGAGGTTTCCCTACAGCCATTGCCTTATAGTGAAACCATGTGTGTAATGGGCATCTTGAGGGCAACACAGACAAACCTCTTCATACCTCCCAGAGGGAGGAGAGGAGCAGAAGCATTAAAATCCCTGCATATATAAGCACAGAGTTTAATTCAAAAGAGTATTTGCAATATGATTCTATGATTCTAATATGCAGCCTCTAAGTGAGAGCCAAAACTTCATCTCTTCTGCTGTAATTATGTTGACAGAGCCTGGAAATTTAATCTCACATGGAGGGTGAATTCATTCAGCTTCAGCTGTCAGTCACTGGATCTTGTTATTAATGTGATACTGAGGTAGAAAAGCACCCTGATGTAATTGCTGTGTTTAAGTGCTGATACACAATGATGAAGTAATTTCTCAGCCTTTTAAGTACTTCACTGCCCTGAAAGTCATAGTTAAACATTTGAAGTTTGTTAGCAGTAGGAATTTAATATTCTTATGTTGCAGTTGTTTTCCTCATTCCTATGTGCATAGCATTATGCTAAAATACATATGAAGATTCCTTATTTTCCATCAAACAATGAATTTTTATTTTCCTTTCCTCAGTTTTAGATATAAAGTTTATTACTGGAAAACAAAAAGCCCTTTCCCCCTTACTCTGTTTTAGCCCAAAGCCATTCCACAGCAAAAAAAAAAAAAAAAAGTGAATTGTCTTTAAAACACAGTGTCTTTGCAATAAAAAGTGTGAAATGTTTTCTTCAGTTGGGGACTATCTCTTTCATTGCAAAGCTTAAAAGAGGAGAGCTTAATCTTCTTCAGAAAAGGGCGTATTCTCCCCTGAAATATATGCAAACTGCCTGGAGGGCTTTCAGCTTGCATAGTGGTTGCAGCCACTTACTCGGCTCAGGATGGTGCTTTGCTTCTGTCTGTGGCCGGGCTTAGCAATATACACCTCTTGTCAAGGATCTGAGGTGTACGCATGAAGGTATACAACAGTGTAAAGATGATTTATTATTATTAGAAGTGATACCCTATTGAAGCATGCTGAATGTGAGACAGAGGTAATGAGATACACTATTAAATGAGTTCTTCACTGTGCATTATATTACAGAGATAATTTACATTTATATTATATAGTATAGTGCAGAGCAAAGCAGATGGTTCTACTTTCACCTGGAGCCATAACATTATACTTCACCGTAACAGCTCTGAGTCTCAGTCACAGTCACAGTCCAGGATGGGTGGAAGTAAGAAATATTTCATTCAGTTGTAGCAAGATCCCAAAGTACATTGCAATGCCCTGCCCTTGGCACACCCTTCTGACTTAACTGTGGCTAACACTTCCCATGCTGGGGAATTCCTTGGTGATGGCACTTTGGGTTTCTCCATCTGGCCGTGCCTGGTGGCAGGTTGAGGCAATGTGCCAGGCAGTGAAAACCCCACTGTTTGTGCCTCTTGTCAGTATCCACTTATGGATGTGCTCCTTCAGCATGGAGCAGTCCCCACCAGGATGCCCACATAAATGGCAGAGTCTTAGACCAAGGATCTGCAGATGGAGATCCAAGCAGCAACAATCTGAAAATCAGTAATCATAGAATCCTGGAATGATCTGGGTTGGAAAGGACCTGAAAACTCACACAATTCCAATCCCCTGCCATGGGCAGGGACACCTTCCACTAGAGCAGGGACATGCTGAGGCACTGCAGGAGCTGTTCTCCTTCGGGAGCAAAACTCAGCATTGCCTTCAGCATGGAGGACACAGCTTTTCCTGGTTCAAGATTGATGTGCCAGTTTTGTAAGCCTTTAAGGATATATGCTTGAAACAGTTTTACTTTGAAAAGCGAAGAGCTTTCTTCTTTTCTGTAGTCCGGGAGCAATTTGTAGGGCTGGGAAGTAACTGATATTGGTGGCTGTTAAGAAATGGACAAGAATTGATGTGTACTGAGCCCCTTGGCTAACAGTTAACATTGTAACTTTTAAGCTTATAAAACAAAATGAAAAGGCAATTATTAAAATGCTGTTAAAAGTTACAGATATCTCTGTAAAATCCACTGTATTACATTATACAACCACAGATAACGAGCACAACAACCCTGTGCCTAGATTTGAAAAGGAAAATAGAAACTTTGGTTGCCATTTCAGAGTATCTGGAAAGAATGCAAAATGTTTTTGATATTCAGATTTAGAAAATGTGTGAAATCATGAGGTTCTGGTGACATTCCCAAATTCTGGCTTTTTAGCCCATTGGTATCTCCTTCCCAGGTTGTTCCCTGAGCGCTGTTCTACATCTCCAGCAAAAACATTTTGTAATGTCTTAGGTTGGTTTCTGAGCAGAAGAACTGAGATCATTCCTAATCACTCTTCTAACTTACTTGGGTGATGCCTGTCATCCTTCTAGAACAGTCCCAGTTTTCCCACCTCATTGCTTCTGAGGAGCTCCCAGTATCACCCAGCATGATTTGCTTTTTATAACTCCTGTTGTGTCCTCCTGCAATTTCTGCTGCCTCAGTAATGCCACTTTCTATTTACATTGGAGGAAAGATTAAAATTGACCTTTGCAATTAAAGCAACCAGAAATTTGGTCCTGAACTCAACCGAACCTAAGTGCATTTAACTTTAAACTGCTCTAATTTTTAATATAGGAAGGCAAAGTCTTTGCACATTGCACACAGTGAGTTACTGATGTGAACTGAGAGCAAATATTTTGTCATCAAAAGCTGCCCAGCTGGAGTCTTAGCAATTTAAACTACTTGTATCTTTATTCCATTCTCTCTAGGATTTACACTTTCATTGAAGTCAGTGCAAGAATAAGGCTTTTTTATCATGTCCTCATGGTAACAATGCAGTTATGACACTACCCATAAAATCCCATTGCCAACAGTACATGTCCAGAAGCCACCCTGAACTGGCGATGTGGGGGACCTGGAGCCAGTGCCAGTTCCAAGGTGGGGAATGGGGTTTTGCACTGAGATATTAGCCCCTGTGCACGTGGCAGAGTGAGTACCTACCACAGGGGGTAATAGTGGCCTCTTCTTGGCCACCAAGGCCAAGGTTTTAGGAGATAGTTTTTCTCTGGAGCCCTTTTTCCAAGCCCTGTAGCCATCAACGTACACTCATAGCTGAACATGGATGAAGTTGGACCACTGCTAAAAATGATTTAACTGACAATGCACTCAGCACTGCTCCAGATACAGCTCTAGCTTGTCTGGCTTTTCAGCATTGCCTTTCTCTCCACTGATTTTCCACTCTTGCTAAAACCAGCTCCACAGGTTGTGGCAATAGCTTCAAGGGGTTGTGCAAACAGCAGCATTGCCAGGTCATCTGCAGCTCTGCTCAGCCAGTGGCAACGCCGGCATCTCTGCTAGCTGCAATCTGTCATCCTAAAGCAGACAGATGCTGACAGATGTTCTCATGCCTAATGCTACCTTTGCTGTCAAACTGCTGTGCTCATCCAGCCATAATTTATCTAAGTTAGCCAGGTAGCTTCATATTTCAAAGCTAGAGACCCTATTTCCATGGTAAGTGGATTGGAGTGGTTTTTTCCCCTGATACCTCCTGACAATTCCACAGGGTGCATTGGGATGCTCTGTGGTATTTTGAGCAATTGAGGACACTTGGTGTATTGAAATGTGTCCCTGCTTATGGCAGGGGGTTGGAACTGGATGAGCTTTAAGGTCCTTTCCAACACAAACCACTCTGGGGTTCTATGAGTCTATGTTTCTCATGGCACATGTTGGGAGAGAGCAGAGGTGAACCTAGGGAGCAGCCGCAAGCCACACTGGGACACAAACCTGCCCTGAAGGGAACAGCCCTGCGGGGTTGCCTGATGTAGTTGCAAGTAGTGGCACGCTTATCTACCAGCTTCCAAGCCTGGAACTTGTTTTACACTTTGAGGGTAGTGGATAAAAAAGTGTTTCATTCACTCAGCAAATGGATCCCTTGTTTGGAGTCATATGGTCATTTATCATTTTGCACCTCTTTCATCTGAGAAATTAGCAATGGACACAGGGGAGCTTCAACATTGCTTCTCCTGGGAGAAGCCTGGGATCATGTTATGGCTCTTTGATCTGCAGGAGCAGTGGTACTCACAGCCTGGACCTATGCCTGCCTGCTGGGGAAGCATCCGCCTCCTTTGAGGTTAGAGAGCCTTTGAGGTTAAGGACTCCTATGCCCTTCATTTAAGCTTTTTAAATGAAGACACTCCTGTTAATGCCATAAAAATGCTGTTTACTAAGAAATCAAGGACTAGCGGGCCATGATAGGAAGCCGGTTTAGTCCACAAAATGCAAGAGCCGCGATAAGGAAGAACAAAGGACAGAAGGAAAAAAGGCAGAAATCATGGCTAACAATTACATGACTAACCCACTCACTCCTCTGCAGCGATTAAATATTAAACTCCCACAAGCTAAGTAAACAACAAAAAAAGTACCCTCTGAATTTCCCCAAGGCTTTGTCTTTGCAGCAAGGTCTGAACCTGAGGGACGAGTGCAGTCGCATCCTCTGCTGAGCCCCCTTCTGCAATAGGGATGCCTGTACTGGGGGTGTCTCTAACGAGGGTGTCTGTACTTGGGGTGCCTGTAATGGAGGTGTGTGTAAAGGGGGTGTCTGTAATGGGGGCATCTGTGGCCAAGCTGGTTTCAGCCTGGGGTTGCAAGCGCTCTGTGCATATAGCTCCTATACCATACCTATAGATGCAGCAGGGTATCAAAAGCTCTGTCCCTCTGCAGAGCAAGGGGCTCTACCTTATCTGCATGGGTTCTAGCCCAAAGAGGCAAAATGGTACCTCTTTTTTCTTCATACAAAGCAATCACTTGAGTTTACACCTCCTTACCTGTTATAACCCCACTAGCTTGTCCTCCTTTAGCTTCATTTTATTCATCAGGCAGATCCCAGGCACATGCAGATTGCCTCTAGCCTGAAATTTGACTTTTGCTACATATATCACCTCTCTGTTTGCCAGCACCACTTTAATTATTCCAGCTTCAAAAAGCACAAAGAGATTTTAAATCACCCCAGATTACAAAGCAAGGAGCTGAATTTACAGAGCAGCCTTGCCAAAGCAAAGCCCGCAGAAGGGGTTCTCTCATAGGTGGACTCAAACCACCACTTTATCAAAGCAAAGAACGGAGCAGCCGGCTTCCCACGCGGCTCCCGTCCAGGCTCTGGCTCCTGTCCCCACAGGAACCCAGCTTCCCTCGGGAATGCAGTGCCTGCATGCACAGGCATGCCAGAGCGAGCAGCGTGCAAACAGATCTTTCTTTCCAGGGTCCCACAATGTGCTTGCTTAACGAAAAGCTCGGCTTCCCACCTCCGCTTTGGTCTGCCGCCCGTGTTTGTGTTGTGGGCTGTAAACGGGGTCAGCAGAAGTTGCTGAGATTGTGATTCAGTTTCTTCCTGGGGACAGCAGTGAGTCACTGCAAGGAGGGTAGGGGATGGATTACTGGCAGGGAAGGCTCTGAGGTGGTGTTATCCCCGAGGAAGGTGACTGGGGCAGCTGGAGAAATGGGACTGAAAGTCCCCAGTGGTGACAATGAAGACTTCCCCACTGGAGCATCTCCACTGTCATCTGAGCAGCAAAGCAGCAGGCAGGTACCCAGGGAATTCTGGCGTCATGATGAGACTCTGTGAAAGAGCTAGGATATGATCCCAAGTCACCACTTTTATGCATGTAGAGTAGGGAAACGGAAGTGTCCTGGCTGCACACCTGTTCACAAATACCCCAGCTTTGTTAAATCACCACGATAAAACCAGACACATGAAAAATCAGATGTGCAAAAAGGATTTCTGTTTGCAAAATCTCTATATATCCCACTTCCAAATCTCACCTCTGAACACCACCACTTGGAAAGAAACAAGGCATCTGAAATCAAAATGGAAAGTATGTTGTCAGAAATGTTTATTTCTTTGTGGCCAAATCCATGTGGCACTGACCAGGATGGGGCTGTAGCACAATGAGACTATTGCTCAGCAGAACTAAAAGCAAGACTAGCCAATTGCACCCAGTTGAGTTATGTCTAATAAGCTCATTCAACCACATGTAAGGCTATATTAAAACCTATATCATATTTTTCATGTTTGCAATAAACTATGGGCCTATTTGCAGCTGAGGAATATGATTCAGTTAATGAGAAGTGGTATATTAAGTTCAACTGCTTAAACAAATGTATGTGCAAACAACAGTGCTGGATTAAGGATTAGTTTTAAGGAGTGAAAATGTAGAGCTTTAAGGGATTTAGAGGCTGAACATAGAATCATAGAATCAACCAGGTTGGAAAAGACCTTTAAGATCATCCAGTCCAACCGTTCCTCAGCACTGCCAAGACCACCACTAACCCATGGCACTGAGGGCCTCGTGTACACGGTTTGTGAACACTTGCAGGGACGGTGACTCCAGCCCTGCCCTGGGCAGCCTGTTCCAATGCCTGAGCACCCTCTGGGGCATGAATTGTTCCTCAGCTCCATCTAAACCTGCCCTGGTGCAGACTGAGGCCGTTTTCTCTTGTCCTGTCTCCTGTTATGTGGGAGCAGAGACCGACCCCCACCTCTCTCCATCCTCCTGTCAGGCAGTTGTAGGCAGCGATCAGGTCTCCCCTGAGCCTTCTCTTCTCCAGACTGAACCCCCCAGGTCCCTCAGCCCTTCCCCATCACACTTGTGCTCCAGGCGCTGCACCAGCTCCGTTGCCCAGAGGAAAAGTAAACAGAAATTGAAGCTGTGGCTGCCCCATCCCTGGCAGTGCTCAAGGCCAGGTTGGACACAGGGGCTTGGAGCAAGCTGCTCTAGTGGAAGGTGTCCCTGCTCGTGGCAGAGGTTGGAACTGGATGAGCTTTAAGGTCCCTTCCAACACAAACCAGGCTGGGATTCTATGAAAAGGTAAAACAGGAGAGGAAAGGAAAAGGGCAGGGAGAAGTAAAAACAAATAAAATAAAGAAAAGGAACTTACAGAGCAGACATAAAGCCAGGAGTTTACCAGGAAGAAAACAAAAACAAATGGAGACTCGGTTGTCCCCTTTCAGATGGTGATGGTGAAACAGTAAAACCTCACTGGAACCCAGCACGGTCACTTCAGTTCATCTCCCCTGGAGAGCCTCATAAAACCAGCACTATGTACCCAAAGATACGGAAAACGGCGAGTACCAGTGAGTGTAATCTGTTTTCTGTCATCGGATGGAGGTCATGACTTTGATATTTTCCACCAGACTGGCCCAGTTTGAGTGTCAGGCTGTTTGTTTGTTTACAAATAGAGAACTGTCTCCGACATCTGTCTGCATTCTCCTAGCAGCTACCTCATGTTTCTTGCAACTTCCCACCCTTGCCCACAGACCTTTCTTGGAAGGTTAGTTTAGCTTGTGTTCATTAGAACACCCTTCAGCTGAGCTCACTTAACACAACACCAGCATGACAGAACTGCAAGGGGTGAAAACTGCCTTAGCCTTTATGTAATGTTTTGCTAATTTTAACAAACAGGTTGAGTGGTAGGAGCTGGTGGGGATGCTGAAAAGCCATGAAGAGATTAGTTATTCGTTAGATTATGACATAGTCAGATATTTCTGGAAACGTCTGGATTTCTAGAAATACAGATGAAATCATAACCAGATCAGAGCGCAGCTGTGCAGAGAAGAGGAAGCTCTGTTTTCACCTCCATCGTCAGGCCCAAATTAGTCCAACACTAGTTGGAGAAGTGATGTGTTCACTTGGCTTTACACCAGCTAGAGCAGAAACCTGTGAAATGGCCACAGGCTGGGGCTGGGTACTGAGTCCTTGGAGCACCTCCTAGCTCGTCCCTGTGTGCATCCCACAGCAGGGTCAACCTGCAGCTCCCCTCCTGGGGCATCCCTTGGGGTTACCTAGTGCTGCAGCAGGAAGGAAAATTAACTTGGGAAATACACAGAAACCACCAGGTCAAAGCCTTGAGTGGAAACTTTGCAAAGAAACAAGTTGTTCTCTACATGGCCAAGTAATCCAGCTTACGTATTTGTGTCTGACCCTTACCCTCACCCACTGTGGGGTTCCCATGTCCTCCTGGCTGTCCCCTGGGGCGGGCAGCCAAGGACCACATGTCCTCACCACCAGCATCCCAACACACATCTCTTCTCACCATCCCCTGCCAACTTTTATCCTATAGGCAGGGATGTCATTATCTTTGGGATGTCTTGGGCTCTTGCAAATTTGATCTTAATTAGCTAGCAGGTTCTGATAAAAGGTATTTTAGCCTTAATTCTGCTTCAAAATTGGCTTCTGTGTAAGAGCACGTGAAAAATTGTGTGTGAGCTTGGGAGCTTACTGCCTAGACAAATATCTACTGCTATCCCTAAATGGTTTACATTTCCTACAACATGTCAATGTTGTAACTGTATGACAAATTGAACAGGGGGTTTATCGAACTGTCTCTAGGCACAATTTACACGTAAATACTCAGCCAACTGCTAAAGCCTCTATAGAAATGATTGCCTTAAATTTCCTTTCAAAATTGTGATTTAGTGCAAACACACTGCTATTATTTTTAATTTAGCAAGCAAAAAATAAACTTTAAGCTGCAGAAATGTGCACATGCTCTTGGGCTGACTGTTTTCCTGACCTCAGAATTACTATGAAACATGTATTTTCAATACTAAGAATCTTGAGACTAGATGTATTTAGAGGAATGAAAGCCTGACCAGAATGATAAATGAATCAGGCTTAATCAGAAATAAACAGTGACCTATTCATAGCAGTTTCAAAAAGGCAAGAATTTTGCAGATGTTGTTAGGTCAAGTTATATAAAAAGACAGTTTACAACGGGCAGAATGTGTGTGCTAGAGTCAAGGGAAGTCTTCACAGACACATGTTTTTCCCATAGCTACGTGACTTTATTCCCCAGTAGCCTGGCTTCATTTGGATACATGCTCCTTTTCATCTCTGACCATTGCACCATCCCCTTAGTGGTGGGATTGCTGGAGAGCACAGTGAGTACTTGGAGGGACACAGGGAGTTGACATTTAAGCTTAAATCCCTTAAGACACCCCAATCCATATTTATGGGAGGGGTGCCCAGTGCGGAGTAAAACCTGCCCCAGGAACCCTTGTGATGGCCAGCACAGGGGTGATGGTTGCAGTGCCCTGATTTTGAGCAATGTCAAACATTGTTCTGATGTTTCCATCAATGCCTCCATGGTGCCTGCTCCTTGTGTGTGGGAAACACTTTCCCAGAAGGAAGCTCTGGCTCCCATGGGCAAGGCCTGGAAATGAAATGTTGAGAGCCCTGTGTCTGGAGTCCAGCAGGAATGAAAGCTCATCTAGAGCTGGAGCCCAGTTTTCTCCCATCTCAAGCGATGGGAGAGTCAGGCAAAGGACTGCAGTTCAAGCAGCTGGGGTAAAGCCAAGATGAGCTTTTAAAGTGCCCATGAATCGACATGGGTTTTCATTTGAAAACTCTGATTATAGAGCATCTGCACCGAAGCCCAGAACACCAGAACCTGTCCACTGGCTTGGAGCCCAACACATGCTCCATTAAACCCCATTTAATTTATTCTAAATAAATAAGTGGCATCCTTTATGGCACCATAATATATCTCAGGTAGTGTCTCTGCTGTTTTTAAAGTAAAAGAAGAAGGGAGGGAGATTGATAGCTGATGTTTCATGCGCTGAAAGGCAGAATTAATCATAACCCAGGTACAGGATGGCACTGCTGCATCACTTCTGGCTGAGCCTGCCTTTATGTATATCATGTGTTGCACAATATTTCAGCTGCAACACCAACACTTTGGAATACACTTACCCTGCAAAGAACAATCTATACCCAAGGTGTGGATCTAATGGCATTAAACAAGATCCCTGGCTCTGAAACAGGCTGTGTTTTGTCCCCTCTGGAGCCAGAAGGGTTGCATGGGTGGCTGCAAAAGTCAGACCTGCAAGGACCAGAGACAGCCAAGAGTTGTGCACTGAAGTTCAAAGTGTAGGAGTGGGGTAGGAGGACGGGACATAGGCTGGAGGGTCAGAAAGGGTAAAGATTATCATGCAAACTCATAAGGATTTACAAGAACAGTTACACAAATGATCTACATTAGGCTCATTCATGGGTTTTGTCAAGTTAGAGCCCACTTGCAAAATCCTCAGTCAAAAAGAAATTAGCAAACTGTGGCCCTGTGCTAGAGCTGAGTCATGAAAAACACCCCCAAACTTTCTCTTCCTACAATCTAGAGCCAGGTTTTGTCATCCAAGCCCAGGACTTAATGCAGAGGAAATTGCCAATTTTCAGCAAGAGCCTACAGGTAATGGAAATGGACTGGTGATCAAATTGACCTTTCAAACGAGTGTGACACAAGGATAAGCTGCAGTTGCTTATTTTCAGTCTGTGACAAACATGATTAGTGACTAAACTGATAGCTCCCACCTTACCGACCGCACCAGGTGCTAAAATCAGTTCTCGTTCAAGAGAGGAAACAATAGGACAGACTCAAGGAGATGGAAGAAGGTGAGCATGGCTGGAATGGATGGATGGGAGCCACGCTTCACCGGCTGCACCCAAACCAGGTGGTATTAGAGGAATTTATCTAACTGTAGCTGTATTAGAGGAATTTATCTAACTTATTAGTAATTTAAAATTCTCAGATCTAACTTATTAGTAATTTAAAATTCTCAGATGACTTCTGGCTATGCATTTGCTTTGGCAAAACAGCTGCAATCTCATTGCTTTGAACTTGAAGCAAAAAGACGGGTTTGGGTTTTCTTAAATGAGGATGGGGTAGCTCTAGGCACTTTGTTTTCCTGCCATGAAGCAGACAGGGTCTAATCTGTACCTGACATCTGAGTTTTGCAGACAAGGTGAAAAGAAACACATCTGACTTCTGAGTAACTGTTCAAAAGTCCTGACGCAGACACACACACAGAGGAACCACAGACAATGTCTCTGAGAGAGCCCTTTGCAAAAGCTACGCAAGCAATTCACAGGTCTTCACAGGAACTTGGTATTTTGCTGGGGAGCATAATCTTTTCTAATACTGTTAATTTTTATAAGCCTTTTCTTGTCTGGTGGTTAGACCACAGGTCTACAAGTCATAACACAGGCATACCAGCCCCCCTCTTCGTTAGCCTCGTGTCTCACCTCAAGCAAGACACTTACATCGTTACATTTCTCTGACCCTTCAGCTCTAAAACTATAATATATTTGCCTATCTCTGTTGCCCAACTGAATTAACATCTGCAGAGTGCTTTGGGCTGTCAGAGGAGAGACATCATTTATTAGTGTAATTTCTGATTCGGTTACACCCACACAACCTGCTTGTTCATGTGGAACGGCGTCATTTCTCTGACTTCCTCTCTGTGCAAAGGCTTGGTGTTATCTGCGTTAGGAAGTACGATTAAGGAAAGAAGTGTGCCTCTTTTTAAAGTCTTTTTTTGAAGATATATCTACTTATCGTGTGCTTTCCCTTTCACAGAAGTCGTTCTAATTTAGTCTAGGCTGAAACCCTTTTTTCAGTGAGTTACCTTCCTGAGACAGCCAATCAACATTTTCCATGAGGCCTGGAGTCCATGTGCCACCAATATCTTCTCTGAAGTGCAAAGCATCTCATTTTGACACCAATGGCAGTAAAAATTAAGGGAACTCAAATACTCCAAATTGGACCTTGGGTGGAACGATTCTTGTGGAAGTTGTCTATGCTCTGGCATCCCTTGTAGAAAGCACTGGTGTTGATGTTCAAAGTGTTTTATTTACAGAATCCGTGTTTATCAACCTATCAGTCTAGCTAATAGTGACCATTGGAATACTCTGTATCTTCTAGAAAGAACCAAGTTAATTTAATGGTCATCTGCAGACATGAGGATCAATGGAAAATGACCGAAGAACTAAGTTTAGCAAAGAAACATGTCAGCAGTCTGTTGAATCAGCTCTGTAAAACAAACTTCTGGATGTTGATATAAGGTTTTGAAGTCTTACGTGCTGACAGGCCCTGGTGTTTGCCTACTAATGGCAAAAGCATTGTATTTGTCATCAACTGAAGAGCAATAATTGGAGACAGCATTTTTGTCATGGACTCCATAAGTGTTGCAACAAGGCTGATGTTTCTCTGGTACTCCGTGTCTGCCATCACATTTTAAAACTCATGGACTATGACAGTTTTTATGTCATATCACAGCCCAAGTAATTTCACATGCAATAAGCATTTACTTGCCACAAATTCCATCAGTGTTTAGATACAGCAAGAATAACTGTGGGAGAGTTCATCCTTTTCCAAATGCCTTTTGCAAGAGGGCTGTCTCACTGGATTTTGGGTGAGCTGATCAGTACCTGTCTGTGTGGCTGACTCTCTGAAGAGGCAATGAATAAAATTCAGGCAAAAATCTGTAATGCATATGGGAAAACTGACTGCCAAATATTGTGTGAACTGGTAACTGCAATTTAGGTAGGGAGATTGTATCCCCTAGTTACACGTGGCTTTTTTCAAGTATAAACAGAGATAAAGTTCTCCACAGTGTTTTCAGTGGGAGTGAAAATACTAAGTGCCATGCCAAGGTTTGCAAAATGCATTTGATTTCCCTACCATTTTTGCTGCTAGTTCAAATTAATGAGATGCTGTAGATTTTGACCCAGGATCATGGCATTCTGCAAGCCTGTTGTGTGCAGGGTAAAGTAGACTGTGTTTCTGTGAAAAGCAAAAAGATTCTCTGATAGGGATTTCCATCCCTGCCAGCAATGCTGGAAAACACATTGGTGAGGACCAGGCAAACATTTTCTCTACCATTCTGAATGAGAGATGCACATTCCAAATCTGGACACCTCACTGGTGTTTCCAGGGCTCGTACCACACCTAAACTTGGCTCTGCAAATGCAAATTATCAGATGCTTGGGTAAGAAGGAAGATCACTTTTGGTTGAAAACGTATCTCTTCCATGCTGCTTTGGTGTTCAGCCTCCTTTTGAACTACTCCTGTGCCAGCCCAGCCCTGTAAGCACAGTTTCTCTTGGTGAGCATTGACACTGAGCCTAAGTACCAAGACGTCTGGAAACCCCCGAGCAGCAGCAGGCTGGCAGCTCAACCCATGTGCTGCAAAGGAAACCTATTCACCACCATCACCAATATTATTAATCAGCCCACGTTTGCTCAGACAGGAAATTGTTACTGACCACTTTAATTTTACTAAACAAATGAAACCACCCCATTACTCATTCAAATCTAATAAACCACAGAACGCAGAGGAGGAAGCGAGCACTTGAAAACGGCTTGGAGAAAAGTTCTCACTTTGTTTTGCCATTTAATTAAAGCCAGGCTCTTTACAGGAAAGGGAATAATTAAACGGCAGCAACATGTGTGCTTGGATAATCTTCTCCATCGGCATCTCAACATGCCACTTGCTATCGAAGGCAGAGGGGCTTTTCCTGCTGATCTTTACATTCCCATAGTGTTACCTGCTCTTCAGGAAGAAAAGAATTAGAAAGTACATTGAGTACCAGAACAGATCTCTTCTGTCATGCCCTGTTAGGTGGTATGGGGCTTTCTTAAGAAGAAACTTAATGCCTACAGATGTTCAAAAGGCAACTTCCCAAAGATGGGCCCTGGAAAACACCTGGCATCCAGCTGTTTCATCAATGCTTTGGCATTTCCTGACCATCAACCGTTTAAAACATCAACAAAATATCATTGCAGTTTTAATATTTGCAGTTCTAGCACTAGTTCAATATGTGATATGATTTGTATGCTTATGTAAATATTGCCTTTGCAGACAGAAGGCAGAAAAAGCATGAATGTACTTGCACCACAGAGAGCGACTGCTGTAATTGTTTGCCTTTCTTCTCAACATCAAATTACTACTTTAAATGAAAGTAATTTCACAAACAGGCAGAAATGCTGTTTTTTGCTATGGGAATTCTTACTTCAGCATAAAAGCTGTGTGATGAAGCTTCATGTTTAACTGATTCTACCTGAAAGAAGACATCATGAATGGGAATTATTCCTTTGTGGGGTTTTTTCTGCTCCTAAAAGATTAAAGAAATAAAACCCTGGTACCAGATAATCTCAATAAAGGGCAAATACCATAGAATCATACAATCCTGGAGTGGTTTGTGTTGGAAGAGGCCTTAAAGCTCATTCAGTTCCAACCCCCTGCCATGGGCAGGGGCACCTTCCACTAGAGCAGCTTGCTCCAAGCCCCTGTGTCCAACCTGGCCTTGAACACTGCCAGGGATGGGGCAGCCACAGCTTCTCTGGGCACCCTGTGCCAGCGCCTCAGCACCCTCACAGGGAAGAACTTCTTCCTAACATATAATCTAGATCTACCCTCTTGGAAGTTTACAGCCATTCCCCTTGTCCGGTCATTAAATGCCCTTGTAAAATTCCCTCTTCAAAATAGCACAATGAAACTACCAAGCCACATGTATTTGTAGTGCTGCAAAGGCCATGAAGGCATTTCCAAGTAGATACAAGTTTGTTCCTGTCTGTACAACACGTCCTCTTTGGGATTGCTGGTGTTTGGCTTCTTCATGCTCAGGGGGACAGACAGTCCTTGCCAATTTGGAGCTGGCATCTCACCTGGTTTGCTGTACACAATCTACTGCAGTCTTAATCCAACACCCACGGGAAGGAAGTCAGCAGGAAGATGTATTAATTGCATTGCATATGAAAGAAGCCCACGTATTTGGTCCAGGATGAAGTGGTGTCTGATAAGAGAAATCATTTCTGCTACCATGCATGGGCCATGTTATCCACACAATGCAAGTATGGAGGCCTCTTTCCTTCCCCACCATGAATATGCAGCAAAATGGGATGCGATCTGCTCTACTTCCCATTCTTCAAAATATTGTCCCTACCACTTCAGTTAGTCTTACTTAATTTGTTTTGCTCTTTGGAAGGAATTACAGATTTGACATCCTAGAAAACAGCTGTCATTTTTACAGGAAGAAAAAGTATGTGATTCATAATTTTCCAGAAATATGCACATTACACATGTAGCATATTGGCACCTCCTGAAAACCACGCTAAATCTTGAAACTTGGACCGTATTGTTTCTGTTTCTCGGCTTTACGTACCTGTTCAAACACACACCAAATCTCCCAGATCACAATGAAAAAGTCTTTGTTCTCTCTCGTCCCATCACCATTCGTGGGCTGAAAGGAATGTGGTGCACCTCACAAAGAAAAGGGTTTAAAACAGTGCCATTTTGTGATGGCATTTTCCAGTGGCACAGAAGGTCCAAGCTGATGGAGTGTCAGGAGCTGCAGGACAGATTTTTTGCTAAGCCAGAACATGCAAACGAAGTTCATAAAGTAATTCTAATTCAGTGCTTAAGTTCAGTAATAACTTTCTTCTTGTTTGGTTTTGTTTCTTTTACGTATTTAAAAGCAGCATCCTCAGCTCACCTCACCAGAAGCCATTGGATAAAACACTCTGGTAAAACCTGTACGTTGTGACCCTTAGGAAGGATGGTGAAGAACAGCAATGGTTCTTTGTCATGGCCAAGACGACGCTCGGCTCCATCTTTGTTCTTGTCAATTTGGGAAGAGAACTTGCACATGTTGTACAGCGTGAAAAAACCCTCACAAATACTGGAAAAAAAGCATTAATAATTAAATACAGTGAGTGTTTCATAAGGTGCCAGTGGACACACTCAGTCTCAGAAGAAATAGCTGGATGCTTTGAATAATGCATTCTTCAGAACCTTCAAAATTATTTATGAAGTGCATGTAAGGACAGCAGTAGTCTATCCACTAAGCTAAAAATGGCTTGCTGTCTGTCCTCTACTTTTTAGCATCATTTGCAGGATACCCTGTACCATCAGGTGTATCACCAGAGCTATTTTGTACATGCAATAGGGAAGTAAAAGCTTTGCAGTTCAGAGGTTGTTTAGAAACTTCTTCTGGCACAAATTTCACCAGCACTTCAAGGCACTTTGGAAGGATGAAATGCAAAAAGCAGTAATCACAGAACCCCAGACTGGTTTGCGTTGGAAGGGACCTTAGAACTCCTCCAGTTCCAACCCCTGCCACAGGCAGGGACACCTTCCACTAGAGCAGCTTGCTCCAAGCCCCTGTGTCCAACCTGGCCTTGAGCACTGCCAGGGATGGGGCAGCCACAGCTTCTCTGGGCACCCTGTGCCAGCGCCTCAGCACCCTCACAGGGAAGAGCTTCTGCCTAAGGGCTCATCTCAGTCTCCCCTCTGGGAGGTTCAAGCCATTCCCCTTGGCCTGTCCCTACAGGCCCTTGTCCCAAGCCCCTCTCCAGGTTTCCTGCAGCCCCTTTAGGCACTGGAGCTGCTCTAAGGTCTCCCCTTCAGGAGCCTTCTCTTCTCCAGGCTGCCCCAGCCCAGCTCTCTCAGCCTGGCTCCAGAGCAGAGCTGCTCCAGCCCTTGACTGTATTTGTGTTTCAAGGAATAACCTCCAACATCTGCTATTTCTGTTCTGCAAATGATTCTCCCATCTCACTGTCTAGCTCGATGCCACCCTGACATCCTGTGTTACTACGTATTATTAAGACAGTGGCATTTCCTTGATCTGAAACTGTATGTTCCTATCACTTCTTGCTGAAGAGTAACTTTGGTGCAAGTAAATAGCAGCCTTCAAAGGGAGATTTCACTGCTGAGCTGTTTAACCTGGCTTGCTGCAGCTCTGGAAGTCCCTGAACACTCAGTGCCAACAAAGCAGTTTCTCACCTATTTTTCCCTACAGATCCTTACCCAGCCATGCTTTCAGTGAAGGGGACAAGGGAGCCCCATCTAGGCCTGGTTTCCCTCTGTAAATGCTTTTTTGCCACCCCTGGGCTGCAGGAGCCTGTGAGGGCACTCCAGCAGCACAGGTAACAGATTTACCAACACGAGAACCTCTTTATGCAAGTGCTGAGGCTCCTCTTCCTCTCGCACCACCTCCATAGCAGTTACAAGGAGTGATGGTATGATGGTGTGTAGCCTTTAAACAAAGAAAAACCACCAAGCCCCAACTTTCAGAGCATTTTTGGAATCCTTTCCAGTGAACCTCATCCTTCATGTTTGCTTTAACAATTGTTTAAGCAGTTTTTGCTTGCTTAAGCAACTAGATTTATATCCTGGATCTGTAAATAAAACTGTAACTGTGCGCTTTCCTATAGCTACTTCTACCATGATTACTGCAACATAAAACAAGTAGGGGAAAAATCACATGAGCACAAAGAAAGCTTGTGTCTTTAATGAGAAAGATCAGAAATTACAGATCTGGCTTGATGGACACATGCTTAGCTCCAAGATTTACGTTTAGAAGCATCTCTTTAAGCAAAATGATATCCAAGTGAGAATGTAGATGATAAAATATGAACCCAGAAAGTCTGTGGGTTAGATTTCACAGAGATTTGGCTGGAGCTCCTGGATCGAGGAGCTCTGTCTCCTCTGGTTTAGACATTACACAGCAGAGCTTGTGATTTTTCCTCTGTTCTGGAATGCAACTTTGCCATAAATACTGGTTCTAACTACAAGGTGCAAAGGGATCTTTGAAAATACACTTTTACACTGTCCACCTGTGTCCAGAGCAGGCAAGAGTCTGGATGGAAAGTGCCCCCCTGCCCAGGAAGGAGGCTGCAATAGGAGCTGTGCTGCACACAGACCTGGAACTGGCACTTCAAATCTTTCCATCTGAAAATAGGCGCTGGTAAGGTTTAAATCACGAACACACAATAAAACGTACTTGAAATGAGGCCATGTAAATGAAGGGATTGAAAAACAGCTCTGTATCTCTCTCCTATTTCCCTTTCCAGGAAGGAACATCTCTTGGGTAATCTAAAAACAAAACAAAGTAGCAGAAAAACTTTACTTAACCTCAAGGTAATTTCCTATCCAGCCTAAATTTAGCTGTTTAGATCTTGTTTGGTGTGTGTGCCTCCCAATGTACCGACTTTGAGGGATGTTTGCCTAAAGCAACTGTTACAGCACCCTGGTTAAAGCTGCCTGGTTGAATTTCACATCTTAGCATTAATTTCTGACACAAAATGTCACTGTGTGTCTGGAGACAGCAGAGCTGATGGCTGGAATTGCGCTCACTGGAAACCCCAACCACCCACATAGCAAACAGCTGCTGGGAGCTGCCTTCCAGTGACTCCTATCTCTCAACAAGGAGGCAAGAGCGTAAAAACGTTATCATAAAAGCTTCTCCACGCTTATTTTGACACAGACAGTCATTAATTGAAGGAAGATCAAGTCCGGGACCAGCCCAGAACACTTGGATTATTTTTCCATGAGTCAAGAGTTATACTCAAAACAAAAATCAGCCTACAAATACCAAGGCCACGCTGGTGCAGTGAGCATTTCCCAGCACAGGTCACTGCTGCCAGCCTCCCACTGCAGGAGAAGACGTGATCTGACAAATGGTTTGGAAAGCGTTTGAAACTTTATTCATTCCATCTGTTGCAGTCTTTCTAGAACCTTTAATTTTAAGGGCAGAAGTTATTTGTACTGCTGTAAGCTCAAGGTCTATCAATTCTGGAAGGAGGATAAAAGAGTAACAAGTACATTTAGAAACTCAAATTGAGAGCAAGAGGTCCTTCTGGATGTAAGGATATGGAGAAGATGGAGATCACAGCAAAGTACTTCTTGTACCTGACTGAGGATCACATGGTCTTCATGGTGTGAGTCTTTCCAGGGTAAGGAGGTACCAGGGTACCAAACTATCACTGTAACGATGACTAGGTAGTGCTGCTGCTCACCTCAGTTCAGTGACACTGGACGAAGAAGAGAAGATAAGAAACTATTTTTAAGCATGTGAATTAGAAAATAAAAATAAATCACAAGTAAAAGGTAATGCCTTTATTAAAGCACTGCTTGAAGATAATAGTAGAACAAACACTGTCGTTGACCCTGTCCAAGTAAAGTGATTGAACTGGAATGAGAAATGCATCCACAGCCTGACTAGAAAAGGTCATTTCGGGCACGTTACTGCAGCACGTCCCCAACAAATACCCTTTGGGCTGCCCTGCCACATCCCTCTGTGGCACAGGTTCACAGGTCAGCACTGCTGCACTTCTGTGGCTGGCTTGGTCTTCCAGCTTTCCAGCCCAACATCCAAGGTCCCTGTTTTGCTACAAACCAGAATCTGAATACTTGAAATGAAACAGCAAATAAACTGAGAGGTACAGATGTCTTTTCCTGTTGTGCTGGAAGGAGCACTGTGAGGCGCTGGCACAGGGTGCCCGGAGAAGCTGTGGCTGCCACATCCCTGGCAGTGCTCAAGGCCAGGTTGGACACAGGGGCTTGGAGCAAGCTGCTCCAGTGGAAGGTGTCCCTTTCTGTGGTGTGAGGGTTGGAACTGGATGAGCTTTAAGGTCCCTTCCAACCCAAACCAGTCTGGGGTTCTATGAGCAGCACTTGGCACAGACACATGCACACTGATACTGAGTATCCCACTATTGTCAGAGAAATCATTTTTTCTTGTTCTTTTTTTTTCTTATTTATAGGTAGAAAACAATAGAATCAAAGATTAAATTGCATAAACCACCCTTGTTAAATTGGACCTTTATTTTCTTCATGAATTGAAAAATACATTTAAGATTTTGCTATTCATAGATCCTTAAAGCTCATCCAGTTCCAACCCCTGCCATGGGCAGGGACACCTTCCACTAGAGGAGGCTGCTCCAAGCCACATCCAGCCTGGCCTTGAGCACTACCAGGGATGAATTGTCTGGGCTGTAAATGAAAGGAAATCTGTACTACACATAATGCCAGCAATTTTGCCTTCTGTAATCATTAACACTCTTTTCTAAGTCCTTAGTTGATTTACTTTGCTCTTTTGTTGTTATGAGAACGTAGGGCCTTGTCTGATTTACATACGTGTATAGCCTCTGTTAGATGAATGGGACTGTGCCAGATGCAAGTCAGGACTGAAGATGATTTAAGATTGTTTCCACTCTTACAGCAGTCGCTTCTCTTTCTCTCTCTGTCATTAACAAATAAACACAATTATAGGCAGGACAAGGAGCAGCAGCTTGTTACTAGTACAAAACAAAGTGATAAATAATTAAAACAGCTCTAGGAAGGAAAGAAGTAAAACATTGTTTTACTGCAATAGTTACATTTTCAATCTGGCAGGGATTTGTGGAAGTTGATTCAGGACTGGGTTTGGAGTTAAGTGCAGGTGGTGTCAATGACTTAAAAGAAAAGCTATGAATAATGCATAACTAAACTTTTGTCTAGTAGTTATTAATAGGAAACATGATTCGAGATAAAGAAGTCTCTCAGCTGGCAGAAAGTGGTAGAGATCACAGTAACACTGAAGTTATCAACCCATGGTGCTTAGATGGCACTCAGCAAAAAAGGAAATGTATTTTCTCTGCTATTTCCCCAAGTAATTGTGAGCAGAGCAAATCAACATCCACACAAAGCAAACCCAACTCTTTCTGATGCAACTTCCCATATGTTTTCAATCAGAGTTTTCCATATGGCGCCTTTTGCTGGTGCATTTTAAAGCTATTTAAATGCTCTGATTACAAAGAATGATTATCTATATATGTATTTATGGGTCAGCTGAACACCGCCACTGCTGCAGCTGCTGAAGGAAATGAAAGAGGAAGGCTGATCATTTGGTTGTCCACGTGGCTCTGCATCCGTGGGTCCTGGAAACACAGGTAGTATTTTGCAAAGGGCTCATTACAAATGAGGAACAAGCTGTAGTTCCATCGTATCTCCTCCTCCCCTGCGTTCTGAAAGGTCACCGTTGGCTGGGCCCCATTGCAGCTCTGCTCAGAAAGTGGTAAAGGAACTCAGATGTTATTTTTCCCACCAAAAGAAGCAAAAAGAACAATAGTGCACCACTTCCATTTTCTGAAGAGGAAACACTGATGTGTCTCAGCCGTGCTACTCCCTGGGAACTCAGCAGCCTTTGGTAATAAAGGAGTTAAACAACAAGTTCATCTTAACGCTGGAGGAAAACATGTTGTTGAATTGCTCCTTTCCAGGGTAAATAAGCATTAATGCTTCCAAGCACCTTTTCTCTTTGAGGTGTGCTGTGGCTTGGCTGGTTTTTATTGACTCCCACCTCAGGTCTCACACAAATCAAGTGCCACACCTGAAAGATGCAGCCACGCCGGAAAATCTCAGCCGAAGGAAAACAAGAACCGCACTGAAACGCTCTGAAATTCAGCCTCCTGAGCAGACGTGGATCCCAAAGCACAACTTAATTGCATTATGTGGGCTTGGCCATCCAGTGAGCTGTGGAAACCCAGACGAGCATCCAGCAACTGGGTTTTTCACTGTGACCTTTTAAAATCTTGCAACAGTGAAAGTGTCACTGGAAGAGCCCCAGATCCTCTTTTTCTCTTTTGTTCTGAGCCAGCTCCTCCAAACCATACTGCTAAATAGCACTCCAGGTCTAAACACAGATCTGTTCTGTCTCCTCAGCACGAAATTCTATGCAAAAGCTGTGATTTTGACGAGTCTTTGCCATTATTTACTCTTTTCCACCCAGAACCTCAGACCCGCATATCTCAGACAGTAATGGTACATGTGCTGATGATGGCCTGGTCCCTCTGGATAGCATCGCCTCTCCTCGTGTGGTTATCGCAACTAGACATAAGGGAAGATACGCACAAAGGCACATTAAAATATGGAAATGGGTTAAGAATACTCCAAAAGGGCACTTGTTCAGCCTTAGATCAGCCTTGCATCAATCAGCCCAATAAAGTGCAACTCCATGATGCTACTTTTCCTTTGTCCTATGTGGCACCTGCCTGTTTCCCTGCAATGGGTGGACCTTGTCTGGGCATGGACCTTACTTAAGCTTGCTTAGGATTACCTGTAACAGTTGGTGCCTTACATAGTTTGAGTTAACCAGTTCCCTGCAGATTCACCACTTATTAATGGTCATCTTCATGCAGACCTCTGATTCAGAACTCCAGAGCTGTCATTAACTTGTTCTACCTAGGGTTAGCTGAAGTTGTCAAACAAACAAAATGCTCCATACCTCTAAATCCTCTGACAGAGCTCCACATCCGAGGCAGCATCTAAGCAGAGGAGGTGGACACTTCTGATTCATTTCTGTCCTTGTTACCCTGAGGAGCTGAATCTTCACACCTCAAATTGGTGTGAAAGTACGTTATTGATAGACATCTGCGATGTTCACTGGGCAGGACTGAGATGAGAAGTATCATTAACTTGATAGTGACAGTAAGTATCACAATCTTGAAAAAGTGCTTAACAGCATATTGCAAGATGCAGTAGGCAACGAGAAGACAGAAAGTGCAAACACCTCATTTTTGAGCTCTTTTCAGCTCTGCCACAGGGGTGTAATGACAAAATGGTTCTTCAATTACTTATTATAAGGCTTTATTATAATGTTTATGCCTGATTTAAGACTGCTTAGGAAGTTTTAATCATGTCATTTCATTGTTTTTGTGGACCTGACTTTGCCAGTCCAGTAAATTCTTCCCTGTAATGTGCATCCTGTACTCACAGAGCATTTGATTGGAGCCAACTGTTGGCTTTACAAAGCAAACTGTGTGAAAAGTCTGTATTTATCACTGCAGTAACAATGAACAAAACCCCAGCTCGCAGGTAGCAATATATACACTGTTCTACACATTGTTCGTGTTCTGAAAAGGAAGAGGAACGGGGCTGGGCTGCTTCAGAAATGAGACAGAAATGCCATTGAGATCTCATTTCCTGTGCAGGGGCTTGTGAGAGCTTCTGTTGCTGCAGTCCTACGTGGGTTTGAATCACAGAATGGTTTGGATTGGAAGGGACCTTAAAGCTCATCCAGTTCCAACCCCTGCCACAGGCAAGGACACCTTCCACTAGAGCAGCTTGCTCCAAAGCCCCTCCAACCTGGCCCTGAGTACTGTTGTGATTTGTATGGTCTTATACATCTTCCCAAAATCACTCAGTCAGGAGCAAGAATACTAAAAATGGGCTTGCTTTTAATTAGAAAGAGCCCTAACAGCTCAAGGAGATAGAGCTGAGAACAGTCCCTTTGAATGGGGAGCAGAGATTTTAGCACTCCTGATGAGTGGGAGAGACCTCAGGACACTTCAGCAGCTAGAGCAGCCTCAGTAATTAGGAGATTGTCCCTGATGCATCCAATGATGGTCAACAGGCCCCTGGTCTCCTTGCCACAAGCAGCTCAGCATATGCCCAGTTGGACATCAAACCCTTCTGAAGAAACTGTTTAAAGCAGTCTCAGCCAAGCAGACATAGGAAAATGTTAGATGCTGTTTGCCTGCTGGTTGTACACACTGCCTTCAGGATCATTAATCAGACTCCAAAACCAGTGGGATGGCTTAAGATGTTGTTTGTAAATTACAGTCCAGGGCCTCTGCTAGTTTAACTCTGGCTTCCTGTGTTTCGAGGTATTTTAGGATGGTACATGGCGATCTTGCTGCTTTCAGGGTGCGAGGCTTTAAAACCCATTCTTCCTCCCAACCAGAAATCATACATCTTTTGCTGAAATTACAACTTGGCAACAATGCACAGATATTGAGTGGCTTTTATGGGATGTCATTGATAGCTTCTACTTCCCTCCATCTGCTTGCATCCAGCATAGAAAGACAGTCTCATTGCACAGAGTCTTATGGTTACAAGACTATTAGTTACATCAGAAATGCCACCTGCACTGCAGAAACACATCTTCAAATGCAGAAGCCCTCCTGAAAGCATAAACAGATAATGTTCACTTCAACAAAGAGAAACTATTCTGAGCAATATTTTAGTTTATAGATTCCTAACTATATTATGGCCTCCTCTGGGAAATTAATCTTCTCTTCCTCCCTTCCCACCAGAAGTGATGGCCACCATAAAAGAGACCTTCTTGATCCCAGATGTGTTCCATTTCCTGCAGTAAAAATTAAAGTCATTGCCCTTTTCATCTGTCTCTGCCAAGGATGGAGATGCACTGCCTTACTTAGGAACTTTCTGCAACTGCTTTAGTTCCAAATGAATAAATCATTAGGATTTGATGAGCTAGCCAGCATTTTCTAATTTGTTTCTACTGGCAGAAGCGCTGCAGTGAGTTACATCCAAACAAACTCGGTGGCAGCATCGGCTTTATTATGACCTAAATGTCTAAATCTAATTTTAGAATGTGACTTGCAAAGGGTTCAAGCAAGGCTTTCAGAGCTTGGTCCCAGTTTTATTTTCACTCCTTTAAGTGAAAAGCTGATTCATGGCATTTACATAGTCTTTATATTCTGTTAATGTACGGATCCACAGCTGAGTCCTAACTCGAGCAGAGCTGAGACCCATATACAGTCATGCATGGGGCAAGACCCCCACATGTTTAGGGAAGCTGCTTGTGATGGAGATGGAGGAGGATCAACCCCTCAAAGCCACAAACGGTTTAACATGGTGGGAGGAAAGCCTGTAGGGAGAAAGACACATTTCAATATCTCACCTGAAAGCATTGAATAAAAAAGGACAAACCTTCAGCAGTTGTATAGCTCAAGAAATCCTGTCTCCAAGCAGCCTTTGATCCCAGGACTAACCTTTCCAGGTACATTGTACAGGTAGCAGTGGTTATGTTTCAGCTTCTGGGCTTCCAAGAGGATTTTGGTGGATTTTGCTGGGCTGCTTTCAGGGTCCATCCATTGGGCTTTAGCTCAGGCAAATGGCACTGCTGGAATTGTCTGGCAGCTGCAAATGCTTATATAGAATAAAGAAAGCCTGGCTCCAGAGCAGAACTGCTCCAGCCCTCGCAGCATCTCCATGGCCCTCCTCACCTGCAGTTAATATCCTTTAAAACACCACTAACGAGAAGACCTCCATATGATCCTTCTTAACCTTTTTGCTGGGGCTCTTCCAGCTGTCCCTGATGGAAGTGGTACCTGGGGCTCTGCCCCTGGCAATTGGATCAGATTTTGGTTGCCAGGTTTTGGTCTGATTTGCTCTTTTATCATCTGGAATTGGTTTATTCCAAATTTGGGTTTCTGAGCTTAGGTGGGCTTTAGTGCCCAGGACTGCTTTGTTTATGTATATCCATATGTTTTCCACATCCAGACTATATAGGTATTTAAAAAGTGCCTTATTATGTTGTATTGTACACACATTAAAGAATATAAATTCACAGACAATACCATGTTTCTGAGTCATATGAGAAAATACACTCCTGAAGAGTCTTTTAAATAACTAAGATACCATTCTAGAATAAAATTAAATGCATTAATAATCCTGATAAAATGTAAAATCAGTGTCAAAAGGGACTGTTACTGTATATAATGTAAAGAAGCCATAAAAGAGCAAGTTTAGTATCTTGGATCACATTGTAGCTTTGGTCTTGTGTTTTAGGGATTTCACTGTATGATTTTCTCTTCTTTTAAAACTAGCGGTAAAAACACATCTCGGGTCAAAATAGTAAATAATGAATCACCCACAAATTCAGCTCATTTCCTATCTCTCGCTGCAAAAATGTTGATTCCAGGCATGGGAGCAGAGCTTGGAGCCAAACAGTAATTTCTTTATGGTGTGCGTGACTCATAGGAAAGAACGCCTCATGGGGATAGCAGCAGAAAAAACCAAATAGCAAGAATAAAAAACCAGAAGTAAACTTGCTTTAAAGGAACAAGCATCAAGTAAAGGGCAAAAGGTCAGAAAGGGCCCTCTCAGCTGCTTTTGCATTGCTTCTGTGGTCTTCACAATGTCCTCCAGTTCCTATGCCCTGAAATGAGCTCACCTTTCCCTCATTGCTCCCCACTATCAGAAGGGGCAGCAGCCCAAGGAGGAAAGGTGTGTGTCTCCATGGGATACCTCACGGTCAGCCTAAGCTCCTCAGCTGGCTAAAGAAGCCCAGAATCAGACTTATGGATTCATTTACAAGATACTGGGAAGAGATGTTTTGTTTTCAGTGCATGTCCATAGGTTGTCCATGGTGTGAAACCCTGGGACCTGACCCCATGAGTTACAGAATCATAGAATCATGGGTTGGAAAAGACCTTAAGATCATCCAGTTCCCACGGGCAGGGACACCTCACATTAAACCATGGCATCCAAGGCTCTGCCCAACCTGGCCTTAGGCACTGCCAGGGATGGAGCATTCACAGCTTACGTGGCAGTGCTCCATGGTGGCGTGCAGGGCCAGCAGATAGCCTTTATTCCTTTGGGGTCTTTAACATCCAATACCTTTTTAGTAACCTTAAGTGTCTCTTTTACATTAGTCTTTCCTTACTCACAAATGTGAATGAGAGCATTTTATCCTCCTCCGTAGTTGCTTTGTGATCTCTTGATGGGCCTTTAATTATTACAAATATACCGTGCCCCCTCTGGGACATGTCTCCTCCCTCAGGCAGATTTATTCAGCAGGGTAGATCGATATTCATACACCCTATTTCATGAACTGATTGTGAAATGAAACAGAATCAACTCAGCTTTCAGCAGCAATATCTCACCTGATTTCCATCCCTTTTCCATGTATTTTTTGTTCCCAGACTGCTAATGGATGATTAACTCCAACAAGTATTGCCCTGTACATTTGCATAATTATTTATGAGTGATTAAAACATCTTGCCTCCTGTTCCAGAGTCAGTATCACGGGGCCAGGAATGCAAAACGAGACAGTGATGCAATGTTAAAATGTAGGGTAGCTTGTTCCTGTAGGGTAACTACATGCTTCTTTAATGTCACGTAGTTAAAGCTGTGCTCAGGACCAATTAATTTCAGCCTATGAAGACTAAGAAAATGATTTGTATTATCTCAGTGCAGATCGCTCCCGTCTCCCACGCATTGTAGGAGCTCTCAAAAAAATGCAGTTCAGGGTCCAGCAAGATATAATTTGGGGCCTGAGGCTTATTTCCTGTTGAGCACCTCTCCTTCATAGGGATGCTCCAGCAATGGACATCTCTATGCTGTGATTGCTATAAGAAATAAACCTGTTTTCTCTGGTTCTCTGTGAATACTTGAAAGATGAAATAAAAATGTGCGCTTTTGAGCACTTATTTGAGAGGTAGTTGTTGATGATGTAGGAAAACATAGTACAAAATTAAAATCTGTATTTTAAAAACAGCTTGAATTGGAATTGAATTAATTTCTTTCCACTCAAATTCACTTTCTTACCTGCTGAAATACAGCAGAAGTGTTTCATAAGCTGGAATTATCTGGACAGATATTCCACCAGAGAGTTGTTTTCAGTAGGTGTAATTCACAGAGTAAATAACCTGTGGGAAGAAAAGATTTGTTAATAAAAGATTGGCATAAATGATCTATTCCATATTACTATGCAGGGAGAGATAAGCCATAAGCCACCATTTCCAACCATGATACATTCAGAAATGGTAGGAGGGGAGTCATAGGCTGGATATTTGGGAAATCCTAAGACTGTATATCCACCGTGCCTCTTGCCCTGGGAGGTGTAATATGGATCAAAGGACTGATGTCTCGCCACACGTCTGCTTATTGAAGGTTCCATCTAAAATACACTTCCTGTTGGACACCAAACTCTCCAGCACCAAGGAGCTTCTCACAGACCACAAGTGACAGCCACGTGTTATCCTGGTTCTGGGTTGTCTTGCTTTTACTTGGCTGCAGGGGTGACAATGCCACCTAGAAGACACTGAAAGAGCAAGGGTAACAAACCTTTAGTTTCAGACAGAACTGCAGCAGCAGCACTTGTACCACCCCCTTGGTGCCCATGGCAGCACTAGAAACTCATTGATCGCTCACCAGCCTTAAAGCTTGTTGAGCCCAGAAGGCTATTTCATAGACACACAGAATGGTTTGGATTAGAAGGGACCTTAAAGTTCCAACCCCTTGCCATGGGCAGGGCCACCTTCCACTAGAACACGTTGTTCCAAGCCCTGTCCAACCTGGCCTTGAGCACTGCCAGGGATGGGACAGCCACAGTTTAATCAGGTGTCCTGATCAAAATGATAAATACAATAGATTTCTACTGTGCCTTCATAGATACTAGAGACATATGGCCTTGCTTGCTTATTAAATTGTGTTTTCCTTCAGTATAAGAAATAATTTCAATTTTATATATGGCTGCCTGATTAACAGGGAGAAGAAAAGCGATAGATGATTTACACATTAGAAGGCAAAGGAAAGCAGCTAGAATAGTGAGACTTACACCATGAGTTGCCAAGGGTGAGAGGATTCCAGATTAGCCAGGAAGGAAGAGTGCAGACTATGGGTGATGCATTTTGGCATCAGAAGGATACTGGGAACTGCAGGAGAGAGGTTCTGACACAAGCTCAGGCTGCAGGTGATGAAGTGCTAGGAGCCTTGAGCTAACTCAAGAGGTAGAAACCAGGGAACTCATCTGATCTGGAGCAAGCAGATTCTCTGTGTGAGCAGTCTCAAGCCAGAAGACAGAAAATATCCCTGGATGAGCACAGGGAAACCAGGCCTGGCCAGAGAAACCCTATGTGCCAAGGAGACTGCTCCAAAGGTGAGTGTGTGTGTGGAGGACTCCAGTGGCCGCGGGTGTTTGTGATGACAGCTGGTGTCAAGGAAGAAGAACTGATTTTTCCAGTGGAAAAGGCGACGTCAGGATGAGTTACATCAGAAGCTGGGAAAAGCACACTTTGTAGTGGAGGAACCTAACAGGAACAGCCATGTATTTATGGGTTTGCTTAACACTTGGTGTTAAAATTGGAGCATTTGGGCTGGGGAGGAGAAGATAATCGATATAACTGGTAACTGTCACCTTAAGAGTCTGAAAGAAATGGTAACCTCTGCAAAAGGAGGTAAAGGGGGGTGCACAGCATCCGCAGACAATATATAGGTGTTGGGTCCTTTTGAATTAAACAGCTGAACTGTATTTGCCTGTGACTGCAGTAACCCACGCTTGCTGCCTTGAGTGGATCATGGGATGGCAGGAGACCCACAGCCCTCATTACAGTGAAGGAGCAGAGGGGCTGGTAAATGACATAGGTGGACTTTAGCATCAGTCTTTACTTGGGTATCACTGAGATCAATGAGGATGCTGCATTGCACTTTTGATAAAGTTTGACTGCCTACCCTTTCATTTCAAGTTTATTAACATGCATGTGAATATTACATGGATTAGGGGGTGGCTCTTGTTTACCAGAACTTGGGCTCTGTTTATCTGTCAAGACCATTCTCATTTTACTTACTTTCAGATCCTCATTAGATATTAAAAGGAGGAACCTGAGGGGAAAAAAAAGCCCTTTATGATATGTATCTTGTGATGGAGATGGAGGTAACATGTACCTTAACTCAACATTTGTGATGAGCAGGCTATAGCACTCTGTAATCACTGCTAACTTTCATTAAATGTTTCTTTCCTATTAGAGCAGAATTAACCAGATGGGATTTCATTAGAAACAACCCTTAATACCAAAACAGTGCAGCTGCAGGTGGAAGAGCTTAGAAACAACAGCTGAGGACTCTGACTGTCAATATTTTGAACCTTCTACAAACCGGTTCATTTTAAAAGGGCAGCAACAACAAACCTCCCAGAAGATTTTGCTTTCATGTTTCCATGCCCATCGTCATTTCTTTGCTGTTTGTTTGTTTTCAAAGGCTCCACTGGTGGCCGTGGTATGCTCTGTTACAACACAGCCTTTCCAGACATGGAGGAATGTTTACAAATCCATGGGGAAAGATTTAGCTATCTTTTATAAAGAAGCTATTTCTGTACCTGGGTGTCAAAGACAATGTTCCGTTCAGAGCCTTGTCCCCTCTGCTCCCGGTCACTGCGGTCATGTTTACAGGGGAGATCTGGAACTGTTATTTTATGGTGGCCCCTGTTAGCTGGAAGACATGACCATGAACTTCAAAGCTTTCATAACAAGTAAACTCTTAGCGGTGCCAACAGCACATGGAATAGTTGTAGGAGATTGAAATACTGCTGGGTGAAACAGCTGAACAGAAAGGTTTTACATACGTACTTATTGAGGTAAGATATTACAATCAGTGCAGTGTAAGGGTTATGACTTTGAGCACAATCCATTACACCTGTCTTACATATTGATGTTTTATTTTGGCCATTCAACAATGTATTTGCCTGATTCAACTTTATTGCACTGGCATAAAGACAGAGTCATTTTGCGTAAGTGAAAAACCACAGTATAACTGGTCCAGACACCAGCCTGGCATCTCTGCTGAAAGCATAAGCTCTAAAGAAGAGAAGGAGAAAGCCACAAACCAGTCCTCACCCCATGAAGAAAGGCTGGTGCATGTTTGCATCCCCAGGGCAATGCCATCCTGTCTGTCCTAGAGCTGAACTGGGACTCGATGTCTACCAGATCTCATATTTGCACACATTGGCAAGGAACAGGTAATAAAAGCAGGCACCTGATTTGGGAAACAGGTCTTCTGATTTAACTTTTGAGGGAGTGCTTGCAAGGTCAGGCAAGGACAGAAAGAAATGGGTTGCTTTATGATGTAGCCCATCATTATCACCCTCCTAAAGAACCTTGAACACCTGCAAATGTAGTTTAGGGTTTTTGGGTAGTAATGCAACTCATGACCTCAGGGTGCACCAGGGGACATTTAGATTGGAGATCAGGGAACATTTCTTCCCTTTAAGCACTGGAACAGGCTGCCTGGGGCAGTCAGTGGTGGAGTCACCATCCCAGGAGGTATTTAACAGAAGTGTAGATGTGGCACTTAGGGACATGGTTTAGTGGTGACTTGGCAGTGATGGGTTAATGACTGGATTTTAAGGGTCTGTTCCAACATAAAAGGTTCTGTAATTCCTTGATTTTATGTGGGGAACTAGCTCCTGAGTTCAGCCCAGGGTCCTATTGGAGACAGCTCCATCCCTTACACTTGTACAGCACTAAGCACATCAAGGCTTGGCTGTGCCTGGCTTGGCTCAGGCTGGTGATGGCTACCATGAGGGTGATGCGTGTTCAGCAGATGATTGCTTTCACAGGATGCAGTAGAAATGGCCAACACACAATGTATTTACCATGAAGCATTACTTCTGAGCACAGTAAAATAACGTCACACCTGAAGAAGACGGACCTACAAGCTAGTCTGTGCTAGGGGATACAGCACGCAGGGCATTAAATACTAGGGCAGGTTTCTCAGTCTGGTTTCCAGGGTTGCTGAGGAGCAGGGTTCATTTTAAGCAGCCTTTTGAGGTCTGCTGTGTTTGCTGGATGAATAACTAACAGAGAGCGCAGGCCCCTGGGAAGAGGTTTATTTGCAAACCCCGGGTACCATCTGCTGGCGGGTGATGGGAGCGCTGCCTCTGCCCCATCGCAAGAAGCATCATTTACTGCCGAGTTGATCTCATCACATCGGTGATGCTCATAAAATTCAAACTCCATAGAAAACAAATTCATCGACCGAAAAGGTCTCACCCCGGATAGACATCAACTGATGGGCGAATTATTCAGCATCTTAAATTGGGGGAGATACCATAGTTAACAGATTTCAAGCCTGAGTTTTGTCAAGTAACATAATACAAAGTCACATAAAGTGGTGTTATATGCAAGTCAATGCATGTAAAAGGATTTCCCGAAGAGCTTCGAGGCATCTAACAGCAGTTTGATGCTGGTCAAAGCATCAAACGATCCCAAGTGAAATGATCCCAAGCCAGTCCCTGGTTTTGTCACCTTGGCAATACCCACCCCAAGGAGTGCTTGCAGACCACAGCAGCACCTCTATATCTCGTCTATCCAGCAGCTACAGATGCAGCTGAGCAAACTCCTCACTTCTTCATCATAGGCTGACACCTGTGATGCAGAGGAAAAAGCAATACTTTTAAAGCTTATAGAATCATAGAATAGTTAGGGTTGGAAAGGACCTTAAGATCATCAAGTTCCAACCCCCCTGCCATGGGCAGGGACACCTCACTCTAAACCATATCACCCAAGGCCTTGTCCAACCTGGCCTTGAACACTGCCAGGGATGGAGCATTCACAAACTCCCTGGGCAACCCATTCCAGTGCCTCACCACCCTAACAGGAAAGAATTTCCTCCTTATATCCAATCTAAACTTCCCTTGTTTAAGTTTGAACCCATTACCCCTTGTCCTATCACTACAGTCCCTAATGAAGAGTCTCTCCCCAGCATCCCTATAGGCCCCCTTCAGATAATGGAAGGCTGCTATGAGGTTTCCACGCAGCCTTCTCTTCTCCAGGCTGAACAGTCCTAACTTTCTCAGCCTGTCTTCATACGGGAGGTGCTCCAGTCCCCTGATCATCCTCGTGGCCTCCTCTGGACTTGTTCCAACAGATTCATGTCCTTTTTATGTTGAGGACACCAGAAATGCTTCTATTTTATAACCAGAAATCATGAGTTTAGAAGGTAATTGTAATAGTTAAATTGGAATGGGGGAGGACTCTGGTTACTAACACCTGTTTGCCAATAAAACATTCCCTGGCATTTGGAAAACCATTTTGAGGAAACCTCAAAAGATCTTTTCCCATTACCAGCCTCCAGAATGGGTGTTAGGTTTCCTATTATTGTAAGCAAAGCATGGGAAGCTTGATACCCTGCGTGGGAGCCAGATGCCAGGCCAAGCCCTGGCAGCAGCTGAGGAACAGTTGAGCAGTGACCAAGCACTGTTGCCAGTTGGAAGAAAGAAGGAATTCCTGAGAAAAAGGCGTTTTCATAAGGAATTTGAAGAGGAGTTGGGGTGACAGGAATATAAATGAGTGGTGCCCTGATTATTTTAGTATATGGCAGGGAAAAATGGGGAGGGGGGAAAATGTTTTAATGATACTGAAGATACCAAAGAGACTGGGAGTAACAAGAGAGGGGCTGAGGAGAGGGAAGAGATGCTCTCCAGAACAAGTGCCCCCAGTAATCCTAGGGAAAACAGAGAAAGGGGGAAGAAAGATGTGTGAGATGGTCTGAGCTGGAAGCGAGGTGTTTGCCTGAGGAGTTTCCAAATCCTTGGATGAAAGGTGCTTCTTTAACCTTGTTTCTAAAACATAGTATTCCATTCCCAGGACCAAACACATGACCCCGTATAAAAAGTCTGTCCCATTTTCTGATATCATCAGCATTTATTTCCTCTATTTAAATGTCATCAGTATGAAAAGGGAACACAAATCCTCCAGTTCTTCAGCCTCTTGGATGGTATCAGTGGGTACCTATATTTATGTTACCTTGGGTGCCATGGTTTAATGTGAGGTGTCCCTGCCCATGGCAGGGGGGTTGGAACTGGATGATCTTAAGGTCCTTTCCAACCCAAACTATTCTATGATTTGTCCATATATTCCTCATGTTTATATATGATTTTCCAGAAGGATTGATCTCTTTTTACTTAACTTGAGCCTGAAAGCTCCTCTAATACCCCTCCTGTCTGGGAAGCATCAGGCAGCTGTGAGGTAATGTAATGAGCCAAAAAGAACTGATTGCTGATGATCCTAGTCACTCAGTCCTCTCTTGCTGTTTGGTATCTTGCTCCGTCAAAGGAACAAATCATGAATGTGCAAATTAAGTGTGATTTAAGGACATTTAAATCTTAACAGAATGGGACTGCAGATGGGATTGTGGTGCCTTTGATTCTTAATTTTCAAACTTCCTGTCATTCCTTGTCATTGGTGCCATGAATTGGATGTGCAAAATGAGGCTTCCAAACCAGACAGCTGAATAAAGCAAACAAGGCAAATGCAGATATATGAGACGCTGATAGTCACTGTCTGTAAAAGAAGTCAGGCTGGTCGCTGCTTGCCAAGAAGTTTTTGTACGCTGATAATACAAGAAAAACATTAAAACTTGAAATATTTATGTGTTACCTCTAGGTTAAATATTGGAAACCTGGAGAGGGGCTTGGGACAAGGGCCTGTAGGGCCAGGCCAAGGGGAATGGCTTGAACCTGCCCGAGGGGAGACTGAGCTGAGCTCTTAGGCAGAAGCTCTTCCCTGTGAGGGTGCTGAGGCGCTGGCACAGGGTGCCCAGAGAAGCTGTGGCTGCCCCATCCCTGGCAGTGTTCAAGGCCAGGTTGGACACAGGGGCTTGGAGCAAGCTGCTCCAGTGGAAGGGGTCCCTGCCTGTGGCAGGGGTTGGAACTGGGTGAGCTTTAAGCTCCCTTCCAACACAAACCAGTCTGGGGTTCTATGATCCTAGGAAATATCAAGCCAAGAGGACTTGCTTCATGCCTGCTATCAATATTTGTTTTCTTGTGCTGCAGCAAGGCAATAGAGACAATCATTTTTTGTGGTTCTCTCACTCTGGAGATGCTGTGGGTGAGGCTGTCCTGCAGAGAGACCCAGAAAATAACCCCCTGAACAGGAAAGTAAAGTAAGATCTGGTCTGTGGGTCAAAATGCCTTTCAGTTATCAAGGTCCCTACAGTAGTACAGAGGTGTTAGCACAAGTGAAGTAGCAGCAGCCTAATTTGTATCTCAGGGACAGCAACATCTATAAAGTACCATGTGTATGATGGTGACCAAATCTGCCAGGTGGAAGAACCATATCAGTTCAAATGTTATACAGATGCTGTTCATACTCACTCGGGTTTAGCGTGGTCATGTGGAAGAGTGCTCCCAAGAAGGATGCCCACACGTATGTGATAGACATCTTCATCCTCCACAGCAGAGCTGTAAAATGGCCTAACTGCTCTTCAGCCCAGCAAGAGGTTTTGCAGATTCTCTGATGATAACCTATGCAAAAAATAGGCTCATACTCACACTAATTCAGTCATTAGAATAAGATGAAGGTTTATCTGAATTTGGTGTCTGGATTTAAAGTGTTTCCATTGATAACTTCACACTATAAATCAGATCATTCCTTCCTTGTAACGAGGTAATTGATGAAGATTGTTTCACAACATGCAGATTTTCTTTCTGCTGCTGCTTATTCTTCTTTTTAATTCAATCATTTTTTAACTCAAAATATCCCCAGCTTTCAGAAACAAGACGTTGCATCCCTTTTAGTCAGGACATAAGATGCTGGGAGAAAGGCAGGGATTCCTTTTCCAGCCTGGGATGTAGATTTGTAGCCTGCTTTCATTCCTGGGCTAGCTTTAAACCATAACAGAGCTATACTATATCATTGCATATATGAAATTATATGCCTCGGCTATCTTAAGAGAACAGCTTGGCTGCAGGATTGGAGGTATTGCTGGGAACTGGTCCAGCTAAAAGCGTTCACGGATGCTGAGCACAAATGACTGGCTAGCACAGCTCCTGCTGCCTGCCAGCCCTGCTGCGGTGATGGGTAAGTGAAAACTGGTTATTGCTGCCATAAATGTCCCTCTGTGTCATTGTGGTCGGTTTTGCTGTGTGCAGTTCCCTTGCCATTAGTGAGATCATTGGGCTTCGCATGGGTTAACGCATTGCTTTGTGTATGCTGCTATGTTTAAAAGCAATTAAAAAGCTGAGTGGTAACACGCAGCACGCTCCTGTGGGCCTCTGCTAATCAAGGTGGTACCTTCAGCTAACTGCAGCAGTTTTGATTCCACGGAGATACACAGTTCCAGTTCAAGTAAGTGTATTATTTGAATGACATTTTACAGTCAAAAAATACTACAGGGCAAATATCTCTTCCTGAGAACCACCTCAGTTCAGTGGCTGAAAGCTCTTTTCATTTTGTCCTGGCTGGAAGCCCGGATTATATTCTGTAAAGGCTCCAGCTTCCGTGCCCATCCTCCTCCTTCTTAGCCCTATTTCTCCTGGGTTTTGTCACAGCCCAGTGCTGAGGATTAGCAAATCAAGCATGCAGCTAACACCTCTGGAGGTCTGTTAATGTATCCTGCCCTTCTGCAGGTGTGAGAAGCTGGGCTGCTCCCATTTCATAGAATCATAAAATTGCATAGTGATTCAGGTTAAAGGGACCTTACAGCTCATCCAGTTCCAACCCCCTGCCACAGGCAGGGACACCTTCCACTAGAGCAGCTTGCTCCAAGCCCCATTCACTTGAAGATAATGCAGTAAGTTGAGCAACAGCCAGTCTTTGACATGACTTGCAGCCAATATTCCAGAGTAAGTTGCATCACAACCCACCACAGCCAAACCTCCACCAAACTCATGCTTGAATGGGCCTTCCCTAACAGCTGGTTCTATGATAAAAGGAAAAAAGCGCATTAAAGTCCTGCTACTTGGATCAGGGAAAATAAAGTGCAATTTCCATGGATCATCTTCTCTCAGGTCACTGTTTCTGACGTGGATCAAGGTCTTCTGTGATCTGCGTGTGGGTAAAGAAGAGTTCCTTTGGATGGGATTTCTGAGTACATGACCTTAGAGAAGAAAAAAAGAGGAGGAAAACTTATACATTAAGAGCTTTCAGATCTGCAGAAGGACTTATGTGCCTGTTTCCTTTTCCAGTTTTCTTAGGTGGCATCAGTATAGACTCACACTGAACCCTAAACCCCAAACCTTGCCTCACCTCTGCCTTTATTCTGTCATTGCTTTAAGAGTGTTACCCAAAGCTAACCAGTTATATTTCTTTTCCATTGCAAATTTCTATTGTTTCAATATGCAATTCTTCTATTTTTCCACAAACAGCAAAACCATAAGGTATATTTGTGTTACCTGGCCAGCCTGGAGGCCACAGTAGTACCTGCAACTGAAGAGCTCATCCTGTGTGTGCCAGCCTCACCATACTCCCTGGAGACACCACTGTGCCTAACCTAAAGGGCTGGAGATGAGTTTTCTGTTGACTAAGTGGAAGTCTATTGATTAAGTGACACCCTGAGGAGTTTCTCTTGTGAACTATGCAGCAATGCAATGAAGGTGATCTCACACAGGAAGAATAAAGAATGGGCGCGCTGATGCTCAACAACTCCCTCAATGAGCCCCTGATTTGTCACTGCAATGTCTTCGGTCTTCTCATGCAGAACTAGCAGAGCCTAATCTGATTTAAAATGAATCCAGATTCCCAGCAGCATCCGGCAGGGAAGCAGGACAAAGCTGACATCCAGACGGCCAGCTCTGAGAGGGAACCTGGAGCAGAGACAGGGCTGAGACTCCTGAGGGTTGGTGTCTGTCTGCAGGCACCTTGCTTCAACCAGGGCAAACTTCCAATGGCACCAGCACCGCAAAACCTCGACCCAATTCCAGCCATCGGCTCCAATCCTGTTTCCTCTGCCTGGCTGGGGCTTGTGGCCACCTTGACCTCAGTTTCCCAGTTATGAAAACAGCATGAATGAAAACGCTCCTGTAGTTGCTGGGTGAAACTAGAGCAGAAGTGTTTAAGGGAAAAAAAGAGAGAACTATTTTAAGAGCTATTTTAAGCTCTGTGGCTGACTCTGCATTGCTGGAGAGCAGAGCAGCCCGCAGGCCATCTGTCTCCTAGTAAACTGGGCTCTGAGTCTGGGCACAGAAAGATCCTCGAGCACGCCATGACTTAGAAACTAGCTCCTGGTTGGGGAGGACCGTTCCATTTGCTGGCTCAAGACAGCCTGTCCATGGGCTCATAATCCTCTCTTCATCCTCCAAGCTGAAAGAGAGGATTTGCCCCAGATAGCTCGGGTTTGTTGTGCACTCTGGAGCCAAGGTTTGGATAAGCATAAAAAGCTTTGGATAAGCCGTGTTAAAGTGAAGGTCAGATGAGATCACTGCACTGCTGATCCTTCATGAGCAAGGGATCATTGCCAGTTTCCACAAGGGATCCTGACTTTTGAGGGGACAGAAAATGGCTTTTTCAGGGACTGCTTCTCTCCAGTGTTAACAGAAAGTGTCAAACCAATGTTTTCTTTCCATCCCCTACCTGTCAGCATCCCCAGAAGAGTCTCATCGAGGCCAGCTCTAAAAGCCTTCTTGGCTTGCACAGCACCTAAAGTATCACAGCTGAAATCACCAGCAACTGGAGAAAACTGCTTTGACTGCAAAACCACCCTCATCTCAAGAGCTCTGCACCCGCAACACACATGGGTATTTCTCACACACATACCCATCTTGGGTTTTGACCCTGTGGCTGTGAAGGGATTCAAAGGAAGATCTACTAAATGTAGAGCTGCATCGGGAAGAGTCTTTAGCAGAAGCTCCTCCCTGTCCTAAACCTTGGGGAGAGCTATAACCAAACCAATGGGACAAACCATTGGGTTTCATCTGCTGCTCAAATACAAAGCAGCCTGGTAGAGCTCTCTTTTCCATGAGCTTCTCTTACACTGGATCACAGGAATGCTAATAAACCCTCTGCCAGTGCCCCATGGGCACAGCCCTGCTCAGATGACTTCCCAATGTGCATTTTTCCTGGCTCAGTTAACTGCCCCACTCAGGGATTTGGTTCGTCCTGCTAACTGGTTTGCTCTTTCCAAACTCATATTCAATGAAACTGAATATGTAACAGAACCAGACATGTTTATCCAATACGAGGAGTCATAGCTGGCTGGGAGAATGTGGAAACTTCAGGGATGGAGACTGCCAAATCCTCATAAGCAGCGTTAATGGTACAGTGCAAAGGAAATGTTCAGAAAGACAGCTCTCAGAAGTAAATCTTAACCCTTAGAAGGACTAAATGAGGGAAGAGATGAAGGCAGAGGTTGTCACTAGCTGCTCTTACCTGCATATGTACAGCTGGTGGTGGCAGCTTTCACAGATGCAGTGCATTAGAGATGAGATCAATCGAAGCACCAAGGCCATTTCACACTGCAGAGGTGCTCATTCCTCTTCTATGACAGTGCATTGCTTTATAAGTGTGCTCTAACCTTGCTCCTGCAGCCCCAGCGAGGCTCAGCTCTCACAGCTGACTGTGATTTAAATGCATCCTGCTTTAAACAGAGCTTCTGGGTCTCTGGCTTGTCTGGTGGTGGGGTGGGAGCTTTCCTACTGATGGCTGATACGGGAATTAGCCATTAAGTTTTCATCTGCTCAGCATAAAATAAAGTAAAATATGCCATGCTGATAAAGGCTGAAACTAGTAATCATCATAGAGGGGCAATTTAGGGATTATTGTGCTATTAGAAATGTCATTTCAGAGACATCCATGTGAGAACTTGAAACTAATAAATACACACTTTTGGAGATCTTCTTGTTTGGTGAAAAGCTGAAAAATGGCTTAAAAACAAGCTGCTAAAGGGAGATGAACATCCTCAGGATAAAAAGAACAAATCTCAAAGACAGTTCTGTAGACATGGACCCATTTGCACTGAAAATCAGAATCTGAGGGTGAGTGGCATTGCCTGAAATCAGATGACAGACGTGTCAAATGAAAGCAATGGGAATCAGTGACCGCACTTGAACACTTGATCTTTGGCCAAGTCTCTGCCAGTGTTCGAACGCCTCCCTCCCTTGAGTGTTTTAAGCAAAAAATGGAAACCATTTTGGTGAGGATAAAGGGCAGGAAGTCTTCAGAAAAGGGAAATGACTTCAAGTGAGAAATTCCCCTTCACCTTTAAACATCATCTCATGCTTATGAGTCTTCTGAGCTAGCAGCTAGGTTTTTGACAGAAATGTTGCTTGCTGGGCTAGGTACGGTTGCAAGAAGAGGTGCAAGCAATTTCAGCAATAGAGAGCTCCTTCACAGTGCTAAGTATGCAGCAAAGCTGCCCAGAGAAGCTGTGGCTGCCCCATCCCTGGCAGTGCTCAAGGCCAGGCTGGACAAAGGGGCTTGGAGCAAGCTGCTCTAGTGGAAGGGGTCCCTGCCCATGGCAGGGGTTGAAGCTGGATGAGCTTTAAGGTCCCTTCCAACCCAAACCAGTCTGGGATTCTGGGATTCTATGGAAATGCTCAGCCCCATCCTCCCACTCTCATTCCTATGCTTTAGTTTTGCTCCAGAGAAGTAAATTATGTGTTTCCCATGGAAACCTGTCCCTATGGCAACGCATGGGACTATCTTGATGCAGACATGCCAGCACTTTGACAGCCCCTTCTTTTTGCGACACTTCTGATAACACCCTGAGGTTGTCAGAGAGATGATGGGAGACCAACTGTGTCCAACATACCGAGAACTTGGGTTTGCAGGCTGCAGTTTTTAGCTCTTCCAGCCCCTGAACTCTCAGCCTGTGTATCACGACTGCAATTCTGTCTGAGACGTGTTGCAAAATCGGTGTATTTGCCTTCCTCAGCAAAAATCCACAACTCAAATGAGATGTTTTTAACAAGACCTACTTTCCATAAAGCCCTGTGCCAAGCACTGCAGGCTGCTCCTGCGGTTTGTGCCGAGCTGAATCCCCGAGTGCCTTTTCCCTTGTTTTGTTCGGATGCTGATGAAGTTTACTTGTACCTGCTCCCCCAGCATGATGAATTTCTAGCTAAGCTCTTCATACACACTGCTACTTGTATTAACAGTTATTTCTTTCCACTCTGTTGTGAGTAAATATCCTACATGGAAGCACATCATAAATTCACCAATTTAAAATGCCCTGCATGCTGCTGGCTCCTGATGATAAGGAGTGCGTTTGTATGTGGGTGATAACCTCAAGCACCATGAACTGCAGTCAGGACTTCTGATTTCAAAAGCATAAAACTACCTCCAAGGGCAGTCACCAGCCACAGCCTACAGCCCCAGGCAACACCCTATACTATAGGGTCCAGAAAGGGTGAGAGCCTTTGGGGTGATGCTGACAGTGAAATCTGTCATGGCAGGGCTTTGACTAAGACATGAGGGCACAAGATACAAGGGTGTTCTTTGGCTTAATCCCTGCAGAACAGAGCCACACGACTATATCTTCACATGAAAAGAAAGGTTAAAAAGAAACCGTGGTCTGTGACCCCAAAATGTAACACTTCTTTCATTAAATAGCACAGCCAGCATTGAGGTAAATCTTCTCCAATGCAGATTTTAAAGCTAATAAGCTTCCAGAATTGCCTATTCCTTAACAAGAACAAGAGACAACTAGAAACTTTGCTCTCCCTATGGGAAAGGCAGGCCTGGATGAATATTGACACAAATTACATGATACACTTGCATGTACGCTCTTTGAGAAAGAGCAGGGGCACTTCCTCAGATCTGCCCTCCTGGTAGGTCCCAGAGGCTATTGCTGCCTCTGAGAAGACTAGGAAAGTAAGGGAATGCTGTCTGCACTGCCAAAACCAAGAGGATATAATGAGAAACCATGGAAAATATGATTGGGGCTGCCTGTGGGCCCAAGTTATAACAGAGACAAGGGGGAACAGCTTTAAACTGAGAGGGGAGACTGAGATGAGCTCTTAGGCAGAAGCTCTTCCCTGTGAAGGTGCTGAGGCGCTGGCACAGGGTGCCCAGAGGAGCTGTGGCTGCCCCATCCCTGGCAGTGTTCAAGGCCAGGTTGGACACAGGGGCTTGGAGCAAGCTGCTCCAGTGGAAGGGGTCCCTGCCTGTGGCAGGGGGTTGGAACTGGATGAGCTTTAAGGTCCTTTCCAACCCAAACCAGTCTGGGATTCTATGATGATTCTATGATTTTCTTGCTTATAAATCAGAAATTACAAACCTGTTGCTTTCAGATCCTTTCCTGAAGGTGAGAGAGTAACATTAAACTCAAACCCAACTGATGCACTACAGTGATTTGACTCAAGATAAAGAAGTCCTGTCATTTTCTGTTGCAGCAGAAGGCATTTCATTATTGGTTTCTGCTCCTTTTGTCCCAACTGTCTGTCAGCATTAAGGAAGGCAGATTACACCACTGTTGCAGGAATAATTATATTTCAGAACAATCAAACTAAATGCAATCACTTTCTACTCACATATGACTGGGAGTCGCTCTGCCCAGCCATGGCAATGGAAACTTCATATTTTTAGTAGAATTTAAAACATATTCCTTCTTTTTTGTCCCATTTTCTTCTGAGCTTGTCTTCCTGATAGGGTTTATGCCAAGAACCATTGTGGAAGCCCTCTGATATCATCCATCCATAAATACGGTTTATTATTTCTAGGTCTATACATGCACACTTCAAGTCCATCATTAGGCAGGAAGAATGTCAGCCTGTAAAGGCAAACATTACATTATGCTGGGTGGCAGAATCAACCCAAGGCAGTGGGAGGCTGAAGATCCAAGTCCTGGCTGCAGTCAGGAGCGACAGATGGTGTTTGTCAAGAGGATAGAGCCTCACCTTCGTGGTTCATCAGGAAATATCACAGTAAGAAAACCATCAACAGTCACTATTTTGTCAAACAGATTTAAGAAATACATCTCACAGAAAAAGAAGCTGGAATTCCTGCTGGAAAATGGGATGCAGTGGGAAAGCCCAAATAGAAGATGCAGTTTTGTCTATCAAGAGACATTGTCAGCTGTTGCATGTATTTTATTTTCTCCTTAAGGAAGTGCGCTGAGCATATACAGGGATGACATTCAATATGGGTTTATCATTACAGAGCAGTCAGAATATAAGGACATAATCCTGCAGCAGAACAGATTGAAGGAACTGGTTCAAGCTGAGATGAAATGAAATGAAAAACACTCAAATCAACTTAAGTGGGTTTTACACAGATACTTAGTCTAAATTAACATTCTGAGCCAAGATCTGCTGCATTACTGCAATTTCTGTATTCAACAGATTTATCAGACTTGTGCCTAAGTACTACAGAGAGACCAGAAGTGCCTCGTCTGAGAGCCCATTGAACAAAACCCCAGAGTAACAGTCCCAGTCTGAAGCCATGATCTATGTGGGATGATGGAAGGATCCCTGGAGAGGAACAGGTACAGTGAAGCAAGGACAGTTTGGTCCATGTGACAGGCAACAGCTAAGGCAGGCTGGAGTTATGCTCTACGTGGAGGTTTCACTGATTTCACTTGAAGAAGCTCTCTAGAGTTTGCAGCCTTCGTGACATCTCTGTGAACGTGCAGGATTCTATGACACACTGAATTTTCAAAGAATCGTACCCCCAAAAAAGTCACAACACAAAATCTAGGAGAAAAACCCTACTTTGCCACAGATTTTGTGAGTTCCTTAAACTTGACAACCAAATATTTCCCCAAATGGACACTTAAAACTAGAACTCGAAAGACTACCTCTACTTCAATTACACCGGCTGGACTTTAGCCCGTTCTATGCATGTTTGGTGTCAGAGGTAAGACCAGATCATTACTTTTTGACATTAAAATCTACAAATTTCATTCATCTGCTTGCCTGTCTCCCTGAGTTTTGAATGAAAGGAGGTACCACCCTGCTCTCCAGCATCACAGAGGCAAACCCCTGCTAAGTGCTATCACATTGTGTGGCATGTCACTTCCAGTTTTGCCTTTTCAACATAACTACCTCAGAGGACCACCTGCCTACTAGCTAGTGATGCACTTTGTGCTGGAAGATTTTAGCTTGTTTTGAATGTCTGCCAACAGTAAGCAGCATTTGGAAGATTGGTCCTTTGCCCTACTACAAGGGTACTTGCAGCTAAGATTTCTCCTTCCCTAAAGAGTAGGAAAACGTGAGATTTTCATAGAATCGACCCCTTACTTTAAACAAGAAGAGGGCAGTGTTTCTTACATATAGAAGACAATTTAGCAGATGGAGCAACTTCTATCTGGACATCTGTCAGGTCTGCCTACTGCTTTTTGCCTACTGAGAAATGGACATGGAGTAACATGGAGTACACAGAGTAAGTGATTAGGAAATATAATCATTCCTTTCTAAGAAGGCAGACTTGTTGCTTCAGGATACTCTTTCCCCCCACCTCATGTCAGCTTCAACAATGGGTGCCACAGCAATGTGAAGATGAGGAGAGAGAAGTAGCTCATGGAGGTGGTGACCCTTGAAGCCAGGCTCCTTGCATTGCAGTTGTTCGAGTAGCAGCACTGAACGCTCACTCCAGGCGCTTTGGATCCATCCCTCTTTGCCCGTTCGCAGAAGGACCTGAACGAACAGGACTTCATAATGCCACCTAAAACAGAGACACAGTGAACCAAAAGGACCTTCATGGTCATGGTCACCCTCTCTCTGCATCCCCTCAGCAGGAACCTGATCATCCAACACCGAGCAACAATATTAGGTTTGGCCATTCCTTAGAAGTAAATTAATACAGTTGCATCAGTTTACAGCACACTAACCAGCTCTCACTTAAGTTAAATAACTAATTTATCTTAGATGCAAATACTGCAGCTTACATATACTTGAACGTGCTCAAGTGCAGTGCCTCATTAGTTTCTTTTCCTTCCTGATTTCCAGGCAAGTCCTTTAACTTATAAAGTCCTTATAAACAACAGACTTAAGTGAGAAGTGAGTAATACTTAAACTGCTTTTTTACAGCTTTCACATAGCGTGGTTACAGCTCATCATGGCACATCATACTCAGTGGTTTTATATGATTTCTGCTAAACCAATAAAATTATGGATTGAGATTTATTAATAGGGTTTCATAGATTCCTAGAATGGTTTGAGTTGGAAGGAACCTTAAAGGTCATTCAGTTCCAATTCCCTGCCACGGGCAGGGACACCTTCCACTAGAGCAGGCTGTTTAGTTAAGAGAAACATTTCTCTCTGTTTTTCTCCTTAGATTACTGTAAACTCTTCCCTTTCCAACACTGATTGCTTATTTCTACTATGAAATATGTAATGAGTCTGAACCTACTTACTTGCTTGTCCTCTAATGACCGCACATGCATCTGAATGCCCTGGACATTGCTGAATTCCTTGTCTGTTACAGTCTTCATCACTAGAACCTACACAGGTGTAACACTGCAGCGCTTCGCCTGGCATTAAGGAGAAAAAGACCACTTGTAACAGTAGGGTTTAGAGTTTGCAGAATGTATTCTAAATTATAAGCTATACAATCTTCCTAATTTTGTATGAGTAATACAGAAAAAGTTGCAAAAAGGTTTAAAAAATATAAAGAATTGCAAATTCTATCAATATTATTTTTTTATAAGTGGTCTAGATACTGATTTTAAAGATTAAAATAAAATTAGCCATATATTACTTAGCTGTTACAATTCAAATAACCTGAGAACACCTGATGTTCTGTAATTGCATCCACACCTTCTTGTAACATCTTTAGAGCAGAGGCCACTGTAAGAAGTTGGAGCATCATGTTTTTCCTCCCTCCTTCATGATCTTTGGTCCACAGTACCATAAAATAGGACATTTTAAACACAAAAAAATATAACTATGATCCAGATTTCATTTTCTCCTAAAGTATAAGAGCTCAGCTGGAAGGCACACTGCACATTACGTTTTGCTTTTGCCTAAACATTACAACCATAACGTAATCCTCTTTCTTTCCTTGGTTCCAGCTACACAGTAGTTTCAAAGACAAGCATGAATTTGAAACCCATTTCAAATACCATACTTGCAACTTGCAGAGCAGAAGGCATACTTGCTACTGTTAACATAGATACTGATGCTTATAATTCACAGCAGAGGTGACATTCTGAGCTGCTAACCACATCCACAAACTAATCTCAAACCAAGCAAAGCCGGGAGAGAAAGCCCAGAACAGCAAAGATGCTCAGCCATGCTTGAAGTAGGAAATGAAAAAGAATTAAGGGAGGAAAGAAAAGGGAGTTGACTTACTTTTGAGTACAAAAAGGGAGGTGACAAGAACCAGGCTGAAGACTGTCCACATCATGGAAATGCAAGAGATGCACCATTAAGCAAAGAAAGCAGTTTGTTTGCTATTAAAGCCTTAATGCTTCTCTTACATACCTAATCCTCTGCAGAGGATAACTCACAGGATAAAGAGGTGTCCAAGAATGCTACTTATCGAGCTTATTCTGGTTGTACTGCTAAGCACACGTACTTCATCTCCACAAACCCGGCAGGCAAGTGCTTCCAGGGGCAGGAAGAAGAAAATGCATCCACCTTTCAGTGATAGATGTGCTTAAAAACCACTGTTCCACCACCGTGTGTCACTGCCTTTGAGTTGTGCAAAGAGCCTCGTCACATCTCCCTATGGGATTTGTTGGATCAGCGTCAGAGCATTAAACATTTTGGAGGATTAAGTCTGTGCTTGAGACCTGAGTGGTCCAAATCTAGTGCATACATATATATATATTTATAGAGACAGCAAGATACAGGCACAGATATGTGCACATAAGTGGTATATCCTCATGCCCCACGGAGTGCTCCAAGTACTGAATGGCCCCCAAAATGCTTTCTGCAAAGGAATTCATTAGTAAGAGCTGCACAAGAAGTAAGCCACTGAAGTCCATAAACCAGAACCATTCTCATCTTCAACTTTCAACGAAAAAATTTATTTACAATAGAGAATTTCATTTCAGTGACATGCATTTCCTTTTTTTTCTTCCATTTTTCATTTTATTTTACAAATCAGCAAATGCAGATAAAGTTTATGCTCCTTAAGGCAAGAGTCCCCATGCAAGTAATACATGTTTATATTAAATCCAAAAGACATCCAACATGGGAACTCATGTACAAAGGGAAGGCTAGGATCAGCAATTTGTAATTAGAGAACTTGACAATCTCCCTGATACAGGAACTTTGAGATCAACTTGCTATGAATTATACTATGAAAATGCAAACAATAGCAAGAAATTCTGATAGTCATCTGAGTACTGCATACAATTAAATCAACTTTATTTAGAAAGAAAATACAGTAGTGCATACGAAAAAGTGAAAATATAACCTGTCCACATAAATGTATGGACATCAGTGTGCCAATGGTCATATTGCACTCAATATGGAAGTCCAGAAATTTGGTTAGAAGTTAGCTTTTCCCCATTTTGGCAATCAGTTCATCACAAATCTTTGTTAATTCTTCTATCTCTTTATTCTGGAAAATAAAAGGCATTAGTAAGTGTTATGAAAAATAATTGTTGCATTAAGATTAGGTTTTGGTTTAATTATCTAACCTTTGAAAAAAGTTGGGAAAATGAAGTTTTCTCCAGTGCTGAATATCTCTACATATGTGTGTGTGCATACACATTATGTGTGTGTGCATATATATTCTTCTCTACATGTATATATATTCTGTATTGATTGTCTGTAGATATATGTATAGCTATTAAGTACAGAATATCTATGCATATAAACATACATATGTATAGATATATACATATAGAGATATATATGCATACGTAGTACAGATACCTATACTTCATTTAAATACTATTATTACCTTATTTCCATATACAGCTCCTCTGACTTCAGTAACAACTTAGCTCTAGAGCAGACAGCTTTACAGAAGTCACTTCTAGCACACGATAATAATACATAGCATAAATGTGTTTCTAGGCTGCACTTCTACAGCATTACTTTCACCCTGTTTTCCAAGGGCTCTAAGCAAGTACAAGCTGTACTGTACTAAAAGCAAGCTCCTTTGCTGTGCTGGAGAACAGGAGGTATAAACAGGGATATAAACTGGAGATATAAACTACATCCCTTTTTGCCTTAAACTGTACAGATAGATGTATCTGACCATTTTGTCTGTTAACGGTGGAGTAACGTAAGTCAGCACTGAAATTACAGTGTTTACTTAATTACAAAATTAAGCAAATTACACTTGAGTTTGGTCATCCCATTGACGTCTGTATTAAAGGAGCTGAATGGCTGCTTACCTTTTGTTCCAGTGTTCTTTCCAATGCGTCCACTTTGAGCTGCTCTTTACGAAGGCTGGCCTGGTACGCTGCCTGCTCTTGCTGAGCCTTGCCTCTCACTTGTGCAATTTCAGCATTGGCTCTAGAAAAGCAGAGGTTTGTGTCACGTCAGGCTCCCTACAAGGAACGACAGGGGGTACTTTGGTACCCCTTTGGGATGGACCACCTCTTAACTGATGCCTGCCTTTCGAAGTATTGAGAGACTTGTCTCTAGAGGCTTTTCATGACTCCCTCTCTTGTTTAGTGTAGGCTGCAGAGCCTTTTCTTAATGCTTCTCTCAGGTATCTGTTGGGGTGACATCACTTATGTAGAAGTATTTTATGGCAGCTTCTAAACATGATCTCTAGTTCTTATTAGAACTAGACTTACTAGTCTAATTCTAGTTCAGTCTAGTCTAGACTCACAGCTGGGACAACAGCTGGAAAGCAAATCCAAGTTTTACTTTGTTTTAGGCACTGATCAATCCTTTGGGAGCATCTTCTGGGTCTACGGGATTGTATATGAGTCCTGACTGGAATTCCTACAAATGCTTAATTGGCCATTACATGGAAGCATATAGAAATAGATCAACCAGAGCTGCCTCTTTCTGGCACTGTTCTCTTTCTCTAAATGACTATTCCTCATCACCCTCTGCCCAAGTCAGGCTGATCCAACTCAGATAACTGATGTTACTGGGTAGAGACTAATTCTGCATTGAAAGGGCTGAGCTGCACTTACATGTTCTGTTCTGCTGATTGATGCAGGGGCACTAATACAGCACGGGGGCAATAGCAAATCTCTGGGGGCAGGAATACTGGCTGCAGGTGCAGGCATCTGAGCACAGCCCTCCACAGCTGCACAAACCTAGCTAACGGCTTCCTTCTCCATCTTCCCTGGAAAATAGGATCATAGAACAGTTAGGGTTGGAAAGGACCTTAAGATCATCCAGCTCCAACCCCCTGCCATGGGCAAGGACACCTCACACTAAACCATATCACCCAAGGCCTCGTCCAACCTGGCCTTGAACACTGCCGGGGATGGAGCATTCACAACCTCCCTGGGCAACCCATTCCAGTGCCTCACCACCCTTACAGTAAAGAACTTCTTCCTTATATCCAATCTAAACTTCCCTTGTTTAGGTTTTAATCCGTTACCTCTTGTCCTATCGCTACAGTCCCTATATAAATAAGTTAAAGAAACATGAAGACATTTGTTGAAGACAAAAATTTAAGGTGTTCAGTATGGTCAGGAGCTGGTAGAAACACCAGCACATCACAGGAATCCTCATTATGGTGTTTCATTCCACCCTTCATCCCAGAGCAGCCTGTGCTCTGTGTACTGAGGGAGCAGGTTTGGGATACAAGGTCCAGCTGCAAGAATACTCCTGAAGAGAGATGTGTACAGTCCCTTACCTGTCCAGTTTTTCCTCAGCGTGAATTTTGAGTGCTTGATACCTCTGCTCTTCCTTCTTTACTCGTGACAAATACTCCTGCGCACATTTCTTTAACACTTCTTCATTCTAAAATGAGAAGATTACATTCAATGTAATCTAATACGAGAGGCTGAAGTGAAGGACAGACACCTACCTGTGGGAGTTACACTCAGGGCTGCAGTCTAACTCTGACACCCCCCATGGAACAGCTATCTGATGCACTATTACACAGCGCAAAAAGCTTTACAACTCTGCATTGATACATGGCTGCAATCCTTCACTGGAGGATAATGTTGTATCACACACTTTAGACATAACCTCTACCTGAGGAATTCACATCTGAGGTTTGAACAGAATGCTCAGACCAGAAGCCAGCCCTGGCATGGGCTCAAGTCATAGAATCCCAAATTGGTTTGTGTTGGAAAGGACCTTAAAGCTCATCCAGCTTCAACCCCTGCCATGGGCAGGGACACCTTCCACTAGAGCAGCTTGCTCCAAGCCCCTGTGTCCAACCTGGCCATGAACACTGCCAGGGATGGGGCAGCCACAGCTTCTCTGGGCACCCTGTGCCAGCGCCTCAGCACCCTCACAGGGAAGAGCTTCTGCCTAAGAGCTCAGCTCAGTCTCCCCTCGGGCAGGTTCAAGCCATTCCCCTTGGCCTGTCCCCTTGTCAAAAGCCCCCCTCCAGATTATGGGTCACCTACTGCAATCACAGTGTCACAGACGGAAGCAAGTTGCTCTTATGGAAAATCTCCATCTTTTTAAAGCTGTTCCAAAGGGAAAGCACAAATGAGCAGTCATGTTCTCCCTTCCCAAGCACACTGCCCTCTAAAGTACATCAGATTCAACTGGAAACGAAGTCCTGCCTTCCATTAAGCAGAACTGGTCCACATGAGACCCTGCTCCACGTTGCTCTTTGAAGGAGGGGGCTTTAACAGGACTCACCTTCCGAAACCCCTCCAATACTTCTTTCATTTTCTCGTATCTCCTGAAAAGATCTGCCAGTGACTTCTCCACTGAGTTCAGATCTGCCAACGCTTGTTCCTTCTCCACTATCAGCTGCTGAACAGTGTGATGGGAGACAGATTTCTCTCTCTGTTCATCCTCTGTTAGAAAGAAGAGGGGGGAGGGAAAACAGTGATCTTCAGAAGGGTAATAGTAGTAAGAGAACACTGATTTCACTGTCATCTATAGTTTCAACTCTACTGTGCTCTGTGTTGTGGATTAGTAAGTTTGGAGGATCCAAATAAAAGTCACTTTTATAAAAACACACAATCCTGTTTTGGAAAAAGGCTGCTAAATACATTATATCTAAATGTTTTGATGGTGGGGAAAAATGTGACTGTAACTCTGTACTGTTGATTTACTGCACTCTGAACTCCGCTGTTCCCATGAGAAAGGCTGATGCTGGATTTCCCTCACTGGCCTGAAGATGCACTAGCTGAAGGAAAGGACATTTATGCATATTACTAGCTCTGGCAATAAATTATGGGCCATTGCTGACAGGTGCTTCTCACCTCCTGGCATCTCTCCTAATCTTTACAAACAAGGCACTTTGTTTAACGGAACTCAATTCTTCCCTTGGAAAAACAGTGTTTTGCAAACTCATTCTGTAGCAAGTGGCAGGAAGGAAATCTAACACTAGACAGACTTCCTAAGTTCTGGTCTGCACAAAGCATCTTCCAAGCCTCTCCTGTGTATGGTTAAATTTGAGTCAGGGAGAGAGGGAACAGGAATCCAAATCCATAAGGAGGAGAACTTTTCAAAGGAATTGACCTAGTAGTAAATTGGAATACCCATATGACACTGGAAGAAAAGGTCTGGCCTTGTCTTCCAAAACGCATGTTTGTTTCATACCCTTAAAAGTGACACTTGTGTCCATCTTTTAAGGGCTACTTTAAATGATACTGAAATGAAATCCCACCCGCAAAACACAGCAGCTTCATATTAACATTTTCCTTTGTCTGTGATGGAAACTAAAATAAGTTCTCCCGTGTAAAAATCACAGGGCATTTCAGAGGCTACAACTGTTCATTCAGGCCTTTATATTCTGAAATATAAAGAACTAACCAAGAGTTTATATTCTTATTTGAATGGAAATCTTAATCTGAGTTAAGTATTTCACAGTGCTGCTCAGCTCTGAAATCTCAGAGTTGATGCTGTCAATTCCCAAACTGAGATTAATCTCTTCCTTTTGCATATTTACCCCTTTTATACACCTTTTTCCTAGCCTAACCCATCCCAGAGCAGTGGCAATGCTCACGTTGGCCACGTTCTGTGCTCCTCTGCACACTCTCCACAGCATCTTGCTTGGATAGAGCCTGACCTGAGCTTATTTTGCTCTCTGTGACATAGGAGACCAGAAGGACCATAGCAGCTCTCAGGGTGCACTGAGTCTGCAGCACTGGAAATCGTAACACCTTTATTTTACTGGTGAACAAACACCCTGAACAGACAAACCCAGAGCCCTGTAATGCTGTGTCAGTTCGATAACGTTCAACATTTCATAGTAAATAAACATTCTTTTCTCTGTTGCTTTCTTAGAGGCACCCTGTAACTATAATGTTAGAGACATGTAACTATAATGTCAAAATTAAGGTATTCTCAATGAAAATGTGAAAACCATTTGTCATCCCTTCATTCCTCTAAACCTGAGAAGTCGTCACCTTGTGTGTGCCAGCACGAGATTTGGTTAATCACGCTGGAGATTACACACTCTCTAGCTTAATTCCCAAACGCTTCCTGGCAGGATCCTGCTCTCTGGCAAGACCTCTGCTGTCACAGATCCCTGCAGAAGGGATCCATTTGCATGATCACGTAATGTACTTAAATGCCTTTAATGTCACAGCTTCCCTTTTTCTGCTGTCTGTGGTATTTTAGCAACTTCCTTCTTTTTTGTTTCTAGGACAAGTGACACGTCCATGACTCCCTCAGAACTACCAAGCTCTTCCTGTTCCTCCCAGTGCATCCTTCTTGCTCCTCAAATACTCATCCCAGCCCCATTTCCACATGGGAATTAGGGGCAGGTAGCATGCAACGCTCCCTTTCTCCTCTCCCTTTCACTGCATCCTAAAGGTGTCCATGGAGAGAGATGAGGCCCTTATTAAAACTTAAGGAGAAAACTGGAATTTATATTGGGGACATATAAACTGAAAAGAGGGAAACTTTCATATAAATTGGAAGTTTCCAGTGAGCCTTAGGAAAGGGGCATCTGATAAACACAGTTAAGAAACATTTAAACCCAAAGTGGTTAAATACTACAGAAAACAGAAGCTGGCATCCAGCTGGATGGGGACAGGAAAATCTATGTGATATTTTCTAAGCTATAGTTCAGCTTTAATGAGAACGCTGCTTAGTGGAGCAGCACTGATTAGATTCTGCCAGTCAAATCTTAGTTAAGCAGTTACAGATACTTATTTATAAAGATATTTATGAGGTTATGTGCTTAAAATAGTTCAGTTCAATAGCTCTGACATCTGCAACACACACTGTCCACTGCTCACCAACAATAACAACAGGGTGCTCAGGACTAACACTATCCAAACTGACAGAATCAGAGCACCACCGCAGCAGATCCGCTTTCAGGCTCAGCTCAGAATTACTTACATTACTTAATGGGAATGAAGCAAACAGAGAACAAAAGCAAAACAAATGAAAAATGCCAAATGCAGGTGTGAAAGTTGGTGAAAAGCTTTACTTACCAGGCTTGCCTGTTTTGTTTTTGCAAGCAAATAGCAAGAAGCAACAGAAACGGAAGCAAAACAGAAAATCAGGAATTGTTAGGAAAGCAGAAAGTAATGCAACAATTTGTAATGCACAAAGCATAACATCTGTTTGGTTTTCATAATGGGAATTTAATTGTATATTTCAATGTACAAGGAGAAGGACACGTTTTTAACAGGAAAAAAACAACCCCAACATTACAAATCCATCAAGGAAAGTGATTTTGGAAGGGAACTGTGACTGGCTGTGACCCAGGTGTGTGCAGCATGGGGTGCAGTGAACACTGGGGTTCCACAGGCTCTGGTCCACGGGGCTGTCAGTGCCACGCAGCAGTGAGGGCAAACCTTGGGCAACAGTCAGCAAAGCAGTAGCACAAGCAGCAACAGCCTGCAAAGCCTGTTGTTTTCAATACCCAGTCGTGAGTAGAAACAAGAATGTGTTGGGGGTTGGGGCAGTGTAAGAAAAAAAGGAAAACCAGTGAAAGCACCAGTACAAGACTATGCAAAGAGCCACTAACAGCGGTGTATACACCGATAGCTTGCAAGTGCTGGCTGTAGAGAGTGGCATCAAACTAATTGCATAGGCTAAGTCAGGTAATATGGGGTTCTATAGGTGTATGACAGCAAATACTAGACCTTCTATGGCCCTTGAAATCAAAGGGAAATGGTTTGCAATGCACACTTTCGTGCCTTTTTAGGCAAACATACACAATCATATCACAATAATTACCTTTTAGCAGGCTTCTAATACCTAAACGGGCTGCAGGAAAGCTGGAGAGGGGCTTGGGACAAGGGCCTGTAGGGACAGGCCAAGGGGAATGTCTTGAACCTGCCAGAGGGGAGACTGAGCTGAGCTCTTAGGCAGAAGCTCTTCCCTGTGAGGGTGCTGAGGCGCTGGCACAGGGTGCCCAGAGAAGCTGTGGCTGCCCCATCCCTGGCAGTGCTCAAGGCCAGGTTGGACACAGGGGCTTGGAGCAAGCTGCTCCAGTGGAAGGGGTCCCTGCCCATGGCAGGGGTTGGAACTGGAGGAGCTTTAGGGTCACTTCCAACCCAAACCAGGCTGGGGTTCTATATATTGTTAATATGGAATATTTTTAATAGCCATTACATATACCCATGGCAACCTATCAACCACCCTGAATATTCATTAAAGGGCTTTGTGAAATGGGTTCACTCTGTAATGCCCTCCTAACAGGGCTGTAGAAACAGCTCAGGAGGGTTAAATGATAAATAAACAGCACAAGCATTTCTTTTGTTAAAATGCATATCTGCTTTAGCAGTAAGGCATTATTGTGATAATAGTTCAGTGAATATATGCAAATAGCACACAGACAATCACTGTCCTCCACAACGTGGCATTTGGATGAACAAATCCCTTTAGCAGAAGTGACAGTAGTTTACAACAAATGAGAGGAGAAAGTGGGACAATTAGATCAAAAGTTTACATTAAATGCAGGGAGAAGAGGCCTCACATTTAATGTAGAATTTGCATATGGCTCTAATTAACACATGCTTTCTGTGTCACTGGTGTTGCTTCAGTTCCTTTGCAAAGGGCAGCAAATCACAGTATTTATAGCCACAGCTCTTAAAACCTTGCCCTAGATCATTTGAAAGTCTCTGACTGATAGTCTGAATTTGAAGTTTAAAGATTTTTCTATTGCCTTATTGATCAATGCCCCAAGGCTTTAATTATCTTTGATTTCTTTGCACCAAGAGGAAACAGTAATGGTCAAATTTACTATGTATGCCTTGGCCTTAGGACCCCTAATCTACACCTTCTTATCACACTGTGTCCTCACAACCTGATTGTTTTCTTTTTAATCTGTTTCTCAAAACCAGACTCCGAATTGTTATCAAAACCCCTTCTGCTGCTATATGCATATGCTTGGGAAAAAAGGAGACCTCCTGTGTTTGCCCATATGAATGGCCAGCCTCAGGGATGAAGCCATAGTAGCGTACATTGAGTGTAAACCAAAATGAGTTAAGTTCTTTGCATACTCTGGATGCTCCTTCTTTAACACTTGCATGATGAGAACGACAGACACTACGTCAGAAGGCAGGCAAGTTGGCTCAGTTGTACATAGAGAAAGCAGCAGAGGCATATAACACCATAAAGAATGAAGCCAGGCATACTATTATTATATACCATACATTACTATGATTATTGGTATTGCTGCTATTATGATTATTAAATTGTTTTATTTATTTATTTATAGACCCATTTTTCCCTTCACTTAAAAAGAGACTGAGATGTCTACCATCATCCAACAGATGCAGGAAGGCAACAAAAGCACCAGATATTAAACTACTTTCCCCCCTTTCTTTATATAAATATAAGCAAATGTGCTACAAACATAAATACAACTCAAGTATTAATTAAAGAAAAAAAAACCCAATTTAAAAGAAACAACAAATTTGGGGGTCACATTGTACTGACTGCAGATGAGGGGACCACCAAATCTAAAAGGGGCAAACCAATAGGGTACACTGAGAGCTGTACTAAAAATCCTTCCTGTTCAAAAGCTTTCAGACAGATGCAGGTGTGCCCATTGGGCTCCTGGCGTATTGTACCCTCAGTGACAGCTCTCTCAAGGGGAATAGGAGGAATCACATCTTTCTGTTTGCCAATAGACACAGTGCAAACAAGCTGCATTCATCACACTCCCTGCCCATGGGTGCAATTCGCTTTTCTCCTGCATCTCACAGCTCAGGTTTAACTCTGAGGACCCTCCCAATGGCTTTTAATGTTTCACAGCTCTTTGCTGCCTTACTGGAATTTGTCCAGATGAGCTCAGTCCTGCTTTCTCCTCAGCCACTGCTTCTTTTCCTGCTTTTCCCATCAATTTTGGCCATAGAGAACTCATGACCCCACTCAGCTGGGAGACAGCTGGAGCTGAAGCAGCACAGGGCAGCACAAGTCACTGGTGCTTTCCATAGCCAGGCTAAGGAAAAGAGCTTTGGAAATCTTATGAGGAGGCTTTAAAATCACATCCCAATGGCCCGACTTCCTGTGCCAAGGAAGCACGAGTCCTGCAACAGTTGGTTTTGAAAAGCTACTTCACGTAGTGTTTTTATTGGTGGGGTATGCTGTTAACAAAGGTGTTTTCTAATTATTGTGAGGCCACATATGTCATAAAATAGACCTTAAAGGAGACCCCTATGTCAGTAAGTAAGTGGGGAGGTGGATTGGCCTTTCATAATCTCTCAACTGGGATTTGAGTTAATCTAGGTTTTGGTTTGACCAATGCACTTAGCACAGATAATCCTGGTTGTTGTAAAGAGCTAAGTTAGTATCTCCCATTAAACAGCCAGGATGACTAAAGGGTTTTTAGGTCACTGACAGTCTCCCCCTGAGATACCCATGAATTCTGGGTAAAGCATTTGTAATGTTTCTTATGGGACTGTTTGCTTTGACGCAGAAGAGAAAGCCCTGACCTTTCTGTATTACCTGGACTGCCTCGGGGCATACTTCCTATAAAACAAAGCCCTGGCTTTCCATCACACCCTGGCAGCACACACTGGTGTCCTCAGATGCATTCCCAATTCCCAGCAGCACCGGCAGATGTAGCCAGCATCAGAATGAAGCCCACAGACTGCAACCACATCTCTAGGCTCTCTTCAGAAAATCAGAGTGGAGGATAGCATGTTTCAGAGCAGAAACACGTACCTATCATCTGAGCAATCGTCTTCTCGTATTCTGAAACTATTTTCCTGTAAGAGGAGAAAAACAAAAAGCTTTTAGCAAACATCACAGAGTTCATAAACATCACAGAACACCGGAACTGCTAATGCTTACTTAGAAAATAATGCTGCTCAGCAACTGAACTACAGTACTTTAAGAGGAGCGTATAAAAGTTAGACTTTAATACCTGAATAACAAATAAAACTAGCAGTTCAAACATTGAACCTGATTTTTAATTCTCCATGTAAATCAATACAGTTTGGGGCAGAATAAGCGATTGCTTTGAAACGAATCGCGTTACTTGAAGCATGCCCATTACCAATCATGACTTTGATATAAACATAAGCACACTGGTCTAATCCAAGAGTTGCAGAGTCTGAGTTTTCCATCACTCTCTCCCCACTTCTCCATGCTTGCGTTTGCTTATTTCAAAAGTAAATGTTAAGCAAAGTTATAATCTGTAGCAAGTAAACCCAACAGAAATATAACTGGACCTCATCCAACATATATCTAATCTTCCACTCTCCAAAAGTAACTACACGATCCATTAGCACTTCAAAGAACAAGACCAAAATACCCAATTATGTAGGACACGATGGATTTTGTGCTATTTCCCAAATCTGTTTCTGAAACAGAAGTGGCAAAGTGTAACTTTTGAGACTATTTTATTTCGTATACTCACGGCAAGCTTTGAATTTCCTTCTTGAAAAGAGGTTAGCCAAAATAAGCAGATTAAATGTGATTTAGAAAGATGATCCATCCCTTCCCAGAGCCAAATAAAGCTAATGAAATGAGACTAGCTTGATCCGTGCTTTGATTCATGAGCCACACAGGACTATGAAAAACAAAATTACCCTACACTTCATCTGAAGTGGATATTCAAAATAGCTCACTGGTATTTGAATACGTCTCTTTTGAAGTCTTAGCTTGCGTTCACTTGCTCCATTTTAGAGAACTTGGTGGGGTTACAGAAAGGATGTGGTAAAAAGCTGAGACAAGTCAGTAAGGAAAGGAGAAACCTGTGGAGCTCCCAGATAACTGATGCAGTAACTCCAGCACGGCACGAATATGAACCACAGTCAGTCAAGAAGCCCCCTGGGAAGGGCACTTGACCCAAAGGTCAGTAGGGTCTCACTTGCCCTGGTTCTGCAGAACACTCAGCAGAGCAAGGGCCTTACACCTGCACATCCCCTGACCTTGCTCAGGCTTCAGGTAGAAACCATTTCTGGTACTAGCGCAAGAACCCATCTCTGCACAGCTACAGCCATTGCCTCCACTGGGATCTTCTTGGATGCTGTTCTCCCTGCTGTTGGTCCTGTTGTTGTAACTTGCTTTTTTCTATTTTTTACCATAAATGACACTTTTGAGAGCAAAGATAGCTGCAAGGGTTTTTCCCCTAAAAGGTAGGGATTGGTTTCATGTCCAAAGAGGATTACCTCAAAAGCCTGCTGTAAGCAGCAAGATTTTAAAGCCATGTCATATCCTTGTAACACCAGACACTTTTAGGATGTTTTATCATGTTAGAAAATGGAGCCAAGGACTCAGGGCAATGAACATGACATTAAACACTTTCCTCACTACAGCACTTCCCAGCCTAGATTGAACTATGGCAGTCAGCATCGAAGTGAAATAACATCATGTTTCTAGCTTCTTGTCACCCAAGTCCTTCTCCCCAGGACTGCTGCATCTAGTCTCCCTCAGCCTGTATTTGTGCTTGGAATTGCCCCAACTCAGGGCAGGACCTTGCACTTGGGCTTGTTGGTCTTCATGACATTCACACAGGCCCACCTCTCCAGCCTGTCCGGGTCCCTCTGGATGCTATTGCTTCCCTCCCGCGTGTCGACAGCAACCACACAGCTTGGTGTTGTTGGCAAACTCGCTGAGTGTGCACTTAATTCAACACCAGCCTCTGAGGGAACCACCGGTCTCCACTTGGATGGTGAGCCATCGACCACAACTCTTGGAGTGCCACCATCCAGGCAATTCTTTATCCAATGGGTGGACCATCTATCAACTTCATATTTCTCTAATACAGAGACAAGGATGTCATGCAGGACAATGTTGCATACTTTGCACAAGTCCAGATAGATCCCTTCACTCCTTGCTTATCATTATGTGATATCTAATTGCTACATCTCTAATAGCCCACATGTGGACAGTTTCAACATTTAATCTTCCAAGAGAAATCTTTCTTTATGCACACATGCATATTTTAGCATTTTGTGACAATATTACTCAGGGTTTTTTCACCCATGTGTTCCAGGGATGCACCTGTGGGAAATTTGTCTTAGATAATCTGTTTTTTCCAAATCAAAAGTTATGGAGGGTTTAGACACACAAGCAAATTGCTGTGAGGAAGAGGAAGGCACACATCTACATTGTGCCAGCCACTCTTTGTCAGCCCCTGCTCTCCTTTCATTAAGGAATAAGCAACCCCTGTCAGTGCCCACTGACAGCCAGCAGACACGTGCACCCAGAGAACAGACCAAATACTGCACTCAAGTGTGTAGTGAGCGCCGAGACATTCCTTACACAGCTCCTAATGTTGTTCATTCCTTGTTTTGCTTCCTCGGTTTGAGTGCTTGCAGCAGCTCCCTTCCGCTCGGCCTCATTATGCATTTGAGGGCAATGCCAGGGTTTTGTTTCCTTGCCCAAACAGAGCACAAGAGGGGAGAGAGCTCAGCAGGGTGCTGAGATGCTTTCTGAAAGAACTAAAGCCCTTGCCTTCTGCAGATGCTTCTCTTAAGTTCTGGCTCCAAGCCCTGTGCCGCACTATTCAAATCTGCCATGTGCCACTCTTGGCATCCATGCTGGTGTTCGCTGAGTTCTGCACCACAGCTCCCTTTTACCCTTACTCCCTAAGGGCAGTTTTCCTGGATATAAGCAGGAATTACATATGCAGGTCATCACTTGGCACGGCTCATTTGCTTTAGCTTTAAACCTCCAAGATATTAAATTTTAGGTGCTAGAAGTGATGTTGAAGAAAATTCTGTCTCAGAAGCAATTGCAGACATTATTACTGAAAAGAAGGATGCTAAAATATTCTAACAGTTTCCTTTTATTTATGAATTAAGAAGGGGATGGCTTTTCTGTTTGTCTGAAAGTAGAAAATAATAGGCTTTAAAGACCCTGTGAAATACTTTTATACATTCCCTTTTGCAAGTGATGATTTTCTCCAATTCACATTGATGAGCAGGTCAAGCTCATTGGTAAAATGAGCAAAATCCAAGGTAACTATTGCTTAACTAAAATCAAGCTTTGTGTGTGCAGGAACTGAAAAATGAACTCAGTTCGAAGAAAAGGGTGCAGAATCTCCTTGAAAGTCAAGACTTGGACGCCAGTGTGGTTCCTTTGCAAGAAATGGTTTTCTACAGGCAACTGGGTTCTTGTTAATATCCTCATACCTATCTTTAGACCTTCACAGTTTTTCTCTGTTGGCAAAACTATTTGCGGAGAGTGGATTTTAAATTAGCATGTGCATACCTCTGCCAGTCCTGTAGGTGGATTCATCCACACAGGAAACAGAAACATCCCCGTGTATCCATGAGAGAATTCACAGCACAAAGTGGAGGCAATTCTTTGCTATTGTTAGATTAAGACCTCTCCTATCTCAGTATTCTGATGACGTAAATGAGATTAGGAACATAGAAGTTTGCAATGACAACCCTAAACACTGGTGCCCACCATGCCACATAATGGGTGCCCACCATGCAGAGCAAAGATGAAGTTATCAGTTTAGGATCATCCCAAAGCCTGCAGGTAAAAACAGCTGAACAAATTCAGCTAACCCAAACAGTTGTACAATCATGGTACTCTGTGTGCTGTCTGCAGGCTGAAAGGAGACTCAGTGTCAGTGTGTGATCAGTGACAAGTTAATAACCCACCTCATTTCCATCACTTCCCTTCTGCTTTCTTCGTATTTCTCTTTCCACTCAGATACTTCCCTTTCCTTGGACACAATCTGAAACAAAGAAAGCAAAGGGGAAAAAAAACCCACAGTAAAATCAAGTGATCTGTTAAAGGGGAAATTAAATAGCTGTACAATATTTGATTTAGTATCAAATCCTCATTAACACACGTACAGTTTCAAAGTGCATAATGGGTTCAAATATAAGCATCCCAATGGTTTTTTGCTCTTTTAAGGGTGCAATTAAATAAGTTTGGATGTGAAATCACACTCAAGTTTTGAAAAGCTAACTCAATGTTCTTGTTTCATATTTCATTCCTGATTATAACAAGGACACGTGTCAAGAAATACTATGCCACACTACACTGTGTCTGCTTTGACCTCGTGCTAAACCTTAATCATTTCTGTTACAGGGGTTTGGAACATCTCCCCTGGTTTGTCCTCCAAGAGGGCTCTACTGCTTCCGTGTGTGTATTTAGGGCTAATAGCCCATGACATTTTATACCCAACGGTCTGTGTTTCTTTATGCTCCTTTCACACAATCTATCATAAAATTTGGAATACTCTAACATTAGATTGCACCCATTTTTAAATTGCTACTATTAGCCAGAATAATCTCATATGTAGCTTTGTAAAATACACTATTTTACACCTATTTCTAGTGCCTGACTATTTTCATATAATTACACAGCAATATCAAGATTCACAGAGTACACATGAGGTTAAGCCCAATACAGATTTATATTCATATAGTGTCTGCTTTTCACTAATATCCCATAAAGTAAAACCTACAGCACAGTGCCTTCTGCCTCTAGCGTGGCTTTAGCATGGCGGAGAATGGCTTCAAGAATAGAACAAGCGTCCATAATACAATCGAACTGGGAGAACACAGGAAAGAAGAAAACCACAAGGGGCACATATTTCCTCTCCCTTTCCAAATTGGGAAGAAAATTACCTCTGCTCTGGCGAGTCGTAGTGCAGAGTCTAAGTCTTGCTGTGGGTAGAGGAGACCCGTGGTGCTTTCTGCATCCGTGGTGCCGATCCGGGAGTACAGAGCGCTCTTAGAGATGGAAACATCTGCTGGGATAGCAGGTTCTCTCTGTGTGTTTGTTTTTTCAAATACAAAGAAATGAACCATTAAATACGTGTTTAGCTCATGTGTTCTCTGCCTGTGGTGCCAGGTACCAGGGTCCTGGGCTTAGGACTGGACACCTGCGCACTACTAAGTTTTATCAGCAATAAAACTGACAAGGAACTTTGAATTTAGCAATCATAAAATACACATTTAAGAGGCATAGTAAGCACCAAGAAAGCCATATTATCCTTATAGAGGGGAAATAAAGGCAGCACCTTGCCACCAATATTTTAAAGTCCTGTATTAAAAAACTTACTACTTTCTGATGTGGAAATGTCACTGAAGCTTCCACAAGGAATGCATGACAGCAGAGGGAGTTAGAATTGGAGGCAAAGAGCTTGTTAAGAGGAATTCTGCATCCATGTAGGTAGAGTAAGAAACCAGAAGCAAGAGGAGAGCTCTATTACATCTGACCTGCCAATATACTGTATCTATCATAAACAGTATTACATTAAAAGTGTGAATATACAAGTGACATTGCTGCACCACTGGTATTTACCATGCAATTAGTAAGTTAAAGGAGGTTTTATTTGCAGCTGCCAATTTTGCTCATGTCCAGATTAATACAGTAAGAGAGCAGCATGTGAAATGAAAAAGAGAGCAGAAAAGAGTTATGTGATGCACGAGATGTCTTGCCAACAACTCTAGATGCAACCAATCCGAGTTATAACACATTCAACTCAAGGAGACTATAAAAGACACTTAGGAAGATACTAAACAAAAAAACCCCACATTTTAGACCCCATCCATAGCAAACCCCTCTGCAGCAGAGGCCCCACCACAGCTGTATGTTCCCATCTCTCCTGCCTATGCTTTGCATGACACCATCAACCAGCTAACCCAGGTGCTTGTCTGGGTATTGCCATCGGAAGCTGTATTAAAAACTACATACAATGCTCATTTGAGATAAACATAGGAGTAGATATTCCAGATACCACATCTGTGGACAACATGGAGAAACCACACCAGCAACATTAAAAGACTAGGCAAGCAAAGTTAATTAGAGCAAGAATAAACTAAACAGTGCTTAAACCCCATCACACTGTGTCTATATAAGAGGCTTTCACTAATTTGCTTTGTATTTTTTGTTCATTTTTAAACCTGGGGGGGAATTGACTATTGCTTCTCCTCTTTATGGAGCAGGCCATCCCTTCTTTGCTACATTTAGCCATGAACACACAATATAATGATCGACTCCAGTGTAATTATCCAGTGGATTTTCCTGCACAAGATCTATCAAAGTTATGATAGATAACTGTATAATAACAGCCTGTATTCTTGAAAGTGTCTCCCAATATACAACAACTGTACAGGAAAAAACACAGCTGGGACACAAGCTCAGACATCTGTGTAAATGCATAAATACAAAGACACATGGTGCTGTCCACAGATCTGAGTAAAGGTAAAAGGGTCAATAAATAAGACTACTGATGGCTCAACTCAGTGCCCCAACTTTCAAGAAATGTACTTTGTTTCCTTCTCAAACATAAGGCAAGAATAACTGAGAGATAAAAAAAGAGCCATTAGATCATCAAAGCTGTCCTTAAAAGAAAGGCCATCCTGAAAAGTAATCTGTTGGACTGGGTGTATCCTATTTCAAAAGCCTCCTGCAGCTCCATTTGCTGGACCTCATAAAGAGATTGATGGGAAATATTAATTGTGGCAAAAGAAACACGAATTTCCTCAAGTTCATGTTAAAATGTGTCAAAGTAATGCCAGGATGATGGACATTTTTAAAGAAAACAGAATATTTAAAGCACTGAATACATATTTATATGGTGCTCAAAGCATCTCTAATATTTCTTTAATTCTCTCTTGCATTTGAGTGAATTGCACAAAATAATAGCAATAATGACATGCAAAACTACTTAAAATTTACACAGATGACTGCAAAAACTCTTGGAATGTAACCACTGAGCAGAAATGCTTGTGGCCGTGACCCAACCAGGGTTGTCCTAATGCTGGAAACGCTTCACACAAGGAGGAACCAGTAAAAGACCTCGTGGTTTCGCTTCTAAAACCAATTTTACACAGCTCCAAACCAATGCACGATTCAGGGGCTGTTGTTTGCTGCCTCCAAATATTCTTATCCTGAGAAAATAAAGTAACCTGATCAACAGGATGATGTTATTACGCAAAATAACTGTCAATGCTTCAAGCTGAACACTTAATTGCTGAGAAGGTAAGCAGTTAACTGGTGTAATAATGAGAATAGGGATTTATAAGTCACTGAACCTCACACAGAAAGATTAAATTCTGCAGGGGAATTGCTACTAAATGTAGGTCACTGCAATCTTAGTGTAAATATATGAGAGCCCAACACGATGCTGCTTCTCTTCCCAGCATCTTTCACTGAAACCAGATATCTGGCCCGAAAGGGAATAAATGCACATTGATGAACCAGCTGCAGTTACCTCAATTCCAGAAGGTCAAATGCAAAGAAAATAGGGAAAAGCACTAGAATGAAAATGAAAACTCATTTTTATCATACAGTTCATAGGAATATGTATTTAGCCCTGAGGAAAACTGGCTTGCTGTTTACAAGAACTCGGTGCTGGGTGCATATAAAGTGATCTACTCGTTTAACTAATTGATGTGTGTGCAGACAGGTCAAGGGAGGCAACACAAGACCTATTTGTGCTTGCAAATATGTTGAGGAGCAAGCAAAGTACAAGCATAAAATTCTCTGCCTGCAAAGTTTCCCTATGAAGAATGATATCCCTCTTTGAAGGAAATACTCTTCCTTCACTACCACAAGAGCCCCCAGAGCTGTGATGCACTAATTACATTTGTGTCAATCCCTTTCCCTTCAGTTTCTCTCCTTTCCTTAGATCACATTTCACCACCCAACTCTACATCACCTCAGCACTTGTAGAGTGGTGGACACAAACACTATCACCTTTCTGTTCTGTTTCTGTTTTCTTTCCTTTCCCATCCCTGGCAGTGTTCAAAGCCAGGTTGGATGGGGCTTTGGGCAACCTGCTCTAGTGGAAGGTGTCCCCCTCACGGCAGGGGTTGGAACTGAATGAGTTTTAAGGTCCTTCCAACACGAACCAGGCTGGGATTCTGTGATTCTCTGATTCAAGTTGCATCGATAAAAAATTGGCCATGGGATGTCCTAATGGAGAGTGTTTAATATAGAAGTGTCAAATAGTCTCAGCGCTGGAAGAAAGAAATCTGTCGAGTGGCCAAATAACTTCCCTCTGCCTCAGAACAACAAACTGCACATCCTTATTCTCAGCCCTAATCCTAGCAGAAAATGCTTGCATTTTGCATTGACCTAACTTTCCATAAACAACTGCTTGTGTCCTTATTTAGCATCCTATTCTTGTTACCCGTCCCGTAATGGTTTAGCAAATGTTAAATGTAATTATACAACATTAAGAAAAGAACTGAGGGCAGCCAACCAAAGGGAACTCTGCCAGTTAGCATCCAAATTTAAATCACCGTCATCATCTGGTGGGTTCTGCTAACCTTAATCCAGGCCATTGGCTCCTGCAGGTCACAAGGGCTGTCATCACAGGTTAATTTAACATTAGCAACCACCCACTGAAACAGTAAAGTTATACAAGGACAGGAGTCCTTCCCAGCCCAGCATGACACCCACAGCACCCAGCTAAAAGCATTCCTATGACTGGACCAACATGGGGCTTCATGAACATTCAGATGCTGCTGATTCCCCTTCAGAGGGTGAAGTTTTGCTCGTTCTTCTCTCCTTATCTCTGCTTATCATTTTTGCTATCTTTGTTAAGCATTTTAATGGCACTTCCTAAAACATACAATCCAGTCCCTGTTTCTAAGTTATATGCAGTTCATAAGCTTGTTCTAGATAAAAGAAAATGCTTTAATGATGTTAAAAAGCATCTTTAAAATATAACTGCACCAAATCAAATACACATTATAACATTTTTGCAGCTCAGAATCTTCCCTAGGTAACACACAGGAATTCACAAACACCCAGACCTACTCTTTTCAGTCTAAAATTGTACAGTTTGTGAGTTTCTAAACTGCTGCCCAGTAGCAAAAATGCAGATGTCTAAAAAGAAGTATAGCGTATAACCTTTAAAGAGCATCTAGGTATTATTGTGTGTCTCATCTCGAGTGTTTCCTGGTGCTGGAGGTGCTGCTGCAGCACAGCTCAGGGAGGACAAAGAGTAAAGAGAGAATAGGGAGGTAGAGAGGTTCCTCCCTCACCCTCTTCTGACAGCCAGGGTGATGGAGCAAGGGAATGCACTCACAGAGTGGCTAGTCCTCACACAGGAATATGGTACTTAGTTCTTACTCCTTTGTTTTTTCTGTTCCTAACTAATGAAGTTTGGTTTCTAATGGAGACAATGGCACTTTTTTCTTGATTAAATAAAAGATTCTAGCCACATACTTTAAAACACCCATTAATCTGCAAGGAATTGGATGCCCCATCCCTGGCAGTGTTCAAGGCCAGGTTGGACACAGGGGCTTGGAGCAAGCTGCTCTAGCAGAAGGTGTCCCCCCCTGGCAAGGAGTTGGAACTGGATGAGCTTTAAGGTCCTTCCCACACAAACCATTCTCTGATTCTGTGATTCATGAACACAGACACATTGTGTTGGGAGGCCTTTTTTTTCCCTTGGGAGCTCTATGGCCCTTTAAAACATACTGTAGTCCCTTTCTTCAGATGCCTGAAGGCAGAGATGATTGAGTTTCTCACTTCTAGGCTCTGAGGGGTCAAAGGGTCTGATTTCAAGCTGAAAATACCAACAAAAGGCAAAATATCCCTACGGGCAAAATCTGTATAAGCTCTATGAGAAGCAGGTTTGGTATTGCTTTGCCATCAAACATCTTAGGACAGATCTTGCTGTAGACAAAAGACAAACAGCCACCTGGATTGCAGAATCTGTCTCCTGCAAAAGGTATGGGCCTGCTTCTTGCCTTCAGATTTGCTTTTGGTTAACCTGGCGGTAGCAGTACTGTGTGAGCAGAGCAGGTGACAGCATTTCTGTGTGCAGCACTGCTTTCAGCATGCTCTTTGGTGTCACACTGGGGTGCGCACAGCTTAGCACTGCACTCAGAGAGCCTGAGTTACCTTGTTAAAGACAAAGCAGCACTCGGTTTCTTAGTCTGTGCACACTCACACACACATGGCAGGCACAAACCAGATACCTTGGAGCAGAAAGAAGACGGGGCAATCTGCCTGGCTAGTTTCAATGCTTCTATCCTCATTGCAGCAAACTCTAACTCCTCCTGTCAAGTGTTTGGTTGTGAGCAATCGTAGAAGAAAAAGTATTAAGAACATAGCAAAAATGTTTTAACACATCTGAAAATGGAATATTTTAATGTAAAATTCTGACAATTCCTGGGTGACAAACATATCCCATATTTCTTTCATGACTGGAACATTGATACAAAACTCCAGTTGCTGGCTAATTTTGAGGTAGCTGAATAGACAAACAGCATTAGGGTAAGTATGAACAAAACTTCGGGTAAAATAAATGTTTTCCAAAGGCAGAGCTGTTTTTCACAGACTCCTCACCTTTCATTTTCATTTTGTGTGGATTTATACCAGCTGCTGCTCTCAATTCAACCTTTGCTGTCTTAAAATTTCACCATATATACGCTAGAAAATACACCCTGACATACAAGTCTGCAGATCAATTTGCTTTTCCTAAAAGAAGCCATGCCAAATTCTGCATTAGATTACTAGGAAAATAAAGCCTAATTTTCACTTCAGCAGAATTAGGGCCTGAACTCTGCATACAGACCCACTAAGGCCAGGTTGCAAGGCAACCCTCCACATACCAAGTCCTGCATTCAAGCTTAAAAGATGTGCTTTATAAAGACTTCTGCAAAATAGACACATCAATGGTATAGCTGAAAATGTGGATGAAATTTAGGATTATGTATTATATGAATGAAATCAAATATCTCTGCTCCTTCCATTCCTGAAAGGCCAAAGTTACTTTGGAAAGAATTAAACCACTGTTCTGCTTCTATCCCACCTCCCCTCCAAGCCTCCCCCCACCCCTTTCTATAGCAGTGAATAGAGAAACTTAAAGACAAGTGACACTTATATTTCTGCTACAAACCTGAAGTTTCTGAGCAAATACTGGGGGGTTCTTTTCTGCTAAGTCAGGATCTAGATACTCAGGCTGCTCACAGATTGAGGTTTTCTTAGATATCCTATTGAGAAGAGCATCAGCAGAGACAAAGGAGTCTTCAGGAGATGCCTGAAGGGTAAGGAGGATATAGAATAAGCAACAGAGACTTTGCCCAAGTAGTTCAGGCCACAAGCAACATAGGTGTTTGCAAACCTTTGATTCCTAGTAATTTCATGCCCCACTGAAGATTACTTTTGAATACATCATTCATAGGTAACAGATGAACATCAAGAACAATTCTTCCTAATTAAAAAACTGAGTAAAATTTCCAAGACTACCATGAAATAAGCAATATTAGGACCTCTAAAGCAATGGCTCTCAAACCATGGACCACAGCCCACTCTTGACACATCAAGTTCTCAAAATTACCATAGGTTTTATTCATAAATCAGCTTATGTTCAGCTCAGGCATCTCTAAAGCAGTCCAAAAGCTTTGAAGACCACCAGAACTGAGGGGATCCTCAGTCTTCACAAAGTCTTCTGCTGCTTACTGGGGATAAACTAAGTTATGTTCACAATCATAATGTGATCAGGATAAATATACAATAAGAGACTGGAATTAGAATGACACAACCAAGAGTAGTGGGATTTGAGTACCCAAAACTCCCTGCAGTGAGGAAAGTGCTCGAAGCTCATAAAAATTGTTTTGTGAGATGGTATCAACCGCATCATTAATACAAATTAAGCACAGTATTTAAGTCAGCTTCTTCTTGTTTTGACTCCCCAGTAAATATATTGTCATGTAGCTTGGCATGCCTAGTGCTGTAGGCATTTGTAAAACAAGTTTGCCTGGAAAAGTGGAAGCCTGGAGGGAACCTTCCTGGATTTGAGAACCAATGCTCTGAAATCCGTACACAGCACAGGTGGGAAGCAAGGAAGAGCTCACCACTAATTCAAGTCCAACCCAGAGAAAAAAAGTGAATCCAACCACTGAAAAAAAGTGATTTAACTGGAAACTGGAATGAGTTCTGATGATCAAAAAAGTGAATTTTACGTTATCGGATGACAGCAATACAGTTAACAGTTCATAGGAAAATGTGAAAGGGTACCTGTCCTTTACCAACAAAATCTTGCAATTTCACACTACATGCAACAATCATGTCTCTATGTTCATATCAATCAACCCCTTTATTTTATATACGAAATATTGCTTCAAATATTGGGTTAAAGCACATTGTAGAAAGGCCTGTGTGAGAAAAAACCCCAACACTTCAAAGTACCAACTTGGAATCAGTTATCACAAGAACATGTTGACTTACAGTAAGAATTCAGAAAGTTGTTTTGAATTCCTCCAGTTCCATCAGCTGGACTCATTTGAGTCCCACCACATTCTGCTACCAAAATCTTTAAGCATCACATTGGGTTTCACTCTGCTTTCAAGATCCACCTTGACATGACATGAGAAATTTCTGTAGGAAAATGATTCACAAACCCTTATCATGAATTACTTACTATTTCAATAGCCTCTGGAGTCGTTCCTAGGGTCATAGGCTCTAGGTCTTTCTGCTTTGACTTGTCAGGTGACTGTAAGTGTGCCTCTTGGCTGGCAGCTAGGACTCGGGAAGCTGGATGTTGTATTTTCATCCCAGAGGATTGCTGGGCTTCAGGGTCTTCAAAACTTGACCTGGAAGAAGATTGTGTATGTGTTTTCAGGGTGGAGCACAAGGCTCTTACAATTCCACCCTGGTAACAACCAAGCGAGTCTTCTTCATGACTTACATGTGTATATCTATATATATACTCACACTGCTTCAACTCAACTTCATATCATATCTCATAACACTCTGCAACACCCTTTCCAAGCATTGCACCAGAGTCATCTAAATAAAGCCAGTTCCATCAGAAAGGTTACACACATTCCTTACATATTTCTCACTTGCCTTTTCACCCTTTCCTCACTGTGCCCTACCCCCCTCCCAACAAACAACTTGTACGAACAAGAACAGATGTCCTTAACAAGCAACATTTTTGGAAGTAAACACAGCCCCCACATCCTGTTCTTATGAACCAGGCTCCTTGTTCAGAAAACATATCTAGGAAAGGCCAAGGGAAAAGTTGCAATTAGGAGATTTCTTGATTGATAGAGAAATGACCTCAGTATCTGGAATAAAGCTGTGAGTAGGAAGCCATTGTCTAGTGAAACAGTCGCCCCTGTGAGTCTATTTAATAAGAATATTAAGTAGAAATACATGCCCTTATTCCTTCCCATTATAAAACTTCTGTACGTTTGCCCTCTATTCTCTGTCACATATGAACACAGATGGAAATCTATTTTTAAACAAACAAGTCAGCAACACAGAGGCAGAGAGAGGAAGGATTGCCTGTGTATGTGCTGTGGTGTTAGCCCATTTCCCTTCCATCCTTTTCCAGTGCTCAATTTGCTTGCAGAGACATACCCTGAGCATGGTGTTGTGGAATCAGACAGCCTGATGGGAGGTGATTTGACTGGGCTCTCCTGCTGGGCATCAAACATTAGGTATAAAGACTGCTTCTTCGGGGTGCTGTCATCCTGCTGGCAACAAGAAAAGAAAGAGTCATTAAGCAACTCAACCAATCTCCATTAAAGCTAATTCAGGTCAGTGAAGCCCTAGGTGACCAAAAGACTTGACAGACAACTAATAACACAGGGGTGTAATACAGTCTATGCTAACTGACACTGAGATGATCCCTTTAAGGAAGAAACCATTAAAGAACAACACCTAAACACTTCACTCTTCGTAATAGCTTTTCTTCTCCCACTTTGGGGTTAATCAGACTTCTGGTCCTGTCAGGCAGGAGGCATCCCCTGACTGAAGTGTTACTAAAATATTCATTGAAACTTCTCATCAGTTTAAGCACCTGACATGCACGCTTGACTTTCTAACTTCCCCTGTGGATATAGCCCCATTGGACGTAGTCAAGCTGTCAAGCCCATGATTTAAATAGAAGGCAAAACAGCTGATAACACATAGAACTGCATTCCACAGTCCACATTCATTCTGTATTTTCTCCTTCTTTCAAGTTTTACTCTCATTTTCTTGAGACAGTTCAATAGCTGCTGTAGACAGCTCTGCACTCTACACTGCTGGAAATGCTGATCTGCTTTTCATCTCCAGGAAGAACTACTATGATGCTAACTTAAAATTAAATAACAAACTGGAACAAGCTCTACAGGACACAGGACAACAAAGCACATGCAATTTACCCCAGTTACGCCAATTCAAGGGAACTGGTTTGGCAAATCTGCTGCAGGCACATTATAATTAAAGAGGTAGTGAGGCTGGTGGCACTATCAGGATAGTATATTATGACATGGGAATGCAAATGAGAGTGAGAACTTACAGGCACAGAGGAGCCTATTTTCTCCATATATTCTATTTCATATGAGTTGCCATATTCCAAGTCTGCAACAGAAACAAAAAAGAGCCATTAAATATGTGAAATTACTTTTGCAGAAATAAATGAGATCTCCTCTCATTCACAAGGACCACCTCCATCCCGCTCCATACTCTGCCATGAGGTATTAAAAATAGCATGTACAGAGAAAAAGCAGAAGAGGCACTGATCTTCAACAATGAGCCTGGGACATGTTTTAGGCAAATTCATTTGCCTGGAAAATTTCAGCTTTCTCAATTTGCTGAAGATTCTACCCCAGGGGCCAGAATATTAAGAAAGTTGCAGGGTGCTTTCAGAGCACAGATAACTTGGCACAGATAACTTTCTTCTATGACGCTATCTCATCACAGAAACCACAGTTTTCAGTAACTGGTGATGCTGATACCAGTTTCCTTTGATGTACACAGAAAGATTCAAAAAGCTGTTGAGAAATTAAATCATTTCTATTTCTTAACGCTTATCACCCATTTCTTAATTAAGAAGAACTACTGTGGTATCGCTTAAGATCCAAAGATACGTAAAATACCTGCATGCTCATTGAAGGGGTGAGACAACAGCACAGCTTTACTGGGCTGTTTCCATGTTTTACATTCCAAGGAAAAGCCTAAGGCAGCAAGATTTACAAAGAACCCCAGATCTAAACCCTAATGAAAATGCAAATCTTTATTGCTTCTCTACTACTATCTCCTAATTACACTGGAGGGAATAACCAGTGTTTCTTTCCAATCCATGGTCACCCGGTAGCTGATACAGAGGCAGATGGCACAGGGAAATGGGAAAGAGAGCAGACCTTCCTGCACCCAAAGAAATGCAAAGACTTTGGTCAAATACAACTTGATTTAAAAATTAAAGACATAACTGGTTTGTCCTAATGCTCTATATAATGTTTCCCTGAGTTAAGTTCATAAACCACTGCATGCGTTCATTTCCATTGTAGAGAAGTTCCAGTGAATGGCACACTAACATTTACTTTATGACAAAAGTTAAGTGCTCAAATTCTGCTAGATTTGGGCAGCTTTTCAAAAGTAGGGCTTGTATCAGAAAGGCATCATTAAAACGTTTGCTTTCTAAAGACAAACCAAACCTAAGGACAATCTCTCACCTGTTTTGTTAAGAAAAGGAGAAAGTTTAGAAGGGCACAATGTGAGGTTATAACGCTCAATATTTTTTTACAGTACATTCCACAAGTCTATCTATTTTGTCAAACAACCACTGAAGAGGAACAGCCACAAACTCTTAGTACTTGACATGTGGGAGGTAAAACATCCAAGTGAAGAGAATGCAATAATAGCAGCCTCCTCATGTTTAAATTCCTAGCACCACGTTTTTGATGGTAACAGGGAGTCAAGAAAGATGGACAACCTTCTGGTATCATATACAAGCTCCTTCCTAGCAAGAGCCAAACCAAACCTGAAACCATGAGATTTAAACCACCTACTAAATGCAGAATTGCAGGAGAAAGCATGAAATACCAGATAACAGCATCCAGGCTTTAGTAACTGCCTTTCTCTATTTCATTTACCTACATATAAACCCAATGAGGTGCATCACGAATGTATGTGGGGCAGCTTTACAACCCCAGAGATCAAGTGGCGAGTGAGGGCACAGGTATGCTCATTAGGCAGGAGATGTACCGGCACTGTCCTCTGCTGGCACAGAAGTTCCAACCGCCTGCAGGGCTGGTAGCAGCTTTGCAATTGCAACCTAAGCTGCTGTTTTGGGACAACACATACTTAACTTTGCTGATTTAAAAGTCCCCAGCAGGACACAGATGGAAATACTTCAGCTAGAAACAAAGGGAATAATGCGGCTCGCTAAACGCGGACTGCTCTCAGAACTTGCCAGCATACTTAGACTCTACCTCCTCTCCTAGGTTTCTGCTCTAAGACATTATCTCCCCTCCAAAATCTTAGGATCTCTGGTTATCTCTATACATTCATAATAACAAATGCCCAGGACACCCCATGAATAAGATAATTACCTTTTAGAAATACATACAACAGACTTACTAAGTGATGTCCTCCAACTCCTCCTACAAATAGCTGCAAGATTGCATCAGCATTTTCTGCTAATAATTACTGCTTATTTCTGGTCTCTGCACCCGAAAATGGCAGCAGTTACAAGCAGCGTACGCAACAGATGAGAGCTGGATGGAGTGGCTGACTCAGTAGTTGGGCTGTATCCGTGTAAAAGTCGTGTTAGGTTACAGGGTAACACTCATACTGGTGTCTGGGAGGGGTAAAAATACCCACACGGAGGAACAGCCCTGGAATTACTCAAGGATTTCTCAATGCCTCAGGAGCAAGACTGTCAAGGGTGTATGGGGGGGGAATTATTATTTGTAAGAGATGTGAAAAGCTGAAGTGCTGTTGATTATAATTAGGCAGTAATCTGAAACTTGCCTGCACCATGCAGCACACAGGAGACAAGACAATTAGCATTTAATTAGGAGCTTTGCTCACTTTCTTCTACCCACTTTGATAGCTAAAATGATTCCCTTAGAGTATCTCTCGCTAGTCTTTTGTTCCATTTCCTTCCATAGCATTTCCTTTTTCCCAGATTTGGGTGACTTTCCTTGTTGTTTGTTTTTAATACAAATTAAATGAATTTGTTACCTAATATTCATGATTTGACAGCAAAGCCAAATGGATTTATTCAGACTGAAATACTCCTCTGTACACAGATAAGTAACACATTTCCACAAAGCCCAGGCTATGCAAACACACAAGGACGTGCATGCGAACACATGCCGTCCCGTTAAAACCAGTGTGATTATTCCTGCCTTTTAACGTCAAACACATTTGACCTAGGAGTCCAGCACTTCTTCATTAGGCAAAAACTCCTCAGACCCAGTGTAAAATGGCATCAAGTAGCTTCAATGGCAGACTGGGACATGGGTTGAAAGGTTGGGCAGGGAATAAATCGTGATCATGAAGAACGTTTCAGCCAAGTTGAAGTCATACATTCTTCCCACCCACAAAGCTGAAAAGCTGCCCTTGGAGCAGAGCAGATGTTGCAAAGCTGTATTCCCCCGGGGAACCCTAAGGAAGGCCACACACAAGTTTCCTAAGTTCTAAGTTCTCTCTTTCCACATTTCACAGACCTGCAGTGACAGTTCTCGTAACAGGAACCTCCAGCTTTAGCTCACCACTGCTCATAGGAAGGTACAACAGGAGAAATCTGAACCAGCTGATTCACAAGGAAATCTTATCTGGCATGTGAATGATAACTATCTTACGCAAGGGATATCCTGGGCATTTTTGTGCATAAAGATACCTGGATCCTAGGAACCTGGAGGAGAGATGGCATGAGAAAGGCTTTAAAGCAATACGTAAGCTTTGAGCAGGGACTGTCTCCTGAGACCTTCTCCTGTTCAGGTTAGAGGAACAGGCTCAAGCAAAACCAGTAGTTCAGTGACTCTGGATCCAAGAGCACTAACTGAGGGCAATATCAGACCACAGTCTCCTGTGAGGGCACAGAGAGAACAAGTAGCACGTGCAGAAGAACACAGCATGTCTACAGTTAACCATACAAAGGAAGCGAAAACCTTTCTTTGAAGACTCCTTTCATTTTCCTTCGATCTTCCTCTCTGCTCTTCCTTGAGAATTCAAGATCAGACTATTGGGGTCTTACACTCAGCTCCCCATAACTAACAAATTCCCTGGATTGATCCAAAGAGCATAATTTTTTGGGTTCCCAAATAATACAGTTTCTATTCAGCAAAGTACATAGAATCATAGAATAGTCAGGGTTGGAAAGGACCTTAAGATCATCCAGTTCCAACCCCCCTGCCATGGGCAAGGACACCTCGCACTAAACCATGGCACCCAAGGCTCTGTCCAACCTGGCCTTGAACACTGCCAGGGATGAAGCATTCACAACCTCCCTGGGCAACCCATTCCAGTGCCTCACCACCCTTACAGGAAATAATTTCCTCCTTATATCCAATCTAAACTTCCTCTGTTTAAGTTTTAACCCATTACCCCTTGTCCTATCACTACAGTCCCTAATGAAGAGTCCATCCCCAGCACCCCTATAGGCCCCCTTCATGCCACCATTCTCGAACAACCCAGACCTTCTCAATAAATACAGCATCAGCTGGATGCAGACAGTCCTTTATAAAGCATACCCTCTGTAGGAGAGCTGAACTTGGTCTCATTCACAAATGTAGACAGATCAGAAGGCTGTGGATAATCCTGCTTATCCGTGTTCAGGTCCACGGTCATGCAGGTCCACTTCTGGCTGGTCACTGAAGATGCCAGCTTCTCCTCATCTGTCGCATGAACCACTGTGGATATGACGGGAGGTGTTTCTGGAGTAGGCAGTGGAGTGGGATCCTGCAGAAAGCAAGTGCCAATTAATTCTATTACCTTTTATTAATGTGTTGAACTCTCAGAATCCCTTTGCCTGACCACAATCATCTTTTTAATTCCATACTCTTTGCTGCAGCTCTGTATATCTAATACTTAACAGAAAATATGCAAGTACTTCATTTGGAACTCTACTAGCAGCAAGTTTTCCAAGCATAACTAAACTCTTTGATGATACACACTTGCATTGCAAAGGTTCCTTGAGAACAGGGAAGAAAGAGAAACCAGAGCTGTTTAAAGCTGTTAGGTGCTTGACATAAGTGGCACACATCACCCATGACTGAAGTCTTTGACTGCCAAAACTGACTTTTTAGGCTTCCCTCACAGGGGCAAACCTTCACAGGTCTGCGAGGTCACAAGCCCTTTCTTCACTTCTGCGCTGCCGAGCAGCACAAAGAAAAGCATAACAGGATAGATGGATAACAGGAAGATGAACAGCAGCATGGAAGGAGCTGTGGCACATCAAAGCAGTGAGGCCTTTGTAAGGCAGAACAGCTTTTGTTAACTTCTCTTCCAAGAAAACCACCTGCAGGTAGTTTACAACAAGGAATAAAACCATCCAAGCACACGTTCCTGGTGGATCAGCCCACTTGGTTTATTTCTATTTCCCATCCAGCCCACCAATTTGAAGCATTTAGTTTCTTACTTTCTGATGTAAAAGTTCCAGGATTCAGAGCTATGTCTGTTTTTCAGACAACTGAAGATATTTATTCATATCATCACTCTATCGTAACATAGGGCCTTCTGAAGTGTATTTACTAATACTCTAACTGGAATTCCCAGGGCAAATATTAGATCTAATATACATCGTACACACAATTCTAGAGACTAAAATGCTAATACCTTATGATTATAGCCCAATGCGCTATACTTGAACATTAAAATGCTCATATTCTTGACAAAAGACTTTTCTATTATTAAATGCAAAACTCTACAATTAAATAAATCAAGTTTCCCTTTATTTACCCTACAAGAACACACATTACATGCATCAGAATAAGGCAGTGCTTTACCTGAGAAGGAGGATCAGATAGTGGGGATCTTTTTGGTGATTTTTTCACCCTAAATGTATCACTGAAAATAAAGTTAAAACCGTTAATATGGTAACACCAGCGGGAATCAGGTCATTTCACACTCAGCACGAGAGCCACAGACAATGCAACCTCTATAAGCCCATCTGCTTTAAAATCCCATCCATTAGGCAGCAGCAGCACAGAGAAACATGCCACAGGTACATATTATTGTCATGCATTTGGAACAGGCCTCCATTCCCCAGAAGCTGAGAAAAGCAGGATTGCCATATTTTTCATGCTAAGCACCGACACATTTACAGAACAGACTTGCTGCTTGATTGCAATTCAAATCCCTGCTCCAGCACAGACATCCTCAGCGCCCTTAAGCAAGTTATTTAGCTTCTGTCTGCTTCAGTTTCCCATCTGAAAATTAGGTCTAAAGCACATCTTAACCTAAGAAATACAGTTGTGATGAAGTTGAGCAGTTAGTATCAATGATCCCATAAACCGCTGAGAAAAAAATTGGAATGTTCTGGATGCACTGCATGAAACCAGCCAAGGGAGATGCTGTTCTGATCAGAACAAAGCTCTATCGTTATAAATGTGCACAACAGAGCCTTTTTAAAACAAATACAACAACAAATATGGCAATTTTGCTTCCAGTTCCCTTGACAGCTCAACGTGCAGACTGGGAGCACAGACACTGGAGCCCTTCAAACCCCACAGGTTTCAATCAGGCAAAAGGAATGAACATACATTATGTCCTGGTGTATAATTATGAATTTTGCCTTTATGCTCATTCACAATTGGCTTAAAATATTTTCTAACCAGGAAATAAACCAGTTATCTGCTTCTTCTTTTGATGCATTTTGCCAGAGTTATTTAGATACATTTTATGTTACTAACTAGGAAAAGGGAGTAAAATATCACAGCAAACTCACTGATAAAGACTTTATGTTTGAACTGAGATGCAGTGGCAAAAATTTCTGCCCACCAGCCTATGCCTGGTCAATGACAGCAAGATCAACACTAGAAATGATAATGGCGGGTTTCAATCAGCAGAGAGTAAATCAATACCACATCTAAAGGGGAGAATAAATTGGACAGCGCAATATTGGTGTGTTCAATGCTACTCATTATCCAGTTTTGATGCTAGAATTATTCTTTATTATTCCTTTAATCAGGAGAAACAGTTTATACAGTATTTACAAAAGACCAATTGTACAGGGATGTTGTACAATGGTAGAAATACAACTATCATATTTTAGCTAAAGATACAAAATCTATACAGTTCTTAAAAGAGGACCTTCTTTGACAGACAAACAGATAAAGAGCCAATAGCTTCCTCAAAATCATTCACAGCCAGGCATCTTACTGAAAACAGCTTTCACATGTGCCAGTGAAAAGGAATAGTTAACATAAAAGCTTCATGCTCAATAGCAACTGATCATGCTGCAAATTAAATAAGTAAAATTAAAAAGCCCATAAATCAAAGAGGAAACTTGAATTGTTAGCTTAGAATTACTTACAACAGAGAACATACAGACATCACATCTTCTACCATCCTAAGACAAATAAGACAAAGAAAAGAGAGACAGACAGAAGGAACTGACAAAAAAGATAAACCTACAAATACTTGGTTAATGTTAATGTGTTAAGGCAATCTGATCATGCATATTTTCTACCTGTATAACCTTAACCTCTACTTTTATTGTGAAATACATGGGGAGAAAAAAAACATTCAAGTCCTTCATTGTTCCCAAATTCAATGTTACACTTTTGACCCGCTTTCATCTTACAAAGCACATTATTCAAAGCTGTCGCCTCCAAGTTCCTTTCAACATACTAACCATCCCTGCCTTCCCTGATGGAAGCCACCTGCTTTCATTTCAAACCACAGTATTTGTTATCATAAGGGATGTAGAACTATTTTTCAATGGTAGCTAAGCTTAAGGAAAGCACATAGTTAGGCAAGGGCTTCTTCATGCTTGCTGATTTGTTATGACAGTACAGATAAAGCTACTTGACCACTTCAAATCTGATTCAAGAAAGAAAAAGACATTTCAAAGAATCATAGAATCCCAGACTGGTTTGTATTGGAAGGGACCTTAAAGCTCACCCAGCTCCAACCCCTGCCATGGGCAGGGACACCTTCCACTAGAGCAGCTTGCTCTAAGCCCCTGTGTCCAACCTGGCCTTGAACACTGCCAGGGATGGGGCAGCCACAGCTTCTCTGGGCACCCTGTGCCAGCGCCTCAGCACCCTCACAGGGAAGAGCTTCTGCCTAAGAGCTCAGCTCAGTCTCCCCTTGGGCAGGTTCAAGCCATTCCCCTTGGCCTGTCCCTACTTGCTCTTATAAAAATTTCTTTAAACCCCATCTATTTTAGCTCTCACTGAATCCTAACGGTGTGCTGTGACAGAACAAATGGATTGCTTCAAAGCCAGAAGCAAACCTTGTCAAACAGTTAAGGCTAAGAAAAGTTTTCTTCTACTTATAAGCTTGGCAGCTTCTGTTCAGTTCTTCTCACGTGCAAAGCTCTTGAAAGCTGGCACCTTGTGCTTCTAAACACAGCCTCCAGTCATCCAGCAGCTTCGAGAGCAACGTCTATACAAGTCACTATTTTTACCCTTCACTATAAACAGGCGCTCAGGAGGCATCAGCTGCTCTTTGTTCAGAATCATCTGAGCAACATGATCTATCTCAGAGCAGCTCAGCACTTAGGTATACAGCTAGAGAGTAATTTGTGTTGAGCTGTTCTCTTCGAAAAACCTCATCTTTTCACATGGAGGTCAATGCTTAAACTGCTGCAGGTTGCATTCAAGAATAAAACCTGGTTATTTTTCTTGATTTAACACAGGTAAGACCTAGCATATGTCACAGAATCCAAACAGTAAAAACTTAGCATTGCTATTCTCATTATTTATGCCTGGCTTCTTTGCCTCCTACAGCTCTGGTCTAGGAATTGCTGTATTTCCATATGAGACACAGATTTTCAAACTGGTCCACAGCGTTTTCTTTCTGCACCTCCCAACCATACTAATAAAAACTCCTGGCTTTGTAAATTTAGGTTTTAAGTTCCCTTAATCAGGGTTTAGGAGTCCTGGTGTATTACAGTTCCATTTCCTAATTCAAACACCTTCCTTTCTGCCCCCTGGATCTGAAGTGGTTTGCAGTGCCTTCTCTCCCCTGTCCTACCATGGGAGCATTGCCAAGGGTCTTCCACCCCAACTCCCTGCCTGGCATGGTGTTCTCCTGCACTGGACCCTCCCCCCCGAGAAGAAATGCTGAGGCCCCTTTTGAAGGAGAAGAGACACCAGAGAGAGGCAAAGATAAATAAAAGCCACTGCTTCCCCTGGCATCCCCCAACATGCTTTAGGGTAATTTCCTTCTAGAACGTATTATGGCTGCAGGCTGCCCTGTGTATTAACATGCAGATTCTCTCCCTTTGAGAAACCACTTGTAGAAGTAGGTTACGGGGCTGCATTAAGCAGACACACAACATGATGCAGTGAAAGCAGTCCCAGGGAAGGGCTGGGAATCCCTGCAAGCCCCCTGACCTAAGACCCTGCAAGCCCTGCTCTAGGGTAATTTCACTTCTTCCACCACAGTAAAGCCCAGCAGTGAGCTTTGTAGAACAGGGTTCTCTCAAGGACAAACGTGTTTTAGCAAACCTCTTGTAAAAACTCATGTTTCCCCTAAATTAACAACTTGGGAATTCATTCTAATGTTCAAAGAGGATGGGGGGACACAAGAAGTTTACACCGAGGGTCTGTCAACTCCCCTGCAGCTACTGGAAGGCACAAGGAGACTTTGGCTGCCTGCAAGTATCAGACCTAAGGACCTGGTCATACTAAAATTACCCTCTCTCCATCTGCTCTTGCCCAGTCAGGATTCAAATAGTTCCTTTCTTGCAGGCAGACTTTGAAGTCTTCTTGGTTTGGAGCAAGCTAGCTTGGAGTGGAGGCTTGAAAAACATGTCAGCCTAGCATGCGTCTCAATTCCTGCCTTAACTTCCACTAAATTTCAGGCATACCTGAAAATCACAGAATCATAGAATAGTTAGGGTTGGAAAGGACCTTAAGATCATCAAGTTCCAACCCCCCTGCCATGGGCAGGGACACCTCACACTAAACCATGCCACCTAAGGTTTCATCCAACCTGGCCTTGAACACTGCCAGGGATGGAGCATTCACAACCTCCCCGGGCAACCCATTCCAGCGCCTCACCACTCTAACAGGAAAGAATTTCTTCCCAATATCCAATCTAAATGAAGAAAAAATCACAAAAACCAACATTCTTCCACAAAAACCAACTCAACCATACTGTGGTCTATACTTCCCCTACGTCAGAAATGCCCCTAGAAAGTTAAAAATGGCACAAGCTTCCTCAAATCTGGCAAGAGAGGTGAATTAGAAGCCTAGAGGTCAGCAAACTGTTCAGAAACAACTGAATAATCTTCACCTCACTCCGTAAAGGAGGTCATATTTTACACAGACTCATAGAATGGTTAGGGTTGGAAAGGACCTTAAGACCATCTAGTTCCAACCCCCCCTGCCATGGGCCAGGACACTAAACTTCTTCCTTATATCCGATCTAAACTTCCCCTGTTTAAGTTTTAACCTTTCACCCCTTGTCCTCAACCATGTTATCATCTTCAAATTGTCAGGCTTTTTACTTTTCTAATTCACATTCTTGTTAGGTAGCTGAAACACACTATAAGGGGACATGCACTGAGATACTTCCTTACACGTATACACAGGATTCCGATTTCAGAGAAATGGGACATAAACTTACTAACTACCAGCTAGAAATAACCATGTCTGAACAGAGAAACCAACAGGCACAGCAACAAGTTAACCATGGAACCAATGCAACTAGCCATTGAGGTTTTTAACCAAATATCTAAACACAGCAAGCTAGAGAATTTATCCTGCAGTTTGTGTCTAAAAGCTGGATGTTTCCGTAACACGTAATACTGATGATTTAAACCCTTCTGCAAACTGTAAGCTCCTTCACAGAAAGGAAATTTTTCACATGATTAGTCTTGTATGTAAAAAACCAGAATCCAATCCTGCATTTTCCTGTTTCAGGTGGTTTTCTTTTAAATGCCATAAGTGACTGCATAAAGCCATCTTCCTGCTGTGTATAATAGATCTGTCATTGCCTTGCTACTTCACATCCCACTCTCAAAAACTACGATTCATAAAATGGTCTTTACTGAAGACTCTGATCATCTTAAACAGTATCAAATCCCCAAGATGAGGTCACAGAAAATTTGGCACAAAACTGATAGAATTAGCAATTGATCCAATTCAGAGTTTAAGGTCCCTTCCAATCCAAACCATTCTATGATTGTATGAAAGATACACTGAGCCACAAGACTTCTAAAATCCAATCTCCAGACCAATGTCTTCATCTGGTCTGATGTTGCCCTGGTTCTCTGCTTTGGTCTGGAAACATCAAGCTATTGAGGAAGGGAATATACAGACCCCCAGCATGAGTCCGCTTGTGTGGCCATCAACACTCAACATCACCTTCCTTTTTCTATTCAAATATAACCAGAGTGTACCTGTGCTAAGGGGGAGGAATATGCTTCTTCTAATCTAGAAATAAGAGTGCCCTTTAACTTACGTTTTTAATGGTGTCTTCTTCTTCTTTGCAGGTTTATTCAAGTTGTCTCCTTCTGTTCCATTTGTTTCATTGGCACTGGCTGGTATCTCAAAGGAAGCTGGAGATTTAGAGGGCGAGCTGGCTATCTTAGAAGAAGACTTGAAAGGGTCAATAGAGTCCTCGCACATGTCTGGCTCAAAACTGTACGTTTGCTGAGGCAGTTTGGGTGATTCTTGCATTTTTGTACTAGATGAGAAAGGGTTAAAATTGGGATCATCCCACTTGTCAATATCAAAAGTGTAAGAGCCTTTTGTGATAGGGATTTCGTTTGGATCAGTGGGTGACTTAGTTGGTGTGGTAGGAGCATTGTCAAGCTTTTCCACTGACTTTTTAGTCTTTGGCCTCCTTAGTGGCATTTTAGCACCAGGCTTTTTACCTGCTTTTTTGGGAGGAGGAGTACTCTCCTGCTGGTCTTCACTCACCCCTTTCTCTTCAGAGTAATCAAACTCCAGCCTCACTGCAACACCTTTGACTGGAGGGTCTTCTTGTCCTCCAGTATCTGGTGGAGTCACCTCCTCAGCCTCCGGTGCCGTTGTAAGAGGTAGTGGTTTCTTATTGGCAGGGGGAGAGTTTTGTACCTTGCTGCCTCCAGTGCTAAATGCACTAATCCCTTCCAAACTGTCTGGATCCACAGGGTGGGATCCTTCAGGCACAGGTGGAGCCTCCTGTTTCTCAGCAGAGATTTTAGAAGGTTCAGTACATTCAGGCCTTACTGAATCAGCCTTAGCTTCAGATGCTGTTTTATCCTCACCTGGGTCACAGTCAGCTTGGCCAAGGTCAGGTGGTTCTTGAGGTGTTTCCTTCACCAGAGGAGCATCCAGAGGTTTTTTGGCTGGCTGCTTCTTTTTTAAGGAAGCTGGTCTGGATTTCTTTGTTCTCTTAAGGGTACTAGAAGCACTGCTTGAACCAGTACCATACACATCTGCTGCCGGTGCTAATGTCTCACTGTTGCCAAGATAAGATGCTCCATCAAAATCACTAGCTTGCAAGCTAAGAGATCGAGACAACGTAGATTTGGAAACTGGGAGTGAATCAGTAGATTTTCTTCGCACATTTGCTTTGGGGTCACGATTCTTTGATTCTGGAGAGCTTGGTCCTAAGGCATGGAGAGAATCAACCAACTCAATGTTATCGAAGTCCAAGTTGTAAGTTCCACTGCTGGCTATTGGCTTGTCCTCATCGAAGACGGTGGAAAAAGAGTGGGAAGGGGGACGGAAAGGGCTTTCTTCAACTGATTCACTGTGTGACACATCAGTTACAGGTACAGTTTCTGAACATGATCCTGTGGAAATAAACAGAAAACTGTGAATTTTAAACACGTTTTTAAAACTGGAGCTTAGTAAGTTTTACTAAAATCTAATATTACTACAAGTAAAAAGGAAAAAAAGGGTTAAAATCATACAAATGGACTAAGCAATGATTACAGGACACACAAACTAAGGTGACGTTTCCAACATATGAACTAGATGAAGGGAAAAAGTAGTTCTGTTCTCCCCAGAAAAGGATTCAAGGCAAGTTTCATGGAAACACAAAATATGCATCTGCAACAGCCTCTACAGCATCTCTGCTAAACTAATTATCAATTAGTTAAAGAGATGGGGATTACCATAACATGCTAAATATGCCAAATACCAGAAAAAATTAATATCAAGCAATTTATTACTCACATTTTCTGCTGTTACAAAGAGTTCTCACAACTGTGCCAGAGCTCTAATGCAGTACATTCCCTGTAAATCAACGGGTGCTTCAGCAACTACATGTTGATCTTAAGATTTGTTTCCCATGTGCTATTTTCACCAGTTTTCCCAGAGGAACATGGCTTCCTCTCCACAACCCATCAATGCTGCTCCCAAGGAGTCAATACACTCTACTTAGCCCTCATCATTCCAAGCTCATAATGAGACATGACTCATTGAGAACTTCACATGAAATAAATGATGGTAACGGTAAAAAAAGTCAATTAGACTTTTTTTTTTAGTCAATTAGTACCGTAGAAAGGGTCTCAATTTAAAATCTTCCTTTAAGAAGACCACAGGAAGCTCCCTCCAGATATTTATAACAGATTTCTCCAAGTGTAGTTCTAACTCACTGGTGAAAGGAATTTTTTATAGAGGGAATTACATGCTGAAACTGTTAATTCAAGCAGCTTTTCATTGTAATTAAAGGTCTGCTTGGTGAATGGGATCATAAAATTATTTACAGGAGCCTCCTGACTTGGGATATAACAAGTATATTGAAAAAAGTAGAAAAAGATACAATGCATATAAAAAAAGTAACAGAAAATATACAGGTAGGAAAGGATTAAGATTATGGTCTTTGCTGCCTTCCAGCTCATTAAAGTTGACTGATCAAGTGTTTTATAAGCTCTGAACGTGGTTTCCTCCTGTCACTACTACTATCTGAACGTCACACAGTCATCTCTGTTTTTGTGTGTGACCCAGTCAGAGTATAAGAGATGTGGGAACTCTCTCTCTAGCTCATAGTTCAAGCTGGAGAGCTCAAGCCAGCTCCTCTGAGCTCTTACTCCTGCCCCCTGGAGCAAAATGCCCCCCTGTTTCCTACTGAAGCAACACAGCATTCTTCATGTTGTCATTTTTATAAATTATGCAATTATAAAGAAAATCAGCCAAACAAAACTGAATGCTTTGCTTATCCTTAAATGATTTCAGGGAAATTTCTATGCATCTTTTTCTTTCCAGTTCTGACATGTTTTGCAGAATAATTCCCATTTTGCCCAACTATCTTCATCAACATTGTTCATAAAAGCTTTACAGTCAATCACTGATTTTAGTCAGAAGCCATGAATGGATTAAGAACAGGAAAGAAACCACGTTTTTCCTTTGTTTCAGAAGAAATTATGTCTCCATAGAGATTGCAAGGATTATTATTTATGGACGTAGAGGACAGAGAGGATTTAAGGAAATCGGACACAATTCCCAAAGCAACACCTTCAAGCAGTTGAATGTATTTCCAGAGACTGTCAAAGAATGACAGCTACACAATTTCTCTTTTAAGACCGTGGAAGTTTACTAAGTCACATCAATTAAAATGATCTTTTAATGTGCTTTTTTCTGCTAAATGAATGCCAAAAAATGTGGCAGGACTTCACGAGAGTTTCTTTTTCTCCTTAATTACCACTGGGTCAAGCTTGGGTTTAGCCAGGCTGGGAGGACATTAATTAGACTTGATTTGGCAGCTGAGCTGGTGCTCACTTCCCACACACATCACTTTCTGACACTGACAGGTCTTCTACAAGGGGGCTGCTCAAAGAGTGTCATAAAACTCCAGCATTAGGATAATCTTACATTGTACAATGAAATGGGAATGGAAGGTGTTTTACAGGAGTACATGACAATAAACACTGGCGTAGCTCTAATACATCGGTGGAGTACAAAAGTAGGTCAGCATGAAATGAAAGGGGGATCTGAACAATAACTTGTCTGCAATTACTCGTTGTTTTCATTCCAGTGCGCACCAAAGGCCTCAACAGGACTGAGGCCCCTCGTTCAAAGTCAGTACAAACACGCATTTAAACAAAGTAAAATCAAACAAACCAAAGCAGTGCCCTGCAGGACTTGGACTGTAAATAACAGGCATGGCAGCGCTGAGGTAGGGAATGCATCACAGCAGCAGAGGCTGCTGTACAAGGCTTTCTAGTTACTCAAGGCAAAGTAGGACTCAAATTTGGTGTGCTCCACATAGTGCAGAGCTTTAATCTTAATTGCTTATTTCACAACTTCCTCCTAATCAAATCCTTTACTTAAGAATACACATTGCTGCAGAGCATCACTTCACTCCCCACAGTGATATTTTTATTGTTTCTTTATGAAACAATATGTGAAATTGGCCCATAAAACACAGCTTTTGGTAGGAGGGAAATGCTGCTGTTAGACTCTTCTGGCATTAAAGCAGAACTGGCTCAGTACTAGTAAGAGCAGCAAGTCTGGTGAGGAAGATATGAATGGTACTCACAACTGCAAAGCAGCACGGCTTTACTACTACAAAGAGGCATGTAGTCCATTCTTCACTGGCATTAACAGCACTGCCATTTGTCCTTTTACATCACAGTTTTTGAGCTATTTAAAAATATTTTTGTCTTTAAATTATAATAAATTTCCTTAATGGTGGAGTGCAGAGATATTGTTCAAGTATCTCTAACACAAGGGGAAATCCAAGAGGCTTGAAAATGGAAGCTGCTCCGAGGTCTCCCCTTAAGGAGCCTTCTCTTCTCCAGGCTGAACCAGCCCAGCTCTCTCAGCCTGTCAAGAGAAGCTTCTGAATTTACAAAATCATTTAGTAGTGCTTTGTAAAACACTCCTTTAAAAATACTTCTGTCATTTATTCTGAAAGAAAACTGCCATATAAAGGTTATTTTCAATTCTTCTCTGTCAGGATTCAAGAGCATAAACACTGAAGAAAGATTTCCATACCAAAAAATCAGTTTGTTTATGTCTCGATCATCATCTCTCTCTGTTGGAAAGCCTGACCTCATTTTCCATTGGCACAAGAAGGACTGAACATAGTCCCCTGTATCCTGACTAGCAGGCTGTAATGCATAGAGGGGACTCCAGCTTTCACATCTCCCCTGTGTATACAACCTGAATTCATTAATCAATTGGATAAGGTGTTAGGGGGAAAGAGGCAAAAGAGATGCCCCTGCTTAGGCAGGAATTCCTGGCTAGAAACAGGGAATATTTGGGAGAAAGGGCATGGGGCACTTTCTGGTGCTCAGATAGCTGGAACAAGGAACAGAAGAGACTGCTATGAGAAGCTAAGACAGACAATGATAGTTTAAAATACCACCAAAATATTAATAATACCTAAAAAAACCCTCAAAGTCATTTGTCTTAAGAATATAACCCACATTCCCACAACTAACAAACAAGTTATGAAGGAATGGAAGGCACTAGTGACACTTTGGGGTTCAGAGGCAGCTTCTATATATGCTCCGTTACTCATCTTCCCCTCCAGACTTGCCTACAGACCAAGTCCCCCCTCCTGCTCTGCTGCTGCTGGACTGGAGCCATGCAGCAGGTTTTACCCCACCAGGAGCTGGCACAGCCCCAGGATGAGCCTAGCTGTATTTCCCTTTCATCATATTTACTAAGCCTGTGTTGAAGACAACCTAATTAAAAACTCTTCTCTTGCCTTTCCAGCAGTGGGGTCCAGCTGCTGCGTTAATGATATTGCACAGCACAACTGCAGCCGTCTGCATGAGTAATTATTATCAGATATAGATGAAACAACCCTTTAAACACTTCCTATGGTCCCTCCTTCCACGCAAACACGCTCTCTGTCACCAGCCCCATGCAGAAGACAGAGCCATGTAGCTGGTGAACCAGAAACCCAGCTGGACATCCCTGCCTCTCCCTGTGTGTGCCAGGCTCTCCAGTTGCCCATATTCCTAACTCTTCTTTTATTAAACCCTATTTATTTAGCTGTATGGTATCAATGAGGAACTTTACTCCCACTACCCATAACCACAAGGAGGGGACTTATTCTCTCTGTGTGCAGCCACACATATAACCTATGAGGTAAATAAACTACAAGATAACTGCCACTCGAGCAGCTTATCAAGCAGAAACTGCTTAATTCTTTCCTTGAAGAAGCATGCAAACACCTAAGCTATAGTGTTAGTACCAGTCATTTCTTCCCAATATTTCCCAAATGAATGCTTTGTGTTGCACTCCTACAGCTGAATTTCTTCTGTATTACTTGACTTCTTTCCCTCAAGTCACCCTGTTGTATAACTGCATTTTGCAACGCTGAACATAGCTCAGTTTGTGGCAATTGGCCTCCCATGGACATACCTTATTTCCAAGTGAAATGTTTTCATCTCTGCCACGCAGTGGCCTTCAGTATAGCTCACATCAGCTAAGAACAGATATATTCAGTTCCCTACCTTTGTCCAGAAATAGGTCAAAGAAAGGAGGGGAGATATGGGATATAGGGAGACAAGAGGTACGTGTGCCAGGGAAGCACATGTGTAATCAAGGGTTTAAGGATAATCTATTGCAGTAATTAAAACCACACTCCAGTCCTGTTTAGCATATGCGCTCTTTTGTTCTCTTAGCGCTTATTTTGTGATCATTAGATTGCAAAAGATTAGGAAAGGGAAAGAAGATGGAGAATGAGAAATGCTGACGCAATGAAGAGGGAACTGCAGCAGCAAGAAGGAAGTGTCAGGATGTCTCAGTATTTAATGCCTGTTTGTGGAGCCAGCTTGTTGAAGATCTTTCCAGCTTCTTATAAACTTGTCTCATAAATCATGCTCTTAAAATGGGTTCCTCAATGCATAACTCCCAGAGATGCTTTAGGTGGCTCAAGACACTTGCAACGCTTGTTTGTCCTGAAGGTTTCAATCAAAGCTGGACAGCCTTTATAACACACACACACCAGCCCTGGACATTGCTCAGCTGCTTCTGGAGTGGAAATGGAAGCGTTAAAACGCGACCTGGCAGCGCTGTACAACTTCCCAAATGAAACACAAGCAAGCTTCAGTCTGCTGGGAGGAAAATTACCTTTATAGGATTTAGCCAGGTGGTCATTGACTTTCGGATAGGAAAGAAGACAGCACAATGGGGAACTCGATGTTAAACTGCTGAGCTGTCATCTGACAGCCCAAACAAAACTGGTTTGGGCTAAGGGAGTGCTTTCTACTCCCTCATATTCCATTACTCAATTTGGAGAACAAAGAATACTTTTTTGGGGAAAGGATTTCTTTGGGTTTTTAAACATGATATTCACATTTGAAAGGTCATTTTCCCAGTGTGTACCAATTTTATGTACGTATATTATATGCATATTCACACATACTCCCACGTTCCTCCTATAAATCTAATATCAATATTTCTATCATTCTAATGGGCTTTTTGTTCATCTTCTGCTTCAGGTGACAATGCATTTGAAAATAACATTATTAACTGTGCTAGTTAACAGTGCTCACCCAGATACCTCCATCTGTAGCTCATATCTCTTTTTTTCTACTCATCTGACTCTGTAAAGATCCTATGGACTGAAGTGTGATTCAAAAGGAAGAAACATTTTTCTACAAAGTGCCCTTTTTCTTTAATACCTGTCAAATGGAGAGATTCTTTATCCCAGGAGGTGACAGGGTTGTTCCTCACAGCATGGATAATGCCCAGCATACACTACCTAATCCTCTAGAAGATATTTTATCAGCATCAGTCCTTTGCCTGTGCTCCCACAAACACCTCCCTGCACCTTCGCCCACCTCAGTAACCTGTCCCATACACTACACGCTCCTTACCTGTGTCTTCCAAGGGCAGCTGGGGCTTGAGTTCTTGTTCTGCTATGTCAGCTACAACTGCTGCTGCTTCAGGGGGTGGCTGTGGAGGTGACGGTGGTGCCTTTACCGGTGTAGTGGACTCCGGGGTCTCAAATGCTTCTTCAGAGTCCGAGCTCCTGGGGAAAGGCAAATGAGAGACTCATGAGCAGGGTGAAGATGAATGTTCATCACACTTACAAATGCAGGGCTGTCCAGCGGATGGCACAGACCTCAGCTATCAGGCTAGTTCTGCATTTCCCAAAGGAGATTTCACGTTGCAGTATGGCTTCCAGAGCAGAGTATCATGGCTATCACCTTCCTCATATACCAGTATTTATGTCGTGTTGCAAAAGGGAACACACACTTGGAAATAAATCTGTTCTGCAAGCCTGATTTCCAGTGTGAAGGTGGCTCAACCACACAGACACCACCACCAACTGCCCTGTGGTACTGTCCACAACTTCCCCTGGCACAAAAAGAAGAGAATATCACAGGTTCATCAAAACCCCCATCCAAAATAGCATCACATTTCTGTGTGTGCTCCTACAGGTGAGAAAGCAAACATGGAGATACCTGAGGTGCAGCAAATCCTTGTGCATTCTTCCCCATGGAAATACCGCATTCTATTTTTAGCAGTATTTTACCATAGCCCTTCTCAAACAGTAATTGTATGGCTTTGTTACACAAGGTGAGACAACCTGTAAAATGCACAGAGCCCTGGTATCATCAATAACCCTTTTGTAGCACTGTGTGCTCACAAAGGCACAAACCCCATAGGGACCGCAATAGGTTGGTGAAAACCCAGCAAGGAAACAGCAGCACAGAAAATGGAGCCATTCAAATGAAATACAAGGTTGAGAGGAAGCAACTATACAAAACGATGGGTAACCTAAACATTAAGTGAACACTGAAACCATACAAGGACAAAGCATTTACTCTTACTGAAGAGCAGTATTAGAAAATGTACTTCTACATCTGAAAGTCATAGAATCATAGAACACTTTGCATTGGAAGGGCCCTTAAATCTCATCCATCTCCAACCCCTGCCATGGCCAGGGACACCTTCCACTAGAGCAGCTTGCTCCAAGCCCCTGTGTCCAACCTGGCCTTGAACACTGCCAGGGATGGGGCAGCCACAGCTTCTCTGGGCACCCTGTGCCAGCGCCTCAGCACCCTCACACGGAAGAAAACTATTGACCTTATTTGTTCTTAAATGAAACTAAGACCAAATTTTAGCTTTTAAACATTTCTTCTTGAAGCCTATTTTTGGGAGCAAGCAGTGCAGTAACAATGGTATCATATTCAATATGAGCTGAACATATAGTGAGTATACATTCAATCAGTTTGTCAACTGGGTGCAGACTTTTACTACAGGTGTGTAACAGAGTGAATTGAACACGGCAGTGCCCCAAAGGACAGGACTGATTTGCTTATTTCCAGCAATTCTGTGCATGGCTGCAAGTCTCCACTGCCCCAGCACAAAGGGGACAAAATCTGCCATGAAATGAAAAGCCATTTCATCCCCCAGCAGCACTGTCTGAGCCATCCTGAATCAGGGACTCCTCTCCTTCTGTTCAAGTTAAAAGATAACTCTGAGCTGACAGACTCCGCTTGGTTTCCTGAAGCTCATGGTTATTTTAAGCAGCAGAAGCACAAGTACAGGGTTTGCATTTGATTACACTTGCCTAAATCGACCTTAGCACGAAGCAAGCTGGGGAAGAAAAGACCTTGGTGTCACCCCTGACAGCTTGAGGAGCACAGTGGACGTGATTCTTACTGCTGCCTCTGCAAACTCCCAGTGAGAGCTCCCACCTCTTCACACATCATCAGGGCACACACTGCAACCCAGCCCTGAGCCCTGTCTCATCACCTCTGCTCCTGTGCAAAGCAAAAGGATTCCTACCAGCAAATAGCTTTGGATGTTTGCTTTACTTGGGGATACTGGGGGCTTTTCTTCTCACCAAACGTATGACAAAGTACCTCCTGTATGAAGGGAGGCTAAAAAAGCTGCGGCTGTTCAGCCTGGAGAACAGAAGCTGCATGGAGATCTCAGAGAAGCTTCAATGCCTGAAGGGGGCTACAGGGATGCTGGAGAGGGACTCTTCATCAGGGACTGCACTGATAGGACAAGGGGTGATGGGCTCAAACTGAAACAGGGGGGATTTAAGTTGGACATAGGGCAGAAGCTCTTCCCTGTGAGGGTGCTGAGGCGCAGACACAGGGTGCCCAGAGAAGCTGTGGCTGCCCCATCCCTGGCAGTGCTCAAGGCCAGGTTGGACACAGGGGCTTGGAGCAAGCTGCTCTAGTGGAAGGTGTCCCTGCCCGTGGCAGGGGATGAGACTGGATGAGCTTTAAGGTCCCTTCCAACCCAGACCAGTCTGGGATTGTGTGATTCTATGTCACTGGAGGACCTGTTCAGAAACAGCGTGTCTGGCTTTCGATTACATCTGTTGCTGCAGCTCCTCAAAATACCATCTTTGTGTCATTGTTTCAACCATAACGTTCAGCAGGTCCCAGAACAATCAAATTGGAAGAAGCAGCCTGCAGCATTTTCAATTATATCCTTTCAAAGATGCACCGTGGTTGAAGCTCTATATATTTTAAGTTAGGAACAGCTACAAATAAAAAGCTTCTGTAAACAAAGCTGCACAGCAGGTATTCAACAAAATAATGCTTTCTCCTCCTTCCAGAGCTGGTTCAGGAAACGTCCAAGTTAGAGAATCAAAGAAAACCGGGGTTGTGTGATATTTTCCCAGTAAAGAAATGTTTCTTGTGTCATAAAAATAAACCTAGAAAGTTATCATCTAAACCAGCAAAACAAAAGGTAATTCATACCGCTCAGGCGTTCACATAAGGCGTCATTGTGCTATACTTAGTTAATGTTTTACTCTCTTCATTTTGAACTCAAAGTGTTGCTCTGTAATACTAAAACAATAATGTTTAGACTCCTTTGTTCCAACCTGCCTGTATATAGCAGAGGTTACTCACAGTAAATATCTAAATATATGAAATATAAAGGAAAGGGGGAAAAAAACTCTGTTTTCATGTCCTATTCCTATTTGCAACTGCTTTGTTAAACTGCCTTGATAGAGCAGTCCTCCTTTATGCAAAGGATGGAAAGACTGCACACGTTTATCTCCCTTTTAAACAAGCTACCTTTACTTGCTCTCTTTTTCAGTTGAGTTGGGCATAAGCATTTGAAGTAAAGAGAAATGTCTGTTCTTTTTTGCTCACTGTATGAGCTTCCCCTCTGGAGAACCTCCTGAGTCCATGCCCAGATTGCTGTGGTGCCTGAGCTCCAGCACACGGCTTCATTTGGCTAATATTTAATAATTCCCCAAAGACTCTGATTAAACACTCCTAATTTTCAGCAGCACCCCTCTATAAGCAGCACTGTAATCAAGTCAGGCCTGCCTTAACCATAACCCAAATGCTGCTGAATTTGTTAGGGGTAGCAACTGTGCTGGCAAAATATGGTATTTAACAAAGAAATAGAAAGGGAAGCTCAATAATAGACCAACATTGTCATAGCCTGGAATCTGGGAGAGAGCATAAAGCCTGGAAGCACGTACCAGGACTACGCTCCAAGGTTTATGTTACATATATCCTGGAAAAATCAGATCCTGTGTTCTGATTTCCTTAGTGAAAGCACCGATGGTCTCACTTGCGTAGGGTATTTTCTAAAGACTACTTCTAAGACTACTTTAAACTGCAAGAAAAGTTTTTCCCAGAACAACAGGATTTCCTGTGAAAAGGAAACTACATATTTGAGCCAGTTCTATTCATAATGTGTTTTCTCTGAGAAATACAGGGAATACACAGAACAAGAAAGTTGTAAAGTTCATGGGGCAAAACAGATTGCCAACTTGTGATACGCCGTGAGAATCAGCAGCAATTCAAAGCTACGCAAGGAGCAGCCACCACGGATCCAGCTGTTGATCCAGCAGTGGGCACATACTACAGATCCAGCTGTGGGCAGATGATAACAAGGGCTCTCACAAAAGGAAGAGCTCTTGTACCATCTACAGTATTATTCTGAAGCTCCAGCCAAGGATGCAGCAAGTTGAGACAGGAAAGGTGGGTTTTAGAGACTGAGAACTCATCTGATGGCCCCAGCTCATGATGTTGTGGAGGTGGGGATGCATGTGTGGAGTCTGAGTCTGTAGGACCAATCTGTGGGCCAGTGATGGAGTAAAAGCTACAGGAAGGAACACACGTTTATGCATCTCTTCAGCCAGCTTGGGGAATTAGCATGAGCCTGCCTTCATAAAGTGGCACATCTTTCTATTCTCCTCCCCACCACCCCACCCCAGCACAGATATTGGGCCCAAAGATGTTCAGTGTCTTCATAAGCAATCTTGATGATGGAATCATCCAGATCCCTTTATCCCCATCAGTGTTCAAGGTCAGGTTGGACAGGACTTTGAGCAACCTGGTCTAGTGTGAGGTGTCCCTGCCCATGGCAGGGGTGTTGGGAATAGATGACCTTAAGGTCCTTTCTAACCTAAACCATTCTGTGATTCTATCAAATGCAGCCTGATTAAGTTTGTGGACGATACCAAGCTGAGTGAGGAAGTGGATACTTTGGAAGGGAAAGCCACCCTGCAGGATGACTTGGATAGGGTGGAGGAGTGGGCTACCAAGAACCTTATGAAGTTCAACAAGTGCAAGCTCTTACACCTCGGTTAACACAGTCCTGGAGTGCAGCACAAGATGGGATCTACCTGGGGAGAGCAGCTCTGTGGGAAGGGACCTTGAAGTTCTGGTGGACACAAGCTCCACAGGAGTGAATAGTGTGCAGCTGTGGCAAAGAAAGTCAACAGGATGCTGGGGAACATCAACAAGGGCATCACCAGCAGAGAAAGATGTCATTATCCCATGTACTCAGTGCTTGTCAGGCCACAACTGGAATACTGTGTTCAGTTTTAGTCCCTGCTGTACAAAAAAGATGCAGAAAGGCTGGAAAGAGTCAAAGAAGGGCCACAAAGAGAATCAAAGGACTGGGAAGACGTATGTGGAAAGGCTGAGAGAGCTGGGTTTGTTCAGCCTAGAGCAAAGGCAGCTTAAAGGAGATGTTATCACTGCGTTCCAGTATTTAAAGGGTGGCTACACAGAAGATGGAGACTCCCTTTTCCAAGGACTCGCATGGAAAGCATGGTGATGGGCACAAGTTACTCCTGGGGAGATTCCTACTGGACACAGGAGGAAAATTTCTCACAGTGAGAACAATCAGCCATTGGAATAATCTCCTCCCCAAATAATGACCTCCCCAAAGCTGGACATTTTGAAGATGTGGGTGGTCAGAGTGCTGGGACATGCAGCCGGTCATGCTTTGCCTGAAAAGGTTAAACCAGATGATCCCTGCGGTCCCTTCCAACCTGGGATTCTAGGATCCTATGATCTGTATTCTTTGTTTTTTGTAAACAGGCACAAAAGTTATAGATTGTAGAAGCTACAAAATGATTAGTTGGTAGCAATAGAGTACAAAATATTCTTTCAGCCCATCTCTTTCACCTCCCTTCTCAAAAGACAGCCAGTAAACAGCAAATGTAACACACACAGATGGGGGTTGAGAAGCAAGGGAGAGCTGAGAAGCCAAGATCGATACCAGACCAATACAAATCTGGCACCACCGCATCAGCTTGTGGAGCAGGAGCACTCCCACTCTCAGCTGGACACTTTGAGGTCTTGTCCAGCCTGTTCAATAAATCTCCAGAAGAAATACAGACAGGAATCACTAGGGTTGACTTCTCTTCTTCACCTTGCAGAAGTACAGCCTCATAAGTTACACAGGCCTTTTTTGTAAGCCCCAGATGCTTATAATTTTATGTCCTGATTTCAGAGTGAAAAATTGCCCTTTGGTCACTGTAGCTGGAAGCACACAGTGGGCAAGAATGGGATTTCTTCATTCCACATCCACACTGCTTGCCCTCTTTAGCCACCGGAGTGAGGTCATTCCAGTTGTCACTTGGAAACCTGATTCATTAAGTAGTTTACAACAGAGCTGTGGCCTTCAGCAGCATCAGGAACCCTGCCATCTGTCTCAGGTTGTTCTGGTATTCACACTACAGCAGCGCAACCAGCGCGAGTGTGCACATCAGATTTACTTCACAGGAATGAGTCTTTAGACCTCATAGCAGCATTCCAGTATCTGAAGGGGGCTGGGGATGGACTCCTCATTAGGGACTGTAGTGATAGGACAAGGAGTAATGGGTTCAAACTTAAACAGGGGAAGTTTAGATTGAATATAAGGAGGAAATTCTTTCTGGTTAGGGTGGTGAGGCACTGGAATGGGTTGCCCAGGGAGGTTGTGAATGCTCCATCCCTGGCAGCGTTCAAGACCAGGTTGGACGAGGCCTTGGGTGCCATGGTTTAGTGTGAGGTGTCCCTGCCCATGGCAGGGGGGTTGGAACTGAATGAACTTAAGGTCCTTTCCAACCCTAACTATTCTATGATATATAAAATTAATGTAAGAGCAAGGCACTGAAACAAGGGCTGAGGTTCATCAGCATCACTTCCTATGGAGGGACACAGGGGAACAAACCTGGAAGTGGTATGTACCAAGGGACCTCGGCAGGATTTTGTGGAATTATTTCACTTACAGTCAGATCTATAGAGTTTTTATTTACATATAGCTTCAGAAGAACACCCAGAACATAGAATCACAGAACAGTTAGGGTTGGAAAGGACCTTAAGATCATCCAGTTCCAACCCCCTGCCACGGGCAGGGACATCCCATGCCTAGCTACTTCATGGAGCACTGACATATTGATGTGCAATATGGATAGTCTGGAGAGGAATGGGTATGTGGTATCATGAATTTTTCGGGCCAGGAGCTGGAACTGCATTATGGAGAAGAGCTTCCTGTGCTGGGAGTGGGGAATGGGCAATGGAGTCAAAAGAGCAGCTTTCCCCAAGGTGGGGTTGTGAAATCATGAGTAACAGCATAAAGAGCAGCTTAAGGGGAATTTACTTCATCAGAGCTAAGGTGAACACTGCTGTTCACCTGTATTTAAATTTGTATACATTCTTCCAAGCTTTGCACTTGGAAAGAATTGTGTTACATCTGTCTTATTAGTGGAATATGTCTCAGAGTAATTGAGGTCTCTCATACCTGCCACTGATGCCCAGGTAGCAATCCATAAGCTCATCCTTCTCACTGGTACTAAGAAACTCTACCCACTAATTAGAATCCCAGAATCCCAGCCTGGTTTGTATTGGAAGGGACCTTAAAGCTCATCCAGTTACAACCCCTGCCACAGGCAGGGACCCCTTCCACTAGAGCAGCTTGCTCCAAGCCGCTGTGTCCAGCCTGGCCTTGAGCACTGCCAGGGATGGGGCAGCCACAGCTTCTCTGGGCACCCTGTGCCAGCGCCTCAGCACCCTCACAGGGAAGAGCTTCTGCCTAAGAGCTCAGCTCAGTCTCCCCTCTGGCAGGTTCAAGCCATTCCCCTTGGCCTGTCCCTACAGGCCCTTGTCCCAAGCACCTCTCCAGGTTTCCTGCAGCCCCTTTAGGCACTGGAGCTGCTCTAAGGTCTCCCCTTCAGGAGCCTTCTCTTCTCCAGGCTGCCCCAGCCCAGCTCTCTCAGCCTGGCTCCAGAGCAGAGCTGCTCCAGCCCTCGCACCATCTCCATGGCCCTATGGCCATAAAATATCCACTAAATGGATATTTTGTCTTCCTTTCCACCTCATCTTCAGCACAAGGGAAAAGGGCTGCCCAAGCACATCCATCACCTCTCACCATCATCATGGCCACATAAAACCACACTCGAGTTATCCGCAGATGTGTTTCCCTGGGCCTTAAGAGCCCAATGACAAATAAGGGCACATGAGGCATCTGCTCCCAGGAGGCCACCACACAATGCTCAGTTCCCATAATGAGATTTCAGTGCATCAGAGGTACAAGCAGGGCTCTGAGGCAAACACGGATTCCAAAGCCATGCTTTGGAAAGACCCAAATGAGCAAACACTGCTCTGTTGGTACATAAGCACCACCTATGGCAACACCTAAAGGTGACGCACAGATTCCATCAACCTGGCCCTCCAAAGCATCTGTAGCTGTTGTATCGTAAAGGTAAGGTATAAATTTCACATGAGCATGTACTGAACAAGTTATCATATACAGTAAGATGAATCTAAATCAGGGAGGAACAAATCCAAGCCTCTTAAAACGTTCAATTTAGTACTGAAGATGAATTATGATTTTCATTCTTGTAAATCCCATGGGGAGATGAGCTGGAAACAAAAAGGAGGAACAAGTTCTGTAGTCGCACCTCCATCGATCCTTTTCAGAGCCGATCCTCATAAAACCTGCATGAATAATTCAGGTCTGGTTTACTGATGAGATCAGAACCAAGGACGCAGGACATCCTTCCATTACTTCTGAGGTCAATCTGGTTTGCGTGTTACTTAAGCAGGCACATAAACTGCCCCGGGAAGAGCCACACTGGCTGATAGATTTTAATAGACACTCGGTACCATTACAGTTTCTAAAGACAGAGAAGCAAGGCACTCAGAAATGCACATTAATTTCAGTCTAAGCTCTTTCACTGTACACAGTCTGATATAACCTTTTCAGATATCCTAGTGCTATTTTCAATGGTTAAACTGATTTTTCCATATAGTTCTTTAAAAACCCAAAACCAAATAAACAACAACAAAGAGAACACCGAGGCAGGATGTTTCAGCAATACATCTCTCCTGATGAAGATCAATCCTACTCTCAACTCTGCCACTCATCTGCTGCACATACATACTCTTGGTCTGTTCAGTTCTGTCTTACTCACTCAGCCTGGGATCTCTTAATGGCATGAATGGCCTCTTGCTATGGATGTGTGTAGACTCCAGAGTAGGGGAAAAATACTGCTCAGCACATATTACATTTGAGGGTTTTCTCCTTCGTTTATATAAAATTTAATAACTGACAACCTCATAATTCATCTTGTGGCAACACTCACATTGCAGGTGCACAGTACGGTAATACACAGATAAAACCAATCTTTCCTCCTTTCTCCCCCCCTTATTTCTCCCGACTCTTACAAATACAGCTCTGGATCATAACTCAGAATCAGCAATACAGCCTGAATGGTAACTCCTTTCCTGTAGACCCCATTACCCGTTCAGGCCAGCAGCCATTAGCTGACCCAAGGGCCGACTCACAAGTACCACGGATATTCTATAACTACAAGAAAAGGTCATATTTTCATCCCAGCACTAGGTTAGGATCATTTCAAAGATGTGTCTGCTTTGCATGCTATCGTTTTTCTACAGTATTTGCCTACTCAGTGACTTCCACCTAACATGACATCCCACAGTAATTAGCTTCTTTTAACATGGTTGTTACTCGTGTCATTGCTCACCTACATGGCTTGAATATAAAACATCCCTACAGATGTTTTATATTCAATTTTACAGACTTAAAGTCTTAATATTAAACCTGTACAGTGACATACAGAAAGCAGGGATGCGATGGTAGATTCATCAGGTTATTTTGGGTATTAAATATTAATATTTGGTGACTGAATTAGCCTACCTATCACACCCAGCATCCAAGCATCTGCTAAATGTATGGTATTAAAAACCAACAAAAATACAGTGAGAGGCATAACCCTCACAATCAGTACTGCCCCTCTCTAACAAAATACACCACTGAAACGACAAAACTTCTCCACAGAATCCAACAGTACAGAAAACATTTTGCCCAGCATAGAGCAAAGGCAGTAACCTCAGCCCAGCCTATCAAAGCTCAAGGGTAATGACTTCTCAAGGACCACTGAAAGCCATCTGCCTTGCGCCTGTCCTCCCATAGGGAGTGTTCTCAGTGCTGGATCTGATGCTTACATTTAGTCAAGAGCCAGGGGAGGTACAAACGTGTCACTTACATGTTACCAGACTCCATTAACAAGACAGTGCCTTTAGGGACGTATTTCTGACCATTAACTATTAATGGACTTCTCTCGCACTGTTGTATGTGTGTGGAGTGACAAGATCATCTACCCTGTAATTACATAAACTCACAAAACTGCTGTACTGTAAGGAGACAAACCACAGAAGAGGTCACAGGAAGAGGATGCGGAGATAGAAACAGATCACCAACCCTGTCTTCAGCTCACAGCCTAACCCAGCTGTCCCACTGGAGCATTACTACCGATTTGCACCACAAGATGAGAATCAAGCCTTGTAGATAGAATAAAATCATGTTTGGTAGCCCCAAGGTGGCCACAGAGTGACTACCAGAGTGTAACCAGACTGCACTGGTCTCTGAGGTCTGGTCCAGTTAAATGCTAAATGCTCCAGACTACATCAAAAGTCAGTGGGAATTCACAGTTTTGTAGTGCTGAGTCTGTACTAAGCAAGTCCATCACCTTACGGGGGAATACTTTTGCCTGCTATGAGATTGGTACAGCAATGTACAGAACATGTATCCTATGTGTACCAGAAAAGGCAATTACACCTTGTGCTGCTCACCTGCACTGCAACACCAGGCCCATGCATTATAGATTTCTGACTTGGAAAGTCTGATCATCAAAACAAACCCACAGTTTCATCACAGGATTGTTTCAGGTTAAACTGAAATGATGGAGAATAATTTTAGTCTTTCTTTAGAACATTCACCATTGTTGGCCTATAGAATTCTCCATTTTTACTTGAAAACTGGAGATGGCTCAATGAAAAAATACATACAACTCCAGCTTCTTTAATCCCAACAATTTAAAACCATTGTATGGACTAAGTTAATTTCCCAGGTACCTTCATTCTTTACCCTGTTATCTTTCTGATGCATTAAAGCCCTAATAAATATGGTATTGCAGGGCAGAAAAACAGATAGCAATTTAAGAACACATCCAATCAAAGATGGGAGGTTTAAATAGGAAGTGTGTTTTCTATTCATGGGTTTCCGAGGCAAAAGCAATATTCCACAGATTCACCACAGTTTGTTCCTCAGCAGAGGCATTCCCAAGATAAGAGCAGGATGAATGTCACATGCTCATTTGATGGCCTGAGCTACGATGCAGCAGAGAAGCATCTTTTGCAGTTCTCACTTAAGAATAAAGCTTTTATCAACTAAAACCCATTCCACCGAAACAACAAAGAGCTACTTTAGTGCAATGCAATTACAGAAGAATTCACATTGACATTGATGTGTGCAGAAAGCAGGGCAGGCACTCCTCTCCAGAGAAGGAATTTAATATTATTTCAGCATAAATAGTCCTACAAGACCCATGGAAAACATGGCTCCCTGGGAAAATAATTGCTGCCACATTGAAGGTGACACTTCCTAGTCCACAAGTGATGTGTCATGACAGGCACGATGTTTAATATAGAGACACAAGGGAGGAAGATCATTCTGCATCATGTGCAGAAGCATCCAGAGCCCTTCTCCTGCTTTGTGCAGCTTTCTGCTTCTCCTCCATGCTGTGAGCCCAAGGGTGCAACATCCTCTGCTGCCCCAGCACATCTGAGACAGTCCAGCTGAAGGGTTGATGATTTACACCAGTGTAAATGTGGTGTGACTGGGGGAATATGGCTCAGTTAGTGCTGCTGTTCACTGCTCTTCAAAAGCATTCAACCTTCAACATCAAGCCCATGGAGAACTTAGTGTCTGAGCCGAGATACAGGAATCCTTCTTTACATAGGTGAGGTAACAGAAATAAAACACTCTGGCTCCCCTTCTTACATCATAATGTGGGACTTGAACAATGGAAAATACCACCTCGCATGTTATCCAAACCACACGGATCTGTTTAGAAATGTGTCTCCCAGAATGGATTGCAAAAAGCAATTTGTGAATCCCCAAAACATTAATCACTTCCTCTAAAAAGGCCAATTTTTCCTCACAGGATGGTTATATTTAGAGAACAGGATTAGAACTGCAAGCGGAGAAGAATTAAAACAGCCTGATCATCTTAAACATAACGTTGATTTTTGGGTTGCAGCCTATTGTATTCCAAGTAATCTTCCTACCATAACTGATATGGGAAGAAGGAATTATTTTTTTCCTGCTTTTTCTGCTTGTTTATTCAGCGATTTTGAAAGCATTTTGTGCAGAAGCCAAATTCACACTCCCCCAACAAAAGCCATTTCCTGCTTTCACACAGCAACCAGAAAGAAATGTCTTGAGCTGTGGGAAACCACATCTGAAGGGAAAAGAGGCTGCGGGATATAACATGCCATACTTACAGCAGCACTTCAAACTACTTAAATCATTTTTTTAACTGGTTAGCAAGAAGTTCCCCACATTGCTTTAAATCACGTTCAGTTTTTCTTCTCTAGTGCTTTTCCTGGGTGTGGTTTTCAACACTACTGATAAAAATGAATAATGAAACAAACCCCCATCCTTTCTGGCCTGCCTGCTCTTGCCTTTTACTGGCTTCAGCCTCCATAATGACAACATCGATGTTACAGAAACAGGGCTCAGCACGGAAGATCTTTTTAATCCCTTCTGCTCTTTCCAGGCAGATGCTTTGTTCTCAGAGGACCAACAAGAAAACACCACTTAATTAAAGGCACTCATCTTCAGACACCACAATAGCAAATACATTAATGTGTCCCTAAGTCACCAGAGGCTGCTGCATATTTGAACACAAAATCTCTGAGGGAATGAGAAGGAACAGTAAGGATGCAGGATACCCCAATATCCAAGGCAGAAAAGACCACAAATTGGAGCAGGTTGCCCAGAGAAGCTGTTGCTGCCCCATCCCTGGCAGTGTTCAAGGCCAGGTTGGACACAGGGGCTTGGAGCAAGCTGCTCCAGTGGAAGGTGTCCTTGCCCGTGGCAGGGGTTGGAACTGGATGAGCTTTAAGGGCCCTTCCAACACAAGCCAGTATGGGGTTCTATGATTCAATGATAAATATAGCTATAACCAGTTAATACATAATAATCCCAGTCAGTACCACACTGTTCACCTTAGTAGGTTAGGGACTGGCATTTGAATCAGTAGTCAATGTGCAGTATTTAATACCCATGGCAAATACCTTTCCTCTGCCATTAGTACCAAGCTCTGAAGTTTTAATCCAGGAAGCAAAATCCTGTTAACTGTCTCCTCAGAAAGCATCCAGGGGCCTGTGCTCACTGCTTTATAGCATCCTGCAATGGCTTCAAGGGGAAACAATCAATAATTCATTGGGAGCCAGAGCCATAGGTTTGAAATTGCTTTGTTTGTTAGAACAACATTTTAAATGCAACAAGGCTTTCCAGAGCCACATCTCTGCCCTGTCACACTGCTCAAAAGCAAGACCAGGGAACAAAACAGCAGCTATGAAGTGCAAAGATGAGTATATGACACCTGTAATGCCTGAGAGACAGGCTTATCTTGAGAGGCACGGAGATATGTGAATATAGTGAGATGTGGCAATCAGAATGTGTTCTTGTAATGCTTGTGGTCCTTCCTTTCAGCAAAGAGATAAGGATTACATGGAGGGTGGAAAAGGGAGGCAGGGAGTCCCTTTGCAAAAAGGGGAAGAATGGAGAAAAGAGTCCCCCTGTCCCCAACCTGACCCACATTCTGCATATTTTACCCTGCATGTGAAGACCCTCACTAAGCTTTAGTCCTCTCCTTCAACACGTGAAGCAGCTGCATGGATAGAAACACAGCCAGGAAGCAATAGGAGCAAAGGACAAAACAAATCGCAGTCTCTTAACAACAATAACAACATAAACCTCCTACAGGGCTATGATAATTCATCTGCTGACCGAGGGGTGGGCATGAGCCTTCTGCTGTAGCTCTGGGAGGTTTCTCCTTGACTTCAGCAGAGCTGCAGCTTCCCCTCTCCCAAGGGCACGCTTGGTGCTGCTCCAGCTCCCAGCGCAACCAAAGCATCCCCTTGGGTAGGTGCTTTGTGAACATTGAGCCCCGGGAAGTGCTGACACAGCACAAGAGCGTGTTGGACAAAGCAACCCCTGCTGTGCAGTGGCACCTCACCAGCTGGCACCCAGCTGGACTGCCACAGCTCAGCTAGGTGAGGAACCACGAGCTAAACCTTCCCTTCCCTGCGCTGGAAGGAGACAGGAGCGCACTTGGGAAGTTAAACAAAGGGGATCAAATTCCTTGCTCATCCTCCCTCTCATTTAGCAGCCAAACTCTTTTCCTAGCACAACCCAGGACTCGTTTCTAATGAGAGCAATGAACTGTCATTAACAAGACCAATAAACGCAGGTTTCTACACTGATGGAAATCAAAACTCAAAAGCAGGAGCTTCCGTGATTCTGACTACTGCTAGGTTTCAGATGCAATCTGGTCCATTTTTAGCCCTAGAAACAAGCTTCTTTTGTTTAGGAACACTCTATCTCATAAATTTAAACATCATTCTAACGATTCTGTTTAATCAAAATCAAATAAACTCGAAATGGAAAGCCCCAGATTTTCCCAAAGTTTGCTTTTCATCCCAACAGAGCCAACAGCCCCAGGGTCTTCCTCCAGAATGCAAGAGGCTTCCCAAGCACCCATTCATCTCCTTGGTCAGTCCTCATAGCAGAGGAAGAGGAGCTGTAGCAAACAGCACTGTGGGGCGCAAGAAACAAAATCAAGAGAGCTCTACAATGACCCTGAGCTCTGTCTCAGAGGTATCTATGGTTGTTTAAACCAATATTAAGCACACATGCTATGTGTTTAGACAGTCTACGTTGCAAACTCTGCTTTGGTTTCTACAGCTATGGAGGGATCTTACTATCTTGTCTCGTATCACCACCAATGAAGGCTCTCAGGCCAAAACATGCCCTAAAAGAAACTCAGACTCTGGTGGGAAAAGGAAACTAATTCAATTCTTCCCCATTAAGCTGGCTCTCTGGTGATAATGGAAGTACAAAACATGAGACCCAGTGTCTGCTACTAAATCCAGGTGGCCATTTCTGCACATTTAATGATCCGAAGGGAAATTACACCTTTTTTCTTAGTTTTTCCATAGTAAAAAATACATTTCTTTGTTTCTTGCAGCAAACACACCCATCTTCTCAAAGAAAATGCAAACTGCATTGAAATTGTAGCTATAATTAAAACTCTGCCTTTTGCCACTGAAAAGCCTGCTTACTTGGGCTAAATACGAAGTTTGTTACATAGCTAAATCCTTACAAAGCAGCAGAGATGGGCAAGGAAATAGTATCTAAGACACCAGCAAACACAAAAACTCTACAGGTGTAAGGTCTTAACACAGAGGAAATGAGCTTGTAACAGACAGAACCACTTCCTATGCCCTATAATCATGTTAGAGAAACATTAAAAGCACCCAGACTATTACCTCTTGGAACACACAGGACTGAAAAGCACCTTTGATTTCAGTTTAACAAGCGGTTACTTGGACTGCTGGGTCAAGCATGACAAAAGCAGAAGCAGGCAGTGAAACAGTTCTGACTGGAAGTGACAGCCACAATGCATGTGCAGGAGTGCCTCTTCATTCATGGTTTTACTACCCCACATCAGTTTGTATTTTTCAATTTGCCCATATGTCATAACATGTAATAGATGGCAGAAGCTCTGTTATGCAAGGCACACTGTTGAGTAGAGAGAGCTTTACAGCATACATGGATTTGCCGGATGTGTGGCTTGCCTTGCTGATAGAAGAGCAAGTGATTCTAGGGTCTTCTTATTTCATTTTCAAGTCTAAACGTGACCTGCCTACTTACAGTGGCAGATATTGCAGCTGATGTAATAACCCCTCATATCAAAGGAAGCGCTGTCATTGACTTCAGAGATGAGATCCTCTGGAATCAAATAAGGGAGGCTGGAATAAAAGGCAGGGGAGCTTGACAGAAGAATCTGCTTGTTACTTCTGGTCTGTTTTCTCTTAAGCAACAGACAAGTGCCACAGAGATGCTGCGAGGGCTGGAGCAGCTCTGCTCTGGAGCCAGGCTGAGAGAGCTGGGCTGGGGCAGCCTGGAGAAGAGAAGGCTCCTGAAGGGGAGACCTTAGAGCAGCTCCAGTGCCTAAAGGGGCTGCAGGAAAGCTGGAGAGGGGCTTGGGACAAGGGCCTGTAAGGACAGGGCAAGGGGGAATGGCTTCAAGATGAAGGAGGGGAGATCCTACATCTTCCAGCAATTCACCCAGTTTAGTAGACAAATCTAGTAGACAGAGGATGCTCTACTTATTTTGGGGATGCTTACTGATGGCTGTCAATAACAGGAAGAAGAGAACAAATTTACGCAGAATGCTGACAACAGGCAGAAACCTCTGTCAAGGGATTAACCCTGACTAAACACCAATTCAGTAACAGAAGCCTCCCCTTCTCACAAGACCCAAATTCTTTTCAGTACTTTGAGCATGTATATATCCCACCACTGGATGGGGCTTGGAGCAACGTGGTCCAGTGGAAGGTGTCCCTGCCCATGGCAGGGGGTTGGAACTGGATGAGCTTTAAGCTTCCTTCCTACCAAAACCATTTGATGATTCTATGATAGTCTTTAAGATGATTTTCCTATGTGTGAGCATTCAGAACTGTGCAAATATTTTACCAGATTAATTTCTTTCATACTTTTAAGAACCATTTGGTGGATTCTTTTAAGTTTAGGAGATAGAAAAATGAACAATGTAGTGGCAAGCAAGGGCTGTGTTTCTGTATATATGCACATATAACTTGATATATACACGCGTATATACACACGTTCATACAGCTGCTCACATCCCTGATGCACAAGGCTGAGTCAATTCAGTTTACATTTTCCTGAGTCTTTCCAGCAACCAACACACAAATGGAAAAGCCACAGGGCAGAAGAAACACTGAAAAGCAACCCAGAAGGGCACCAACATCTTGGCCTGCTACCAGTGATCAGTAACATTCAATTTCTTTCTTGGAGCCTGGTCCAGCCCCCACTGAAGTCAGCGGGCATTTCACCATCAGCTTCAGTGGGAGCTGGCTCAGTCTTCAGTCATTTTCCTCTTGGATTGGCAGGGGATGAAAATGTTAGTGATGCAGCATGGAGAGCTCCTGATGGGAGGAAATGACACATCATCAGCCCTTTGGCTGATCAAGTAATGGGCACTGAATGTAAACCCTGCCCAGCTGCCGCAAGGACAGCAACCACAATGGTCCACAAAAGGAAGGTGTGGTTCATGCTCATAGAAAGGAACCCTTTCCATCAGGGAAAGAAAATGACATGAAGATGACAACTGGGCAAGAGCTCCAAACTGAGCAACATTTCCTGGTTTAGAATACTTAAAAAGTATTGCCAAGAGATAGAAATTCATTATTACTGAAAAGAAAACCATTGGTGTACAGGTGATAGCACTTGTCAAGCTGAATAGTGTTCACAACCTCAAAGCTGGTATGTTGGTATAGCACAAAGCGAGCACGTGAGGGTACGGTCACAAGTGCACTCAATGCAAGTGTGGACTCCCAGAACCACTTCACACAAGCTAAACTTCATCACGCTGACATCTGCTTTTACTTCAACCAGTCCTGTGATCTGATTGAGATGTGCCCTTGATTTAGCTCAATCTGTGACCACAGGGTGCCCACTGCAAATTGCAAAGCACATGACAGTGCTCAGAATGTCAATGGTGAGGTCTGAACCCACACCACTTTTATCTACAGTTAACTTTTATTGTCACGGGCTTCCCTTGGGCTTTCCCCTTTTTCATCATTCAAAATTGACTCTTTTTTTTTCACCCTTTCAATAAAAGGACAATTGTCTACTGCCGGTGTCTGAGTCACTGACATTCGACAATGAACAAGAGAACACCCCAGGCTGTCAGTATCGATAGTGGGTTTGTTACAAATACTTCTATCCCGGCTGAAACAAATCACATTAAAATTGGGAATTTGGCATATACTTGCAAAAAGAGCACACTGAATCACCAATAAACCTTAAAATCTTAACCCAGACCATTTTCAGCATCAATTTCTTCCTGTCCTTCCCTAATGTTTAGCAAAGAAGTTAATCACAGGACACTGTGGTGTCCTAAAGCAGCAGCTACTTAGGAACTCGTTTGTGTCTCTACCTTTTCTTGATGCTAACATAAATCTATTCCAGTAATGACTTCTGATTCACATTCCTCTAAACTGGTGAACTCAAGGCAGCCAAATCCAAACCTGTTAAGAGGCTTCCTCCATGATCATAGCATCACACAATCACAGAATGGTTTGGGTTGGAAGGGACCTTAAAGCTCATCCAGTTCCAACCCTCACACCACCGGCAGGGACACCTTCCCCTAGAGCAGCTTGCTCCAAGCCCCTGTGTCCAACCTGGCCTTGAACACTGCCAGGGATGGGGCAGCCACAGCTTCTCTGGGCACCCTGTGCCAGCGCCTCAGCACCCTCACAGGGAAGAGCTTCTGCCTAAGAGCTCAGCTCAGTCTCCCCTCGGGCAGGTTCAAGCCATTCCCCTTGGCCTGTCCCTACAGGCCCTTGTCCCAAGCCCCTCTCCATGTTTCCTGCAGCCCCTTTAGGCACTGGAGCTGCTCTAAGGTCTCCCCTTCAGGAGCCTTCTCTTCTCCAGGCTGCCCCAGCCCAGCTCTCTCAGCCTGGCTCCAGAGCAGAGCTGCTCCAGCCCTCGCAGCAGCCCCCAGCATCCCCGTGGCCTCCTCTGGACATTGGGCTGTCAGTCTCTGCTGACAACCAAAACAATGACTTCAGGGATGCTGTAACTGCACAGGCAGCCACCCAGCTTGCCTGGGTCACAACCAGATGTTTTTGCCTCTCAACTGCCATTAAGGAATTTGCTTGTCCATGCAAAGTGATTTAAATGTAACCTCATTAAAGAAGTGCTGGTAAAAGTTACAGTGCTGAGGGTATAAACTCAAAGCCTCAGACCAGAACCTATTACCACAACATCCATGAGGATGCTCTTGTTTTTGGCAAACAGGCCCATACTTTCTCAAGGAAAAAGAAACATCTCCATTCTTATCTCATTTTAGTGTATTTAGCTAGAGTGAAGAAACCAGCACATTCCTTAATGCTTTATTTAATACAAGATTAATAATACCTTTCACAAACTCTTCCCAAGGACATCAACAGTTACTGAATGAGGCTTGTGCTAAAAGTGTATCTGTTGATTATGTCGGGCCTTAAAAGATGATACTGAAACCCCACAGGAATGACTAACTGACTAACTGCAAAAGATGAGTGTATTTATGTATATAAGGAGTCACTGAAAGAGCTGACAATATAATTTACTCATGTGCCCCCCAAACAGATACACATATATATATATATAATTCAATCAATATGTTTTTCAACAGAATGCATTCTCAAAAGGCTGTGAAAATTGTGACTAAAAGCCACTGAACCCTGCTATAGCTACAGCTCTTCTTGCCCAGTCCTTGGCTTGCTGTTAAAAACCAACACCAATTGGTGCAGATGAAAATGTAATTTACAGTACTTGAAAGATAATGAGGCATCTTTTTCTTCCATCATACCCTTAAAACAGAGGTATACCAGTATAGAGGGATGTCAGTACTGTGTACAGTAGAACTATACAGAAAAAAACTTAATTGGGGAGCTATACATCAAAGGAACAAAGGATGCAGAAATGCTGTTAGGCCTATCTCTTACAAATGTAAGACAACTGTATCAAGCAAAGCTCTCTGCTGATATACTGGAATATGACAAAGGGGAGTATATACCTCCTTGTAAGGCCTATTAGAGAGGCAGAACTCTCAGTTACTGCTCTATCATTCCCTCCATAAGACTCTGAAGCACTTAAATATACAAAGGATGTCTCAACTATAATCACATCTACCTTAACAAGCAGGCATTCCATTAAAAATATTTAAGAAGTTGGTTTACAGACTATTCCTAGTGCATAAATACCTAAAACTGACCAAAATCCATGATCAGAAATGAACTCAAGTGTTCAGACATGTTAGACAAATGTGATTTGTGGAACTGAAATAACAATAGGAGACAAGGCAATTCTTCTAAAACCCATTCAGAGGCAAGGTCCATGCTCTAGCATGTCAGCTTAGGAGTTTGGGGTGGAGGGTTAGGAATAAAAGACTGTTGCTAAGTAAACTGACCAATCCTCAACCAGTAAATGACAAAGTCCTATTTAGAAGTGGGAAATGACTCTGCTCTTTCTGCATGCACATACATGTTTGTGCCCTTCCATATGCGATTTAGCCATCTGAAAAAGTGGTAACTTGTTCTGAACAAGCACTGATTGTTTGCTTTTTCTTCCCTTCCCCCCTACTGAATCTTTCAGAGTTGGCCTTTAGTGGAAAGAGGTATAAGGACACCTTGCTTATGATTCATCAGAGGATATAATACCATGACAGGGACGGATGCTGACAAGAACAATGTGACCTGAAAAAAACACTATCTATATAGAGAAAAGCCAAAAGAAGCTCTGAAACCCACCCCCAGTGAAACGCAGCTCCATGCTGTGCATTGTGAATAGAAAACACCGAGGTGGTGGGTTTGGGAGGGGGGAAGGGGTTGGGTTTTTGTTTGCTGGAAATGGTCATTGTGTTTGATTGATTATGCACCCAAAACATAAAAAGACAAAACATATGGTACCCAGCTATAGCCCAACAGTGATGAAGGGAGGCAGTCATCCCAAGCGAGGTGCCTTCATAGTGGGAAAGCATCATTAAATACAACCTGTAATATGCAGCAAACCCATAACTATGTCTCCAGCTGAATGCAGTCAGCACTAAACAAAGGCCTCATACACAAAAGTCAGCTCCTTAATGCACAGGTTAAGTGCAGAAAGGGCTGCAGACCCAGGGGTACAGAGGAAGAAAAGAGGAGAGCAAAGGGAATGCACACTTACATGGCCTCTGATGGTTCCCGGTGCAGGCTACCTGTCTGTGCCTGCTGCAGAGACTGCGAGCCTCCCATCCTCAGCGTGCCCTTGGGTTGGAGCTAGAGGCGAGCAAGGCCAGCTTCCTCCGTAATTCCACCAGCAAGGAGCCCCGGGAGCTCTGGCTGTATAGAGGCTGCAATACTGCAGTGCAGATGGAAACAGCTGCTTGCATCAGTGGCAGTATAAGCAGAAACACTTCAGCAGCAGCTTCTCTTCTCTGAACTGTTGCCAGTTTTGCCTTTTGCTGCTTTTTTTCCTTCCCCTCCTTTCTGTCCAGATGAACACTATTTATAATAGAAAATAGAATCCCAGCCACCGTGACAGGCTGATCATCTGCTAAACATCAATGGTCCAAGCCGCTATGGCGTGCAAGTGCCTCCGACACGGGACTAGCGGCGATTGAAGCTGGCTTCAAAAACAAAACCATAAAATAAATAAATAAAGAAGAAAACCAGACCCTCCCTTTAAGCACACATTGTCAGCTACCGTGGCTCTCCAAGGACCTACAGGCAGGACCATTATATTGTGTTGACTCAGCTGATTTGAAATGCAAATGCACGTGTGCACTGGATGCCGCGCATATATTTCCCTCTAATAACAGGCACGTTGTGCACATGGGGGTGACTGCAGGGAGCGTTAACAAGCGGAACGGCTGCTTTCATTTGGATCCTTCAAACAAATGAGCTCATCCCTCTGCAAAAAATGGAATCTTCCATGAGGAACGTAGGGAGAATCTCATGAGCAGCCAAGGTAAACAAGGCAATGTGGGAGCAGACCCTGCCCGGCACTGCTCCATCCCACAGATCCCTGCTCTTAACTGCTTTGCTTCTGCCTCCACGGACCTCCTCGCTGGATGATGAGGTGGAGAACCGGGGGAGGCTCATCATCTAATACAGATCCGTAAGCCCACAGAGTCAAGCAAACAGCATTCCAAAGCCTATGAATTAAGCTTATCCTTCTGCCACGGTGGGGTATCAGGGGACTGGGAATTCATATGCATAACGAGCTGAAAGGGCTGGGCACCATCCCTCTCCACATCACTGCCTTCAGGAAATAACAGATGCTTCACTTACAAGTTATGATTCACATCATTAAAGGAGCAAAAAAAAAACCAAACCAACACAACAACCCATCAGTTGCACTATCATCTACACTACGAATTAAACTCTAGGGACACAAATGGCCTGAAGTTATGTACCAATTCTGGGCATGTGACAGGGCAGAGAGGTCAAAATGATCAGAGAAACCTAATGGAAATATTAGAAAATACTGACTTCCAAGCATTTATCACAGCATGGCTTTAATGTTTTAGTGGAGGCCTCACTAGGCTCACACCTTAAACAGCTTTTGGGGTTTTCCTCTATTTCCAAAAAGGGGAATCCAGCAGTATTTGCTTATCCTACAGAAACAAGGACTGCTGCGTACATGTGCAAGGTTCTGTCTCTCTGGGTGCACCCACATTAAGTCGTTCAAGAAACAAAGATGCTTAGTGAACATGAAGCACTAAACAGAGACTGCCTAAAACAAAGTCTGGTTTACAAACACCAGCAAAATAAATGTGCCTTTTTCCTCTATTTCTTTTAAACTAAGGGGAAGAGCTTGTGAGCCAGCACTTTGTGTAGCCACAAACTTCCAAGCAACTTATAATATTGGGGTTGTTTCATTTCTGGTGAAAGCCAAACCCTCAGTTTTAGTGTCTCAGTGCTCAATGCTCATCTCGAGACCCCCAGAGAAGCAGGGACTGAGCTTCAGCACTTCTGGTGCCCACTGGGTGCTTGAGCCACGGTTCACCCCCAAGTTCTGATGCCACCTTGTCAAACCATATCCAGTCATCACTGGGCTGAACCAACCCAGTTCTCTCAGCCTGTCTCCAGAGCAGAGCTGCTCCAGCCCTTCAAATACCTTTGTGGCCCTTCTCTAGAGTCACTTTAACACTTCCATATCAACAGGACCCAATGAGGAAAACTAAGATTAGGAATACAAAAATCAACTGTTACCTGGAAATTTCTAACAGTGAGTACCGTTACCTCGTGGGGATGGAACCCATTTAACAGCTTGAAAATTCCAGGCTGTGATGGTCTTTCAAAAACAGATGTGCTGTAGCTGAGCCTTGGACGTGCACGTGTTTGTTGACCAAGGGATGCAAGTGTCACAAATACCAGGCTGCAGGCTCTGGCCAACACTCCGCAAGAGGCCATTCTGATTTGGCCACAAAGCTGTTTGTGGACCAACCCTAGGCTGGGATATGGAGAGGATCCCTCATTTTGCTTGTTGCTATATCCACCTAAATCCACCTCTTCTTTAAACTACTTGAGATGCTCATAGGATTACATCACTGATTTCACTCCTTGCACTTCAGAGAGAGGGGACATGTAATGAAGCACCATGAAACTACAGCATCATGCAAAGCTGCTCTGACCTTTGATTTCTTTATGGGGCAGAAGCAGGGTCCAGAAGACCTCGAATTGAGCACAAACATTGCATGATCAGCAGCACGGGAAGGCTTTCCCTGCAGCCTACCCAGATCAGTATGAAATACCTCGGATGAGAAAGGAGCTCTCCTGCTCCTGCCTGGCCCCAGTCCATCCTCTCTGGGCCTGCCAAGGAGCATCAATTTAGTACTAAATTTAGTGCTGGCTCTTAAAAATATAAGAACTGTGTTGACACTAAAGTACATTTTGTAAGAACTTCTCTGGAACCTGTAAAAGCCACAGATGTAGTTCAAAAAGAAAAAGAACCATTAAAAATAAATCCCACTGTGGCTTCAAAGGACTTAAGGACGCCCCAGGCATTTCAGCCTTGGTATGAACAGCCACATACAACTTAGTGTGATCCCACAGTTGAAAAGGACTATTTAAGTATTCAGTCCCATCCCTTGAAATTTATCATTTTCTCTTTCTACCCATTTCATCCATTTGAGGAAGAGCCATATTTTGGCCTATACTATGTTAATGTTCTATTGAAACCTGATGTCTATTGGTTAGCTGTTTAAACCGCTGTATAGGCTCCTAAATATTTGGTCTTACTACATTTCATGTTTATATGTAAATTCAGACTTGGGTCACTTACACCCAATTTGAAATTTTTGGCTTCCATCAGAAAACAGAGCTGGACACGACTGGGATAAGGTTTATGATATACTGAGATTTATGTTCTGCTTCTTTCACTCTTGGCTTCACTGCCCATGGTGTGAGGCATTTACACTAGATATAAACACACACACAAAGAAACATCAAAGAACCTATTGAAAGAAAGCCTCCCTCACACATCCATCCCCCTTGGGAAGGAGAGGGTGAATATTAAGCTGTGCCTCCTAGCTGCAATGCATTACTGACGTACTGAGCAGAAATGAGCACCATATAAAGCCAACTGCATAGACAGAGCAAAACCAAACATCCTGATAACAGAAAGCAGTTTCTTTGGTACCCTAAAGGCTGCTGCCAAAGCTCTGAGGAACAGAACTGACCACAACAAACAAAAAAGATGGAAAAATGTAAAAAAAAAAGGATAATTATTGTTTAAACATAATCTCCCCCAGTATATATTTAGGTGATATTGCCTTTGGATCCCAAAGCCTTGAATGCAGCCTGGAAAGACGATTTTCATAGAATCACAAAATGGTTTGGGTTGGAAAGGACTTTAAAGCTCATCCAGTTCCAGCCCCCTGCCACAGGCAGGGACACCTTCCACTAGAGCAGCTTGCTCCAAGCCCTGTCCACATACAACGCACCACAAAACAACACAAGGAGATCCTAGGTGTAAAGCTTCACAGATTTAACCTGCTCTTATAGATCAAATGCTTTGATAAACACATTGTCTGCTCCACCACTTATCTAGATTAATGCAGTATGAGTTATTTGCATTGAAACCCTGTTCATGAACAAACACAATGTCTCAGGATATTAAGCCTGAGCACACAGAATACTCCCATCAGCCAAGCCAAAGAAAAATGGAGTGACAAGTGACGATACAACCAGGATAAACAGAAGATCACAGGAAACAACTGCTAAAATGGGTTTCTAAACAAATTAAAATGATAATAAAAATCATTTAAATAAAGTAAATAACATTGCCCTCCAGCCTCATTGATCACTGGTTGGTTGCTAAGGTCACTGCTTAATCTAAATTGCAAGTGAGATTACTGGCATTGAGTTATGAATAACCAAGATGCCTGCTTAAGTTATTGAAAGGTCCTGCATGGGAAACCCACTGCAAAGATAACAAAAGGGGCCCCTGCACAGTGCTATTCAGGATGCCGGGGGGGGTTACAGGCTTTCAGAGGTCGGCAGTGAATTACCATCAGTAACGTGAGAACTAAACGCACCACAGGATTCCACATACAAAAGTGCTCTATGAAATTAAGAAGCCACACAAACAGGGAGATGAGGTTTCCAAGGGCTGAGCGCACCCTCAAGTGTGGGAGCCTCCACGGAGCCTGTGCTGAGATGTCAGAGAATCCCAGACTGGTTTGTGTTGGAAGGGACCTTAAAGCTCATCCAGCTCCAACCCCTGCCATGAGCAGGGACCCCTTCCACTGGAGCAGCTTGCTCCAAGCCCCTGTGTCCAACCTGGCCTTGAACACTGCCAGGGATGGGGCAGCCACAGCTTCTCTGGGCACCCTGTGCCAGCGCCTCAGCACCCTCACAGGGAAGAGCTTCTGCCTAAGAGCTCAGCTCAGTCTCCCCTCTGGCAGGTTCAAGCCATTCCTCTTGGCCTGTCCCTGCAGGCCCTTGTCCCAAGCCCCTCTCCAGGTTTCCTGCAGCCCCTTTAGGCACTGGAGCTGCTCTAAGGTCTCCCCTTCAGGAGCCTTCTCTTCTCCAGCCTGACCCAGCCCAGCTCTTGCAGCTTTTCACCAAAGGAGCAAGGGGCTCTGCCTTCCATACAGATCTACAGAGGAGACACAATTTAAGGCTCAAATGCAGCCAAACCCCTGTGGAAAGCTCTTCATCCCACATCATTTTAAGCAGCCTCTGGCCTGTCATTTGCTCTTTGCTTTCCCCTCCTGCCAAGGCACACATACATTAATCTGGGATTTCATTTGTACCACGCTACTTTATGAACCAGGCCTGAATTCACTGGGTCACAAGGAAAACTTTAAACCTATTTCCCTAATTTCTGGCTGAGCCTTTGGACTGGGACCACAAGCATAGCCACACCAAAGGAGGGAATTTGTTTTACTGCCGAGTGTGCCTCTGCAGACCACAACCATGAACCAAACACCAAAGCTCTGCTGACATTTCCATGCAACAGAGCTGCAGAACCATCACCACAGACTATGGGATCTCTTGCTTCCTAGTTCTTCCTAAGCCTTTAAATGTCCCGAGATCCCCAAGAGAGCTGGAGCGAGGCTTCTTAAGAGAGAACATGACTAATATCCAGGAGGTGACTGACATTTTTAAGGGCTTTCATGTACCTGCACTCATCCGACAAGATCAGTGTGAACAATGCTCCATGGGGGCATCTTGCAGCAGATCTCAAGAGGCAGAATTCAAAGGTCTCTTGCCCTCAGGGCTTGAATGGAGGAATTTGATAATGAAAATGCAGGATGAAGACACTGGGTGAGGACAGGATTCCTGCCTGGTGCGAGTCGTACCTGTGACTGATGGGTGCTCAAATGATGCTTGGGCATCTTCTGAAGGATTTTAGCTTGCGGGCAACCTGAGTTCAAAAGGTGTAACAGAAAACTGGTTTGGGGCATTTTTGGTACTTTCCAATGGTTCTTTCTGCTTCTGTCCACAGAATATTCACCATTAGGGGTAGCGTGACCCAAAAACCAAGTCCAAAGGAGGCCATGAGGATGATCAGGGGACTGGAGCACCTCCTGTATGAAGATTAGCTGAGAAAGTTGGGGCTGTTCAGCCTGGAGAAGAGGAGGCTGCGTGGAGACCTCAGAGCAGCCTTCCAGTATCTGAAGGGGGGCTATAGGGATGCTGGGGATGGACTCTTCATTAGGGACTGTAGTGATAGAACAAGGGGTAATGGGTTAAAACTTAAACAGGGGAAGTTTAGATTGGATATAAGGAGGAAATTCTTTCCTGTAAGGGTGGTGAGGCACTGGAATGGGTTGCCCAGGGAGGTTGTGAATGCTCCATCCCTGGCAGTGCTCAAGGCCAGGTTGGACAGAGCCTTGGGTGCCATGGTTTAGTGTGAGGTGTCCCTGCCCATGGCAGGGGGTTGGAACTGGATAATCTTAAGGTCCTTTCCAACCCTAACTATTCTATGAAAAGCACAGGCTAAATGGAAGCATAACACTGATTACTGAAAAAATACAAAATGCACCTGACTGAGCAGCTTTAGCCCAGCTGTTACATGGGATAACGCCCTTCAAGACTGCCAGGCTCCTGTGGTGTCCAGAGAGCAGTCCCCTACGTGCCATAGTGCCAAGGAACAGCAACCCAAGCCTGGTGTATTACAGAGTTGTAGAATGGGTTGGGAAGGGACCTTAAAGCTCATCCAGCTCCAACCCCTGCCACAGGCAGGGACACCTTCCACTGGAGCACCTTGCTCCAAGCCCCTGTGTCCAACCTGGCCTTGAACACTGCCAGGGATGGGGCAGCCACAGCTTCTCTGGGCACCCTGTGCCAGCGCCTCAGCACCCTCACAGGGAAGAATCCCTTTTGAAATCCTGGAATGGAGGGAATGAATGAAGAGCAGGACTGTGGCTCGTTCCTGTCCGTTTGTTACAGATTGGCTCATTACACAGAAGATATCTATTTTTATGTTGTGTTTCATAAGACAGTGAATGCTTTTTGGGCTATCAGCCACAAAGCCTCGTGACAAACTCCTGGGATTTAGTTTCCAAGACCTAAGTAACTTCATTCCAATGCTTTCATTCTGTTGCTATTACAAAATAACATCACTTCACTTGTGCACTAGAGCCCAGACACACGTTAGAGGTATACCACTATCCTGTTCATCATATGTGTGTAAAAAACCCCAACACCTCAACCCAGCCCCCCAAAAAGGGAGTTTGCATCCCTCACTTGTATTTCCCATCTATTCCTTGCTCAATGCACTAGTAAACTTACCATAACAACACATCCCTTTCAAAAGGGTTAAACTAACTCAAGTTAAAAAGCCTCTGTGTTTTTGAATCCTGTTTAATCCCTTCTTGGGTTTGATTACATCACTCAAAGCAACTCAGTCCAGGATTATCAGTATTGGTCACAAACCAAGGCAATCCATAGGTCGTGATTTACTTTGTTTTACACCAAACCTCTCCAAAGGTGGGCAAAAGGAGAACCCTCTCTTTCAACACATGATCACACAAATAAAACCCACAAGTCATAAAGCTTATCCTGTTTTTCTGTGCAACACCAAACATTCAGCTTCCTCCCTGGGAAGTATTATGAAAGCACCTTGTGGAAGCCAACAGTGCAGAAAGCAGAGCTTGCCCTGAAGACTGCTGTGACTTTCTGCTTTGGGATAGCAAGATTTGTTGCTGGGCACCAACTGGTTCCAGGCTTATTTCAGGAAAATTAAATATGGCAGAGATGGCTTCTTCCAACCCAAACCACTCCATGGTTCTGTGATTTCATTTCAGAGATTAGAGATCAGCAGAACTCCTCCATCCATTCAGACTCTCTCAAAATCATCTGACTCCATTCTGGTTTAGCTTTTGAAAGAAAATTGCTCCCATATCCCACAACAAGGAGGACCCACTCAATCCCATCAGCCACATGTAGCATCACATGTGTAGCATTCAAGGCAGGTAGTGAGGCTACAGATGAGAACACTGGTGAGGGTGCTGAGGCACTGGCACAGGGTGCCCAGAGAAGCTGTGGCTGCCCCATCCCTGAGAGTGCTCAAGGCCAGGTTGGACACAGGGGCTTGGAGCAAGCTGCTCTAGTGGAAGGTGTCCCTGCCCGTGGCAGGGGTTGGAGCTGGATGAGCTTTAAGGTCCCTTCCAACCCAGACCAGGCTGGGATTCTATGACATGCACAAACACAACATCTGCTTTTTGCTCTGCAGAACAGATTACACCCATCTCTCTCCCTCACAGCACAGCTAAGAGGGATGGGTCAGAGGTTTTCCAGCTCTATCTGCAGTTTCCATAAAGGATAAGTTACACTCACTAACAATATTTCAGCACTTCTCCCAAATCATGAAGTGTCTGTGACACAGTCCATACTGTGCCCATCATAATCACAGAGGAGACTGAGGAAATGCCTCAAGGGTCCATCCAGCAGAACACTGAGCAGTGGCACAGCATTTGCAGAAGTTTAGAACCCTGACGCCCAGGCACTTGCCATAAATGTGACAAAGTGAAACATCACCCAATTTGCATGCTATTATTTCCCATGGCTGATTTGCCTTAATACACATGAATACCATAAAAACATGAGATAGTCCAAGTAGTATTTACAAAAGGGACTGATTATAACAGCAAAGAGCTGTTTGGACAGGAATATATTTGCTTTTCAAGAGGATGCAAGAACTACACTTTATCCCACAGATCTCTCCAATTCTCACTTCTGGGTGCATCTTACTTTCTATTAAGGTCTGGCAAAGTCAGTTTTCATGCAACAAATAGATCAAGCACCCAAGTTCAGGTTCAAAGAAGGCTCTGGGTGACAAGACTGCTGGTCTCAAGGCACAAGGATGTTTGACAGTGTACATTTTGGTTACTGAGGCTGGGTTTTGATTCTGCATTAAGCAATTCTCCTAACATCACTTAATTACATCATTCTTTACCCCATCCGGGAGATTCTTATGCACACACAGACACACTATTAAACACACTACATCATTATCAAAACCAAACAGAGGCACAAGTCAACCTAAATGCCTGAGCCCAGCAGCTCAGTTATAAACTTATTTCTCTTCTCTTCCATGCTGAACTGTAGTGAAAGGGGGAAAGAGATCACCGTGTGTTTTAGTGGTTTCTATTTGGATTTGTAAACAACAGGCATCAGGGACTATGCTAATGCACACACAGAATGTGAAATTCAGAGCAGTGTATCCATAAACTTCAAACAATTTTGGATGATGCTCTGGAAAGAGACAACATCTTGGGGTGTTTTCTAATTTACAACCTCCTGTGACCATTTCTTCCCATTTTTAGGGAATGGCCGTGGCATTTAACCTTCATTTAGAAAAATCTCTGTGGATTACAGAACTTGCATAGTGGTGCAGAACAGACCTTCGAGCACTTCTGCTCCTCACCAACTACACACAGGTTAAAATGTATGGGTCCAGTACAGTTCCATGGAGGAACATTACACAGAAAACTTGGCCCAACTGTATTACAACAAGCACATACACTACTAATAGGGAAGACGCCATTCTCTGATCAGAATAATCAGAGCTTTAGAACAAATAATTAACCAACGTGTTATAATTAACCAATTAAATCTATTAAATTGGTTATCATTAACCAATATGTTATAGATATTATTCTATGGATGAATTTTTCATAGAATCCCAGCCTGGTTTGTGTTGGAAGGGACCTTAAAGCTCATCCAGTTCCAACCCCTGCCATGGGCAGGGACACTATCCACTACAGCAGCTTGCTCCAAGCCCCTGTGTCCAACCTGGCCTTGAACACTGCCAGGGATGGGGCAGCCACAACTATTAATTCACTGTTCCACAGCAGAACATGTCTATTGTGTATGTTTTCATTCATGATTGAGAGCATCCTCCTGCTCACAGTGGCATCTTCTGACGTTTCTGAACAGAGCTTCAGTGCAGTAACTGTATTTCCCGTGGTGTCTCCTGCCTTGAATGCATTTGTCACCAGCTGCCATTCTGTATCTGTGGGGTGGAGAACACTATTCTCCAAGGAGTGCCTGTTTGATATTCTCAGCTGTGCTGTGACCTTTTCCATTAATAGGAGTCACAGTAAGGGCATGCCTTTATTGCCAAGCCACAACAGCAGACTGGTTAATCACACACGAGACAGGCATCATCTGAAGCTCTGACATGAATATCCAAGCACATGTCTTGTCTTGACTGTATTTGAGGTGGGAGGACTCAGTTTGGGGGTTTTCTAAGCCAAAGTGCCCTAGGCCATCTATCAAACACTATAGCACTCATCAATGCATATCTGAAGGAAACAACTTGGAAATTAAGATAACTCAACATTTCTTCAGCAAGAGCAAAACTAAGCTGAACTTCTTCCTTCAGTACTGACAACTACAATGCAAACAGTAGCATGGGGTGGGAAAGGCACTGGCAGCATCTGGAGGGGAATGAGTACAACAGTCCTCTTGAATATGACCTCCACTAGCAAAATTTCATCGGAACAATAACAAAACCCACAACACAGACACAAAACAAGGCCAAACCAAACCAAGCAACAAAAAAAACTCCCAAAACTTGAAACTTAAGAAAGGAAAATATTTGGGAAAAAACACCTAAAGAAATATTAATTTAATTAATTTCCTATATAGGAAAGATCAGTATAGTAATAACCAGCATAGTCCAAGCTCCCTCTTCTGGCCTTTTGCAGTAAATATACTGGAACACACAGGTATTGATAGCCTACAATTTGGTTTCAAAACATAGCAACAAAGTGTTCATATAACATAGACAAAACAACTGTTACTCAGCCTCTTCCACACTGGTTATGTTTTCTCTAGCCAAGGATACACAGACATGGAAGTGTATTGTAATGTATGAAATAACACTGCACAATACCTCTTTTTATCCCTCGTGAAGCCTTTGGTTTCTTCAGCAGGCAGCTCTACACCATCACCAGGGGCTGCAGGCAAAGGTACATCCCCAGACACAAGGGTATCAGCTTCTCTGCAGTTACCAGGCGTGGAAGCACTGCAAAAGGGTTATTAAAAACAAGCTGATGAGTATCAGAACTGCCCATGAAGCTTTAATGGAGTCTCCTTAAAAGATGAACTTTGACTGGATCTAAACTGAGCTCTAAGGAGTGCATCAATGCAGCTTGCCCAGAGAAGCTGTGGCTGCCCCATCCCTGGCAGTGTTCAAGGCCAGGTTGGACCCAGGGGCTTGGAGCAAGCTGCTCTAGTGGAAGGGGTCCCTGCCCATGCCAAGGGTTGGAGCCGGATGAGCTTTAAGGTCCCTTTCAACCCAAACCAGTCTGGGGTTCTATGGTTCATCCCCTCCAAATTCCATCATTGTCCTCCCACCTCCCACAGATTACTTCTTCCTACAAGCCCAATTTCACTGTAGTGCTCAGATGACCACATAGCCAGTAATACTGCAAAATTCTGATAGCTCTTATGGAGCACAACATTAACTGCCAGAGGAATTGAACTGCAGATGAAATTAGTAAAATAAATAAGTCACTAATAACTACTTTGCACTTCATAGAATGGTTTGGCTTTACAAGGACCTTAAGATCATCTAGTTCCAACCCCCAGCCATTCTCACTTGCTGTACAACACATTCGACTAAGTGACTTGCCTTTTAGGAAACAACCTCTATAAAGTCTATGTAGGACCAGAAAGTTCTCTTAGTTTAAAAGCTCTCCCTGTGTTAAAAGCACAATAATCCCTGAGCCCATGACATGAATGTTAACATTACCATACTGTGATATGGCTGCGTTTGTTAATTCCTACAAGTCCCTCCGCTCAGCACAGCCCCACAGGCCCCAACCTCAGAAGCAGAACAGTCCTGTCATGATTTCCAGAGCATGCAAATACAGACTGGAAAGACCAATTTGCTTCCCAGGCCCTGTGGGGCACTATAAGCAGCCATTCCTGCTCTTGTTCTCAGCAGAAGGGTTCTGGCACATAGACACCAACCGGGATACGGGAGGAAACAGGCATCCAGGGCATGCAGGGGAGGGTTGTCTTGCCATTCCCTCTCCTCAAGGCAGACCAGAACATAATGCACTCTTAGAGCTCCATTAACTTGGTTTCCTTAAGCAAAACCCAAGGTAGAAAAAAAAGCAGCACAAAGAAAACACTTCTGAGCCTACTCATGCTCTTTAAGAGTAGGTTTAAAGAGCCTGCTCTTCACTCAGGTACCATTCATGGATACATCACCCATGTATCCAAAACATCACCCAGTGAGAAACTCACTTGCATCATCCATCCTTTTAAGCACACTGGTAACCACACTGCTCCCCTGCCCTTGGCCACACTCATTAAACTAATGACAGAAAAGGAACTAAATAACCCATGACTTCATGTCTCAAAAGCAGGAGCGGTGCAGGGTCTTGTCACGCCACACTGTCCTTTCCTGAGCACCTCCGACATACCAGAGGGACACTGATGTTGGAACAGCACCCACAACAACCTCTCCTTGTGCCAGCTCCTGCTTCCAGAGATCCAGACACAAAGGTTTAAGGAAGCATTCATGGAATCAGGCCTTGGCTGAGAAGTTTGGTTTATGTTTCCTGAACCAAATATAAGCAGTTATCTTTGCCATTCCTGTCAAAATTTCCTCTCCGCTTCCCCCAGTAACTACACTGTAATTGCAGAAGGGAGATTAAACTGTGGGACTAAGAGTTAGCAAGGTTCAGGGACAGATTGTGCCCTTAGAAACATGTATACAGAGGACAAACATAAATAGCATCCCTGACTTTAGGTACAATACATAGCAGCACAAGGACAGTTATTCTCCAAAGAGCGGCTCCATTAACTTAATACGATCACGAAAGCTCATTCTGAGAGTGGTTTACCTTGATTAGCTCATATCCATGAAGTTGCTTTGTGCCATAAGGGATAACCACTCACTTACTTCTCATCAGAAATTCTCTCTCCTTTATGCATGCCTTCCTGTTTCTTTCCTTCCTTCTTTCCTTCCCTTTCCTTCCCAGTTTGTCCAAACTGGTCTGACAGTGACATAAACTTCCTATATTTTTAGTCACATGGAGTTAAAGAAATAAATATATGAATAAACAAAAAGCTGTTTCTGTTTTCATGCAGAGGACTTTGCCCTTTGCTACAAATGTCCTTATTCTAATACAGCAATGGCATCAAACACATACAAAGGCCATGTGCCACTATAGGGGCCCAGGGAGGCTGGGAAAAGTAACATTTTAAAGCAAAAAGTAAACTGCTGACAATAAGCAAACGCTGAACATCAGGTTGGAGAGTATAGCGAGAACTGCAAAACCCAAACAACTCACAAGAGGGCCCAGCCAAGCAAGGATACCGAAGGCACATAGGATGATGGACCTTATATTATGCACACATAAACCCTTCCCTGTTAACTGCTTTCAGTAGCACCAGCTTCCCTCTCACCCACAGGCCCCACTGCCCATCTACAGCCCTTCAGTGTCCCCCCTTAGGTCCTTCCACTTAAAATGAGACTATTTTCAGGGATATGCTTTCATTAATGTCATTCCTAACATTCTGCAGAGCAAAACTAGCTATCAAAATACAGGCGTTTTTGGAAGAGCTCTGCTCCCTGGCCTGCACAAAGCATAGGGCTTATTTTTAAGAGGTATGTGGTAGAATCCACAAATTATTTCTCTTCACCTTTCCAAGCTTCATCAAACCAGTCAAATAGTTGATTCCCATACAAACAGCTCCTGCCAAGTGCTGGCTGCCTTACTTGTGCAAGTAGACTTTGTTAAAGGTTGGATGGAGCTTGGAGCAACCTGCTCTAGTGGAAGATGTCCCTACCCGTGGCAGGGGCTGAGCTTTATCCTTCACCTCTTGCTGATCATCTTGTATAGGGATAACCTGGGTATTCCTGCCTGCTTGTGCTGCTGACACCAAGGGGCACACTGAGAGCATCACAGCCCCCAAGCTGTCAGCTACAGGACTGGGAAAGGTCCATTTGCAGAGAAAGCAGCACAGCTTTTAGTGCATCTGACATCACCTATCATAAATTCCCTTAGGACAGCTTAATGTCCCCTCTACAAAACAGGAGCTGGGAGAGAGGCCAGTGCCAGCTGGGGTCTAGAACATGCTTTCATCCCCTTTTCATTCACAACAGAGCTGCGGCAGCTCTACCTAGCCTGGACTAAACATGGTGCTGCAGCAGCTCCACAACCTCAGCTGGAGACTAAACCCAAGAGGAGAATCTTTCCTTCGCTGTGGAAATGATCAGATGGGTTTCCCTGCCTCTTACCTCAAAACAACTCATGCAGCAGCAAGTGCTTTCTAAGCTGCCACCTTTTCCTGGCCATTTGGAGGCCTTTTCTGCCCGCAAGACAGGCTGCAAGGCGCAGGGAACAGACAGACACTGCTCAGAAACGTTTAGCACCTCTACCATAGAGCCCAGCTAAGCTGTGGTCTCATACAGCCACTTCTGTGCCTGCTCTGCCTTTCCAATCCAAACATTTCTCCTACAGAAGTCCTATAGCAGGGCTCTGCACCTGCAGCATGGAAAGAAAGATGTGTCTAGCCAAAATCTGCTGGCGCAACCTGTACAGGCAAATCAGAGTGAACTTGGCCTTTCAGTTTCACTGCTAAACAAAAAAGCTTGGCAGAGCAGGCAGTGAACTTCTTACCTCATCCTTTTCAGGGCACTCCCCTATAGATGCACTACATAAAATCTCCTTACTGAGCAGATGATACCGTGTTGTCATTGATCAATCTGTTATCAGCAGGGGAAGAGAAAGGCAGACAGTCATCCTCAAGGAGCAAAACAAAGATACAGTTTCTTGACTGGACAGATGGAGGGACAACCTGATCTCCTATTATGCACTGCCATCTGGAAGACATTTAGCACAAGCCGACCCCTACCTTATATGCACCATTATTTTTCCCTGTCAAAGCACACACCATCTGCACTATGTGACACTCCTGGTGGGGAAATCCATGGAAACAAAAGGAACTTATCTGTAAATAACTAAATATATTAGGAGGAAAACAAGAATTCGAGTTTACTGCAGACAGACTGCATTGTGCCATCAAGTAGCCCTAGTAAACAAGTACAGCGCAGAGGTACAATCAGTAAGCATTGACACACAAACATTGCATGAGATCCTTTTCTGGAGTCACATTGAAAAGCTGTGGTGCAGCATTTCTGCATAAAACACCAAAAAAGCAGAAGCTCTACCCTACCTGCTCTGGGGCAGCAGCACAAGAGGGATGTGGAGCTGTTGGAGCGAGCACAGAGGAGGCCATGGAGATGCTGCGAGGGGTGGAGCAGCTCTGCCCTGGAGCCAGGCTGAGAGAGCTGGGCTGGGGCAGCCTGGAGAAGAGAAGGCTCCTGAAGGGGAGACCTTAGAGCAGCTCCAGTGCCTAAAGGGGCTGCAGGAAACCTGGAGAGGGGCTTGGGACAAGGGCCTGTAGGGACAGGCCAAGGGGAATGGCTTGAACCTGCCCGAGGGGAGACTGAGCTGAGCTCTTAGGCAGAAGCTCTTCCCTGTGAGGGTGCTGAGGCGCTGGCACAGGGTGCCCAGAGAAGCTGTGGCTGCCCCATCCCTGGCAGTGTTCAAGGCCAGGTTGGACACAGGGGCTTGGAGCAAGCTGCTCCAGTGGAAGGGGTCCCTGCCCGTGGCAGGGGTTGGAGCTGGATGAGCTTTAAGGTCCCTTCCAACACATTCCATGATTCTATGATAAAAACCACGGGGCAGTCAGCAGTGTTTGTTACTACTGGAGGAGAGTTGCACCATGCCTGTTCCAGACAGGAGCTAAATCAGGGTCCAGCTGCATTGACATTAACCCGTTTTCTGCCAACCAATTGCATTTGCAGGTGGGCATAAATGGGAGCTACCACATTTCTGCTGCTGGGGCACCAGGGAACACCTCTAGGGAGAAAAGCATCTGGCAAGCAACAGCAGCCTGGACAGGAAAGACAAGTGCATGGAGAACAGCTCTGCTCTTATGTCTAAAGCTGAGCAAGGGTGCAAAACAAAGGGGGAAGGAAAACAAACAATCCTGACCAGAGTTAACTTGTGCAGCTTTGTATAATAAACACAAAAACTAAACCCAACAAACACAGTACTGCTTCCAGCCAGATTCACTCCAGTGGATTTCTCTCTCTTTCAGGAGCTGAAAAACTCCCTCCTTCCATGCTGAATATCCCTAGTTTGCAACTTTTTAGCACTGAACCCTTGGGAAAATCCCTGCACCTTCCTTAAGGTCAGGATACCGGAATGAGAGCCAAATCCCGTGGTTGCAGCACAGTCCATGTGCCCTCATCTCTACTGGGCTCAGTCATCCTGTGTGGGTAACTGCAGCTCAGCACCAGCATTCCCAGCCTATGCAACTGGGATGGAGCAAGGAACACCCAGATGAACTTTTGGACACTAAAAAAAGCATTTTAAAAGACAGAAGTTATGAAGTAGATCAAAAGAAAGGATATATTATAATTAACTTGAAATCCCAATGTGAACAGTGTGAATTCATGAGGTTTACAAGCAGTAAATTAGAACACTCTAAGACTGCTCATCCTAAGTGTTTCCTAAGGTGACATTTAATCCTAGACAGCTTGAGTGCCTTTTTCCCTGCAAACAGCAAACTCTTACCCCAAGGGCAACCGAATCTTCTATTTCAGCCTGTAATCCAGAGACCATATATAAATCTCCATGGCAGTTCTGTATTCCCCTGCATTCATAAAGCAGCTCAGAGCTCCACCTCGGTTCCTGCTCACTCCTTTCTAACAGCCTCGCTATTACGGGCAGCAATCCATTAGCAGGAAAACACAGAATCCACAAACCCCCATCGTAACCCAGTTACATTTGGTAAAACCAATGAAACACAACTCTGAGCAAGAACTTACAAGAACTGGACGAAATCCACGTTGTTGGCTTCCCACTGGAAGCGTCTCTAGATCATCTTACCCTGACTGTAGGAAAAAGTGTGTTTCTCACACAGTCTCTCCACCAGCATTAGGGAATAACCAGCTTGGGGACCAGTGGAAGACCAGTACCGGCCAACCAGCGAAGTCACCCAGCTTTTAAGGTGGATTGAGCAAACCACACCAGCTCCTTTCCACCTTTGATAGCCTGGTATTGCTACTTCAGCTAACTGATTTAATGCTAGCTTAAATATACTGTGTATGTTTACACTCCCCTGAATTCACAATGACTGAAAGTCAAACACACCCTACAAGGCTTCCTCTGCTGTTGGCAGTTAAGACAAATCCATGTGTTCAAAGAACCTGATGACCCAACTGCCACCAGCACAAATAACGCAATAGTGTCCCTTCTCAGCACCAGTAAAAGCAGGCAATAAACTCAGTGTCCAACAGGGAGATACCTGAAAGCTTTATAACCAAGAGAACTTCTCAGACTTAAAGAAAATGCCCAAAGGATCAATTACCTTGAAATAATAACTTAAAAAACAGACTATAAGCACCTAAAAAAATACAAGGTCTATGTTACACCTTCACATGGCATGACTACATGGCAGATTCAATCTCAGCGGGAGGCAAATAGCACTTTCCTCTGAAGGGTCTGATAGAGGGAGATTTAAATGATAGTCAAGATTTCCACTGACAGATGCTCCACTGCCTACAGTCAGAGTGAGCCAGCCCATCAGCAACTGGCCATACCAGACATACATCCAGCCAAGAAGAGGGATAGCAATGTCTCTGCTCATGCTGACCTCTGTGGTCCTCAACCCACCCACAGCATGGAGTGGTGTGCAGCTGCCCCCCGTGGCTCTATAACCGTACCTTACTGCAGTCAGCTCAGCAGCATCCAGGGGCTCAACATTTCCAAACGCTGTAGTAACAGGTAAGGGTTGCTCAGAAGGATCAAGGGGAGAGGCCAACTGTATAGCATCACCTGGCCCAGGAGGGCTGTGGAGAGAAAAGACATGGAAAAACAGCCTTAGAGCTCAGAGTTATTGCAGAACTACTGTCACTTGCCTGTCTGAAGGCCTCTAGCACAAATATGATTACATTTGTGTTAGGAAATGCAGCAAAAGTTGGGGTTCTTTATGTAAGCTGCTCTTATGTAAGCTCTACTCTTCCCACTGGACCAAAGCCACAGCGTTACAGCTGCAGCAGTGACAAGATAGTACAACCCATCAGCAAATTAACTCCATTTTGATTCTGATTTTAAAAAGCAAATGAAAAAACAAGCTACTGCTTGAACAAGAGAAATTGCAAGACTTGTTGCTCAGAACCACATAACAACACATAGGGAGCAGAATCAGGCTTTCCCCTACCATGGAGCTGTGTGGGACTCCTCAGTGGGAGCACAGAGTCAAAGGTGCCCTGGGTGAGAGGATGCAGTCAGTGCAAGCACTATATGGCTAAAGGAAGACAACTTGGAAACACCCTTGAATCAATTAGGAAAGGAGCTTGGCTGAAGAAGTGGGCTTTCTTTGTTTTTAACAGACGCCAAACCATGGGAACCCCCTGAAAACAACATTTTTGTTGCCTCCTTCAAATTGACTCACAGAATCCCAGCCTGGTTTGCATTGGAAGGGACCTTAAAGCTCATCCAGCTCCAACCCCTGTCACAGGCAGGGACCCCTTCCACTAGAGCAGCTTGCTCCAAGCCCCTGTGTCCAACCTGGCCTTGAACACTGCCAGGGATGGGGCAGCCACAGCTTCTCTGGGCACCCTGTGCCAGCGCCTCAGCACCCTCACAGGGAAGAGCTTCTGCCTAAGAGCTCAGCTCAGTCTCCCCTCGGGCAGGTTCAAGCCATTCCCCTTGGCCTGTCCCTACAGGCCCTTGTCCCAAGCCCCTCTCCAGCTTTCCTGCAGCCCCTTTAGGCACTGGAGCTGCTCTAAGGTCTCCCCAGATGATGTTATTCTGGTAACAACTGCAGGCCACCATCTGAATATACTCACATATCACATATTTATCTAAAGCATTCTGTTCATATGGGGAAATGATGTGTCAAGCTTGTTTTCTCATTTTTTAATTTCACTTTTAATTAATTACACATTGTGATCCTCTGAAAGCCAGGGTTTCTGCTCTTCATTTCCAGAGCTCCCACAGCATCACTCTGCACTCGGTGCAGTCAGTTTGTCTGTGGTGTCCCTAACAGGCCAACAGCCATTCTCCCCAACAACTACAGAGAGCAGGGCTAAGCCATTGCATCAAGTGAGGTTCTCAAATGACAGCCTAGAACGTTCAACTACTTTTTAAACCTGTAATATTCTACCTAATTACAACACTACACAATTAACCATCCACTGGTTTAACCACACCTGAGGGCTCAGCCTGGTGTGGGAAGCTTTGAGCTACGATGTTTACAAGTTCTGAAGTCCTCTAACCTAGTAGCATGACAGGACTCATCACTAAGAGTTGTACACACTTACAGCACCAACTGGGCTATCCCCCTCTACTCCACCTTAAAATGAGTGTTTAGAAAGTAGATCTTGACAACAGGACATTGAAGCTTCTTTCTTATATATATAAGGAGGATGTATGACCTTAAGGTCCTTTCCAACCCTAACTATTCTATGATTCCATATGGGCTGGTCTCATTCTGGGTACTGACAGAGCACAAAGGGTCTTTCCTGTGAACATATAGAAAGTACAGCACAAGCCAAACCTGCAACTGAAGCTGTTGCGCTGGTGTGCCCCAACCTGGTGAAGAGGGAAGAGTTTGCTCACCACCACTTCATGTCTGCTGCATTACGAATCCCCAGACATCTATTTTCATACAGTCTATAGACAAGGTAACTTGAACCACGGGCTCGGGGAGGTGATGGAAGCTGCTCATTGCCAAGCCACCCTGTTCTGTGCAGCACAAACAATGAAGCCATCCAAAAGCTGCTCAAACGAGTTCCACAAGTGACATTCCTGGGCATCACAACTGCCTTCGCCTCCCAGGCATCGGTCACCAAGTCCTTGCTGTAAGGCATCTGCAGCAACCGGGCCTTTTAAGCCAATTTGTCTCCAGAATCAAGTTCTGTAAGAAGGCCACAAGCTTTTTCCATTCCATTGCCTGGGTCAAGTGTGGAGGTGGATCTACTTAAAATCACTTCCAAATTCTGCTTATGGCAGGCATGACTGAAATTCCTCTCGAAGGAAAATACCTCACAGTTTAACACACAGTTGCTTACTAACAGCTGCAGCGAGCAGCACTAAATCCAGCCCAAAGACCAAGGGCTTCAGTCTGTTATTAGCGTGTCGCAAGTGAAAGAGGCTGCCCATCCAGTGTCCTTAGGCTCCTGAGTGCCATGATTTCACTTTCGAGGCCTCTACTTATCCGTGAAAAGAGTTTCCAAGTCACTGTTAGACAGGTACACACACAGCAAGTTCCAGACAAAGCCTGACCCACAGTAGTCATTAAATACCAACGAATGAATGAGAAATAACTGCATAAACCCACATAATTTCTTCTGTTTAAACATAGAAAACCTATGCAGGAAGCTTTCAAACCAAGTCAGGAGACCTTGTGGTGGCCTTTCAGTAATTAAAAAGGGCCTGTAAGAAAGATGGGCAGAGTTTTTAGCAGGGCCTGCTGTGATAGGATGAGGGGTGATGGTTTTAAACTGAAAGGGGGGAGATTCAGGCTGGATGTGAGGAAGAAATTCTTCACAATGAAGGTGGTGAGGCACTGGCACAGCTTGCCCGGAGAGGTGGTGGATACCTCATCCCTGGAGACACTCAGTGCCAGGCTGGATGTGGTTCTGAGCAACCTGATCTAGTTGGAGATGCCCCTACGCATTGCAGGGGGTTGGACTGAAGGAGCTTTTAGCTCCCTTCCAAGCCAGTCTATTCTATGACTCTATGCGTAAAATACACTTAAAAGCGCAGTTTACACACGTAGACACAGCACTAAGTAGAGTCCCGCCGCTCAGTGCCAATCCCATGAGGGCTATGTGCTCTGCTGGGTGCATCTGCTGTTCTCCATTAAATAGAAACATAGAATAGTTGGGGCTGGAAAGCACCTTAAGATCACCAAGTTCCAACCCCCCTGCCATGGGCAGGGACACCGCACACTAAACCATGGCACCCAAGGCCTTGTCCAACCTGGCCTTGAACACTGCCAGGGATAGAGAATTCACAACTTCCCTGGGCAACCCATTCCAGTGCCTCACCACCCTCACAGGAAAGAATTTCTTCCTTATATCCAATCTAAACTTCCCCTGTTTCAGTTTTAACCCATTACCCCTTGTCCTATCACTACAGTCCCTAATGAAGAGTCCCTCCCCAGCATCCCTATAGGCCACCTTCAGATACTGGAAGGCTGCTATGAGGTCTCCACGCAGCCTTCTCTTCTCCAGGCTGAACAGTCTCAACTTTCTCAGCCTATCTTCATACAGGAGGTGCTCCGGTCCCCTGATCATCCTCGTGGCCCTTCTCTGGACTTGTTCCAACAGTTCCATGTCCTTTTTACATCAGTGAGATGCAAACCTTAACTCCTAATTCCATACTGAATTTTTTAACACTTTGACACTGGTGCTAGAGACAGAAGGCAGCTATGGGATTGGCATTTTCTCCCTCTCATGTTTTTCCAATCAGGAGAGCTGGATGTGGCTCCCTTTGAACAGTCAACAACAGCTCCAAGTTTACTCCAATAAGCATTTCAAGCCCTGCTATCTCCTAGTCCTAAACATATGGTTGCTTATAATGAGATAACAGTAAGATTTATAGATCCTGCTCTTACTCCAGAAATCTCTGGCACCAACAACGTCAAGCGAAGACTGAGAACTCTCATCACCTGACATTCTGTCTTCAAGAAACACTAAGTTGCTCACTGGGTACAGCAAGACCACGTTGGACAGGGCTTGGAGCAAGCTGCTCTAGTGGAAGGTGTCCCTGCCTGTGGCAGGGGTTGGAACTGGATGCGCTTTAAGGTCCCTTCCAACCCAAACCAGTCTGTGACTCTATGAAGACAAAACCCTCTAGATTTCATCATGGCTTTCTAATAGCTTGGATTAAAGAGTACATTTTCAGAGCCTCACTTTACACATGTGTAAGAAAAAATAGCGTGAGGTTTTGCTACTTCTGGTATGCTCTTACACTGCAATTCTTTGTAAGGGTAAGAGATCAAGCAGCATCTACACCAGTTCAAATTCATTCATTCAAACACATCATACCTCACAGAATTTCATCCACTTTATGAAGTAATTCCCACAGAATGTTCATTTTTACCTTCTCATCCTTTACTTTGCAGCTTATCTCATACATTCATTGAAATAAACTTCACGCATCAAAAATCCTGCAATAACCTGCTGGGGTAGCTCTACCCAATGTTGATATTCTGGAACTGTAGTGATAGGACAAGGGGCAATGGGTTCAAACTTAAACAGGGGAAGTTTAGATTGGATATAAGGAAGAAGTTCTTTCCTGTGAGGGTGGTGAGGCACTGGAATGGGTTGTCCAGGGAAGCTGTGAATGCTTCATCCCTGGCAGTGTTCAAGGCCAGGTTGGACAGAGCCTTGGGTGCCATGGTTTAGTGTGAGGTGTCCCTGCCCATGGCAGGGGGGTTAGAACTGGATGATCTTAAGGTCCTTTCCAACCCTAACTATTCTGTGATATTCATGATTATTTGGGCTCCTCTCAATAGGATTCAGCAGGAGTAGGGGGTGAGCAACTCTTACTCAGATTAGACATCAACATTACCAGTAAATTAAAACTATGTTGCTCAGGAAACAACTCCGAAATACTGCATAAGGTACCAGCAGAGGATTAAAATCAGACAAAACATTCCTTCCTCCCCACCCCGTGCTACTTCTTATGAGGTGATTTAAAATCCATTTAAATTATAACAGAATTTTAGGGAAAATATGAGATGCTGTGATAGAAATGGGAAGTCTGGCTTTATTTCCCAGTGAACTCAAGGAACGCATACTAACAAATGATGTCCCCACTAGGCAAGTCCATACACCAGCAAGAGATTTACAAGCTCAGACACAGGGATGACTGGGGATCACTGGTTACTTTTGCTGGTCACTGTGCACAGATAATACTGAAGCTTTACTTTTCCCAGCTAAACACACACACAGTCAAAAGCTTTGAGTTTGGCCTTTTGTAAACCCAACAAAGACTTCCTTATGCATTTAAATAGGTGATCTGGGAAAAATCTTCCAAATTCCTTCTAGACTCTAAAGGAGTAACTATGCTTTAAGTGCCTCACATCAGCGCTTTGTATTTACAAGGAGGGAGCTGGGTGCTGTGCAAACACAGTAATGAAGGTATCCAAGAGATGAACTGGCATGTGTTAAATAAAGCCAACCTTGTACAGACAACAGGAGTTAAATGTACAGCACTGTGCATGGTGGCATTGCTGCACTCGGGCAGAAAAGACATAGAATCAATAGAATCCCAGACTGGTTTGCGTTCAAGGGACCTTAAAGCTCACCCAGTTCCAAGCCCTGCCACAGGCAGGGACACCTTCCACTAGAGCAGCTTGCTCCAAGCCCCTGTATCCAACCTGGCCTTGAACACTCATTGCCACCAAGTACCAGAACTGGCTCCTGGGAGATGTATTCCAGTGCCTACGGTTTACATGCTCTTCCTCTGAGCGATGAGCAGAACAGGTCTGGATGCTGAGTGATGGTGCTCAGAGCATCCAGGGAGAGCCAGCCCAGCCCATAGTGGCTCAGGCAGCCCCTGAGTCACACCTGTGTATCCCAAGGGAGGGAATGCCACCACCCTGGCTGAGCAACAGGAACGGGATACAAGGCTGTGCTTCCAGCAGCAAGGGAGTCCCTTCTGACTGCAAATTTCCATAGTGATAAAGCAAAGACAGAAAACAAAGTGCATTTAGGAGAAATTAAAGCACCTTTAAAAGACTTCCTGAAGGCAATACCCCACCTGGGAAGCACATCGCTGCACGGAGCAGGCAATCCCTACAAGTAACCCCAAACTACCTGGCCAAAACAGGATGAGAGCACGGATGCTGCCAGGCACTCCATGCACGTGATGGCAGTGAGGAATCCTCAGAAGCAATAGTTTTCTGGCAGTGCTTGTGGAAACCCTGACAAGATAGAGCAGTTATCTTGGCAGGGGATGGGGTTTAGTCACTCGTTACCTGAGGGCCTGCACTTCCTCTCTCACCCAACCCTTCTTGCTTAGAAATCCCTTAATTCTCAGAGCACGTGTATTCAGATTGATGAGTGATGGGATCAGTCATAGCCATAAAATAGAACAAAAACTAGATTCTTTTTCTGTGTACCCCACGTTACTGTGGTCACATTAAAACCTAAACCTATGGTGAGTTATTACATGAAACAAATACAATTATTACAGATTAAAAGACTTCAGGGGACTGAAACACGCGTTCCAGCGTTACTTCCTTCGCAAACTGAAAGGACAACAGAAAGCCACATGAAAGCGTGAGGAGTATAAATCACGCCTGCACGGGATGAATAAGCACATTTGCTGTAATAACTGTCAACCATTATAAAAAGCCCATCCCGTCCCCACTTTTAGAGCCTCTGAAGGGCTCTCAGTCACGTCCTGATGTCATTGCTGCCGCATTTAAAGCTTCCAAATCGCAGCTTAGGAAACCTGAACCAGAAGTTTCGCAGTGCGATCAAACTCCCCCTTAAAAACGTCTCCTCACCCTCGGACACTCCGGCAGAGCACAAACCCAACCACAAGCCATGGTAGGAGCCACAGACCCATCACCCGAGCAATTTGGGGGAGGTCAGGAGGGTTAATCCCCTCGCAGAGAGATTTGTGAGCGTTCTGTGTTAGTTTTCCGAAGTTGCTCCAAAGGGAAAATAAAGGAGGAAGGGGGAAGAAGCGCAATGAAGTTCCCCGGGGGAGAAAAGCGGTGCTAAACCAAGAGCTAGCTTTTAATTCGCGATACAGGCTTTAACAGCACGTTGCTTTAGTTATTTCCTTGCCTAACTTTATCCCCCCCTTCACCAAGCCGTCTTACTTACCAAAGCCAGGAAACAACCACCACCTTCCCTCTTCTCAGTCATCCTCGATTCCAACACAACAACCCGCAACAGGCTTTCGGTGCAACACCCATTCCCTCCGCTTCCACCATCCCTAGGGTGTGTGTGTGTGTGTAAAGAGGGGTAAGGAAGCGCCGATCCCGGCTGCTTTAGGACGAGAAGCGGAGCTTACAGAAAGGCCGGGGAGTGAAAAGAACTGGAGCTGCTGAGAGGAGGCTCCTCCCCATGAGGCTCCCCGAGGAAGGGCCGTAGCCACCAGCGAGCTCTGCCGCGCCCCGACGCTACCCACGATGGGGTCGGATGCCTCCGGGGCGGCGATGCGCCGCCCCGGAGGCATCCGACCCCATCGTGGGTAGCGTCGGGGCGCTTCCGAAGCCTGGGGATGCAAGGAAGACTGAAGGGAAACACAACCCCCATCCCCAAGGAGCTGAATCTGAGGCTCCCACGTGGGTTTTGTCCTTTTTTTCCCTACTGGAATTCCTGGCCGGAGTTTTTCAATCACTGCAGCTCACTCATCTGCTGCGGGAGTGAGTGAGTGAAGGAGGGAGGGGGGGGGATGCGGCCGGATGCTTGCGGGTGTACACAGATAGCTCCTCAGGTTTTACACATCACAGTTTAATTGGGGGGTGTTTGGATACTTGGTGAAGCTTCAGGAAGGTGTTTGGCCCAAGTTTAAAGATAACCTCTTAAAAGGAAACTTTTACAACTCCTTAACTACTCCCACTGAAACTTTATTTCTTTACAGCTATAAATCCACCCCAATCCTTTTCATTCCTAGTCTAAATCTAATTTCTAATGGCTTGGAGCAAACTGCTCTAGTGGAAGGTGTCCCTGCCCAACTGGATGAGCTTTAAAGTCCCTTCCAACACAAACCATTCTAATTCTTCAGTTAAATCCCAGCTCCTAAAGTCACACAGGTTTGCCTTACCTATAAGAAAATGGAGTGGTTCTAATTAGCTGCCTGCCCTTATTAATCTCTTTGGTTTCCTAGGGGTTTATCACAACACAAAAGAGTGGCTTCACAGGTAATCAAGCCTTTGCATTGAGGTGTACACCCAATTGCATGTACAAGCTCCCAGTGCCCAAGGAATTAATTGGGTCTCTACACAGGGAGATCACTATCATGTTTATAACATGTCATACACTAACTGGCTATGCCATCTATCCCACAGCAAGATACTTGGTAGATTCATTGCTACCAAATACCCAAATGAGATACTTCAGATAAAATGCAGGGGCTACAGGGGCTGAATTTAGCTGACTCAGTGCCCCAGCTGACCCCATGTGCACACTGCCCAAGCTCTGGACACTCAACTGTGGTGGCAGCTACACCTGCCTCGGTGATAGAAGGGAGATTTAGGTTGGATCTAAGGAAGAAGCTCTTCCTTGTGAAGGTGCAGAGGCGCTGGCACAGGGTGCCCAGAGGAGCTGTGGCTGCCCCATCCCTGGCAGTGCTCAAGGCCAGGTTGGACACAGGGACTTGGAGCAAGCTGGTCTGAAAGCCAGGGGCAGGGATTTCCCCTGGATGTGCTCATTGCTGCTTTTAACAATTCAGATATCTGTGCAGACAATAGAAGGATACACCAAATAGCCCTTGGAGACCAAATCACATACTGTAATGGGTGAAGATACTGAAAAAGAGAGTACCAGCATCGCCTGGGCTGTGGGGTACAGCCTATCGAGGGGCACACCGTGCATGGTACAGGGAGACTTCATCTTATCACACCACCAGCAAGCAGCACTGACATCCATCCATCCACACTGACAGCAAGAATTAAGATCAAGCTGAGTTAACGTTTCTGGGGAGAGCAGCCCTCTCATATCCTGCCTCCCAAGCAGCAGGAAACCAGGCACGGAAAAAGTGACTGTGATTTGTGATACAGGTACAAGCATTCAGCCACCCTCTCCTTTTGGGGGGAACTCAAAACACTTTTGTCATCTGGAAACCATTTCACAAATCGCTTCTGCAGGTACAGCAGCCCTGGGTGGGGTGAGGCAGACCCACAGAGTAATGTTCATTAAAATACGTGTTGACTTGCCTTGCAAGCAGCACTTGAGTCTGGCACAAGGCTGTGGACATAAGACGAGCTACGTTCCTGCTAACAACAGCAAATAGAGCAGTTTTGGCATAAAATGGTCATTTTGCTCAAATAATGTGCTTCTCCCTGTTTATCCATTCACCTCTTGCTGTTCCAAACCCCTTTCACCCACTGTTAAGCAATCTCAACCCACCTTTGCCACAAGAAACATTCCCACTTCCCTCCCAATGTCCTCTGCTATTTAAATACAGGGAAACTGATAGGCAGCAACTCCAGAGCATGGTGCTGAGGTGTGCTTGGTCTATATTAGGAGAAGGCTTGGGGGTGGCAAGGGAAAACAAGCTGTAAATCAACAGCAGAAGCAGAGATAAGCAGCCTCCCAGCAAGGCTGGGGAGACAATTACAGGGCAGGGGCTGAGGCTGAGGCTGCAGCCTGCAGTACCAGGTCTGGGAGCCCCAGATCAAAGAGCTCCAAAGGAAAGCATTGCAAAAGAGCTCTCCAGAGCTGGATCCGAGCAGTGAGAATGATGATGAGGACTCGGAGGCAGGAGACATCCTGGATGATGGCTCTGCTGGAGTACAACCCTTCCCTAGCTCCCAGGGAACAGTTAGCCTCAAGGAAAGGCCAGAAGGCAGCAGGATGGCTTATACTAGGGGGGACTGTTGGGTTATTTCAATATGGATCCCAAATGTTTGTCAAGAACACCAGGATTTTGCATTTGAGTGAAGGATTTTCTCTTTGCTAGATCCCCACTTTTTCCTTTTCTATATATGCACGTGTCCATTTACCAAGCTATACGTGAGAAATTTGGTTGCTATTTTAGAAGTGGAGGAAACCTTACAAGAAGTAATCCTCTTTTTACCTTGGCAATGCCAAGTAGTTCATGACACAGGTACAACAAAGCTCCCGCAGTGACACTACAGTTGCCTGACATTACCTAGGCACATGCTGCTGGCAGGCAGCTCCTAACTGCAGACCAACACATGGATATTCTCCTCGGGCATGCAATGCTTCTACCCTGCACTCAGGGAAATGGGAATCTGAATTGCAGAAAGACAAAAGGTACTTAGGTAGAGTACGTCCAGAAGTGCTGGATTCCAGGACATCCTTTGGGGTGGTGTTTCAGAAATCTGGACAATGGCTTGAGAAATGTTCATAGAATCCTATAATGGTTTGGGTTGGAAGGGACCTTAAAGCTCATCCAGTTCCAACCCCTGCCACGGTCAGGGACCCCTTCCACTGGAGCAGCTTGCTCCAAGCCCCTGTGTCCAACCTGGCCTTGAACACTGCCAGGGATGGGGCAGCCACAGCTTCTCTGGGCACCCTGTGCCAGCGCCTCAGCACCCTCACAGTCATCAGATGCCATCGCAGACACCATCACTCAGGCTGTGCTCCACAGTTTGGGTGCTTTAAGACTGTGGGTGAAAGCTTCTGATGGACACTGTACTGCTAGAGGTGACCCACTCTGCCCAGCGCCTGGGAATTCAGTCCGAGGGTTTTCCCCATCAACCACGTCGGTTTTGCCAAACCAAAGCATCTGGAGGGGAGGAAATGACTCTGCCCTCAAACAAACCTAGGAAAACCCCGTGAAATTGGCTTGGAAAGAATGTTACATTAAATAAATATGAAAAACAAAAACCTACACAGTTTTTCATTCAAATTTGCATTGTTTTCTGAGAATACAGGATGAACTCGGACCAGATTGCCAAGCTTTTCCTTGTAAGCATGAAAACAAGGCTCACTCTTCTCCAGCTCTTAAATGGAGGTCATGACTAGTCTATAAGCAAATACAAATGCTACAGTATTTGTGCTACACTTGCAAGAGAGGCAAACCAGCAGTGCCTATACTTGTTCTGAGCCATAAAGCTGCATCATGTGCCTAATCTTTAAGATATGTGTGTGTGTGTTTTAAGTTGTTCTTTGTGAAAACTCAGTGCCCATTTTCAGGCCATTGAAAACAAAGAGAACCGTATACATAGACTTCAGTCTGGTTACAATTAAAGAGCAGTTTCTCTTTTGCATCTCCTAATCAGAGGTTCCCAGTCAGACACTGCAAAACCACAGACCCGGTTAGCTGCAGAGCAGCCTGGCTGGGGTAGCCAAGCTGCTGCTGTAACAAACACCTGAACTCAGATTTCCACTGCTTTCCACAGGCAAATTGCCAACAGCCGTCATTTGTGGTGGTTGGATATTAGGTTGTGTGCTTCCCAGTGAGTTTTATTGGCAAGGGATGGCTTGCCAAGGTTTGGGATGGCTGCCTCTGTAACTTCCCAAGCAGAACTTTACCTTCAGCTTTGGAAAACAGGAAAGTTTAAGGTTAACCCATCACGTTTTGGAGGACCAAAGCGATGGGAAAGTGCCATTTTGCACATCTCCTAATGAAGAGGATTGATTTCTAGGAAACCCCAGGCTAGACTTAAAGCCTCACAAATTCCAGTGGTAACTTCCCAAGCAAACCAAGTTTATGTGGAGCTCCTAGCAGAAGAATAGCAATTGGAAACTGCTGCGTGCAACACGAGTTTCATGCACCGTCACAGCATTCAGAATAAGAACAAGAGAGATGTTAAAGATCTTGGAGCCATTTAAATGTTCAGCAAAACTCACTGTGTTTTGACTCATTAAATGCCACTGTTGAGAGGGGGAGATTGGAGTTTGAAGTGTCCATTTATTTCTATGACGGGTACTTTTTCCCCTTAGTTGTCAGAACCTGTATGCAATGCATACATGCTTTTTCTTTGCATTCATTCCAGGAAACAAATCTCTGTCTGCTGCAGAGTTATTCTTAGCTGGCTTTGATATTTCTATCAGCAAGGAGAGCATAACAATGTTATCATGCTAACAAATTCCAAAGATTTTACATAAGCTCTCGAGTGCCTTAAATGAGAAAAGGAGGCTTCATTGATTACACTGTTTGTGTTTCCTTAGCCAAAGGAGCTAGGGAAAACAGGCTGGAAAAGAATAAAAAGCAGCTTGATGAGGTTCAGCCTCACGAAGCAAGTGCTTTCCAGAGCATCCTGGACAAAGAGAAACCAAACTGCAGGTTGGGAAAACAGCAGGTAGTTCAGGGCAGTGAATCACTTCAATCCTACTTGTCTACCTGCAGCCTGTTTTCCTAATTGGATTTATCAGGTGAAACAAGAAGACACACCCCCCCTTGTTTAAGCAAAGCTGGATAACCGGGAGCACAGTGCTTGTAGGATGGTCTGGGTACAATAAGATCACAGCATTCTCCCTAGCTGATGTGTTAGAGGCTCGGGTCCAAGTTCTTTGCTGATATCACTGCTCTGGAGCAGAGATTTCAGCCCAGCATTTGCTGACTTTTAAGGGTAGGCTGTGGCTGTAGCCTTCTCTCACACAGCTGTTAGAAAGGAATGTACCAAGAGGTGAAGAAAGTAAATGAGTGAAATCAAATGGGGAACAACTTTGTCTTAGGGCACTTTTGGGGCAGCTGGTTATTTTACTGAGGGCCACGGGTAAATGGAGCAGGTACCAACAGGGAAGAGGAAGGGTGAACAAAGAGTTTGTCAGGAAATGCTTAGTCTGGGAGGAGATCCTAAGGACATTTCAGCAAGAACAAGATTAACATAACATACTGGGGCTGGTTCTTGACAGCAGAATGGTGACAGTCAGCATGTCACAGGGACCTTGGAATTCAGAACAACTGAGCCCTTTGTTGGAGCAAATAGCATTTCTGCTCTTAATGCAAACTGAGAGGCAGAGCTTCTTATCAGCCAAAGGGAGTCTACTATCAGAATTAAGCTGTCAAGGTGAATGGAGATGAACGGACCTGAACAGATCCATAAAACAACTGGAATGGAGACATCTAAATAAGCCCCACTTGTTACTGGCAATGCACATGTGCTCTCCCATGGATCTGAACCAATACTGATAAGTCAGGCTCTAAGGACACCAACATAAAAGACAGCAGGAAGGAAAACAGGATGCAAAGGCCAAACACTACAGAGTTCTGGCTCCTCAGACGTGTTTCCAGAGGAGTCTGTTGTGGAGCAGCACTGGTGCGATGCAAGCATGCCAGGACACAGAGGAACTGGAAGGAAGCCACATCCAAGTCATGGAGAACACGCCTGCGTCTGTAATTGCTGTTCTCAGAGCTGCCCTCACTGGGTTCAAAGCTGGGGCTGATCCTGCTTTGCATATTCTATTAGAAACAGGGACAGTGGAAGTGGTTCCGTGGTATCCGAGCTTGAAAGAGGCCAGAAGTTAGAGGTGGAACAGGGAAAATACAGGGATCTGTAGGGTATGCAAAAGCCATTTTGAGAAAATAGGCAGCTTATGTGGAAGAAGCCAGGTTGAAAAATACATCTGGGGAAAGCTGAGCAGAGAAAAAGGTAATCTGAAAGTAATTTTTAACTTAATGAGAAAAGAAGACAAAAATTGATGCTAAACTACCTGGCTAGATATTGGACGAAGTATTACAGTCCCCATGCTGGATTCCTTTAGCAAACGCCTGTACTTGATTGAATAACTTTAATTTCTTGAGAAACACAGAAGGATGTGTTGAAACAGCAGCTCGTGTATCATCCACCCATGTCAATGCCTCCCTCATGAGCAAGTGGCTATAGTTCTCATGAGTGGTACCGAATGCTTTCAATGCAGCAAGAAGTGTCAGCAATTTGGCAGGACCAGAGATGATTTAATTCTGTACTTTTGTATACCAGAGGCATATGTAAATAGAATTAGAAGGTAACAGGCAGGGTATCACAGACCTAGTTTTCCATTGGTGTGTGCTTTGAGTACAACAGGGTGTACTATCAAATCAGCACTCAAATCAGCTTGCTCCAAGTCAGGGATGGGGCAGCCACAGCTGCTTTACACTAATAGCTTACACACTGCCTACAACAGCATCAGTTCAGTCAATGGCAGCCCTTAGAGTAGGTGATAAAACTCCCTTTAACTCCTTAGAAAGCGATGCGAGATGTCTGCTGGGTAAGAGTGAAATTATCCTCAATTTACTCTTCCATGAGCAGAAAAGTAACAAAACATCACAGATTTCACACACTGAGCTCCCCATCCTGTTAATGGAGTCAGGGGCGGCAGGCTGAGCTGCTTGTGTCTCCAAAAGCACAACTGTACTAACTTGCACCTACTGAGGACAGCAGGGACAAGTAAGATGGGAGGGAAATAAAGAGACAGAATTCAGATGCAAAGGGAGAAGGGCAGGAGAGACAAATAGCCTGATGAATTTTATGCATGTCATTGATGTGTGAATCACCTTCAGCTGTTTTCCCCTTTGTTTTGTGATCCTGAGATGCTGCACACCTGAGTTAATTTGGAAGTTAAAGGATAAATAAAGCTGTATAATCACTGTTTAGGTAAGTTTCCTTTTAACTCCAAACTCTTGTTTTCAGACATTAACAACACAAAGCCTTAGTGCTCAAAACCCACTTGACTGATCTGAAAAGCAGTTCTATGTTCCATACCTCATCCAGCAAGGCTGTTAAAATATTTAATACCGTGTTTGTTAAGCAGACCAAAAAGACCGAGCCTGTATTTGCTAAGGAGTGAACATTCTTTTCTGACTTACTGAACTGGCCAATTTTTGATGGCAAGAACAAAGCATGAAGCAAATCCAGAAGTACATCTGGACCCACATTAGAGATCTCATCTGACCTATGCACAGCGCATTAGTGCATTAGGCAGAAGTTCCTCCCTGTTAGGGTGCTGAGGCGCTGGCACAGGGTGCCCAGAGAAGCTGTGGCTGCCCCATCCCTGGCAGTGTTCAAGGCCAGGTTGGACACAGGGGCTTGGAGCAAGCTGCTCTAGTGCAAGGGGTCCCTGCCTGTGGCAGGGGTTGGAGCTGGATGAACTTTAAGGTCCCTTTAACCTGAACAATTCCAGGATACAACGAGAGTGCCTACAATACTTTGCTATAGTGGGAAAGGACCCTCCTGGTGTTTTTTATGGTGCTGAAACTGTTAGGAAACCCTTGTCCCCCGAACAGCTCAGTGCCACATCCTCCTCTCCCTGTACAGGTAGCTTTATGTGTCACTCATATAGTGAGGAGCAGGTCAAAGTACAGACAGGGAATAAGGTTCAAGCACTATAGAACAAGAATGAGCACCTGCATGAGTACAGATGTGAAAGCGCTGCATTGTGTGTCTTCATTTACACGGACAGGCCGGAATAAGAATTGCTTCTGCAGCATAAGCTCCAGCAGGTCAGCTTGCTCCGCAGGAGCACCAGGACCTCTGCTAATGCCAAATCTGTGCAGTGCCCTCCTGCATTTGAGGCATGTGAAGGGCATATTGCTTAGCACAGTGAGCACAGCACCTTCTGCTGAGGGTTGCAGAGCACCTCACCTTACTGCAGAGTGAGTGTCACTGCTTGCAGTGTGCTTACTGCTCCCTGTGCTCCTCCCTTGCTAGCACACCCAGCCCAAGCAGCCTCTATGAACATCTCTTCAACACCCAAAGGCCTGTTGATAACCCGAACCTTTTGCCAAGCCAACAAATCAGCGCATGATGCAATCTGTTCTATGAACCTTACAGATACACATCTGGGAATGACTTCACAGCCTCCACTTCAAAAAGCTCTCTCGGCACTTTTCCCGAGAGATGATGGCATTCCACATGTACCAGCTGGATGAACTGCAGGAAGTTATCAGGAAACTCAACGCCACCTCTAAACATCCCTGAAAATTTGCCATCACTGCCAGTTGTGCTCCATGATCTGCTCAATACCTGCCATAGCCATGATGCAAACAGGAGCATTTCAGTGGTATAAGGACTCCCTGTACATACATTAACCTCTTTTGCCGCTCCATAAGAGAATGAAGACATATGGGTGTATACATTACAATAGGAGAAAAGAAATCAAGTCCTTGTCTTCCTTTCTAAGCAAAAGGGAGCAGCTGGATGCCCAACAGTAAGTGGGAAGGATGACATTTTGATGCCCATATGTGGCCATCACAAGCACAAGTTTTCAGTCACAGAGTCAGTAAAGAGAAATGTCAGAACCATCAAAGAAAGGGTTATTTTTCACTCCTTTTCAGTGCACAACATCCTTGCCAAAAATAATTGTCCTTTGCACTGCAGGTTAAAGGGAAGTTATTGGTGCTGTTCTTACTAGTGACCACTGTCCCACTCCTGAAGGAGGTAGGGGCAGGAGTTACCACAGACAGTTCTTGGGTCTGCTCTTCACCACTGTCCTCTCAGTGGCACAGCCACAAAGGGAAGAAATTCTCCTGTTCCCTCTACAGGAAGAAATCCTAACAAGGATTTAGAGTCAGGTCACACAGCTTTGCTCCCTCACCCACCATTCAATGGGGTTCCAATGTGAAAGATCTCACAAGAGATGAAGCTATACAGAAGCACTGGAGGGGATGGAAAACAATGCTGAAATAATGCAGAACGTGTAATTTCAATCTTCTAAGTAAAACATACTTCTTACTGCTATTTATTTTGAGAGCTGGGGAAGATTCATTCTCCCTCCCTGGGATTCTTTCCATCAGGCACAAATCCCCACAGCCTCTCAGAAACACGCATCTCGTTTTGCATGGCTATAGGAATTTGTTGTCTGCAAGGATTATAGGGCAATAAACAATTGGAAACCACTCTGCAGTAATAAGTGTTGTGACTGGAATACACAGGGTATGGAATACAGCTTGAATTTCAACTATACAAACTCAGTTTTAAGCTCAGACCTGCCAGTGTGTTGGAGCCAATGAAGAAGACAGAGCAGCCAGCTCAACTAATGCTGTTATATATATATATTATATATATATAATATATATAATATAAATGATGCTCTTTTGTATTATAAATACCTATTCCTTTAAGAAACAAGCCTGATCAAAAGCAGAGACTCCCCTGCACCTCAGAGGGTCCCCATTGTGTAAGTCTACAGAGCTGCAATCACATTTGGCTCTGCCTGCAGCACCTCCTGCGTGTATATGCACACTGGGTATGTGTGTGACACCCAGAGGAGCAGCTGCCTGTTGATACAAACCCTCATGCTGCAGAAACAGGTGATAATGAATTCCTAAGGCATACGCAAGCATTAAGCAACCACTCCATGGATTGCCAGCAGCTGTTTCAAGAGCCCTGCCCTGCTTGCCACAGGTATTTATATAAAGGATGATACCCACCCTGATAGCAAACACATGTGTAGACACATGCATGTACTGCCCTGTAGTCCTTGAAGGGTTCTGAACCAGGCCTGGCCAGTGATTTGGTTGGTAATTTCAATTCTGCCCACTGCGAAGCTTCCCATCATAGAAAGGGAAACAGAAAGAAAGGAGCTAGAGAGAAGTAATAGGGTCTAATTTCCTTGTTGTTCCATAGGTAGATCCTTAAAGAGAAAGTCAGAGAGCTGTTCAGACTCCCAACACTTCTAATGGTCTTCTAATATACACTGTGGTCACACAATTAGGTCATATTCAGTCTCCATCCCTGATACAGAACAAGAAGAACCCCCCCATTTTCACAACAGAAACACTTCAGTTATTTTCACTTAGAACAGTTTTATCACTTGAACCTTGAAGGAATGCAGCACTCAGATATTTCCCCTCCTTATTCAGCTAATATCATCCAGTTTTTTGGTAGTACTTAGATTCCATCTACACATACCATTCATTGAGGCTGTCTGGAACAGTTTAGGTTTCACTGCACCTTTCTCTCTGCTGTTGTCTCTTAGTAGCTGTGGCTGCCTCCTCCTAGAAGGAGGAGAGGGACAGCCTGCAAGAAGGCAGCTGAGGTTACAGAGGAAGCAGTGCTGTGGTCAGATAAAGGGGAGTCACCTGCTCTGAGATCAGAATGCTTTGAATTAACTCCGTATCGAACTGAGAATGCAGACAGCCAAGTGAAAACTCACCCCAAAAGTGCCTGAACTTTATTAAAGCAGTTACTGCTAGGTTTGGGAAATAGACACTCCATTACTCATAGGCCCCACAAATCCCTGCTCAGAAGAATTCACATCTGAAACAACTCCGTGTCATTAGGAACACTGAATAACACAGGGATCAAAGGCGCTGTCAATACAATTATATTATATGGGAGGATAAGAGGGCGGCCCAGACAACTAACAGTGTGAGTAATTAGGTTGTACTGCAGGCTTGAGTTTAAATACTCCCCTCCACCATGTGAATGCGGCAGGTCTCATTTAACTGGGTCACCAAAAACTTTGGCAAAAGCCTACTGACTTAAGGCTAGGAAGTGCTATTTGTTTGCCTAACTTTAGGCTATGAGATGTGAACACTGGGAAGCGTTAAGCAAAGCCACACAGGTAAGGGCAGGAACTGGACCAGCAGATGGAACAGGTAAGGATTGTGCTCCTTGGCTTTTAGGACCCCTCTGCCACCCGGATGATGGGTATCTGCCTTGATAACTGCATCCCTCTCAAGCCCCAGGGTCCTGACAACCATTCCACATAGTAATTTAAAGTAAATACCTTTCAGTAGGTAATCCTGCCACAGCGGTTTCTTGCAGTTCAGTGAAGTCAAGGTTCTTAGGCTCAGCCAAGGCAAGCGGGGATAGCTTTCTTGTGGCATCCTGAAGTGAGCTTTCATCTTCTGGATTCGTCCTGCTCGCCTGATTTTCAGCATCAGTGAGATCTGTGTGTGCAGAACCCTCACTCTGCTCCATCACAGGAGTGGCTGGGGAGTGCTTTTTGTGCAGGTCTGTGTCCTGCTCCTCAGTGCTCGTGTTTATGGCCAAGTCACCTTCACCAGTGACTAACATCCTTGCAGTACCTGTTCCAGGGATGTCTCCAGTTTTTATGTTACCTGCCTTTGTTGTGCTCAGCACCGTGTCACTGTTCTCTTTCACATCTCCCTCAGTTATATCGCTAGGTTCTACTGTAGAGTCAGTTTGCAAGCAATCATCCTGGCTTACTTCGGTTTTTAAGTAATCTATTAACCCATGCACGGTCCCTTTCTTTTCTTGCTGTGCATCTTGTGGATTTTCCAACGTTTCCAAGCATTTCCTATTCACAGGATCATCCTGTATCCCCTGCACGGCATTCTGAGACTTACTATCATGCACGAAACTGCTGCGAACGTGGGTCTCCTGATTTCCCCCAGGTGATGCATTAAAATTGCCTGGCAATTTGTCATGATTGTAAGAGCCTCCTGGGACAAGTGTTGAAGCTGCCATATCAGAGATGCTCTTGGCAACATCCACATCACCGTATTCGCTTTGCTCCTGCTCGTTTGCCTTAGGATCCTGGCACTGTTCAGTAGGAAGATTTACATCCTCTTCAGATGAAACTGGTTCTGTGTTACACTCTGTAATAAAGTTATTTCCCTCTGCGGTAGCAGCATCTTCTAAGTCCCTCTTCTGCGCATTGCCTGTCGAGGTGGCAGCTCCAGTGGGTTGTTGCTTACTGTCAGAACATGCAAGGAAGTTCTCAGCTGCTGCCCCACCACATGAAGCTGGTCCTTGCTTCTTTATCCCTAAGCTTATTAGCGGTTCGGGATCAGCACCACTCGCACACGCGCCTTCCTCTCCTTCCATCTTGCCGCTCTCTGGATGCTCAGTGGTTTGCTCTGGCTTTCGCTGATGTTCCAGAGGGCATTCAGCAGGTGTGCTGCCATCCAATGCAGGAACCACTTCTAAACACCTACCGGGCTGCTTGCTTTCCTCAGCATCCTGGAGACCTGCCGTTGGCAGCTCTGCCGCTGCGTTTCCTCCTTGCAGAGATTCCCCTTTGCCAGCTCTGCAGGAAGCCTCAGGAGCTAAAGGCAGCTCTTGCCCCTCTGCTTCTGAGGTGCCCTCGGGAGCTCGTTCGCCCACCTTGTTTGATCCTGAACAGTTCTCAGCACCGCACACTCCTCCTGTATCCGTGGCCACCGGCCTCTGCTTGAAGCCTGCATGGTTTTCAGGCAGCCGTTGGGGTAACTCAGCACTCAGTGTGCTGTGCACGGTGCTTTTAAATATCTGGCTGATGTGCTGCCTAAAGTCTGGGAAGCTGGAGCCGATGTCCAGGGAGTGGCAAGTCAGAGCCTCATGCTCCCTTCCAGAGCTCCCTGCAGCCTGCTCGGGAGCGCTGAGCTCTGCCCCAGTTATGTTATTATTCTCTTTTGAAAGCTCTTCCATTTCTCCTGGATTCCCAGGTTTCTCTAAGATCTCACCGTGCCTGTCATCTACGCCCATGCTGGATGCAATTTCCTCATTACGGCTTTCTTGTGATGATGAAAGGCTCAGCAGCTTCCCTTCTAGAGTGGGGAGCGCGCGCAGAGGCTCTGCTGAACTGTCACTTTGCTGGGCTTTGAAGTTTACCTCACTTTTTGTTTGGGGGGATTTAATTGCAGAGATTTCTTCCTTCAGCTTCTCAGAATTGAACTGCGATAAGTTTGCAGTCCTCTGCCCCACATTTACAGTCTCTGGCAGGGCTGAACTCCTGTCTCCATCGCCCTGAAAACCTCGGTCTGGAACATCTATTTCATTCACACACCTACCCCCTTCAGAGCTGTCTGGATTTGCTGGTCTACCTGTGCCTACACTAGGTGAGGGACCTGCATGCACAGACCCCTGAGAACCTGCATCAATCTCTAGATTGGGGTTCCCTTCTAAGGCATTTTGGCATGCTACAACTTCCAGCTCGTTATTCAGTGCTTCCCCCCCGGTACCACTGGCTGCGTGGTTTCCAGGTTGCTGGCCAGGATGGCCGAGTGCAGAGAGGGCTATAAAATCTGCTTGACAAGAACCAGGCTCCTCTGCTGTGTTTTGAAGGCAGCTGGGTTTATACAACTTATCGGTGGGAATTGCTTCCCTGTGTGCCTGCAGTGGTGAAGGACCTCCCTGTGCCCCTGGTCTTTTATCACCCTTCACATTGCTTGTTTCTGTGGCAGCAGCACTTTCCTCCATGTCTCCATCACTCTGGGTGACTCCCCCATCACCAGTAAGAGTCTTTTTGAGGTTCTTTGCCATGAATGGCATTTTCCCTTGAGTTTCTGTATGAGATATTTGAGGATCATTTTTCCCGGGATTATCAGAGGTATGCGCTAGTTCCATACCACTTGGCAAAGCCTGTGACGTGTTAGTGGCACTTGCTGAATTCCCTGTCCCTGGAAGAGCCTTTACAGCAGCAGCAGCAGCATGGCTTTCACCACTATTCTCCTCTATCCTGCCTGGCTGCTCACTCTTGTCAGACCCTTTAGCAGACGTATCGCTCTGACATGCTGCTTCATGCTGACTAGCTGAGATCAAAGAGTGATTACCCTGCTCGGGCTCGTTGGGGTTGTGCTGACTGCAGCAGTTTTCTTCTGCCTTGAGATCAGTTTTGCTTTGCTCATTGCAATCTTGCAAATCAAGCATGGCCACACCAGAAATACTTTGCCCGTGTTCACACATCTCCGACACCACACCGCTGCTGTCATCCTTGTCCTTTCCTGTCGCTGTGTCCGGAGTCACTGGATCACCTTTATTAAGGTTGTTTGAAACATCTAGAGGTGTTTCTGGTGTGCTGCTGTGATTATTAAGTTCTAATGGCAATTCAGGTTTTACTGCCCTTTCTTTGTGTTCCTCATCATCTGCTCTTGTGACAGTTGTCAAACTGCTTTGGTGCTGCTGTTGTTCAAGTCCTGTGTTTGAAATCCAGCCACTGTCCCCAGCAGCAGGCACTGACCTCTCCACTTGGTCTGCATGGGGAAGAGCGCTTGGAACATCTGCATGGTCCTGCAGTTCTCCAACACTGCACTCCAAGGCCTCCAAAGAGCCACATGTGCCACCCTCTGAGGGACAGTAGTTATCACTGACACAGCTGTCACCCCCTTCCTCCATGTGAGGAGTTAGTCCTGAAGTGCCAACATCAGCTTGGGTGGCTTCCGAGCAAGCCACTTGCTCCAGCTGAGCTGGCACCAGCGCATCCCATTTGCATTTCCCTTTCAGTGCCAAATCTTTGTCCTCCACCAAGCCTTCCCCCCCAGCCTGGTGCTTCTCTTGTCGAATACCCTCATTTTCATTACCACCCACAGCACCACGCTGCGCAGCTGCAGGTCCCTGCTCTGAATCACTGCAAGGCACTGCTGTGGTGTGACTGTGGTGTTCTTTGCTGTCTGAAACCCATGAGCTCTCCTTGGCTTGTAGAGCCACGCGGTCCACAGGCCCTGCCAACTCTTTTAAGCCCTGGAGCTTGGGTTTTGATTTGGAGTCAGATTCCAGCACAGTTTCTCCAGCAAGAGCCTTTTCCCAGGGCTCACCCTGCTTACTCTGCTTAATATGATTGTTCTCAGAGCGGAGGGGCAGTGAACTGCATGCACTGGCTAAACAAACTTGGTCAGTCCCATTACAGCCTGGCTGGCCTGAAGTTTTGTCTTCTGTCTCAGTGTTAAAGCAATCAAACCCCAGTGGGCATTCCTGCCTTGGAAACTGTGGGGAAGCCACAGGCTTCTTCTCCGGGTCTGTGGCATCTGTTTTCCCTTTACTCATTTGTTGGTCAGGTTCACAACCAAGAGGCTGTGAATTGTCATTGGGTGATTTAAAGCCTAAATTCAGAGGCTTTGCCCCAGCTTCTTCCCTTGGGTCACTTGTTGAAGTCTTTTCACAAAGACCCGATACTTGAGGATTGTGTCCCAACAGGGTATTTTCCATTTCCTGGTGGTCGCTACTACCAGGGTTCAACAGCTGTCCTTGTGCCCCACTCAACCCCTCAGGTAACACATTGCTCTCTGTCACGTCTGTTGTGATTTCATCTCTCTCTCCCGTTACATTCGCCTTGGTTTCCTTTTGACTCAGCTCTGTGGATCTGTTCAAAGAAGCGCTTAATGCATATTCCTCCAGCAATAACCTGTGATCTACAGTGGTGGGATTGATAACAAGTTCTGCTTCAGAAAGAGCGGTGCTTTCTCTAGACACAGCCTCAGCTTTTATAATTTCATTGCTACTGGCTTCATCTTTTGGGCTTTCAGTTGTGACGGCTGAGTTTTGTTCTCCCTCTCGCTGAAATGATAAAGGCAGAATGGAATGCTCAGCACTAATAAGCTCGTCCTCCTTTTGAAGCTCTCTTTGACAAGGGGGTTTGTTTTTGTCAGAGGCTGTTTTCACCACTTCGCTCCTCACTGCATCTTGAGAGCCATTTCCAGGCACATATTCCCTCGAAGGCTCTTCAGGCTTTGGTACCAGGAGGACAGGGTTAGGAGGCAACATGAAAGTACAGGCTTCTGGTTGCTGTTGCTCCCCTTTGCTTGCAGACAGAGCTGGATTTGCCTCATTCTCTTTAGCTGTGGTTTCAACCCCTATCTGTAGATTACAGACTTCACTGATGTCTGTGAAGCCTTGAGCGTTCACAATTGCTCCACATTTTTCACTGTCTGAGCCTCCTGTTGCTGGATAATTTAGGATTAAGGTTTCTTCTTTCATTAGCAGACCCTCCCCACCATCTGGGTCCTGTCTACCTTGCTGCATCACAGCCTGCGGCTGACCTGCTTCCAAACCTCCTGGCTCCTGCTTGGCCTCCTGAGCAGGGATATAATCCCCTGCTTCTGTACCCTGGGGACACGTGCTGACATGTGGGTCCCTCCTGCCACCCAGCTGCTCGCACTGACAGAGCCCTCTTAATTCACTCAGACTCATTTGTGAGGCTCCTTGCATTGCTGTGATTACTGCAGGAGGGCTGGACCTCAGGCTTGGCTTGCTGGGGTCATTCTCACTGGTTTCCATACAAGTGGCAGCAATAGTGTCACATTTAGGGCCTCTGTTCATGGATTTGGAAGGTGTTATCCCCTCTTCTTTGTCATTGACTGGACCTGGTGGCATCACTGCTTCATTGCAGGTTGAGGTTGGTAACTTATTGCTGCTTGTAAGATGTGTTGTGGCACGTTCTTTGGCACCTGTGAAAGGCAGACTTCTCTCCCTTGCTCCTGCAGCCTGCTTTAAGCATTGAGAGTCTGTTTGTCCTCCTTGCTCTTCTGAGGTAGTGTTCTCCCCCGTCACCTCGGAAGACACCAGGCTTGAATTTGGGTTCGTTAGGTCTTCAGCACTGTAGCTACTGATGCCTTCGTTACTGATGCTGCCAACAATGGAAATGTTTGTTTCATGTCAATAAAGGAGCAAAGACTATGAAGCAAAGAATAAGAACAGTCTGTGCCACCGTTGTTTCAAAGCCATGCAGTACATGCACTGAGAAGCTGATAATCTGCTTGCAGGAGCTAAACCATCAGGCACACATTACAGTGATTTAAATGCTCATACACTGAAAAATATGTCCCAAATCCACGATGCTCATGGCATGCATTTCAACCATCCCAAACTCTTAGTTAAATGAAGGGAGAGGGGACACACATCTAACAGGGTAAGGGGACTACATGGAAAAAAGGCTGGAAAAAACACCAGTACCTCAAAGGTAGGTTTATATATTCTGCCTCTATGAAACTACCTTATGCAAAGCTGAAGGCCCTACAGCCCACAGTAACTGCTGCTATTGGGCTCTGCTTTTATCGTGTAGCAGATTAGGGCCCATCTGTTGAATGTTTTCTCCAACTAATGAGCACAGTTGCTTCTCACTGAGAGGTCAAAGTTCTCACCCTGCCAACCGAAGACATTGCCATACAATGATACACACCCTATGAGGTCATTTTATTGCAGGGTTTGATTGCAGTGCATATAAGCTATAGTGTATACAGCTATTTGTATGATCTCCCTCCCCACCCCATTAAAGATAAGAGAAGGGAAAAATGGCAGCAGAGATGATGGGGGTGCACTAACTGCAAGAAGGAGAAGTTATGTTAACGTTTTCCACGTGCACTGTGTGGACACCAAGGTTTGGAGGTGACAAAATAGGTTACCCTTGTTCTCTCCCTGACCTCTCCTGGGAAGCCTGGGCATGTTTTCACCACCTTAGTGAACACGGAATGAAATACCAACTCTAAACTGGTGCAGGATTGCACCTAGGAGCACGGAGCATCATTTACTTGCGGTAGTAAATCTCCCCCACATACACACCCCAACCAACCAAAGCAAGACACACAGACAAGACACTGCCAAATGCCTGGAGGTCAGTGGGATGGCAGCACACTCTAGCTCCATAGCTGCACAGGGAGAGGTGGTTCATCATCATCATCATCATCATCATCATCATCATCATCATCATCATCATCGGGGCTTAGCCACAGCTTAGCAGGAACAGCTTGTGTTTCAGATACACAAAGTACCCTATAAACTGGAGCTATCAAAGGTGCTTAAAACCCCTTCTGGAAGCATAGATTGGGTTTTAAGTCATCTCCAGAAATCTGTGAAACCTTTCTTGCCTAAGTTTTATACACAAAGACTTGCTGGAGGTGAAGTGAGTTAGTGACCGGCTCTCATATCACATGCTCTGGTGCTGTGCTACAGCACACAAAATACACTTCCAGGAGGGTCAGAACCCCTCTTTATATTGAGGACTGCCCAAAGCAATGAAGAATTTCTTTATGAATGTAAAATGGACCTTCAATCCATCTTAGGTCCTAAAACCCTTCAGCAGAGTCACTGCAATGGAAAATAAACTCAGCTTTAAAGAGCTACTGAAATTTGCCTATGTTAAGGATAAGCCTCAAATCTAAGGTAAAAATATCTATAACATACAATTCATATTGGAAGTTTTCCATATTGTAAGTATTCGTATCCCAGGGGAGACCTTAGAGCAGCTCCAGTGCCTAAAGGGGCTGCAGGAAACCTGGAGAGGGGCTTGGGACAAGGGCCTGTAGGGACAGGCCAAGGGGAATGGCTTGAACCTGCCAGAGGGGAGACTGAGCTGAGCTCTTAGGCAGAAGCTCTTCCCTGTGAGGGTGCTGAGGCGCTGGTACAGGGTGCCCAGAGAAGCTGTGGCTGCCCCATCCCTGGCAGTGTTCAAGGCCAGGTTGGACACAGGGGCTTGGAGCAAGCTGCTCTAGTGGAAGGGGTCCCTGCCTGTGGCAGGGGTTGGAACTGGATGAGCTGTAAGGTCCCTATCTAGTGCCATTGTGGTAGCAACACTGTGAAGAGTTGTAGTAGTAAACCTGTGATTTAGGAGGTTCAAGGGCTGGTGACAATCCTAGGAACTATTCAGCATTATGGATCAACTGAATATTTTTTTCTGGAGCTGGATAATGCTGAAAACAGATTCATTTTACTCAGGAGTAGATGAAGGAATTGGGACAACTTTGCAATGAATGTATGCTGAATAGAATTAAAGTGACAGTGCTGTGACAGCAACTTAAGATATCACTTTCAGAATGAAGTAGTACATATTCATCATACATGCTACTGGAGCTTGCTTCAATGTTTTATTCAGGACAGAGTATAGAATTGAAAGATTTGAGTTTTCATTCATAATAAGATACGTCCAGACTGACCTGTTTGGATAGCTCCTGATGTAGGTAACAAGGAAAACTACAGGGACATATCCTGCATTTTCCTTTCCATCTTCTGTAATCTTGCTTTTCTGTCTCAAGACACTGCTGGGGTTAGATCAACGTCTGTTGGGAATGGCTTAAGCACATTGATCCTGCTTTAGGGCGGAAGGATGGAGTAGATGACCTCCCAAGGTCACACTGAGCCCCATTATCCTCCACTCTTTTTTAAGGGGAATAAAGCTACAGGGAAATGACACCACACACTGGAGATAATTCCCCTGAGTAAATCCCAATCTCCATGAAAATACAGCAACAATCAATAATTACCTGCAGGGAGCATATATTTTCAGACAGCCCATTCAATACAAGCAATATAAAGCTGTGACCCTCAAAGTTCTGCTTTTCTAAACACAGGACAATAAAAACGTGTTCTGTTTTGTGGTCACTTGATCCCTTTTGTTTGTAATCTGAACGAGCCTGCGATTATTGAGGGGAAAATTCATTCATATTTAAAACAAACCATGCAAACAGCAAAGCATGAAAGAACATCAGGGGTTCTCATAACTCGTGTGCAGCTCAGGGCAGAAAGAGTAATTTTGCCAGGCATAATCACTGCTTATAGGTGATGACATGTTTAAAACAAAAGAAAAAGCAGGCACACAAAGACCTAGGTGCATGTGTAACAGATATGAAGGTGTCCCACTGCTCTCAAGTGTTATCAAAGGGAACTTTTCCCTTGTCTTAGAGCTTAGGCACACAATTAAGCATTTGCAGGTTCAAGGTCCTAGCCATATGAATGTTAGCCTTCCACTGACAACATCAAATAACAATGAGTTAAAGCCTAATATGCCTAAAACTTTTGTTTTGAATGAATAATTGCTGAGAAATTGCTCCTGCAGAGGCACATTTCAAATGTTATAATGAATTTTTAATCATAGAATCATAGAATAGTTAGGGTTGGAAAGGACCTTAAGATCATCCAGTTCCAACCCCCCTACCATGGGCAGGGACACCTCACACTAAACCATGGCACCCAAGGCCTCGTCCAGCCTGGCCTTGAACACTGCCATGGATGGAGCATTCACAGCCTCCCTGGGCAACCCATTCCAGTGCCTCACCACCCTAACACGAAAGAATTTCTTCCTTATATCCAATCTAAACTTCCCCTGTTTCAGTTTTAACCCATTACCCCTTGTCCTATCACTACAGTCCCTAATGAAGAGTCCATCCCCAGCATCCCTATAGGCCCCCTTCAGATACTGGAAGGCTGCTCTGAGGTCTCCAGGCAGCCCTCTCTTCTCCAGGCTGAACAGCCCCAGTGAATACCTGTAGTTAACCTCTTCCACCTTCACAATATACTGTGGCAAGTTTGAATTAACCTCCAACAGTTTAAGAGCACTGCCCAGTCACTAAGGTGTTTATTAGGACAGGGCTGCCTGGTTTGTGTTTAGTGTGTGAAGCTGTAAAGGATGTTAAGAAATCGATGACTTAAATAGGTCTTAACTGATTAAGAGCAATACCCAATCTACCAGCCAGTAACACTTGAAATCACATTGCTCTGTTTTGCAATCCACAGCAAAAATAAGGGGACAGAAGACAAAAGCAGCAGAAGGCAGCAAAGCTGCCTGGCACTTGCTATCTGAGGGGGCTGTGGAGGGGTAGGGATGCTCAAATACGTTACATCTATTTGATAAACAAGGAGAAATGTTGATCTAACAACAGAAAATCACAGCTAATTTAGATTTTCCCTTTCTTATGCCTTTGCTCCCCTCTAAACCACGCAGCAGTTGTTGAAAGGACAGGCAGCCTTTCAACCTAGTCACACTTGGGAGGGAAAAACACCAAGTGCTGAAGCCTGTGAAACCCAGAGGTCACATACGGTTGCCATCCACACTGATGTAACTCAGAGCCCGAGTGATTCTATTCCCAGGAGCGTGAAGAGCATGAAATTTGAGGATGAATTTAGAAAGCACCAAAGGGCACCAATGCACAGGCAGCTCTGAGGCCATGGCACATGTACAGCTGCTTCTCAAGCATTCCTGCTTCCCCCGATACACCACATTTGGAGTTCACACATTTGGACACACTGTACTAGAGGGCCTGAGTTCAAGAACCCCGCGTTTCAATCTGTCCCTAAGAGGTACTGCAAGTTAATGAGGAGCATGGAAATCACTTCCACATCCCCTTTAATAACAATAAGGAAGAAGTCAGGGTTTCAGAGGCAGAGCAAGTCGCTATTTGAACTCTTCAGTGTAAACAACCACATGAGAAATCCATCACGGCTAAAGGGCTGCTAACAGCAGCCAGCTTCCCCCACCCTCCCCGTACATCTAAGCTTTCAGGAAAACTTGAAGCTGGAATAATGATCCATATGATCCCCCTGGGAACTGCCCTTCCCTTCTCCCCCCGCCCCCAGCCACTTTTCACCTCCTTGTTCCATACAAAACGCAGGGCCTGCAGTATTTTAAGCATGACCCAAATGAATGATTCTAACACTAAAAAAGCCAGGCTGAACTACTGCAGCAGCGAGCAAATGTGGGCCCACCATAGGATCATAGAATGGTTTGGGTTGGAAAGGACCTTAACATCATCTAGTTCCAACCCCCCGCCACTGATCTTCAGTTCCAGTTCCACAGCCAGCTCCTGGTCTCCATCTAAGGTACCCGGACAGTCAGCAGGAAGCACGGCACCAAATGGACGGTCCCACAGGATGTGGGGCAGCTTCTGCTTGCCATTCTGCAGTGGTTCTGTGGGTCCCACAGGATCTAAGCGCAGCATTCCGGATGGGAGAACAGCCAAATCCATCCAAGAATAGTGCTTATTCCCTGGACTACTTTTATACTGCTTCTTCCTAAACCTGCTGGAAAAGCCTCTCTGGGGTGGAGTTGTCCAGCTATGGATTCCCCAGTTTTCCTCTCTGTGCCCCAGGATAAGGGATGGTTACATCCCATGCAGACACCATGCAAAGCCTGAGCCTTGCTGACTATTCTACTTCTTCAGCACTTTGTTTCATGTGGGAAGCTGCCAGATAGAGTAACTGTTGGTGGTGTTGCTTATCAGCCTGAAGGACTAATGAGGTGAGAACAGGTAAAAAAATGGACTGAAACAGAGTGTTTTAAAGTAAAAAATCACAGATATATTAAATTCTAAAACATAAGAACTTAAAAGTGACTGAAACAATTGCTGGGAATCTGTGGAGGGTGGAAAAAAGCCACCCAGAAGACCGGAAGAAAGCAATCACGGTAGTTTTCCACACAGAGATACTCCATCCTAATGACGGGTCATACGCCGTTAAGACTATAAGAGTTCACGTCAGGGTGGAAAAGGCACAATTCAAAGCAGCATAAGGGAGGGAGTTAAAAATAAACAGCCTGGAATGGGAAACTTCAAAGATTTTCCGTTTATTGTCTTTGTTTCTATTTTGGCAGGATATAAGACAGAAGCCACCCAACGCCGACGTGTGCCAGCAGCTTCAGGAGTAAGGCTACATAGAGAGTGATCGCCTGAGCTCCTGTCCATCTAATATGTTTCCTGGAACAGGAATCTGATGAATCTCTTCGAGTTGACTCACCCATGTAACATTCCTCTCACGCAAGTCATGATTTTGCATGGGGAAGTGTAAAGCTCTTTTAGCCAGCTACAGCACGACTCTAAGTGTTCTCAGTACTCACGTTTTGAAAAGGAATAAAAAAAAGCCATTTTTGAGCAATGCATTAAAATAAAAGACAAATTAGTTATAGAACATTATAGTATCACAGAATCCCAGACTGGTTTCTGTTGGAAGGTTCCTTAAAGCTCATCCAGCTCCAACCCCTGACATGGGCAGGGACCCCTTCCACTGGAGCAGCTTGCTCCAAGCCCCTGTGTCCAACCTGGCCCTGTGTCCACAGCCACAGCTTCTCTGGGCACCCTGTGCCAGCGCCTCAGCACCCTCACAGGGAAGAGCTTCTGCCTAAGAGCTCAGCTCAGTCTCCCCTCGGGCAGGTTCAAGCCATTCCCCTTGGCCTGTCCCTACAGGCCCTTGTCCCAAGCCCCTCTCCAGGTTTCCTGCAGCCCCTTTAGGCACTGGAGCTGCTCTAAGGTCTCCCCTTCAGGAGCCTTCTCTTCTCCAGGCTGCCCCAGCCCAGCTCTCTCAGCCTGGCTCCAGAGCAGAGCTGCTCCAGCCCTCGCAGCATCTCCATGGCCTCCTCTGGCCTCGCTCCAACAGCTCCACATCTAAAAATGACTGTGCTAGTGTAAAGAATGCATAAATGCTAAAGCAACACTGCACTTGCTGCAGCCAAACCGCAGATACTCAAACCCCAAGATAAGAGACCCCACCCCACATCTCTATTACTACGCTGGCCCATTCTAAGATCAGTCTGGGCAGTGTAATGTGCTGGGTGGGTGACAGATGCACTCAGTCCCATTGTTTCAAACCACATCAGTGTGCAGCTACTTCTTCAGCCAACACAGTCTTCCAAAAGGCCCCATGCAAGTACTGCTGATGCTGATGTAAACCATCACACCCCACACCTCAGCTCCAGCATCTGTTATCTTTCTGTTCGTGCTTACTGCTCCTACACCTGCTTATAGCTGGATCCTGGATGTGTGCCTCTACTAAACTCCAGACCCACAGAGAGAAAGTTATCTGGCCCAGTTCCTTGTCAGACAGTGTCTGGCTTCAGATCAGACTCTATTAACCGGTTATCTCTACCATCGCTACGGTAGGAAGAAGAGAGATACTTGCTACTTGGAGATTAAGGAGTAACTGTTTTGGAAAGCTGCTGTTCTGAGCCCTGCATTATGCTAATTTCCACACTATTTCTTTATGAGGAATAGCTGGTTTTGGAAAAGAGTAGCATGGAATCAATAATTTGAGGGTTAAATTCTGCTGCACCGAAGTCACCAAACAAACAAAAGAAGGGATCTTGCTTATAAGTTTAGTACACATTTAGTAGATTTCTGTGTTCTCAATGGTGACTCCACCAGCAGGACAGGCTGTTCCTTGTTGTGTTAAGAGCCATGGTGGGGTCTTCAGCCAAGACCTTGTAGTTCTGTTTCTCACAGTGGCCATTTTCGCCAGCACACAGGATGAAGATACAAAGCTCTACCCATACGAAGACACAAGGCAGTTGAGCAATTCTACGAGTCTCAAGTCAAATATTCAGGTGATGAGGCTCTGAGATGTTTGCCATCTCCTTCTAGTACTCACAGTGATAGAGGTCTGTCTGTGGGCTGCATTAACTGGTTACCCATGTCTGAGTAACTAGAGAAATGTGAAGCTGACGCTTTCTCCTTCCCACCACCAGAAGACCCCAACAGTTTTCACCCCTCTTCGGTCCCAGCTGTGCCTGCACACACATCTCATCAAGGACTGTTTTCACCAGCTGGCTGGGTGAGAGCAACAGAGTCCTGCTGCATGGATGAACACAGCTTCATTCCTGGCTGCTTGATACCCTTTTGACACCTATCTCTTGGAGGCAGAAGTAGAGGAAGGGTGACCAGTTGCTCACCAGGGTAAACCAAACTGCTCTCTCCCAAACTTCCCTCCTTGATGTTATACATTTTGAACTTTAGGAATGAACCAAATATCACAGGAGTGATGCAGAGCTATTTCCTCAGGGCTCTGAGGCTGGTCCCTGCTGGTTTTGTGCACCTGAGTTCTTTACATTTCCACAGATGAGTGGAGCAGGAATGTCAGAAGCATTAAGTCTCTGCATGCTTCTTGCTGCTTTCTGGCAACATCTTAGCATCTCTTACTCTTACTACACAGTGCCCATCCTGTCCCTACCAGTCTTCTGGTAGCAGTTAGAAGGGTCTTTATAGGCATCTATTGGAGAAAGTTGTGTATAGATCTTCCTTGAAATACGGGCAAGCAAGTAACTGTACAGAGATGCTTCCTGAGAAATGGGAAGAAAACACACAGTTTCAGCCCCTAGAGGTGAGTTCTGCTGCTTCATTCACAGTATAGAGGCAGGACAGGAGGCAGGCCCCAGCAGATGGCACGAACACTGCGTTAGGTGGATGCTGGTACTAATGCTGTCACTGAGAGGGTGTATGGGTGTTGCGGTTCCAAGAACACAGTTTAATACCTGTCATTTTGCAGCTTCACAAACAACTCTAATTTACAGGAATGTTACTCATGATAGGCCCACTATACAATTCAGCAGTTAATAATACTCATTATTTTACCCCTTCCCATAATATAACCTGTATACTGAGAAAAATAGCAGAAAATGACTATTTTACTGTCACAAGTCAGAATGCATCACATTTGAAGTAGCTTACAAGAAATGTATATTTTCTTCAGCTAGGACAACATGGTTATGCATCACTACACTCCCATACAATAGTTTATGCACAATACCATTGAAAGAAACTAGAAACTGGAGGATACATGTAGCATTTGTTAACTGAATTAAGGGAGGGAAGGGAATACTAGAAGGGACCAACCATGATCCAACTGCCTGACCAAGTCAGGGCTACCTAAAGTCTAACCATGCTTTTAAGGGCATTGTTCAAATATCTCTTTAAATACTGGCAGGCTTGGAGCATGGACCACTTCTCTAGGAAGCCTATTCCAGCTGCCAACCACCTTCTTGGTAAAGAAATCCTTAATCTTCATGATTTTTTATGAAAAAGGTGGAAGAATAGTTTATTGCCTGGAATAGCATTAACTTACAAGCATTTGAAGTATTTTTCTTGCTACCATATTTTCTTGTTGTTCAGTTCTCAAGTTTACATCTTTCAGGGACAGTGGCAACCAGAAATGGTACCCATGAAACAGGAAAAGGCCCACATCACACATACTCCACTTGAAAAGGTTTCAGCAAATCCTTCTGCAGTGAATTCTCCAAGCTGACAGAAATTTGTGAAAACAGCCTAAAAATCCTATATATTTATCAGCAAGTTACTGCTATTCCTTCTAAGTTGTATTTATTGTTCTATCCCAGGTAACACTCATTATCTGGAACGTATTCACCCCTATGTTAAAATCATGCTAGTATTAGACAATGCCTTCACTTGCAGCAGATGGAAACCCAGGTAGCATGGAAAAATTCAAGCGTTCAAGTATTAATGCTTCAGAGAAAATACTCCCTTTGGGATATTTAACACAATCCAGATCATGTTACCTTCTGCCGTCCTTAATAGCACTGAAGAATAGCTTAACTCTGAGAGCAGTCCTATGTATTTAATCGGGTGAATTTTAAGGCATTTTAAGGAGTGCGATGCTAATGAACATTAGCTGGGTTGGTACCTTTTGGTAGGTTTGTTATACAGAGCTGAGCACGGCGTTTCACAACGGTTACAATTACACCTTACTTCACAATTATATATGACTACATAAGACTCTCCAGTGTTTGTCTCAGAGGAGTTTATTAGTGTGAGCAAAGGCATAGAAAGCTTAGGTCAAGGGTTACTACGACAGCTGGAGTCTTGTTTATAGATACACAGTAAGGCAAGAAAGTGGGTTTGGTAACCAGTAAGCAGTCTTGTTTTGTCAGGTTATTTTGAAGGCTGTGTTACCATCATCCATCAGGATGATAGAGCTTGAATATCAGCTACACAAGAACAGAACCCTAACAAACAGTGCCCAGCCATCAACAACAGCAGTGCTTCAACTCTATGCACAGGGTGAAACTTGTCTTACCTTGTAGGCCTTGGAATTGATGGAGATACGCTCTCAGCCAGCTGCACAGCAGCTGGAAGATCTGACGTGTCCTGACCTCCAGGTCTTTCAGGGCTGTTTTCCTGAGGGCTCCTTTTTAAACCATGCCCATTCCCAGGAGGTTGGCCTAATTCTGAGTCTTGTGGAGCACCCTAGGATGAAAAAAAGAACAATTTAAACAACTACTGCTGTTTTGGAGAGCACAAAAGTGTTTGTTCTGCCCATTGACGGACAACCTCTGGGGAAGTTTTCATTACTTTGATGGAACTTGCAGGTTCCAAAGCCAAGCCATTTTTTTACTGAATGACAGAAAAACAGAAGGAAGTGGTTGAGCCAAAAATAAGCACTAGGAAAAGAAGAAGGAGAGAAGAATGCAACAATTGTTCTGAAGCAGCCAGAGCCTTTACTGACCCAAGGAGGGTATCGTCTTCTCTTTTTCCAAGCCTGGCAAATGCTTCCTTGCTAAGCAAGTTTAAAATGAGAAAGGATGGAAACAGGTCATGAACTTTGTCACTCATAATATCAGCAGTATCTTTGGAGTCAAGTTAAAGTCAATGTCACTGAAGACCCAGCACTTGAATCCAAGTCCAGATTCTTCCCCTCCCACTTCAGCAAAGCTCTGAACTGAAATGGAGGGCCTGATTCCTCATCATGCTGCCTTTTGATAATAACAGCCACAGGAAATGCTGCAGTTTCTTCAGTAAAAGTTATAAAAGTGCTATTACACGAATGTGACACCTTCTTTTGGCAGAAGTACCTTTAGAAGGCAAAGAAGATCTGGTAAGAGCTACTTTGAATAGTACTTGAATATGCTCTTCAAGTGCAACAAAAGTGGAGAGAAACAAGTGTAGAGCAAAAATCATGTTTGAATGAAGAAGCTCCATTTTAAATCCTCAAGAAGTAGTGAAATAGAAGGAAAACTGCTTCATCAGGTCATGTTCATCATACAGTCACTGTTGTTTTATGTCATTGCTGTAATTGTAAGAAGCCTGAAGCACAGTCAGCATAAAGATACCTAAGTGTATGGACTGATGACAGAAGCACTTCTGAGTGATGTTATAGATGGAAAGCACAGCTCACAATTCCAACTATCCTCTTGGGGTGCTTTTACTGTCAGTTTTAGGTTTATTTTGTTCCAGAAGCAGCCAATAAACAGCAGTGATTCACACTCCTCTGTGTGAACACGGTGTGCGCTCACACAACCAAAGGCTTCTTGTGATCAGAGCCAGGAGGGAGAGACACCCAGTGGACGAGGAAAGCCCGTGTAATGAGCAACGGGAAAGGTCAGGGCACACTGAAAGCACAAAAAGACTTCCTTTAGACTTAGGGCAGCTTTGATTAACTCTCATATCCTCTGCCTTTCCCCGGAGGAACCCCCTCACTGCAGCTTTGTTTGCAGAAGTCTCCTTTATCATAATACTTTCCTCTGGGATCGACCAAGGGCTCCCGGTTTCATGACCGTTAAGCACTTACCCAGCATGTGCTGACATCTGGCATTTGGAATATTTATCTAAGTATATGTGTTGGCCCCAAATCCACAATATAAGGCAGAAAACGCCTAGAACATCCAGATTTATATAGGGAAATTTGTTTCCTCCAGCCAGAAAAAGAAATATAAAAATAGAGCTTAGCTTACAGAGCTCTGTTCTGCTTTTGGTGCTATGATTTGGGCAGCCTTGGTTTTTGCTTGCATGAGAAAGTTTGCATGGAGTAGATTTCAGCATATATACATGTGTGCAGAGAGGCAGAACTAGGGGAAAAAAATGCATTATTAAACTAATTATTAGGGAAAATAAAACCAGCCAACCAAACCAGTGAATTCTGGGATGCAGCTGTGATGATGCTGGAGCACATCCATGGCCAACTGTCACACACAGACCACCACTACACCCCAGAGCCTACCCCACTTGCCAGTTAAATGTAGAAAACAGAAGGCCAAGGTTAGGTTGTTGAGCCTGGTGAAGGATCCAAGGAGACCCTAGAGCAGCTCCAGTGCCTAAAGGGGCTACAGGAAGCCTGGAGAGAGGCTCTGGACAAGGGCCTGTAGGGACAGGCCAAGGGGAATGGCTTGAACTTGCCAGAGGGGAGACTGAGCTGAGCTCTTAGGCAGAAGCTCTTCCCTGGGAGGGTGCTGAGGCGCTGGCACAGGGTGCCCAGAGAAGCTGTGGCTGCCCCATCCCTGGCAGTGTTCAAGGCCAGGTTGGACACAGGGGCTTGGAGCAAGCTGCTCCAGTGGAAGGTGTCCCTGCCCATGGCAGGGGTTGGAGCTGGATGAGCTTTAAGGTCCCTTCCAACACAAACCAGTCTGGGGTTCTCTGAAGTGGTCATACTTATACCTTGGCAGAAGAGGAACTCCTTCAACTCCATCAGCTCAACCCCACAGACAGTCAGCCTTTGGAGCATGCACTGGCCTTGACCCACCAGGGAAGGAGGACAAGAGTATGGCAACAAATAGGTAAGCTCACAGTAAGGCAGCCCCGGTGCTGCACTCTTACTGAGTCAATGCATCATGTCTTATTATGAGAGCTATGGTTGGGTCATTCTGGGGGGTGGGCCACAAATGAATGCCTCATAGTACCAGCCAAATGAAGAGCAGATTTCAGGCCAATTGTAGACAAAAATGACCTCCTTCCCTTTCCCAGCAGGGCAGGGAAGGGAGGGGGAACCACATGAAGAACCTGAAGAAATTATCCCAATTTGCCCAAATGCCTCCAGCAGTTGGCAAGAACGAAAGTGAGAATTAATTCATTATTACTCCTCCTCTCTACTGCTGCCATCTCAGATTTTCATGGGCTGGTTTGGGTGCTAGGCAGGAGGAATACCCCACAGGTGTCTTCAGAAGATGAGGAGCTGCATGTTCTGTCGCCTTCTAAAGCCCCTGTCATCTCCCACAGCAGAAGGGCGCACAGCAAGGAATTAAGTCATTAATTTAGTGCATTTGCATACTGCACTCCTAGTACCCACACCCTGCTTACAATTAATCTGTCATTCACAACATCAGCCACTTAACCCAAAGGGCTCCTTTAGGTTAAATCTCTGTTCTACTGACCTACCGTCATCCCACTTTTGAACCCACAGCATAACAGGGATGTCTCCTGCACACAAATCTCTAAAGTGAGACTCCCTTCTGTGCAGAGAACCAGTATCTTTTGGATTGCATCCAGAGCCATAAATCCCACAAGACACATAATAACTAATAGCAATATGGGCTCGGTTATGGCATTAGAAAGAAACACTGCTCATCAGCCTGTCATATCATAAATCCAACAGCTCATTGCTATCAAAGCTCTAATAGCACCAACAAAGACAAAGAGACCTAACTCAGGTGTTACAGCTGCTGGATTTTACTTTTGCTATTCATATGCCTAATTCACAACTAAACACAGACATCTATGTGCCTGCTATACCTGAACACCTCATCCCATCAAAACTAGGATGTTTCCATATTAGACACAGAGAAGGGCCCATGTCCCAGTGATTTTATCAGCTGTTACACCCAGCCTTCATGCCCAAACAAAAACACACTGGGAGAGGCAGATTGACAAGGTAAGGAGAATCACAGAATGATCACAACCAAACAGGATCCATATATGCACTGTTTGGAAGAATCCCATTAACATTTCCCATAGGCTGATTGACTGGGGGTTTTGGTTGAATAGTTGGGTTTGACTGTTTTGGTTTTAAATAGTTTTGTGCTTTTGGAGATCTAACAGTTAAGAAGTTACAGTTCATCTCCCAGCTATCCCTAAGCACTTGTCATTGGCTACAGAAGAATATGATTCTTCTCCCATATCTGAGCATGACCAGATTTAACATACGTTTGTAGATCCCAGGTTTTAAGCGTAAAAGGAGCTATGAATGTTACAAGGTATAGGAAAGCTTTATCTATTGGTCTTCTGCATTGAATGTATTCATTCAGTCATCACAAAAGAACATCTTTGGTGATGTTCTGTGAATCGATGCCAGCCAGCAGAAAAACAGCGTTCATCTTTCTAGCAAGCTTTTCAATTTAAGCTGGTTTTACAAATCAGGTGCTGAGCCAGCTCTGCAGAGCATGGGTTTTATTTGTAATTAATATCTGTGGAAACAATTAACGACTGTTTTGTTCACAAGCATCATCAGAAAGCTCTTACATAAATTGCTTTGGAGCTTTCAACACATACGCAAAGTGATTTACCGCAGGAGCTTGCAGCGAAGTTTGCTCTATATTCGTTTCAAATGCAGTATACTCCTTTTTGAAAGGATTCTGACTTTATACAAGCTCCTTAATTGAAAGACTGAACAAAGTAATGATATTAATAGTCAGAATACAGAGGTTCTCAGCAGTTTTAAGCCCAAGATAATTAAAAATACCTAACAACATGAAAACCCTAAGTCTGACACACAGAGTCCAGAAGCCAGCGTGCTATTTAAATGAATAAAACTGATTCTCCTGCAATATGCAATGTTATTTGCATTAAACCCTTCCACAAGCGCTGGAGTCTGCAAGAACACAAAGTAAATCTGCAGGATCGCTTTATTGCCCTGATGACTTTGAACAGGAGCTTAAAAGTTAAACAGTAAAAAGCAAAAGGACTCTATTAAGGCTGCAGCCAAAGGATTATGTGTGCTGCTGTACTCTGGCTGGAGTTACCATACCAGAGAGAAATTCCTTTAGTGCTACATGGGAGCCTGTTCTCAGCTCAGCTCCCAAAACACTGACACTCCCTGCCTGGTTTAAAGCCATAGCAGCAGCATTAGGCACTGCCACGGCCTCATCCCATAGCTGTTTCGGGAGCCTCGTGTTTCTCAACACACTCCTGATCACAAAGCACAAAGCTGGGTCTGGTTTTAAGCCCAGCATCCACACTCAACATCCTCCCCACAAGTGAACTTGGTTTGATTGCCCTTTCTCCTTTCCCTCAATAAAAGCTGCTTCCTTTTCCATCTGCCCTCTGCGACATTCCTCCATTTAACACACATCCTTTTATAGCAGTTGCTGGAACATGCCATAGCTCTGACTAGCTGAAAGTAATCTTTGAAGAGTTACATTAAGTTTCCATTCCCATTAACTCCCTCTGGTTATTGAGGGGGAAGCTGGAGCGAGCCTTTACAAGTCTCTATCAATAAAGCAGAACTTACCCTTTATTTTAATCTGTGTCTTCCACTGCAAGGTGGGGTTTTCAATAACTTGTTTAAAAGCTAGCCTGCTACAAGTGCTGGTTGGTTGCTCTCAGCCACCACCTCCTGCACAGGGACAGGAGTGCAGGGGGCACAGACACATCATCCCTGGTCCCCATCGGGGACAGCAGGTAACACAAATCTTCAGCCAAACACCTTGCTTGTGTGGTTGTGCAGGGCAGCACCAAGCAGAACAGCTTGGTGTTCTGTCATAGAATAGGTAATGGTTTGTGTTGGAAGGGACCTTAAAGCTCATCCAGCTCCAACCCCTGTCACGGGCAGGGACACCTTCCACGAGAGCAGCTTGCTCCAAGCCCCTGTGTCCAACCTGGCCTTGAACACTGCCAGGGATGGGGCAGCCACAGCTTCTCTGGGTACCCTGTGCCAGCGCCTCAGCACCCTCACAGGGAAGAGCTTCTGCCTAAGAGCTCAGCTCAGTCTCCCCTCTGGCAGGTTCAAGCCATTAGTTGGAATTAGTTATGATCAGATGTGAGCAGCAGACTCTTTCCTTAAGGGAGATTCCCTATAGAATTTTGCAGTTACAGCAGATTGTTTCCTTTAATCAGTAATGGTGCAGGTTGTGATTGCTGCTGGCTTCGTTTATTTGTCTCTTGCAGGAGTAGAATTTTAAGTTCATGCCTTTTCTAACTAAAACCCTCAGAGGGACAGGGATGCAAAACTTGGCATTTGGTGAAGTCTCATTTAATCTATCGCTTAGAAATAGCAAGAAGCAAAGCAAAGTGTGATATGGTAACAATGGCATTTGAAGCATTCTGGTTACAGAATACTATTGTAAGTATATACCTACGGCCTTTTCTTAGCCAAAAACGGGTTGTTTCCCCTCCTGAAATGACTCTGGCTATGAACGTGAAAATAAGCACTGGTGTGTGTACATTTATATACAGACACCATCTTACCCTTGGTTTAGCATTCCTCATGGAATACACAACTTCCTCTCAGGTACAGCAACAGCCAGTCAAACCTTCGGGCTTCATCACTGGCGTTTATGACCCTTCCAATCCACTGAGGGCACCAAACTCTTTCTCTTCAGATCCTTGTAATGTCGACCTAAGTGTCTTAACAGCTGGCTGCTATGGGTTAGCTTAGTCTGAATGTACACAGCATGGGTCTGCAGTGGGCTGAATGAAGCACAGCTATGTAAGGGGTTCCAGGGTTCCTGTTATCCTGGTCTTCTCATCTGTTTATGTGACCTATCTTCAGCAGGCAAAGGGGTATTCCTTGTAACTCCACTAGTCTTGCTGCAGCTTCTTATTTTCCTTTGTCCCTTTCCTGACAGTTGGATAAAGGCCTGATGGGTATCTACATTATTTTTTTAAGGGTGGCAGGTATATGAGATATAGAAGGAGAGAATAATGTTGGTGATCTTGGGGACATTCATCACAAACTTGCCATTTTCAGTCAGTAACACTTTAGCTAAAGCAGCTTTCAGATGAGTGGCTCTTAGCAGCCTAGCGATAAAATGGTTGGACTTGATGATCTTTAAGGTCTTTTCCAAACTAGTTGATTCTATGATTCTATTTTATTCTAAAACATAAAAAAGAAGATGCTGTTGGATAATATGAAGTATTATTGGGAAAATCATCTCCAATTTGAGTTCTAAGCTCTGCTGCACTTCCCAGCCAACAGTATTTGCTTGCCTAGTTATTTCTAACTACCCATAGCTGTGGAAAATGTAGATCTAACATTTTCACACTGTTTCTAAATGGAGAAATGCAGTAAATAATTATAGAGGTTCTTTATAATATATTTTTCCTTTTCATCTGTACCCATAAATGTACATTTCCCATTAGAAATGGGGGTGGCTTTACAGATGTAAAGGAAGCTTTAAGCATTAATTCAGAAGAGAAGGAAAAGTCTTCCAACTTCCTTTTCACTATGCTTTCAAATGAAGAACCCTGTCACTACTTTGACTATTTATTCCTCTTTCATCCCTCCTCCTTCATTCACAAGGGAGATGAGAACAAGTAAAATAATTATTCATTGCAGTGAGAAGTGTCCCAGGATTTGCTGCATTTGCATAAATGGAATGTTCTTTCTTGTGTAAACTCCAATGTTCTTTTTGTGTAAATTCAAACAAATACTTGGAATTATTCACCATAGAATATTGGACCAGCAGAAATTATCCTTGGAAGTAAGCATTAATGAATATGGTGACTGGAGGTGTGCTAGAGTGATGTAAGCATCAGTAATGGGCATGATGGCCCATAGCCATCAACACCCTGTTGTGGGCAAGCGTGCACTGTAAGGATGAAGAACAGTTCTGTGCTGGAAGATAAGGAACAGTTCCCTGTGCATGTCCGATGTGCAATGGATGAAATGGAAGGAAAAATGAAAGCAAATAATAACTTAAAGAGTAAAAGTGGTGAATCAAGTGGAGGATACAGCAAACTCAAAGCAAAGCCCATGCAGGGTGATAGCATTTCCTCATTGAAGAGCTACGGGCAGAAGTATCATGCAGAAAATTTGGGATGTATTTCTGTTCCCAATGGAATATAAACAATGGAATGCACACAGATGTTATTGCGCTATTCCAAAAGTATGTAAACACACAGTATGAGCACCAGAGCTCAGAGGAATTTGCCCAGTTATTATCTGTGGGAATGGAGACTGAAGGCTGGGAAGCTGGTAATGTGCCCAGTGCATTCTCAGTTGATCCCCGTAGCACTGGGATCTGAAAGGAGATCCATGCCAACTAACTAGATCCATCATTGCACACAGGCATAAGGAAGCTGAAGTCTGGGAAAAGTAATAATGCGGAGAGGAAAATCCCAGCAGGAACACAGCAGGACGCTTCAGACAAACAAATAGACTCTTCAGAAGTCCTGCCCCCTCTGGCATGTGTTGCCTGTCTTACCCATTCCACAGCATAGAACAAGAACAAACAAGATGATAACCACACATTAAGATACATGGTTAAAGAGAAACGGACAACAACATAGATGTGGAATAACCAGATTTGTTTGACTCTTTACTTAGCAGAACACAAAGAAGAAAGGCTAAAGTGAAATACAGAGAAATAACTTCTGTGGAACTGACTGAAATGCCCTCTTCAACTATGGAGCAAAACACACGCTGCTAGAAATACAGGTCAGCAGAATTGTTCACCTTTAAAGAGCTTTACAATTACTTGGGAACTTTGACTTATTTGCAACCATGAGAAGGGCAGTGAAATGGGACAATGTTACAAAATGCAGCTTGTTCAGACTTCAGAAAATGTTGTGTTTGTGTTTCCAATGATGGAGAGCTCTGGTTTTCACATCCTCCACCCACCCATTTTAAATGAAAGCAAAAAATGTCCTGGCAATAGCATAATTCTAGTAGATGAGTGGCCATGACAAAAACCAGACATGGAAGTCAGTGCTAACCCTTCACTCTGGGAGCTGGTCCCTGAGTCAACTGCACAAGCCCCTGGAGCAGCATGGACAAGGCTGGGTTGCAGAGCTCACACACTGTGCTCATACTTCTTCACACAGACCATATCCCTGTCCTCCTTCACACATTTTACATAGCAGATGTGTTGGCCCTACTGCGCTTGGGTTTGTTTGCAAGTGTGGATTTACTAGGCGGAATCTGAGCCCAGACTACCAAGAGATCTAGGGCTGAAAAGTGCACAGATACATCACTATCCATGAAACTATGAGTGATTTCTTTTTATTACAGACACATAGATGATTCTTGAGTATCTGGCTGTCCAGAAAAGTCAGGGAAAAGCCTGGGGATGGAGCTTGCCATTCCCCTGTCCTACCCAGTGCATCTGGATTTTGCCGTTCCAATAGGGCAGGCACAAACTTAAGATTTCTTGGCAGTTTGGACTTCGTGTTACAAACCAGCATGATTAGTATAGATTTAAAATAACTTTGTTAAATCATAGAATCCCAGACTAGTTTGGGTTGGAAGGGACCTTAAAGCTCATCCAGTTCCAACCCCTGCCACAGGCAGGGACCCCTTCCACTAGAGCCGCTTGCTCCAAGCCCCTGTGTCCAACCTGGCCTTGAACACTGCCAGGGATGGGGCAGCCACAGCTTCTCTGGGCACCCTGTGCCAGCGCCTCAGCACCCTCACAGGGAAGAGCTTCTGCCTAAGAGCTCAGCTCAGTCTCCCCTCGGGTAGGTTCAAGCCATTCCCCTTGGCCTGTCCCTACAGGCCCTTGTCCCAAGCCCCTCTCCAGCTTTCCTGCAGCCCCTCTAGGCACTGGAGCTGCTCTAAGGTCTCCCCTTCAGGAGCCTTCACTTCTCCAGGCTGACCCAGCCCAGCTCTCTCAGCCTGGCTCCAGAGCAGAGCTGCTCCAGCCCTCACAGCATCTTCATGGCTTCCTCTGGACTTGCTCATGCAGGTCCAGATATTCCCGTGGCCCCAGCTTTGTGTTATCCAAGCATTCTCTTTGCTCATTTCTACTACATTTGGATTACGTTTTCCTCAGAGGCCAGTCTTTACAACACAATTTGGGTATTTACTTTTCCTGTGTCTCCTACACTCTTCATTGTAGCACATCTATTCCACAGATCTTCCTTCTTACTAAGTGCGTTCTAAACTTAGCTCAGGCTCTCCCATCTTTAACACAAACCACGTGTACAGCTTCCAAATGACTCAGCAGAGAGCTGGAGCTGGGCAGTGGTGTTCCTTGATAAATGCATAAACAAAAGCAACAACTCATGTCAATAGGTTCTGAGTTTAGCACCCACTGAGCTGTTTTAATTGTGTTAGAGCTGGAAAGCAAGGCAGCAGGCAGATGGGGTCAAGTAGAGGCTGTTTCTCTAAAGCAGAGATTGCTCCCATAGAAAAGAGTTAAAAGAGAACAGATTTTTTTTTACAACTTGCTGAAAACTGAAATGAAGCTGCCTTGAGAATCTGCAGCCAGTGTCAAAGAGCCAAAAGCCAAAGCAGATGCACAAGGAAAAGAAGAGCCAAGCCTGATGCTAACATTTCGAAACGCAAACCATGCGAACCAGTTTCATCATCCACTACCTGCTGTGCTGTTTGGCTTGGTGGTAGAAGGATGTCTTTAGTGGCATTGGGAACTTTGGACTAAAAATGAACTCATTTATACACATCAATGGCTGTATGAGTGTCCACTGTTCATTAAGTGCTACTTTTTCAGGGGCTGTTCAGCAGCCTAAGAGGCTTTTAGGATTTTGTTGCTACAGCCGTCCGGTATCTGAAGGGGGCCTCTAAGGATGCTGGGGATGGACTCTTCATTAGGAACTGTAGTGACAGAACAAGGGGTAATGGGTTCAAACTTAAACAGGGGAAGTTTAGATTGGATATAAGGAGGAAATTCTTTTCTGTGAGGGTGGTGAGGCACTGGAATGGGTTGCCCAGGGAGGTTGTGAATGCTCCATCCCTGGCAGTGTTCAAGGCCAGGTTGGATGAGGCCTTGGGTGCCATGGTTTAGTGTGAGGTGTCTCTGCCCATAGCTGGGGGGTTGGAACTGGATGATCTTAAGGTCCTTTCCAACCCTAACTATTCTATGATTCTATGATTCTTGTTATTTCACAGTTAAAAGTGACTTTCACAGTAAGTTGGATGTTTAACATTTATTTTGATTTGCTTTGGGCTTTTGTCTTGATCTTTCTGTTTCTGAGGGGAAGGGTTGGGGCGGGTTGGTTTGTTTCGTTTTTTTACAGTCTGAAAAGGAGGCCAGAAGCTTACTTTCCTTATCAGAAAAAAAAAAAAAAAGAAGGAAAAAAGACCTTTTTATTAAGCTTAACAATCACAGAACCCCAGACTGGTTTGCGTTGGAAGGGACCTTAAAGCTCATCCAGTTCCAACCCCTGACACAGGCAGGGACACCTTCCACTAGAGCAGCTTGCTCCAAGCCCCTGTGTCCAACCTGGCCTTGAACACTGCCAGGGATGGGGCAGCCACAGCTTCTCTGGGCACCCTGTGCCAGCGCCTCAGCACCCTCACAGGGAAGAGCTTCTGCCTAAGAGCTCAGCTCAGTCTCCCCTCAGGCAGGTTAAAGCCATTCTCCCTGCTGGTTCCCTTTAGAGAGTCCACTTTGCAATGCACAGTGTACAGCAGATCTGCTGAGATTGGAAGTGGAAGCAAAATGAACCCTAAGGCATTTTATCATCTACCATAACATGGAAAAAGAGAGGATGAAACATGCCCTCATACCTTGACTGTTGAAATTAAAGAATTACAACTTTTCTTCAAACTGTTATCAACGTAGTAGCTTCCAGTGTATCTGTACACCCATAGCCACAGCATGAGCTCTTTTCATGTCAAGAATTAAGAAACAAATCACCAAACACCAACATCAGTAACACTATACTCTTCTAAAATGAGCCTAAATTCCTGGATCAGCACATACACCTTGCTAGGTCATTTCTAAACAAGGAGGAGCTGCCCTGTGTCAGGGTTCTGAAGGCACCACAGGTATCACCTGGCTCTCAGGGTCAATCCCCACCCTACCCTTTACCCTATTTTAGCTCCCCCAGGGATGTCATCTGCAGTGATGCTGTAGGATGTTGGTCTCCTGCTCCACCACAGCCCTACCCTGTCTGGATCTCTGCTCACTGACATCCTGGTTCTATCTTGGCCTGTCCATCTCCTCAAGGATGCTCCTGATGCCCAGGGCTGGGAGTTTCCCTGGCTGCTCCCAGTCTGGGGAGGAGGGATGAGCACATCCCATGGGACTCCTCCATGACTCTCCTGTTCCCCAAGGAGCAACCACCCGCAGAGTGCCCTGATGCTATGTAGCAGTGTCATTGCCAGAGAAATAACAAACAGGGAATTGCCTTCAGTTACCATTAATGACTGAATTAATGTCTGAATTAATGTAAATGACACTTCAGGATAAGTGTAACCGGGAGCAGAAGGTAAATGTGGGGTGAGCTGCCTGTGAAACCAATGTTTGTGAGGTTTGCTCTAGGCTAGTAGGGAGAGGAAATGCAGTCACACTGTTACACTCACCTGGTTTTCTGCACTACTGTTCTCATTGCCCATTTCGATGCTGATGTCCAGTTTCACACAGCAGTTAAAGGAAGATCACTGGAAGAAAAGAAAAAGCTCTAAATCTTCCATAAAAACCCCAAACCATAGGAATTTTGGAGGAATTTCACCCCAGCCCCATCAGCTGCCCCTCCTGATGTTCAGTCTCACAATGATTTTAAGTCGTAGTTCAGTGAAAGAGACCTCCTAATGCTTTAACTTTGTAATGTCTTTCCCTACACTTACTCTGAAGGACACTCCTTGAAACTCAGCTTTGCTGCTCTGTTTCTGGATTAGCTCATGTCATCTGAACAGAAAGGCATTTTTGTCGCCAAACTTACTTTGGATGGACAGCCCATATGAAAACCTTATTAACTGTATTCAAACCACTTGTATTTCCTGGAGATGTTGGACTGAGCTCTGCGCTCACTTTGTCAGAACCACAATGTTGAACCTGCAACAGGAACAATTTCTATGGATGTAGAAAGAGTAAATGCTTTAACAAAGGGTAAATGGATTTTGTTATCCTCATCAGTGGGGTCTTTCCCTGCTTTTCTTAGGCATTATTCAGTTTACAATGTTATGACTTAAACACATTTTCTTTACATATAACAGGATTTGCCCACCTTAATTACTGTTGGTTTTACTATTGCTCTACTCTGAGCATTAGAACTGTAACCAGCAGCTCTAGAATTAGTGTCTCTCCCCAGAAACCATTAATTTCTGTGTTTTTTGGAAAGGATATACTCTATAACAGAGTACATAATAGAAATTCACTCTATTTTACATTTACTTCTTCTAGACGTTTTGGTTTGGGGCTCAGGCATTTAAATTCCCTGCATTTGTTTTATTACCGGATAGGTGAAAAATACACACTCTCTTTTTCCCCCCAAAGAATGTGAGATTGGTCTGCAGCTTATGTCAAGAAAAACTCCATGCAATTCAGGCTGTGAAAGAAAGATTGCGTTTTGTTAGCCAAGGAAACCATAGAAGCTCTTAAGGAATGTTATTACTTATTATTACAGCACACTTTTTTAAACTTGAAAGGTTATTTTTCTTCACAGGAGGCCTGGAGAGAGGGAGAAGTTTGGTGGTGTGCTTTCAAGCTATGCTCTGTTTAAACTTGAGTGTCTTCGGGGGATATACTGATGCTTGAACTTGCTCCTGTTGAAATCACTGCACTTTCAGTGATTAATTAGCGACACTAGGGTTTATCTGCTGAGGTTACTGCCAAATCCTCTCTGCTTTTAAAACAGCACTGAACTAAGTTGGAGACTGTATTTAGGACTCTCAAAATCCCTATTCCCCAGGTATGAAGTACTCCATCATGAAGCAGTGCGCACGCACAAATCTCTGCAGGCCCAGCTCAGGGAAATATTTCAAGACAATAGATAAAGATTATAATATTTTAAGTATTATTGATATTAAGAGTATACTTGCACTGTTAGAGCAGTTAACCATGGGTTGAATGCACAGAAGATAAGTAATAACTTTGTTATAGCAATGTGCTCCCCTCAGCAGCCAGCACATCTCCCTAGGAGTGAATATATTTCTGTGCCCCTGACCTAAGGAGCTTTTCTCTTCCCAGCTCTTTTCCTGGTTCCACAGACATCATGTGAAAACAGCAGGAATTCGAAGCTCTCTAAACTGTCCCCTCACAAGCACTTGCAGGAATAACATGAACTGGGGAATGAATGAAACTCTCCGAGTCCCCCATGGTGTTGGTTGTTAATCGAGGAGCGTCTTGTGCATCAGTTGTGCCAAATGCAAACTTTGCTTATGGAGTTCTTACATGGATTAGCCAGTGTATGACATAATGTTGCTCTCTTTGTTTTAGTGTAAATTCACCCTAGTGCATCATATACTCTCAATGCTTCTGCATCAACTCAGCAATGTACAGCCTGTTAAGAACAGCAGCTGCTAATAGAGGGCAAATGTGTAATATTCAGTTGAAAGAGAAAATACTTTCTTTAGGTTTTTTTATTAAAATGTACAGGAATCAAAGGCAAAAATGACAAAACCATCACAAATACCCACTAACAGATTACCTCATGCTGTCTACTTACTCTTTTCTTTCCCTAAAATATAAAATTTCACAATTGTCACCCAATTTGCACATTACCATCTGCTTAGTAATGAAGATAAAAGGCATAAATAGGGAAGAAAGTCATTATAGGTTCTCCAGTAATGAGACAAGTGATAATAAGAACACATGAATTACACTGCAGAGTAACTGAGATAATTCTTCAGATTGCAATGTTATTGTAATCCTTTTTACATGCAGGATTTCGAAGGCATTTGCTCAACGCACAGGCATCACTTAGGTTGCAAACTACAAGTGTTTTACCATACGTATAGAATTTCAAATAACAATCAAACACATGTTAAAAATCCATTCATTAAATAAACATAGGTTAAGCAAAAGAACACTTTTATCATCTTCTATACTATCTGTGACAATTTACATGTCATTATTAAAATTACAACGCTATATATCTCAAAAATTGCTCCACTAGTATCAAAGGGTCTGATAAGCCCATAAAACAGTAAAACAACTGCTTTCCTGAAGGCAAGCAAGAGAACATTTAACTTTACACTTACATTGCAGGATTACTCTGCAGCTATGGATTCACTGGTGCTTTCAGAGCACGTCTTCAAACCGTTCCTTCCATCTTCACCTCCCAGGTTTTCACCTGGTTTTCCTCCTACTTCTCCTCAGCCTGACATGAAATGTAGGCTTTCTGTCAGGGACCCACCTTCATAACCTGCTGAACAACCAACTTGCCTCCACCCCAGGCGAAAGAAGAAAACAAGTTATACTTCCTCCACCCGGGCCTCCCCCTGCTCCTGGGAGACTCCTATGGCTCCGCACGTCACAAACTGAGAGCTGACGTTTTCCACAAGAGAGCGTGGATTTTGGTTAAAACATATTTCACTTCTCCTGTTTCTTGGCTTCTGGTGTAAGCAGCACTTCCTGCACGGCCAAGGCTGTTCAGTGAAACAGCACCAACAACACCTTGAGGTTTATGCACAGGTTTTCAAGGGAAAATCAGCAGTGAGGGGAATTTCTGTTCATTTTGTGTTCCAGTTTATGTGTTTCAGTTCTTTCATTTTCTCCTGTTACTCTTGAAAGCTCTCAGAAAGACAAGCAAACAGATGTTGATGTTCCTGTTCAGGTTATGCTGAAACCATTTCCCACTTAATCATCCTAAAGGGTGGGGCCATGACAAAAACCCTTTGAAATGTGATGTTGCAAGAAGTACTGGTTTATGGGCGAGCTGATTGTTAATACTAACACTCACAGTCCGCTCCAGCAATGCTTCCACCAATGGGTGCTCAAAACTGTTGATAACAAAAGACTGTGTTTATCATTAGTGGCAGCTCCAAGTGATTAACAAGTCCCTGTAAACACGCTGTTGATGCCACACAGCACCTTGAAGAGGTGTTAGGCAGCATTACTGACTCCAGCATGGAAAATTCCTATCTAACATGAACAAGAGGCAGGATTTCACTGGGTAGCTCTATGTTGTCTGCTGTTTTCCCTGTGGTTGTTCTCTGTTCCACCAAGTCTTGATCTACAAACATCTGGCTTGAAAACATGAAGTGTGTGAAGAGGTAGAATGAACAGTTCTGAGGGGAGGTGACCATAGAATCATAGAATGGTTTGGTTTGGAAAGGACCTTGTGGTCATCCAATTCAGTGCCCTGCCATGGGCAGTGACACCTTGCTCTAGACCATGTCACCCAAGGCTCTGTCCAAGACTGCCAGGAATGGAGCATTTACCACATTTTTGGGCAACCCATTCCAGTGCCTCACCACCCTCACAGTAAAGAATTTCTTCCTTAGATCCAGTCTAAACTTCCCGTGTTTCAGTTTGAACCCATTACCCCTTGTCTTATCACTACAGTCCCTAATGAAGAGACCCTTTCCAGCATGCGGTTGGTGATCCAGCAAGCCAAGCCTCCAGCATTATTATGCCACCTTAAACCGTTGTTACTGATCAAAGAATTCCATAGATCAGAAATAAATTACCGGCACTCCCTTAGCATTTTCAGGTTATAAAGTGCATATGAGTGGGTTTGGTGGCATGTGGGTAATACAATATGCGAAATAAATCCGTGCTATACCTCTAAGAATTAAAAGTGGAAAAGTCAGGATTTACAGTGAAGCTCAAAATCTGACAGATGTGGAAGTGGTTCTCATGTCCCCTTTTTTTTGCTCTTCACAGAGTCCTTCAGAATCCAGAAAAGCTGAAGTTCATCAAATCGAAGTTTTAGTGTGCCTCTGCCTTAGAAAACAGAATAGGGCCATTGTAAAATTCGTTGCCTATAGACAACATATTATGCAATGTTTTTGTGTAGGCTCTCTGCCAGGAGTGTAAGAACACAGGTCCTGTGGGAGCTCAGGAAAACACAAACCTGGTAATATATGCACACTTCTGCTAGCCGCATTATTTCCTCCTAAACAGAAACCAAACTTACACTTGGTGCTATTCCATTTCTAAAGCTAAGGGCAGAGCACACCTCAAAGTGAAAGCAAAGAAGCTGCCTCACAAAACAACTGTCTGGAACAAATACTGGGGGAAATGACCTTTTGGTACAGGATTTCCGATTGTGTATTTCTATCAAGAGGGGCAAAGGAGAACCCCTCTGGTTGTCTAAAACTGTGTAAGGTTTGCAAAGACACGCAGACAACCTCACTGCTGCCAGAACCATGAGTCATGTAAAATGAGGGGCGCAACAGACGTGCTAGCAGACGGGAACCACACTGGACCTATAACAACCCCGTCTCACAACACTGGCACTGTATCTTCAGGTCAGTTTTCTGACCCACTCTTGTGTATCTTAGGATACACTCAGGTCCTGTCCCAAGTATCCCAAGTAGTATTTACACACTGCAGATTGTTCCAACCCACGCAGATGATGCTCTTCCATTAAGTTAAATCAGTTTGTGTTAAGCCAATGCAAGAGCATTCTTCATCCTCTTTGTCTTGATTAATTCTCTTTGATTTTATGATAGAACTGGTGGGAGAAGGAGTACTCACGTGGGCTGCTTTCTGTTATCAGCTGGAATTCCCTGTGGCTCCTAATCCACTCTTTGTGCTCACCCAGGAGAGACAGTCTTCTCTTGATCAGAAGAGGTTCTAACCCAGGAGGACTGGGAGACTCTAATTAGGGGAAAAACCAGCTCAGACTTAAAGGTAAGCTATGTAGCAGGTTAAGGAGTTAGGCATTCCAGTAAGATCCAAATAACCTGTTACAAGTTTAAGCCTAGTATATGCAGTATTTGTTATACTTACCAACCATGCACTACTCAGCCATGTTAGCTTCTCAACACTGAATACATGCTACCTTAGGTATTTATATGAGACAGTTTAGTTTGAACTCCTTTTATTTTATGGTATAAAGACTGCCAAAAAAATACAAAATGTTTTTATGTTCCTTACTTTCATATGATTAATAGTGCACATAAAGTGTTGCAAAGCTCTGCTGGAGCACTGAGCACACCATTACATACCAGTTAGTCTTGTGGGGGGCATTAAGAGTTTCACTCTTCTGTGATCTTGATGGAACTAATGCAAAATCATTCTTTGTTTCTGCATATTAGAACAGTATCATATTCTCACAGACTGGTTTGAGTTGGAAGGGACCTTAAAGCTCATCCAGTTCCAACCCCTGCCATGAGCAGGGACACCTTCCACTGGAGCAGCTTGCTCCAAGCCCCTGTGTCCAACCTGGCCTTGAGCACTGCCAGGGATGGGGCAGCCACAGCTTCTCTGGGCACCCTGTGCCAGCGCCTCAGCACCCTCACAGGGAAGAGCTTCTGCCTAAGAGCTCATCTCAGTCATCTCCCGTTTCACTTTAAAGCCATTACAAGTATCATAAGATAACAAGAATGACTGACTTATGACCTTCATCCCTTGTCTTGTCACAGATAAAAAAGAGCAAATATCATGATCTGGGAGGGAAAACATAAACCGATAATGAGAATTGGTAAAGATGTGATGAATTAAAAGTGCACAACTCGATGGGAAAGATGTCACTTGGCAACATCTGCAGCTGGATCTGCCGTGAAATCGTGATGTTGCCTGGCAACAAAAAGCTGAGCTGGCCTTCTGTGAGAGCTGTGGAATGGTATTTCACTGCCCTGCCCCCAGGATAACCCGAAATTGCCTACTGGGGTTGCACCACTGAATACAGAGTAGTGCTGAGGATTTAAAAGACAGCACATGAAGCAGCTTCCTAAGAGCTCATCTCAGTCTCCCCTCTGGCAGGTTCAAGCCATTCCCCTTGGCCTGTCCCTACAGGCCCTTGTCCCAAGCCCCTCTCCAGGTTTCCTGCAGCCCTTTAGGCACTGGAGCTGCTCTAAGGTCTCCCCTTCAGGAGCCTTCTCTTCTCCAGGCTGCCCCAGCCCAGCTCTCTCAGCCTGGCTCCAGAGCAGAGCTGCTCCAGCCCTCGCAGCATCTCCATGGCCTCCTCTGCACTCGCTCCAGCAGCTCCACGTCCTTTCTGCTCTCACCTAAATATGGTGATCCAGAAGTATTCTGTCTTTTGATGGGGTTCAACCTCCTCATATAGCTAAGGAATATGGAAAAGTTTTGCTCATGTTCATGGTAATGAAGTACTTGGATATGGTAATGGTAACAGTAATAGAAAGATGTGATCAACCTTTTACACATAGTACCCTTAGAAGTGATTTTAGAAAGCAGTGACAGACATGAAGTGCCTGCAAGACTTTACCTCTTATTTTGGTCTGTGTACATAGTTCATCTTCCATCCTTCAGCTCTTTTAGCCATTCATGGCACAAAAGGTGTAGAAGAAGATTCATATTTCTTTAGAGATTAACTGATTTGCCCAAGGTAAAAAACCCCAAACCACCAAGTGGCAGCACTAGGATGTCAGCACTGGCTTCCTCAGCACGCTCCAGTTGCCAGCCTATGCTGGAACTGAAACTTCCATTAGCAGGTGTCTTTCCTAAAGCAACATGGGGGTGCAAGGTAATTTTGTCACATTCTATCTAGGAACATGTTCCCAGCTGAAAAAAAAAGAAGTCTGTGATTTCAGCTTTTACCATAGCTTCCATAATACTATATAGGGATTAAGAGTGATTTTGGATGTTTTAGGTGTGATTGTGTTACCTGAAAGAGATCTATAGTGGCACCCTGGACACTCTGGGGTACCCTGCTTAATCCCTGAGCTCCTCTCTGGAAGACATGGGTCTCAGATCACTCTTGCGGTTCATCTGTCAGACCCATTAGGATGTCAGGGCAACCTCAGGGTGTCTGAAATGGTGCTCAGTGCCTCTGTGGATATGAACGATCTTTTTCTCATGCATTGAGCATTAAATGCTTTGGGCACACATACATTCCCTTTCGTTTGCACTGATTGCAGATGTCAAAGTAGTGCAGAGGATCTAGTCTTTACAAGTGATGCCAAAGTATTTCATAAAACATATATGATCCAAGAAATAAAATGCACGTATTGGGAGCATTTCTCTTTCCAAACCCCACTGATACCAGCAGTTTTTCACCAGATTCCATATGCAGCACTGAAGTCAGTGGGAAGGCTGTTGCTCCAGGTGGAACACAAACCTCAGTGCAGTGGCACTGGCTCTCTGTCCACATGCAGTATATGGATAAAGGCTTGGAAATGCAGTTCCTAACACCACAACCAGCTAACAGGGCTCAGGGACTGTAGGACAGGCTGACCTATGTCCCTCAGTCTGTGCCTAGCATTGGGCAGGACTGCAAATGGTTTCCTTGGTATTACTGCCTGCCTTTTATAAGCAGCTGATTATGATTTATGAACAGTATCTCCTCCTTACTCGCATTACAGCACATATTCAACTGTGTAATTCAGGTTCAGAGCCAACTTGGCAGAGTGCATGTGTGTTTTGACACTAAATGCACACAGTGATTCACTCAAAGTGAAGGATCCCCGTACCTAAAAGTTAAAGCAGAGGCAGGAAGAACATTCCTGACTTGGGGCAGTGTTGGAAGCAGTGGTGAGAGGGCTGGGGTGAAGGGTGGGTTTCAGAGCCTGTCAGTTCTCTGTTCCCTGCTGTGGTGTCCAGTCACAGCACTGGGGATGGTGGAACATGACTCAGAGAGACAAAAATCCATTGTGTCGAGGCACAAAAGGAAACAGAAGCAAGGTGGAGACCAGCTGATTTAACGCGTCTCTAGAGGCATATAAAGCCCAGGAAGAATACATCATGGAGTGAATTATTTCTTGCCTCTTTTCAGGTCCTTCCTCCTTCAAACTGTTTTTCTTGCTTTTCCTTCTGTAGACTTCACCTCTTTCTTCTCTCCACATACTTCCAGACTGGTTTGTGTTGGAAGGGACCTTAAAGCTCATCCAGTTCCAACCCCTGCCACAGGCAGGGACCCCTTCCACTAGAGCAGCTTGCTCCAAGCCCCTGTGTCCAACCTGGCCTTGAACACTGCCAGGGATGGGGCAGCCACAGCTTCTCTGGGCACCCTGTGCCAGCGCCTCAGCACCCTCACAGGGAAGAGCTTCTGCCTAAGAACTCAGCTCAGTCTCCCCTCGGGCAGGTTCAAGCCATTCCCCTTGGCCTGTCCCTACAGGCCCTTGTCCCAAGCCCCTCTCCAGCTTTCCTGCAGCCCCTTTAGGCACTGGAGCTGCTCTAAGGTCTCCCCTTCAGGAGCCTTCTCTTCTCCAGGCTGCCCCAGCCCAGCTCTCTCAGCCTGGCTCCAGAGCAGAGCTGCTCCAGCCCTCACAGCATCTCCATGACCTCCTCTGGACTCGCTCCAACAGCTCCACATCCTTCTTGTGCTGCTGTCCCAGAGCTGGATCAGGGCTGCAGGGGGGATCTCCTCAGAGCGCAGCAGAGAATCCCCCCCGCTCGACTGCTGCTCACGCTCCGAGGGTGCAGCCCAGCACATGACTGGCATAAGGCTTTCTCCTCCCTTTGGACAAGGGACCCAATTGAAACACAAGGGAGAGCGAAGAGCTGCCAATAAGGTCTGGTTTTCTGAGAACGGCAGAGCAGAGGCAGGGCATAAAGCCGCTCAGAAGGTAACAGCCTCCTTCCTCCTTGTTCTCCTGGAGCTGTGGAGCCTGAACCAGCTGTCAGCAACTGTCTCTCCCTAATTGCCTTGGCAGCAGTGTTTAATCTCCCGGTTGCCTGGCCCGAGGTGTGTGTTGACGTGTCAGAGTCGGCAGGTTGCAGCTGCTTTCTGTGCCGTGCTAACACACTCCTCATGCCCACACAAATGTCACAGGAGAGGAGGGCTCATTCCTGACCTTCTGGACAGGCTCCAACACTCAGGGACGTTCCCTGAGCTGAGGGGAGGATGCTTATTGATCTTTTGTGCTGGCCCAATGCATGTATGTAATCATGTATACACACACTCACATGCATACATACACATGTATATATATTATGGATATAGAAATGCACATATACTATACATATATCATAGAGTCATAGAATAATTAGGGTTGGAAAGGACCTCAAGATCATCAAGCTCCAACCCCCCTGCTATGGGCAGGGACACCTCACTCTAAACCATATTACCCAAGGCCTCATCCAACCTGGCCTTAAACACTGCCAGGGATGGAGCATTCACAATCCCTCATCCTTAGCTTGTGACCACTTGGCCTGAAGCTGTTTTTCATAATTTCATGATATTTTTTGATCACCAGGTGAGAATAAATTAGGTTCTAAACTCGGCTACAGAATATTTAAGAATGAACAATATTCACTGTGTTTTATCAGTAGGGAGGGCAGGCTGTGCAAATAAGTCTCTCAGAAGACTTGCACGTCAAGACAACTTAGTAGTCAGACCAGGGTTGGGTTTAAACGCTAGTCCAAGCAAATAGACTGGACCTTTGCAGGACTAACTCTGGGAACTGAGACACCGGCCTCTGAGATAATATTGTAATGAAGATAGTGTTCATAAAGCCATGAATCCTTGTTTCAGCAATCCATGCTGAAGTTGGCTGAGGAAAACACCTTGAAATGAAACTTGCCCAGTTTCTTCAATTTCTGCACCTTGAAAATCACATTAAGCAAGCACAATACTTACATTATGTGCTGTAAGCAGTTAGATAGGATTACTTCTGCAAGCTCCTCACTGATTCACAAAGCAGGATAACACTGCGGACATCCTACAGAAGTAGGAATTGAGACTCAGGGGTTGAGTGATTATGCCATTGATATATTGTGCAATCCTGGACTAAGCAGGAACCTAGAGCTAGTGTTCGGCCCTCAGAACATCAGTACAGAATGAAAATGGTTACTGCTTTAATGTGGCATTGCTGTTCTAAAAGAATATATGTTACATGGAATATGTACTGGATGAAGGACTTTTCTCAAGGAAGGTACCCTGATTTAGCCCTGCACAAAAAAGACCTGATCACATTTTAAGGCCAATCAGAACTGTAATACTACTTCCTCAGCTGGTTTGGAAGGGCCAGCCAATAACAATTTTGTACTTAGTAAAATCACAGCTGAAGATCACAGCTGTATCATTAAAGAAGGAAAGAAGATGCTAAAATCATTTTTGTATTTGTTTTCAAAGGATAACAATTGCATCATAACAAGAATGCTTCTTTACTGAGATTACCATTATTCCAATGTTTAAATTGAATGTAATAAATGAATGTTTAAGATGAATGTAAGATATAAACCCATTTTCCCCTTGACTCCTTTCATTCAACTAAGCAGGAATGAAAAACAAGATCGAGAAATCACTTAAAGACAGTCCTTAAGGTTTTTATGACGATCTGGTGACAATGAATGGTGCCTAAACTGCATTATCCTACTTTAAATTGTAGCTCTTGATGTTTGCCTTTGTGCTAGTGGCTTTTTTAAAGATGATCTAATGTTGTGTTGGTGCGAAGTGATCCATGGGCGGTGGAGATGCAGTTAAATAAGCTGCTCACTGTTGTTACAGATGGCACAAGTCTTCATCCTTTTGACAGCCATAAACTCAATCATCTTCCCCTAATGACAGATTTAAACTCATGTAGCATGGTGCCTTGTCTGTCTGGGTCTACACTATTTATATGTGTGTTATCATTTCCAGTAATATAAACAATATCCAGTTTCAGAAGCTCACTCTTAATTTACAGGTGATGTTTTCCATTAGCATTTCTTCACCATTACGGAATACTTTAGTCACAGGCTTTGCAGTACTTTAACTCAATCTCAGTTTTCATTTGGGGAAGGTTCTCAGGTTCTCACAAATATATCTTACTAAACGAATGTTGCTACGCATAACTAGACACTATATTGATATTTTTAAGCAAGCATTATGACACTGAATGAAAATTTGGGCAGGAAATCTCCAGAAATCATCTATAAATGGCTGTAATGCTGTTTTTCTGAGTTTGCAAACAGCCTGGTTCTTAAAGATGGGAATTTCCCCTTTCATCTCAGTCAGATTTTACCATCTTAACATTTTAACTGAGAGTATCAACTCTAGTTATTTTGGTTTGGTCATTACAATAGATGGAACTTGACAGATGAACAGATGAAATCGGATTTTGCAGTTCATCTCTATTGATCTACTATTTATCTACTGTCATTGAGTGGTATTTTTCACCCCTAAGAAAATAACAAAAGGCAATAAAGTGAATGGAAATAAGCACCAATGCCCTAATTCTTCTCCAGCTGCACCTGTGCCTATAACCTTAGCACACAGAGCTACCACTGTAATCCAGTGACTGGATTCGTATTTGGATGTGGACTCAAAAGTGAAAATGGTAACTCACTGGGGCACAAAGTCCCATTAATCAGTACTGGTATCTTAAGTGATGGCATGAGACCAGAGCAATGTGAAATCAGCACTTGAGTATTTTAGCTTGACAGATTTTTGTTCAGATTTCATCTCTGAGATGGAACTATGAAGTGTTTATGCAAGGCTTATGACTGTTACATGTTTATGCAAGCCTTAAGACTGTTTCTTTTGGATATTAAAGAGCCACGTGCCTTTTTGCATTGCACGTCCTTGACTTGCTGGCAAAAAGGCCTTTTCTTGTTAGAGCAAGAGCTAATGCTCAAAATAGAGCCTAGGCTAATGATATATGCAGGTTCACAGGTGGAACTTTTGCCTCACAATTGTTTTTAACTCACCACAAAACACTTTGTCATATTAGTAAATGGAAAAATAGAAAACTTCTACTGTTCACATGAAACCATGACAGAATGTAGGGATCTAAATATCAGTTCCCAAAAAGTGGATGCCAACCATATTTCAAGTCAGTGGAATGAGCACAAACTGTCCAGTTTGGATTTAGTATATGACTGGAGTACATACCGTCCTACCTTCTGTTATGAAAGGGCTGAAAGTGAATCAAGATTGGCATCTTCTTGTATCTAGATGTGATCCTTTTTCCTTGTATGAGCAAACTCTTACATGGGGAAGTCCTGCACAGCTAGAAGGGAGTAAAATTCTTCTCTAAATTGTGGTAGCCTATAGGTCGAATCAAACCTCTTTAAGCTTCAGATGTAAGAATACAACTTGCTATAGGAAGTTATGATGAGACTTTAGGATATGTTGATGCAAAAGGCTTATTAACTGCAATTTCCAAAACTCTTGACATCATTTTACCACTAGAAATGGTTTAATAGTGCATGGTTCCCATACTGGTTTGGGGTTGGTAAATCTTCATGCAGGGACTAAATACGGCATGTATGACAATGAAGAAATGTTAAGGCTTGTTTATTAGAATGCAAGAATATCACCCTGCTCAATGCTCCAGACACACATCACCTTGTGATATGAACATTGCGATGATTTAAGATTGCATGAGAGAAACTGAATAAAACCCCTTGACACTTTGTGTAGACCATGAATTTAAACCTCCTGCCCCATTGCATCATGCAGATATTTTCATATGGATCCAATAAAACTATGCAATGCTCCAGATTTGTGGGTAAAATCAGCTCTTTCTCATAAAGAAAGTGGTTAAGTATAATTTTCAGTTTACAGTTGGAAGTGGCATGGAAACTGTGAGTAATAAACAATGCAACAAGTAGGCATGCAACTTATTCCAATAGTTAGTAATAATTACTGTTGTTTCAATCATATCAATATGCTGTGTACATAATACATACACATATAGAGAAATATAAACCAAAATCTTTATAGTCTAATCACAAGCTTTCTTGTGAGGATAAAAGATAGGGCAACAGCTCACATTATAGGAGGCTAATAGTACCAGAAGTGAAAGACAACTATGCGTAATACATCACATATGTATCCCCCCAAAGGGTTGAATAATTCAGTCTAACCACACTAAACCAAAATAGAGCACATTAAAACCTAGGCATGTCCACTTGAAACCTGCAGATTTTATTAAGCTGTGCTGTAAAAGCTGAGATTTAGATAATCATGAACTGCTTTTTTGTACTTTCCCCCCTTCCCTTACACAGCAATCTTTGTCTTTCTGGCTTCAACCAGTAGCTGCTCATAACATCAGTTTGTTAAGATCAAAAGTGGTTTGTGCTCCAGAAGATCTAGACACATCCTCTGTGTCATTTGGAAGGTGACTGAAAACCTGACCCTGAACCTTGAGCACATGGAAATGGGGCTCTTTGGATGACGCTTCATAGAATAACAGAAAATAGGGCTGAGGGAGTATCCCTCCTCTATTTTACTGTGTACCTCCCCAGATTAACTCTATTTTTATAGGTCTGCTGGAAGAAGCATGTTTTGGGAATGGTAGAAAATGTTCTGAAAACATATTTCCCAAAGAATTCCTTTGAAAATATATGCCATTTAGGCTGACTTGATCAATTCCTCAGTCAGATCTACCCTGCAGAAACAGCTAGAGTGTTGGCTTACTGATAAAGTTTCCTGTTCTCTTTCATTGTCTCTAAGGAGATTATCTCGTGGCCCTGCTTTTTTCCTTACAATTACACTGGTCCTGTTCCCTTCTAAAATGTTTCTGTTACAGATATTGCAACTGTTGGTATACAAAACCAATATTAGCATGCCATCTATCACATTCTGCTTGACAGCAAGGAATGTTTACACTATACACACAATCAGGTTGCCATGAACTAGCAAATCTTTTCTGATTACTTAGATTCAGAAAAGCAGATTTCATCTAACAAAAGAAATAATTCTTACCTTGGATTTATGCACAGTCCTATCACAGTCCTGTAAAATCCTCCTCAGCACACAACAGTTTACCCATGAAGCGAATGAACATACCCTAATCCATTTGCGAGGACTCAGAGCTGGCTGAGTCCTGGGTCTGACCAAGAACCAAGAGTTCTAGCTGGATCATATGCTTGCTGTGAAACCAGAGATGGAAATGAGTCTGTCAAGTCCTAACTAGCATTTTATGACAAATTTAATTCAGCAAGAATATATTGTTCAGTATGCCGTCAGGCTTGCTCAGGCTTGTGTATTGTGTGTACGCATCTTGACCAACTGATACATTTTCATAGTATGCTGCATTGAAGAGCTTCTAATGAAAGCATATAAAAATTAAAGCAAACTTTGTTTCACCATGTGATTTTTAGAAGCCACTACTTAAAAAGGATTATGTCAAGAAAAACGAAAGCTATAACCTGTGATGGCTCTACTTTCATACTGGCTGTCAGCAGTATATAAAACATTAATTTCTCCAACTGAATGTAGAGTCAAATAACTGAATTTAAACTCTTTATTAAGCCTTAAGCCCCAAACACACATGTAGGGTAAAATTTTACTCTTTTCAGACTTGTTATGGACTTAAGGGGCTTCTATGAATGTTGTTCCACTGGCATCAGAAAACATAAAAGCTGATCTGAATGTTTTTTGTAGCCTGTGTAGTGGTTCCCACCTCCGCCAGAATGAAAGTCCATCAAACCAAGCTTTCATACTGACCACACTGAGAAAAGGGCAGTGATTGGTATGAAAGCTTGGTTTGACTTCCCTCACTGACAGCAGCAGCACAGCATTCATTAAAAGCTGCCCAGTGTTACATGTCAATTATTCTCTGATACTGCCATTCTCTACTACTGCCATAAAAGATGATGGATATAAAAGAATCTTAAAAGAAGCTTCAGGTGGTAGGAAAACCCTCAATATTCTTCAAAAACATCTTCCTCCCATCCAGCTGAATGGATGTTGCCAATGGAGACAGGGACACTACCACAGTCTGCAGGAGATTGACAACCTGAACCTTCACAAGGATGTTCCCCCTCATCCCCCTTCCACTGCCTACTCTGCAAGCTCTCCAAACCATTGCTTCCATTTCTATTTCTATCCTGCTTGGTTTGTATCAAGCCCCTCAAAAGAACTATTAATCCATCTGAAATGTAAATTATATTTTGTATAAGGGGAAACAGTCTGCAGACATACCTGTGAGTATGATTTATAACATCGAAACCAGAGGCTCTTTGACTGGCTTTGAGCAGGTGTCCTTTCTGATGAGCCCCACAGAGCAGCACCCATGGGACAATCCAAGAACATCCAGTCACTGACAACTTGCTTTACTGATAACCAAGCTATAGTATGACTTAAATCAGCTTAGATCAGCTTTTTCCTAGGCCAGGTTGCTTTCCAAGCTTGCCCTGGAATTGTCAAAATGCTTGATGAAGAATACTAACTAGGTATTTCTGGACCATGTGCCAACTGGTTACTGTGCTCCTTAAGCCAAGGGTATCCAAGCCTGACATTGTCAGATCTCTGCTTTAAAGATGGAAAGAAGCATGAACTTAAATGCAGAGGCAGATATAGACGTAGATGGCAGCTTACTGAAAACCAAGCCAGTTGAGGATTAGACCTTCCATTCATAGGCCCAATAGACTTTTCTGGCCAACTACCACCCCTTCTACTTTTCTCCTTTCCAAAATCCCTTTAAAATGAAACTTATGGATATATGCATTAGCATCTAATTAGTTAATCTTTGAATCTATATTTAAAAGGTTTTGACATGAAGGGATGGAAACTTTTTTCTTAACTCTTACATGTACAGCAGGCTCCTAACACATCTTTTGGGCTGTGTAATGGGAAAAAGGTTCATTCCAAGTAATTAGAAGCTTGATACTGAATAGCTGATTCACGAGAAACCAATTCAAGCTCTAAACATTCTATTCTAGAATACAATCAGATTTTGTAGGAAATACCAACTATACAAAAGAGGAGCATGTTTGCCATGTCTGTCAATATGATAAACCTATCTTTTAAAAGGCAATTATTTGAAAAATAGTTGCCAAAACATGCCAAACCGTTGTGGTAACATAAGCCCTGTTCATTGAAAATATTAACTGAAATGGCCATGGGCTTGCATGTTGACAGCACATTTCACTATAATGTCATCCATGCTCAAAATAACATAATCAAATTCTTGTTAATCTCAAACTACTGAAGTATTATTTTAATCTGATTAGTTCATCTAGTGGGAAAGGCAAGAAGTAACTTCAACCACCTGAAGATCTATAAAAGGTTTGGATCAGCAGAGCCAATAGTTATAGGATCCCAGACTGGTTTGGGTTGGAAGGGACCTTAAAGCTCATCCAGTCCCAACCCTCACACCACGGGCAGGGACCCCTTCCACTAGAGCAGCTTGCTCCAAGCCCCTGTGTCCAACCTGGCCTTGAACACTGCCAGGGATGGGGCAGCCACAGCTTCTCTGGGCACCCTGTGCCAGCGCCTCAGCACCCTCACAGGGAAGAGCTTCTGCCTAAGAGCTCAGCTCAGTCTCCCCTCAGGCAGGTTCAAGCCATTCCCCTTGGCCTGGCCCTACAGGACCTTCTAAAACGTCCATCTCTAGAATTCTTGTCCTGGAAGCAGCTCCAAGTTCTGTTCAGTGTTGTGATTTACAGCCCGAAGCAAACTTTACTATGCATGAAAGGACAAAAACATTATAGTGAGATCTCAAACATCTGCATAAGCTTTCTAGTGTCTAGCCAGCTAATTTTATCTCTGAAATTCTGCATGAGAAACACACATTCTTCTCGTTACATGGCAACTTGAAATCAACAAGCAATCCTTTCTGAAACAAAGCCTCAGAGCTATCTCTGCAAAAAGAACAGCAGTGGAAAAGAGACATCTTAAAAAACTCCAGCATTTCCAAATAGCTATTGCAGTCTGTAATGTTGTAACATGTTTTCAAACAGTTATTTTAGGACACGCACACTTAAGGATCAGTCTCTTGGTCTTAGAAAGATCTGGACTAAGTAGACATTAACCTGTAGACTACTGTATAGGTTATGTGGATTGTAAAACAAGCCAGACGAGATCAGGAAACTATAGAACCTCAAAGGAACCATTGTTTTTTTCTGGTAAGGAGAAAAGTTCCCTTTTACTTGTAAGACATTCCCTTTGCCTTTCTGTAATGTCTAAACATGATTAGTAAGCTGGTTTGAGTCTAGGCATTTTTAAACGTAAAGAACTAATAAAAAATTACTTACCCAGTTTTCCTCTAGACTAAAACTGAAAATGTACCACTTTGTCCCTGATTTTATAACCTTCTGCACTCCTTCACTCCTAGCTGGTGTATGGATCCCCTTTCTCCCTGGATCACATGAAAGTGTTCTATTAATGTGAATTGGCTTATGCTTGAGAACACTATGCTGGACAGCTATGAAGTGTAAGGAATCCGAGCCAGGGAGCTGTAGGGCTATGACACATCAGTTCTTCACAGGAATTCTCAGTTGCTGGATGAGAACAACATGAGATAGGTCCCGTACACTGAGTGCAGACTGTTGTTGTTGTTAGCATACTGTTTGCTTAAGGCAGTGAGGCAAGTTCCAAGGTACACCAATGTAACTGGGATTTTACCCTCTTGGTTTTCACTCCAGCACTCTAAGTGTTGGGCTGTCCCCCTCACCTGAATAACTTAGTCAGCAAAGTTTGGGATAATTAATCAGTTTAGCAAGTGGCAAATATATATATCCACAGCATGGCTAAGAGTGACAGAAAACCGCTGCAAGTCGGCACTGCTGCACATTATTTATAGAATCATAGAATAGTTTGGGTTGGAAAGGACCTAAAGATCATCCAGTTCCAACCCCCTGCCATGGGCAGGGACACCTCACACTAAACCATGGCACCCAAGGCTCTGTGCAACCTGGCCTTGAACACCACCAGGGATAGAGCATTCACAGCTTCTTCGGGCAACCCATTTCAGTGCCTCACCACCCTCACAGGAAAGAATTTCCTCTTTATATCCAATCTAAACTTCCCCTGTTTTAAGTTTTAACCCATTACCCCTTGTCCTATCACTACAGTCCCTAAAGAATAGTCTCTCCCCAGAATTCCTATAGGCCCCCTTCAGATACTGGAAGGCTGCTCTGAGGTCTCCAGGCAGCCTTCTCTTCTCCAGGCTGAACAGCCCCAACTTCCTCAGCCTATCTTCATACAGGAGGTGCTCCAGTCCCCTGATCATCCTCATGGCCTCCTCTGGACTTGTTCCAACAGTTCCATGTCCTTTTTATGTTGAGCACACCAGAACTGCACACAATACTCCAAGTGAGGTCTCACGAGAGCAGAATAAAGGGGCAGGATCACCTCCTTCGACCTGCTGGTCACACTCCTTTTGATGCAGCCCAGGATACAGTTGCTTTCTGGGCTGCAAGCGCACGCTGAAGCCAGCTCATGTTCATTTTCTCATAGACCAACACCCCCAAGTCCTTCTCCGCAGGGCTGCTCTGAATCTCTTCTCTGCCCAGCCTGTAGCTGTGCCTGGGAATTTTCATGAGGAATGCCTTCCTGGAGTTCAGAATAAACACCCAAAGTTTGGGAATGCTAGTACATTACCTGGCAGGAGGGAGGGAATGAAAAAGATCTCCTGCCTCCGTTCCATTCTTCATCCTTTTGCGTGTGTTCAGTCTTCTCTTGCCCCCATGGTCAGAAAAGAGAGAAAGCAGCTTGGTTCTTCTTTGGATGGACTAGATGGAACTTTTAGCCCACTCATTTGAGTGTTGTGGTTGAAGTTAGAGCATTACATCTGCGAGCCTTTAAGGGACAAAACCCATGAGGCCACTTCAGTACAGAGTTGTCTTAACTACAACCCCCTGAAGCACATGTCACTGGAATAGGAAAAGCCACACCACTCATAATTTACTTTCAAGCAGAGCATGTTTTCAGTTACATGGTACTTTTGGAAAATCCTCCCTTGGAATATATTATTTCAGAGAGGAAAACATTATTTCTTTCCCAATAGTTTGTGAGTTACAGGCCTTTAAACACATGTAATAAATACATATTCCCATCAGCACAAGATGTGAAGAAATGATTGCTGTGGTGGAATTAAGCCTGTCACAGAAGCGCTTAGGTTTAAGTCAGTTGTTTGCATGGTGTTGGCAACGTCTAATAGAGGATAACTTCTAGAGACTGATATAAGGAAAAACGAATCCCTCTGACTTTTCTGGAAATACAGAAGTTATTGGCATATTAATATTTCAACAGCTAAAAAACTGCCATTCAGTTATGCAAAATACGGGCACAACTTGGCTTTTCCTTCTGCAAAAAATCTGGCGTCATGCTGCATTTGCTTTTAATTCCTTTGTTCCTCCATTAGAGATGGACCACCAAGGCAACAGTGGTCTGGCTATTCTCTGCTCCGAGGCATCACTGATGTATGTATATATTTCCTCCTTCTTCTTGCATTATTTTCCTAAACTAAACTGCTGTTTGATTCTAGGGACAAAATAGACAGTTTTGAGCATTTCAGTCTCCACCACCTATGACTTCCATATGTTGTTGTAGCCACCTTGTGTCAAACATCCACTTGATAGAATAGAATCATAGAATAGTTAGGGTTGGAAAGGACCTTAAGATCATCCAGTTCCAACCCCCCTGCCATGGGCAGGGACACCTCACACTAAACCATGGCACCCAAGGCCTCGTCCAACCTGGCCTTGAACACTGCCAGGGATGGAGCATTCACAACCTCCCTGGGCAACCCATTCCAGTGCCTCACCACCCTCACAGGAAGGAATTTCCTCCTTATATCCAATCTAAACTTCCCCTGTTTCAGTTTTAACCCCTTACCCCTTGTCCTATCACTACAGTCCCTAATGAAGAGTTCAACCCCACCATCCCTATAGGCCCCCTTCAGATACTGGAAGGCTGCTATGAGGTCTCCATGCAGCCTTCTCTTCTCCAGGCTGAATGGCCCCAAATTTCTCAGCCTATAATGAAACCTTCCAAGTCATTAAGGAGTTCCTGGTACCAGTGAGGGTCTGACCTTGCCACAGTTTTTTTCCCTGACAAGTTTGGGCCTCAGGATTTTTTTCAGAGTTCTATTAATAATTATTCTTCTATATACCTCTGAAAAGACTGTTTGAAACAAGCACAATATATACCAGGATCTGATGGGCTGTAACCTAATCCACTCTGCTGAAAGAGTATCTGGTGACAGATTTTTATCTCCCATAGGGTTATCTCTAAATATGAAATAAAAGCTTCTGCAAGAACCAAGTGTATGAACATGCACTTCTACATTGCTAAACCATTTCTGTTTAAGTCAGCTGTGCTCATTAGAAGAAATTGCCCTCATCTGCGTTTGCTGCAGAGCTGGCATCTGAACAGCAAGGATCTCAGAGGTTTTGTTTCTGATGTTTCCCATTAGTCTCAGCCCCATTTCAGATTATGAGGGTTATTTTTATGTCTGGAGCAGCCATCACTGGGCAACAGGTCCTGTGTTGCCAAGTTCTTGGACATGCATTATCTCTTCATCTTGAATGGTAGCATTTATCTTGGTGTATTCAAGGGAAAATCAGAGGGATTATGCTTTAAAATCATAAGCAACACTCTTGGGCAGTAACTGAACTGTCTCATTTAAAAATGTGCCTTTCTCCTAAAAATGTGCATTTCTTCATTAATGCCAAGGAATGGCTGCTAACAGATCAGTGATCTTTGCATCAGAAGAACAATATTTCAGAACTGGACAAATTACTAGATTTGATACTGAATCAGTGGTGGTAGATCCATGGTTTATTTGCTCACTGGCATCTGAGATGTACAGTGAACACCACTGGTCATTCACTTCTCAGCATTGTAAAGAAACCCCATTACTGTTTTGTGTTTGCTGACAATAGAGTTGCCTGTTGCTGAAATATGGTATCTCCAGGAGCTGTTGTATATCGAGGTATATAGAAAGTATGCAGCATTAAGAATTATAATTCAATTGGAGATCCTCTGCTGAATGCCAGAAACTTAGTGCGCATTTCTGCACTCTGAGAGGAGGCAGAAGAGGGAATGGTGAAATCTGCACACAGTGAATCTCTGCTAACACATTTGAAATATTTCTTTTCAGGTTTCTCTATGTGAGTCTTCTCATTTCAATACAATTTTGCATATACGCATGTATGAGAACTGAGTGAAAAAAACAGTCATGGTGGGTAAAAACAATTTGAAAGCTCACAATCAGCTGGAGACAGACCATCTTCTTAAGTTCCTGTTTTCACTGTTCACAAGAACAATGGGTATATATGCACAGTAATGCCCAGGAAACTAGAGATGAATCATCTGGACAAGCAGAACTCAAAGTAAAAGCTACAGGGGAATGTCTGGCAGTATTGCAAAATGTTTAGCTCATATTAATCATAGTCAGATGATATTAAAAAATTGTAACTCACATATACTCGCATTTGTTAAACCTGTATTTGCATCCTGACATCTGGACTCACAGGGAGGAGAAAGTCCACACACATTAAGGGCATGCAAGGTAGTTACTTAATACTATTCCCTTATAATTCCCGTTTTTCTGAAGCTGTTTCTGTGTGTTTCTGTGTGTTGTGAGTTTACAGAAGACAACAGCTTTATTGTGGCAGGTGAGGTCTGGGACATGAGAGGTGATATTGCATGTGCTGTAAATTAGTTTTCAGATAAATAACGTTAACACTTAAAACAGAGGCAGTGGAATAGGAAGCAGAATCTGCTGGTTTCATTATACCACTTCTGGTTTCCAGCTGTTAAGCTGTGTTTGAAAATCAGCTACTGCTCCTGTTTTCCTAAGAAAATAATTGCCAGGGGGATGCCATATGACTGTGAATGGGAAGGGAATGCTGCTTTGAATCCTCTTAGATAATGCACAATATGCCCTTCCTATAGCTGAGACTGGTAACCTGTCCTATAGCCTGATACACTGGTTTTAGCCCTCATTCTTCTGCTTTTCCACGCTTTTCTCTGACTGTATCGGGATGCTGCTGCCTACAACACTGCTACAGCACAGGTCAAAAATCATTCACTTGATAAGATAGTTCATGGACAACTGTTGCAGCAAGAGCTATAAATACAGGATCTAGCTACTGCACAATGCAGGTACTTCTTCCTACTGAAATCAACAGGAGTTAAGAGCCCAGACATCTGTGTAGATCTAAGGCAGGCCTGCAGAATGTATGTGCAGAATCATCTGTGCTGACACAATGGCTCTGCATCACCCCCCAGTCGTGAGACAGTACCCATGGCTGTGCTGACTGACACCACCACCCCTGAAACTCTGTTCTCCTGTAAAAAGATGCAGTTATAGCTTTATACTCTATCCTCCCAGACTCAGTTTCTTCAGCTGACCCAATATACTTGGTTATGCCATCTGAAACTGCCAGTCTGTTCTCTGGAACACAGAAGAAGATAGAATAGAAATTAGGAATCCTTACAGCCTCCACCTTCTGTCTCACACATAGCTGCAAGGTGTGTAGTGTGACTGGTCAACGTGAAGAGCAGCAGCAGGCTTTTCCTATCATTCCTCCCACTTCCAAGTGACGTGCATAGCTTCAGTGAAAGGTTTTTTGTGGTGAAACTGAAAACTGAATTCAGATTAACCACCACTCATCTATGTGGAGTGGTCTTACTTTACATATCAATACAAGCTACAGAAGAAATGTGACAGAAACTGTTAAAATCCTTCTATAGTGCGCAACATTGTTAAAAGTGAATTTATAGGCTGCACGGTATTTGTTGCACTCTTGTGCTTTTTAATGTTTAATTTTTGGTTAATGTGGCTTGCGTCTCTAAGAACACTTTGTTAGTGTATTGTATATTTGAGACAAAGAGGCATCTGTGGGATATTTTGCTCTTGTACCTAATGAGTGAAAGGCCTTTCTTGTCTAAGTACTAGGAAAGGTCAAACACAGACTTCAGGAGAGCAAGCATCATCTTCAGAAATGCAAGATTAGTGTTTGCATGAAACTGGATACAATAGGGTTTCCTCAGCAAGGTATGGAGCCTTTCACCTCATATTGAACCTTCCACCACTTTGCATTTTGTACTGTATTCCAAAGTCTTTGGCATAGGGAATATTCCTTACCACGTGTTTGTGTACTGAATTGTACAATGGGCTCCAGTCTTGTTTGGATCCTCTCTTGAGACTTTCTGCGTTAGGGTCCAAAAGCGTATTACTCATAATGAATTTGCAATGCAAATTCAACAGCACTCTATTAGTCACACAGAGTATGAGAATAGAAAATTGTTCAAGAGTCCAATTCAATAACTTTGGACTGAAAAATTAAGTATTTTAAGCATATTTTGAAAGGCAGTTTATGCATAGCTGCACTCTGTAGTCCAGCAGAAGCACTGGTTTGGGGAAGACAAGGTAGAACCATGACTGTATATTGAATCAGTTTGATCTATGGAGGTGCTCTAGAACACCTTCTGAAGACACTCTAATAAAACACCACAGCAATTAGAGCAACACGGTAGTATTAACCACACAATGAAGTGCTAATGCTGTGTATTTATATTTTGTAGGATTCATTTGAATCCTTGAACAAACTTGAAAATTAAGCTGAGAAAGCTGCAAATAAATTCCTAATTGAAAAGGTGCAATTTTAAAGTCATCAGGAAAGTACCTAGGAATCAGCTTTTCATGTACCATAGTGTTATTCTAAGCTTCTATTATAATAAAAAGTTATATTGATACTATAAAGTATCACCCATTGCCTTTGAAACAATGTATTTGGTTGACATCCTCCTTTAGGTAGCTTTGTTGGAGTAAATGGGTTTACACAAGGAATTCATTTTGATAGGCAGTATCACTGCATGGATCAGAGCATTTGTGAACTTGCAAAGAGTTTCCCATTAACAGCATCGAGCCATAGTAAATCGTGCATTCAGGTTTTGCCTCAAGTTTCACAAGTGTATTAAGCTCTCATGGGAACCCAACACACCTCTGGGTTAATGCTCAACTAAATTATTAAACTATAAGAAATTTAGGGGATGACTGACATGCACTATGAAGAAAAGAAGATTGTGTTTGGGGAGTTCAGTGGGATAGAAATCCCTGCTCCTGTATGTGTTCTTTTAAAACATCTGGGATTCATCAATGCAACTAACAGTAGGTTTTCGTTATTTTGTTGCCCTCTTAATAAAATGACTTTGATTTTCAGTTGAGATTACAGAATATTCATCCCAATGCCTTTCCTGTAATATGAAGTGTATTTCATCCTGTATCAATAATGTGAAAGATTCCCAGGTTTGAAAATCTAAATGCTAGTGTTCACTATAGCTAGAATGCTCTTTTGCCTTCTTTATCTGACTTATGTCAATATACATTAACAGTGAGAGTCAGCTGGAAGATGCAGCAGTCTTGCAACTGTGAATCCTGTGTAAGAGACTTTGCTTTAGAACCAGTATAAAACTGGCCTTAGATGGTGCAAATGATGATGAAGCCACTTCTTTTTGTGTCTCTGGCTGCTATACCAGACAATGTCCAGCCCACTGAAGACCTCAAGAAGTCATGGTGAAAGTGTGAAGGGTCCAGACTCTTGCCTCCTGTTTCACAATTTACTGAAAGAGTAGAAACTTCAATGCAATTCTGCCACTATGTTTGACCACCACGTGGTATGTTGAAGCAGAGAGCAGTGTTGTAACATCATGAAATGAGTAAGGGGAGTTACTTGCTGTAGGTAACCAGGAAAGCAGGAATTAAACCTTTAGCATATATGGCTGGTTTAAATTACTTACAGTTGCCCAGAGAAGCTGTGGCTGCCCCATCCCTGGCAGTGTTCAAGGCCAGGTTGGACACAGGGGCTTGGAGCAAGCTGCTCCAGTGGAAGGTGTGCCTGCCTGTGGCAGGGGTTGGAGCTGGATGAGGTTTAAGGTCCCTTCCAACACAAACCAGTCTGGGATTCTATGGTTATAGCAATTTGATATTATTACATATTCTTTTAATACTCATGAGCATCTTGTGCAAACTCTATACTCACAACTGAAAGAGAGTGCTAATGATTGTTTTATCTGATTGGTGTGATAATATAAAGCAGAAGTCTATTTTAAGGAATTCTTAAAGTAGGATCATCAGGATGTCAGAAATAATCACTCAGCACACTTCCTAAATTGCTGCTATTTATACAAGAGAACGGTGAGAAAATAAGAGCAATGAGGGGCATTACAAAACCCACTGCTCCAAATCAGAAGCCAGATTCGTTACACTAAACTCAATTCTAATGGCACTGGCAATGGGAAAGGAATAGAATGTGAGGAGAAAACATGTATTAAAGATTTATTTTTCTTTTAGTCTGTAATGTACAATGTTCATGATTAAATGAGCATTTAATTGCCTGATTTTCCAGACTTGTAATGCTTGGTTGGATAAAACTACTGAAGGCACATTTCTTCCTGTTGAATTACTAATACACTTGCTTACATTTAACTCTGCTTTATTGTCTTTGGTATAAACAACACAACTGGTCATGATTAACTAATTTAGGAGTCTATTCCTCTTCAAAGAATACATTAGTTACTTTATTTTCTGGAGCAGAGAGCTTAGTGATTAACCTATACATGTATATGGAAACATGTATTAGAGATGTTCCGACAAGGGCATCATCCTTTTGTCTGCAGTTTTCCCCTCTTCTGCTCCTCAAACCTTAGAGAAGCTTAAAAGCAGATGAAAACCGTGTTACCACCAGGTTCATCCTGACACTTTCACTCCTCCCCCTCTAGGGCTTTCCTGTTTAAGTTTTTAGAGGCAGGAAAGTCACTTAATCCAAGGGGTAAAAAGCCCCATCTCGGCCGTGCGTGAGCGGATGTTTCGGGGATTTATTCCAAACAGCTCAGGCGCCGTTTATTTTTGACCGAGACAGAGACAAAGACAAAGCCCAAGGACAGGGACCGGCGCGGCCCCGCCTGGGGCTGACAGCCGCGGCGGCTGCTGCTGCACTCCCCCTCATTGCCTCAGAGCGGAGCTGGCGCCCGCCATGACCCCTGCCTGCGGAGGCCTTGGCCCCACCTCCCGCTGCTGTTTGACCCTCCCGGGCCACCGTCGCGCCCGGTAGCGGCGTCTCCGCGGCCTTGGCGCGCTCGGCGGTGCTGGGCTGGGCTGGCCGGCCCGCGGCTGCCGAGGGCCCGCGGCGCCACGCAGCGATGTCGGGGGCGAGCAGCAACGACGGGGTCGCCTCTCCCTCGGGGAGTTCGAGCTCGGAGCGCGGCCGCGCCTCGCTGCCGTCCACCTCGCGGAACGGCGCCGTGCCGCAGCGGCGGTTGCAGGGCCGCTCGCCGGGCTCCGCCGACGGAGACATGGAGGAGGACGAGCAGCCGCAGCGGCTGGAGGGCGATGAGCGCAGCAGGAGGATCATCCGGAACCAGTACCGGGAGCTCATCTACAGCGTGCAGCGTAAGCCCGGGAGCGGCGGCCGGAGCCCGGCCTCGCGGTGTTGAGGAGCCCGTAACGCTGCCCTGAACACCGGGCTCCTGGGGCTTCTGAATCGATGGGCCTGCGGTTGGATCCAGTTCTTGCCTCCCTGGAAGAGTTTACATGCCCTGGGATAGCAAGGGTATGAGGGATTTTCCAGCCCTAACTGCATTGCAGCGGGCCAAACTGTCAGCTTTAGACCTGGAGCTAAACGCAGAGCCTTTAATTTTGTCTTAATGGTGTTTGAGCTTTAATTTGGGTGCAGGTTATCTGCCCCGCCTTGAAAGTTGTTCGTGGGCTTTCCGCAAGTGCTGGGATTTTTAGCGAACCTTTAGGTAGATGTGTCAGCAGTTCTCATCTATGTCGTTGGAGCGTGATGGTTTTCTCATAGAAGCATCATGGTTGTTGGAGTACACCCTGCTGCATTAACGGTGTGCAGGGCTGGTGTTTTCTGCATGCTCAGTAAATGTGTGTGTTGTTTTACAAGGGAATACAATGCAATTCATGGATTATCCGGGCTGTGTTAAGCAGAAACCAGCAGTGGTATGTGAGGTCATTGAGATGGCGTAAGTCTGTAAAAGCGGTGTTGTGAGTAGCTGTTTAGAACTGGACCTCTGAAGCCCTGTTAAATCCTACATAGACTGTGATATACAAGTGACTGTGTTTGACGGGGTGATCTTCAGAAGTCATCAAGCATTCATTTGGGGGGTTTGTTTGTTTGATTCATGAAAATCCTTAGTAACCTAAAGGTAAGATGAAAAACATGGTAGCTGGTAGCAGCTTTGATGCAGATACAGGTATTTTACTGGAACCATGAGGGATCTGCTAACATAAATTCACAGAATCCCAGGCAGGTTTGGGTTGGAAGGGACCTTAAATGCCCATCCAGTTCCAACCCCTGCCACGGGCAGGGACACCTTCCACTGGAGCAGCTTGCTCCAAGCCCCTGTGTCCAACCTGGCCTTGAACACTGCCAGGGATGGGGCAGCCACAGCTTCTCTGGGCACCCTGTGCCAGTGCCTCAGCATCCTATGGTACAATATAGATCCATTGAAGGAAATTAAAAATTACTTCAAACTGAGTTAATGCATACACATTAATAAAAAATGGAGCCTAACATAATCTTGCAATTAATGTACTTAACTATATTCTGTATTTTTGTGTGTGTGTGACCCAGCGAGTTCTGATTAAGGTGTGAATCTGTATTTCTCGATGCTTCTATATTTAAGTAACATAAGATTTCATTTGTTTGTCCCCCAGAAAATCGTGAGGATATGCTGAGTTCAAAAAGCAACAGGCTGACAGAAGCTTTGGAAGAAGCCAATAAACTGTTTAGTGGAGGTAAAGCAAACTCTGTGGTCCTTGTTATAGAGGCTTTTGCTTGACAGTTGGCCAAGTGTGAGGCGATGATGCCTTGGAAACAAAAAAGGGTGAGAGAGTGAAGTTGAAAGTCAAGTACTTTACCAGAATTATTAAGGTATAACTTAAAACAGATATGTTTAGTTGAAGAGGAATTATTTGAATACATTGATATGAGAAAACTAATATTACTTTAGTGTTTATTTGCACTTGGAAAAATGCTCACTGCTTTATCTTGACACTGCAGAACTATACATAAGCAGTAGATATAGAAGCTATCAGTTAGAGGGGTTCATTTCACTTAGAGAGATGGAAAACATGTCAATAAAGAAGGCATTTTATTCTTTGGGGTGCTGTGTTATTTTTCCATTCTTGGTTTTGACAGTGTCATCCTCTCCTTTTCCTTTTCTCTTATTTTTTAATGCAAATGCTATTATAAGGATTATGTAAGTACAGGTGTTAGAGGTCATTGCAACAAAATGATTTATAAAGTTTTATACCTAGAATAGTCTGTATGCTGAATTTTCTTATTGTTTTTTTGACAATTTCATCTTATTAACATAAAATCTTTCCTGTAACAGTTTCCAGTGCACGAGAGGCTGCCCTTGATGCCCAGTTTCTTGTCTTAGCATCAAATCTAGGAAAGGAGAAGGCCAATGAGTTGCACTCTGAAATGACAACATTTGATTCACTAGTGTTTGCAGAAGACTTGGTAAGTTCTAGACTGACTTTGCCAACAGTTTTGCTAGGGGTTTGCCCTGTTTGTTTTAGAACAAGTTTTCAGGCAGTACAGGACAGTTCTGATGGAATTTAACTCTTCCTGTGCATTTCTTTGATTAACTTTCTGTTTAGTGTTGGTAATTGTTCTAAACTATGTATTGAGTATTTCCAGTATGCAGAGGGGAAAATATAACTTAAAATGCAGACATCGCCTCCCATTGGTGCATTGGTGCTACTTTATCACACTTTGGTTTGTGCTCTTAAGGTAGCCTTGTACACTTCTTTTATGCTCACTGTTTTGTAGCTTCAGCAGCTCTGAGTAGTTTCTTTATTCTCTCCACTGCTTTATGTGGTTTTGGAGTTCTTAAGGCCCCACGTCACTGACATGGGACTTTAGATTACCTGCATGCTTTTAGACTTGACATGTTTGCCTCTTTATACTGTGAACGGGTGGAACAGTCAGTTTAGAACAGCTTTGAAGAAGAATTTGGATTTTTTCTTCCTCCCCTCCCTGAAAATTTTCTCTTGTGTTACAGCAGATTAATGAGGAGTGTGAGTCTTTGGCCAAGTGTAGAACTCTGCAATATAAAAAAAACCCATCAAGTTAAATAGGGAGGTCTGGCTGCTGGCTGTAAGGTTGAGTCAAATAAGCTGTTTTATGGTGTTGAGGAGCTAAGCTCCCTGGAAGCATGTGGTGTTCAGAAACTGTGAGACACCTTAGCTTTATAGTGCAATTTAAGTAGTCCTGAAATGGTTTGGGTTGGAAGGGACCTTAAAGCTCATCTAGTTCCAACAGCCTGCCATGGGCAGGAACACCTTCTACTATCCTACAAGGTCATTTCATTAAAGTTCTGTTGGAATATAAGCAGTTTTATTTACCTATAGCTCTTTTTTCCAATGCTTGCTGTGAATATGAGTGTGTATGTGAGTGTTTTTCTGTTTTCACAGTATCTGCAGGAAAGTCGAGGTTCTTGTGCAGTGATATTAAGTATTAGTCTAGCAACACAAACACTGTGATATAGTATTTCACCATTAAAGTATTTGCTGATCTTTCTGTAAGTGAATTTTCATTGCAGCTTTTTTTTATCTTCTAGTTAACTTTTATGGGTATAAATCGCATAGAAGCAGAAGAAAATGATGATTCTGAGAGCATTTCAGGCTATTTGCCTAGTGATGCCTGGCATAAACTGGGAGAAGAAGCAGAAAAGTACTTCAGAAGAGCACCTTCTTTTCACTACATGTAAGTTTATTTAAGGAAATAGTATAAACTGCAGCACAAGTCAATGGCCTTAATTGATTCTTATCATTAATGCCCTGGGCTTGAATAGAGTTTAATCTTGGGTCACAGAGTATCAACAAGAACTCACGTGTGCTCTCTTTTCTTATGGTACGGTGAACTCCTTGTCTTCAAAGTATTTCATAATGTTTCTTTGATTTTGATTTGGCTTGGCTGCAAAATAGCATCACTTGTATCTAGTAGAGAAAGCAAGATATTCTTAATTTACGTGCTTCAGGCCAAACCCAGTAGAAGCGATCATCTTTCTTTCAAAAGCTGACTCTTCCCTCATCTTTCTTTCCCTGTACAAGTTGCAGCCAGAATCATGAATACAGGAAGGCTTTTCCCCCAGGTCTGTCCCTCAGGGTCTGTATCTTTTACCTGATGATTCTGTTCTTAAGAAGAGACTAACAGTTCTTCTCATATATCTGTGTTAATGGGTTGTCTTTTAGAATCTTGCGTTCTGTCTCTGCCTTCAGAAAAAATCACCTGATTACTTTCAAGTGGCCTGTGTAGAACCAGCATCATCTCTCGTTTTGCGTAAGGAACCATTGGTAGGAGCCTTTTTAGCTGCTGTTAGGTGACCCGTAGTCACCTGGCTTATAGACAACTCTTCAATTTAAATCTCTCATAAAGACAGCCATAGCAGGATCTAGTTGAATTAAATATCAGCAGTAGAGTTGAGAGAGTATTAAATAGTTGTCTATGCTTTCACACTTGTTCCACCCCCCAATAAGTCTCACTGTAAGAAGGCTGCTGAATATACTAATTTTGATCATACAATATCTGATATTTAATGATGGATGGCTCATTAAGATAATTCAAACTTGGCTTTGCACGTTCAAGCTCTAAAAGATAAGTATTTTCCAAACCTTTTTATTTTAAGACAAAACTGGCTGCAAGAAAAACTGTTTTCTCATTAATAACATTTTGACTTAAGTAATGATGGACTTCATTTTACACACATCTCCTTTTGATGGAGGATGTGTGAATATAAAGTGTTAATATAATCCAGTGTAGTTCTCAGTTTAGGAAAAGAACTGCTGATTTCTGACTATCGTTGATAGGTTCAAATTTAAAGAGGGGAAGTTTAGATTGGATATAAGGAAGAAGTTCTTTACAGTAAGGGTGATGAGGCAGTGGAATGTGTTGCCCAAGGAAGCTGTGAGCACTCTATACCTGGCAGTGTGCATGGCCAGGTTGGACAGAACCTTGGGTGACATGGTTTAGTGTGAGGCGTCCCTGCCCATGGCAAGGGGGTTGGAACTTGATCTTAAGGTCTTTTCCAAGCCAAACTATTCTATGCTTCTCTGCTTATCTGAGACCTGAGTTATTTTTTTCTCATGGTTAGTCTGTGATTTCTGAAGTGGAGCAATTGCAGCTCAAGACATGGAAAAATAAGTCCTGTAAAATATTTGTGTACCTGCTGAACTACCTTGAATTGAGTCTCAATTCACACTCTCTCCTTTTAGGCATCTAGTTCGGTGGAGATTCAAGGCACCCAAAGTTAGGCACCTAAGTTCCTTAATATAGTCAATGGAGAGAGGTAAGCACTTCAAGAAAGTGCTGAAATCTACCACATATATTGCACTGTTTAATGAGAAATGTTGGGTCTTGTCTTAGTGTAGTGAATGTTCCTATGATTGACTGTATATGAGAAAACTGTAAACCTGAACTTACAGAAACTAAACAATAGGTAAAAAAGAGATAAGTACTGTATGGAGAGAGTTTTCAGACAGGAAAGTCTGTAATAAATTCAAAAGGAGATAGAGGAGGGTACGAATTTCATTTCTTACTTAGCTTTCAGAAAAGGAGATTTAAAGTTTTCTGTTAAAGTTGGAATAATGGCACCAAATTTTATGCATCTGTTGTTAACTCTGCTATGAGGCTGCCAACATATATTGGGAACAACCTTAGGGGATGGTTGTTTATGGAAATCTGCGTGTGATGAGGCTTTATTTTTAGACATCGGTCATTACTTTGCATCTTTATCAGCAGATCAATTTGCTCACTTTATAGATTTCTTAGCATATCATATAAAATATATTTCCATATATGTGCTCTTTTTGTCTTGGTTAGGTTGGGATCTTTCAAGTCTGATCCTCCTGTACCAAGGCAACGGATTGAGAGACAGAAAAAAACTACAGGAACAGAAGGAAAAAGGGCAATGCCTGCTCAGGTTTGTGAACTGTTATCTTTATTGATGATTTCTTATGGCACAGTTATTACAACTGACTTGTAAATCTTTCTAGTTCATGTTGGTTTGGGGTTCGTTGTTAGGAACTGTGTAGTGCTAAAGGATTCAGGCTAAAGAATTCAGACTTCGCTATTAGGCTTCTCAATTTGTTTTGTGTGGACTGCAGTATTTCACTGAGTGGAAGGAAGTAGGATTTACAGCCTGATTTTACAAGTTCAGATTAGTTTATTTGCTCTGATACTTGTTGCTTTGAAAGGAAATGAAAAGAAACTTCTCTATATTAGTGTGTTTTCAACTTTTACTTAAAAAGCATCTAACAGTCTACATCATTTGCACAGAAATGCACATAACAGCAGACTAATTGACTCCCTTAATCACTGTTTTCTCTGCTGTTTTCCCATTCATTCTGTTGTACTCTGGCAGAAAGGCCAAAGTCTGAGAATACTTCCAGGGAGGCTTCCTTTGAACTAATAAACCATGTTGATATAGGGAACCTCTGGCTGATAATGCCAGTATGTAGAGGCAACATCATAGAATCACAAACCGGTTTGGGTTGGCTTATCCAGTTCCAACCCCTGCCACGGGCAGGGACACCTTCTTCTAGAGCAGGTTGCTTCAAGCCCCCGTGTCCAACGTGGCCTTGAACGCTGCCAGAGATGTGGCAGACACAGCTTCTCTGGGCACCCTCATAGTGAAAACGTTGAGTATGGCTTTTTAAATGCAGCCTACTTCATAATAATCCAAATAGTGATAGAAAATATTCTGATACAGTTTGTACTGGGAAGAAGAGGAGCTGGGGATTTTGAGACAGTTGTTTCCAAAAGCAAGTGACTGCTGTTTGTGGTTTGCTTAGGGAAACGCTGATGATCACATCACATCACATCTATGTAAATCTGTGTTGGATATAGTTATGTGTAGAAGTTTCTGTAGCTTGCAAGGTGGTCAAAGGGAAATTGTTACCTAACAGGAGCAGCAAACAGGTTGCTGAGGGCTGCTTGAGAAGCGTATTTGGTACTGTGCAGGGTACAGTACTTGGAGGGTGGAGTCCCCTGCTGTACAGCTCATGAGCAAATCTAAAATCACAGTCCTGTCCTTTGACCATGCTAAACTTCACTTTTCTTACATGTAAACTTAGGTGCTTTTCTGAAAAGATCTTTAACTTTTCCTTCTTTTAATGAACTGCTCTTCTGCACTTAAAAATGAACTTCTACAATAAACTCACAAACTGTGTGCCATTAGGCATAACTCGGAACTATTGGGAAGTCAACGTAGCCCTGTAAATAGGCTGAAAACATACAAGCTACAGCCTTTCAGGTTTATTCTTTAAGATGGAAACTGGTTCCTAAACCACTGTGTAAGTTGTCTTATGTTTCATATGTGTCTGTGACTGTGCATATGTGGCATAGAGAGAAAAATACACCTTTTAAGTTAGGTGTTCATAAAAGGCCCTTTTCATCTTCTTGTCTTACCACAGGGGTTATTTGAGGTGAAACTGTGTTTCTTTTTTTCCAGTTAAAAAAAATGGAGGAGTCTCATCAGGAAGCTACAGAAAAAGAAGTAGAGAGGATCTTGGGGTTATTGCAGACTCATTTTCAAAATGATCGTAAGTATGATTCCAGTAAGCTTTTAAAACATTAATTTAAGAAGATGAACGCTCTTAATCTACAGTTAAGAGTGATTAGACTATAGCAACAAAATTAGTTGGAGTTAGCGAGTAGAAGACTCTCAGACACGTTGAGAGGGCTGGGCTTGTTCAGCTTAGAGAAGACTGGGGAGACCTTAGAGCAGCTGCAATACCTAGAGGTATATACCTACAAGAAATCTGGAGAGGGGCTTTGGACAAGGGCCTGCAGGGACAGGCCAAGGGGAATGGCTTTAACCTGCTGGAGGGGAGACTGAGATGAGCTCTTAGGCAGAAGCTCTTCCCTGTGAGGGTGCTGAGGCGCTGGCACAGGGTGCCCAGAGAAGCTGTGGCTGCCCCATCCCTGGCAGTGTTCAAGGCCAGGTTGGACACAGGGGCTTGGAGCAAGCTGCTCTAGTGGAAGGTGTCCCTGCCTGTGGCAGGGGTTGGAGCTGGATGAGCTTTAAGGTCCTTTCTACCCAAACCAGTCTGGAATTTTATGGTTCTTCCAGGATTCTGTGAAATCTTCATGTTGAAGGATAGAGGCTATTTTTATGAACACTAATTGACTGCTGCTTGCTACAAAGTAAATTTAAACCCTATCCTTTCTCTCTTACTACAACATGCCATTTTTTAGAGGGGATCAAATAGTTACCAAGTGTGTGTATGTGTGCGGCAAAAGATGGAAGAAAACACTCATCTCTAGAACCTGTTTCTTTCTTCAGGCAACTGGGAATTCAGCTTTGTAACTGAACGGACATAAACAGTCAAGCAGCTTTTAAAAGGAGCCCTGGCTTTATGTTTGCATATATTAGGTCTGTGTACCACCTGTTTATTTTTTTAACAACCCCTTTTTTCTATGTCCAGCTAGTACTCCTATTTCCTTCTTTGATCTTGTGATTGATCCCAACTCCTTTGCACGCACTGTGGAAAACATCTTTCATGTGTCCTTCATTATAAGGGTAAGGTCTGACATGTTCTTGAAATCTTATTTTGGATATTGGAGTTATCTAGAAAGATGATTTTTTGTTTTTATGGCTTCAAGTTTGACAGATTAGGATTTAAATATTAGGAATCCTAATTTGTTTTCTACAAAGTCTGTGATATTTTAGTAATTGAATAAAAAAGAAACCAGAGTTGACAGTATAATATTTTTTATTAGATTTTTCTATTATAGTTAATGTACCAGCAAAACCATAATGAAACTTCTGCTGTTACACACATCTCAAAAAGGGATTCTGCCTCACATTATGTTAGATTTTAGAAGAGCAGTCAGGCAGTATAGAAGCGTTATTGAGGCTGAAGGAAAGTATGTTAGTGGAGTGTTTAATACACCTTTTGAATCTGTAGATTTGCACTTCATACTTAGTTTGTCAAATAACATGAATTTGGGAAAACAGAAAAACTTACAGAGATATTTGTCTAAATTCGGGTTTATAGTGAAAAGTGATGTGATCATGGAGGGTTCACTCCAGTATATTTAATGAATAATGGTTTTTAATAAAACTGATTTTTTTTTTCTAATCCAAGTTGCCAATTGTCCTATATCATCTGCATTCTTTGTGAATGAATGAATGCTGTATTTAAACTATTCTTATTTGGTATGCCAGTTATGACTGTATATCAATACATGTACTTGTTTATGATGTAATATATTAAAATATGATATCTCAGTGCATTACCTTAATCATGCCTAACTTATGAAACTGTAAATCCTGTCTTTTCAGGATGGTTTTGCAAGAATAAAGCTGGATGATGATAAATTGCCAATAATAGGTAAAATCTAACTTTAAAAGTCTAATTGTTGGGGGTTTATTTTGTTATTGAAAAGTAGCTACATCTTGCATGTTTAGGAAGTTTCAGGTGTATTTTTAGCTGCAGGAGTAGAGATCTGGGGATATCCAGTGAGTGTAATTGAAGGCATAATGAGATTTATGAGAGGAACCGGAGGTATTGAGTCTGTTAATAAAAGGAAAGGGAATAACATTTTATTTCAAAGTGGTATCTTCACTAATACATAAATGAACATTGTTAGGTTTTGCTGAGAAAACAGATTTTTGGATGCAGGAAGTCTCCTTTACCTGTGTTGGGAAGTGCTGCATCTTCAGAACAGTTGTAAGGGAAATGCCATCCTATGTAGGAGGTCTTTAGCTTTCATTCTCATGGGATATCAGTGGGATTACAACTGGTGGGATTTTGGAAAGGGTGAAATACTTAGATCCTTCTGTGAGTGAAATGTTAGTTCCTCAATTTTTAGGAGTTAAGACTAAAGAAATTTCTTAAGGAGTGTATGATACAGGCTGTTGCTGGAGACTATCTTTGTGCAGCATGTGTCACTGATTTGCTTTTTGTGAAGCTTTTGTACTCCTGGAGGAGACTGACTTAATGAGTATAAGGACTCTGGAAATGCTGTATTTTGCACAGAGCCTTCAGAAGACAACGAGGAAAGGGAGGATGGCCGTAGTGCTGGAGCACGGAACCAGGTTGTCTTGTCTCTGAACTACAAAGACTGGAAGGTATAACAGATAGCTCTCGATACTTTTGTTAAGTGTAGGACTATATGTACTGCATTGTTACGTACTCTGATGAGGACAGGAGTTCCTGTATTATCACTGCATTTAACTTTATGGATTCCAGAACTATCACAAATCTAGTGAATGCTTTTAACTGCAAGAACACTGACAATTGGGATAGCAATTTCATCTTTGATCCTTGAAGCCTGCCCAGTTTAAGTTGTGCAGTGACTTGCTTTTACTGTTTTGTATAAGGACTGCATAAATAGCATCTGTTTCTTCCCTTCCTGAATGATAGTTGCCTTTAGAGGAAAAGTTCTCTTTTCAGTTTCCTCACTGCTTGCTGTTTGTACTAGATCTTAAAACAAAAAGTAGTTTTTAGCATGTACAACTCCTCTCCTTTGTACCTTACTCAAATATACTTAGTAATTTGAAGTAGTGCTTCAGTATGAGAAACTTTATTACTTATGTGATGGTAACTTCAATGAAATGGAAATAATTCAGTTCTTGTAACTTACATGCTTTTGTCATCTCTAACCAGGAGATTGTAGAAACATTTGAAATAACAGAACCCATGATTAGCCCTCCTTATAATAGCAATGAAGATGAAATGGAGACAGATTAATTCTTCAGGTAAGTTCTTTTAATAAATTGAACTAAATAAGGATACTTATTTTTTTTAGTAAATCAAACAAAATAAAAAAGGATACAGTGAATGAGTTCCTTATGCATGTTGAAGAACTGCAGGGAAACTACCTGTGACTTATAAATGTAGAGAAACTATGAGCAGGGCAACTTCATAACATCTGGAACATTGTTGATGTCTTAATGGAACAAAGTAATCTGATCTTCTGTGCAGTAGTTAAATGAAAGAACCCTTTATTTAGAGAAGAGATTCAGAGCAGCCCTGCAGAGAAGGACTTGGGGGTGCTGGTCAATGAGAAACTGAACATGAGCCAGCTTCAGTGTGCGCTTGCAGCCCAGAAGGCAACTGTATCCTGGAGCGTGACCAGCAGGTGGAAGGAGGTGATCCTGCCCCTTTATTCTGCTCTTGTGAGACCTCACTTGGAGCATTGTGTGCAGTTCTGGTGTCCTCAACATAAAAAGGACATGGAACTGTTGGAACAAGTCCAGAGGAGGCCACGAGAATGATCAGGGGACTGGAGCACCTCCTGTATGAAGACAGGCTGAGAAAGTTGGGGCTGTTCAGCCTGGAGAAGAGAAGGCTGCGTGGAGACCTCATAGCAGCCTTCCAGTATCTGAAGGGGGTCTATAGGGATGCTGGGGAAGCACTCTTCACTGATATACTGATAGGACAGGGGGTAAGAGGTTAAAACTTAAAACAGGGGAAGTTTAGATCGGATATGAGGAAGAACTTTCCTGTGAGGGTGGTGAGGCACTGGAATGGGTTGCCCAGGGAGGTTGTGAATGCTCGACCCCTGGCAGTGTTCAAGGCCAGGTTGGACAGAGCCTTGGTTTAGAGCGAGGTGTCCCTGCCCATGGCAGGGGGATTGGAACTTGATGATCTTAAGGTCCTTTCCAACCCCAACTGTTTTATGATTCTATTTTTACATGTGTCAGTCAGTTAAGTGGCATACTTAATGCAGTGCTGTGAAGAATCATAGCTTAGTTTTTGTACCTTTTAACCAATTGACAGCTGATGTTGTTAATAGATTAGCGTGAAGGACTTGTGGGGGGAAAAAGAAGGGAACACCATCAGGTTCCCTCTAAAACCCATTCAGCCATTGCATTGAGTTCTTTTATTGCCACAGTTGTTTGCTAATCCAAATCTTAATGCATGTTGTCTTACTGGCTTTTTTCTTTTTTTTTTTTTCCTTTCTTTGCCCCTAGGTGCCTTACAGGAAATATTTTAAAATGTTTTATTCAGAAAGTGTTTTATATGTATATATGTTGTAAAATTATTTCTATTAGAACATCTCAACACTTCCTATGTGCTGGTTTGTTTCTACCTGTCACGGGTTTATTACCATATACCTCCTGTTTATTAGGGCTTAGTTTGCTGCTTTACATAAAGTTTACAGATGCTTCTAAGTAAAAATGAAATGCTATCCCCCTTCATACATCCCTTGCCTCTCCCCAGGAGCAGCCTGCAGGTGGAATTTACATGGTTAACCATCTCTGCTGTGATAATCCTGTTATCTAGATGAGTTTGGGTGCTGAAGGAGAAACTGATGATGTCTTTCTCCTCTTAGTCCCCTGAAAACCAAGGTTTGAGTTTGCAAGTTCAATCTCAGTGGCACTTAAAAGTCCTCCTTCCTTGGACTTAGTTAAAAAGACATCAGGTGTATCTGGTTTTGTAACAAGGCAGGACAGCTGTATGTGGCCATGACAGTATTTTTTTAATTCAAAATAAATAAACTTTAGCTCCATCTCCAGAAAATCCTCTTTGGAGGAGGACTGTCTCCGGAGTTTTTAGGACTTTATCATCAGGCAGGGTTCTGATCAAGCAGCTGGGGTAGGAGGTCCTGCTGATGCTGTTAGAGCGTGTTTCTGGGGGTGATAACGTGGGCAGGCCCTGAGGGCGTGTGAAAGCACAGTTCCACCATCTCTGCTCATCTAGACCAGAACGCAGAGCTCTTTTAGAGCAGCTCCAGCAAACGGGGCCAGGCCTCCTCCGAGGGCCGTCTCCACCTCGCTTCGCCCCGGCGGGGCGCTGCGGGCAGGGTGGCTGGGGCGGGCAGGGCCGCTAGGGCGAGGCGGGCAGCCGGACGCCATGCCTGTCGCCGTGGTGGAGTACAAAGGCCGGAAGGAGGGCTACCGCTGCGGTTACTGCGCGTCGGAGCAGGGGAAGGTCTCCGCCGGTAAGCAGGAGAAGGCGGGACGGGACGGGACGGGACTGGGCTGAGACACCGGTCTTAATGCGGCGGGGCAGCGCGGCCGCCCTCACTAAAGATGGCGGGTCCGCCATTTCCTGTGGACGCTCGCCGTGCGCTGCCCGTAGCAAAGATGGCGGCGGCGGCTGTTTCCGGTAGGCCGGGGGAGCGGTGTATGGCTGCGGGCAGGGCGCTGTCCTGAGCCGGGCGGCGGGGCAGGACTAGAGGGGCACCGCGGAGATGGCGGCGGCCGGCGGCTCTCCGAGCATCGTCGAGTACTTCGGCGGAGAGGATGGCTACCGCTGCGGCTACTGCAAGAACGAGACCGGCAACCTCTCCCACGGTGCGGCCCGCGGGCAGGGCGGGCTGTGAGGGCCGGGACGCTACCGAAGGTAGCTGGAGGCCACCGAGCTGCTTCAGCCTGGGGCTGAGGGAGGCCTGTGAGCGGCGGCGTGCAGCAGCCTCCGCCTTGCCTCCGTCCTGCCGGGAGCGAGCACTGCCCTTCTCCCGCGCCCCCTGCTCTGGGCATGGGGGCTCCGAGCTGCCCGGGGCACCCGAGGCAGCCCGCAGAGCCAGGCCGGGCCGGTGTGGGGCCGCGGAGGCCATGGGCTCGCCGGGAAACCTCGCCTTATGGTCGGGATGGATAGGAGTGCTTCTCCAGGCTAGGGTGAACCATGAGAAATAACGGGAAAGCCGTGTAGAGAGTGAAGTGTTTAATTGCTGCTATAATAATAACATGCACCCTAAGTAAGGATGTAGTTAGGGTCTCTCCCTAAGCGTTCTCTCGGTGCAGTTTTACTCCTGAGGCACAGCTGTCCTGCCTGACCCTTCACCACGGGGTTAACCCAGGGCTCAGTGTGTTGGCCTGGCCCTGCTCGATGACTCTAGATGTGTGGCTGGACAGGTTTAGCTTAGGACAGCTCGATGGGAAGCGGATGATGTGCTTTCCTGGGTGAAGAGATGACAGACATTCCTTGAGCTCTGCTCCACCTGGCAGCTGCCTGGGCAACTGCTGTCCAAGGGATCCCTGGGAATGGTGTGTGTCAGCTTCAGCGCTGCTCAGAGGAATTCTGGCTCCGTGTTTCCAACAGTTTAGAACAAGATTAAGGAGCAATTCTGTGTTATTTTGTTGGGGTATCTCTGGCAAAGATAGCAGGCAGAGTAGTGTAGAATCAGAATAGCCTGGGCTAGAAGGCACCTTCAAAGCTCACCTGGTCCAACCCCCTCCCTGCAATGAGCAGGGACATCTTCAACTAGATCAGGTTGCCCCGATGGCCTGGAATGTCTCCAGGTAAGGCACATCCACCGCCTCTCTGTGCCAGTATTTTACCACAGTTTTATTTGCAAGTTGGTTTGCATTTCAAGGTCTGCATTAGTTTTGGTGATTTTACACTTTGTGTGTTGACATCAGTAATTTATGACAGTCATTTATTTGTAACTCGCCGTGAGCCACTCAGATTTACAGTCATATTTTTGTGTATGTTCTTGTGTTTTAAAGCACGACCATGGTCAGTCAAGTATGTTGACTACATTATTTATTGCAGGTATGTGGGCGCATTCAATGACAGTTCAAGATTACCAGGATCTCATAGACAGAGGGTGGCGAAGGTAAGTTTAAAACAAAAACCAAAGCCCTGTTGACGGGTTAGATACAGTTTAGAATCCAGTTTTAAAACTTAGATCTTTGTCCTGGGTTCAGCAGTAGCAGTCATTTTTCTCTTACTTAGTAGCTGGTGCAGTGCTGTGGTTTTGACTTTCAGCCTGGGAACGGTGCTGATAACACCGATGGTTTTAGTTACTGCTCAGATGTTCAGTCTGACCAAGGACTCTGTGAGTCTCACGCTCTGCCAGGGAGGAGGGGAAGCTTTGAGGAAGCAGAGACAGGACACCTGACCCAAACTGACCAAAGAGGTATTCCATACCACAGCACGTCATGGCCAGGATGTAACTGGGAGTTACCTGGAAGGGCTGGTGTACTGCTGGGTCAGGCTGGGTATCGGTTGGCAGGTGGTGAGCAGTTGTATTCTCTTCCCTTGTTATTTCCCTTATCATTATTATTATTGGTGGTAGCAGCAGTGATTTGTGTTGTACCTTAGTTACTGGACTTCCCTTATCTCAACCCATGGGAGTTATATTCTTTCGTTTCTCTTCTCCCTCCCTCTGGGAGCAGGGGAAGGGAAGAAGGCAGGAAGTGAGAGAGAGACTGCATTGGCTGACTGGGCTTAACCACGACAGTCTGTGAAAAGCCATTGACTAGTTTCTCATAGTAATTGCAATAGAACTGTCTCTGCAGTGCTCTTTGAAGTTTTGCAACACGACTGAACAGGAAAATACTCACAAGGGCCCTTACAGCTCGCCCAGTTCCATCCCCCTGCCATGGGCAGGGACATCTTCCACTAGAGCAGCTTGCTCCAAGCCCCTGTGTCCAACCTGGCCTTGAACACTGCCAGGGATGGGGCAGCCACAGCTTCTCTGGGCACCCTGGGCCAGCGCCTCAGCACCCTCACAGGGAAGAGCTTCTGCCTAGCACCTAAAATTTTAGAAAGATAGTATTTTAATATAGTAGCAGAAAGCTGAAGAACTTGCTTCTTGGTTTCTGTTACTCATCAGGTAATATTTTGATATTATTTTAGAGAAGATATTCAGAGCAGCCCTGCAGAGAAGGACTTGGGGGTGTTGGTTGAGGAAATGAACATGAGCCGGCTTCAGTGTGTGCTTGCAGCCCAGAAAGCAACCATATCCTGGGCTGCATCAAAAAGAGCTTAACCAGCAGGTCAAAGGAGGTGATCCTGCCCCTCTACTCTGCTCTTGTGAGACCTCACTTGGAGTATTGTGTGCAGTTCTGGTGTCCTCAACATAAAAAGGACATGGAACTGTTGGAACAAGTCCAGAGGAGGCCATGAGGATGATCAGGGGCTGGAGCAGCTCCCGTATGAAGACAGGCTGAGAAAGTTGGGGCTGTTCAGCCTGGAGAAGAGAAGGCTGCGTGGAGACCTCATAGCAGCCTTCCAGTATCTGAAGGGGGCCTATAGGGATGCTGGGGAGGGACTCTTCATTAGGGACTGTAGTGATAGGACAAGGGGTAATGGGTTAAAACTGAAACAGGGGAAGTTTAGATTGGATATAAGGAGGAAATTCTTTCCTGTGAGTGTGGTGAGGCACTGGAATGGGTTTCCCAGGGAAGTTGTGAATGCTCCATCCCTGGCAGTGTTCAAGGCCAGGTTGGACGAGGCCTTGGGTGAGATGGTTTAGTGTGAGGTGTCCCTGCCCATGGCAGGGGGGTTGGAACTTGATGATCTTAAGCTCCTTTCCAACCCTAACTGTTCTATGATTCTATGATTTGAACAGAAAAGGTTAGTCTTACATTTATTTTGTAGTATAAGCAACAACAAATGGATGTATCTTTGTTATTATTTTTAGAAGTGGAAAATATGTCTACAAACCCATCATGAATCAGACATGTTGCCCTCAATACACAATAAGGTAAGAAGCTCAAAATCTACTACTGTGATTTGACTGCCTCAGGTATGTTCAACCGTTTGTGTTTACTGCTTTACATATGTAAGAGCACTCGAAGGGTTTATCTACTTGTAATGATACTTTGAAGGCTAAATAAGTGCTGTTGGGTTTGTGCATAGGCACAGCAGTGGCTCTCTGATAGTTCCCTATAAGCAATCTACTAAGTGTACACCCTTGCCTTTTGCATCTGGGTTGCAATCGAAAGAGTCCTGTGATTGCTGTCTTGCTGGCTGGTTTCAGGTGAATTATAATGTCTGTATCCCACAAACACTGTCTTAGTAGCCCAAATAAGAGAGGCTGTCAGTTAAACAAAGAATCTATTGTATTAGCCTCCTAGGAAGGCTTTTATGCACTGCTTGAGGTCACCTTGGCATATTTTAGTGATTATTGTGATATACACACAAAGCATGGCATAAAGACTGACATTATGCAGTACAGGTATTATATGTGTATAAGATATTATGCAGTATAATGTTATTAACTCAAAAGTGGTGATGAAATATTTGGCCACTTCATATAAGGAAAGTTAAGAAAAAGAAAATACATCTGTAGTGTAATTTTTTTAAGTGGTTCCTTAACCTATATTATTTCTGAAATAATCTTTCCCCAAAGAAATGGTGGTAATCTTTTTTTTTTTAAGGTGTCAGGCTTTGCATTTTCAGACCTCCAAATCTCACAAGAAAGTTCTGAAGAAAATGCTGAAGTTCCTTTCCAAAGGAGACGTTCCCAAAGTAGTGAGTGAAGGTAAAGAAATTCTTCATGTTTGAAAATGGACACTGATGGTTGAAAAGAGGATCAGGTACCTGCTTGAATGATCAAATGGCTGATATGCCTTGATCCAAGGGCTGGAGCAGCCCTGCTCTAGAGCCAGGCTTGAGAGAGCTGGGCTGGTTCAGCCTGGAGAAGAGAAGGCTTCTGAAGGGGAGACCTCAGAGCAGCTCCAGTGCCTAAAGGGGCTCCAGGAAATGTGGAGAGGGGCTTGGGGCAAGGGCCGGTAGGTACAGGCCAAGGGGAATGGCTTGAACCTGCCCGAGGGGAGACTGAGCTGAGCTCTTAGGCAGAAGCTCTTCCCTGTGAGGGTGCTGAGGCGCTGGCACAGGGTGCCCAGAGAAGCTGTGGCTGCCCCATCCCTGGCAGTGCTCAAGGCCAGGTTGGACACAGGGGCTTGGAGCAAGCTGCTCCAGTGGAAGGGGTCCCTGCCCGTGGCAGAGAAAAGAGAAAAGCAAGTAGGGAAAGGGGGGTTTTTCTTTCAGGTGATTCAACAGTCACACCTCATTTATCCAACAGCAAAGCCACCTATTTTCAGTTGTGGTGGAACTTGTGTTTGTTTCTGAATCATTATAGTTTGCCTCTTGTGTGTATGTGAGGCTTTTTTTTTTGATCTTTTTTCTTTTAGTTATTATTTGCTTGAAGTTATGGCATGAAATTAGTTGAATGACCCATTTTGGTGGAGAAAACTGTTCTATAGTGACTCAGGGCTGTAAAGGAAGTTTTCTGTGTTTTGACTATACGGTTGTAAAGTTTAGTATTAATGGTGCAAAATGTGAGTGGTGGTCATGCAGATTGAAATTCACTCATGCAGTTGTTAATTACTTACAGAAGAGCCTATGGATTCTCATATAGAGGATGCGGGCACCTGTGACTTTGCCTACAAAGGTGAATCGCATGTCAGTCAGTCTGAACTGACTCCCCTGGGTGTGGATCACACTGAGAGGGCGGAGGATGAAGATCAGGACACAGGAGAAAAGAAAGAAGAGGGGAATGTGCAGAAGGTGGAATCAGATTCTCTTCGGCTACATGCAGATAAAGAGACACCAGTCCCTGGAGAACCATCACATTCGGCTAAAGTTCACGCACCACCTAAGCCAGGTAGTAATTGGAATACACTGTCACGACTCACATATTGTTGAAGTCCTTTGTTTAATCTTGCCTAGCACATCAGTAATAATTTCTATTTCCAATACTCTTCCTAGTTTGTGGAATTTTATGGTGTAAATTAAGAGGTGCTGCATGGTACTTCTTTTCTTAGTTTTTTCTGAAAGTTGCATTAATTTTCATTATATTTATTGAGAATACATATCTACAGCTGATAGTTTTCTATGAGGTGATTGAAGCTCATCAGACATTGGGACCAGTTTCCAATTTGGGATACTTTTGTGTGCAGAATGAGATGGACATCCAGTTTTTTCTTTCCACTGTAGGATGTGGTGACTCAGGTTTTATGCACCTTGAGGAATGTTTCATAGAATCATAGAACATCTCAGATTGAAAGAGACCCATGAGGATCATCAAGTCCAGCTCTCTGAGTTGGATTCTGTGACTGTGCAAGACTAAGAGCTGGATACAGCTTTGGCTGCAGGAGTGCTAGTTACTCAGTTAGGTTAAGGCATAACCTTGCCTCTTGTACAGCAGTGGGAAATCAATTTAAGACGCAAGAAAAACATCTTAGTGTTGTTTTTATATTTCTTCATTTCTGTAAGCCATCTTCTTCTAGTACGGTTTGTATTGTTTACAGCCTGTGAATACACCCTTGAGAATAACTTCTTTAAGGCTGTATTTTTTATGCTCTTACAGGCTACTTGCCACAGATCTAACTGGCACCGGAAACACATCGGGTATATTGTTGTGTTGTTATTTGTAGGATTAAGGAGAATTGTATAGCTTTCTGCTGATTAAAAGACCTAAGGAAGTAGAGACACTTCTGGTCTTCTATAAAAAAATGACATTTTCTAGGTAAGCAGATTTAACAGATTAAAAAAACTATTTAGGAGCTTTCCTTGCTTTACGTATTGGTTAACTTTAGATTAGAAAACCAGTGTCGCTGGAGGATGTGAGCAGCCCAGAGGAGAAGGACTTGAGGGTGCTGGCTGACGAGAAGCTTCCCATGACGTGACTTCAGTGTGTGCTCGAGCCCAGAACCCCCCGGTGTGCTGGGCTGCATCTCTAGAGCGTGAGCAGCAGATTAAGGAAGGGGGTTCTCCCGCTCTGCTATGCTCTGGGGAGACCCCCCCTGCAGTCCTGATCCTGCTCTGGGGCAGCAGCACAAGAGGGACGTGGAGCTGTTGGAGCGAGGCCAGAGGAGGCCATTGAGATGCTGAAAGGGCTGGAGCAGCTCTGCTCTGGAGCCAGGCTGAGAGAGCTGGGCTGGGTCAGCCTGGAGAAGAGAAGGCTCCTGAAGGGGAGACCTTAGAGCAGCTCCAGTGGCCAAGGGGCTGCAGGAAACCTGGAGAGGGGCTTGGGACAAGGGCCTGTAGGGACAGGCCAAGGGGAATGGCTTGAACCTGCCCGAGGGGAGACTGAGCTGAGCTCTTAGGCAGAAGCTCTTCCCTGTGAGGGTGCTGAGGCGCTGGCACAGGGTGCCCAGAGAAGCTGTGGCTGCCCCATCCCTGGCAGTGTCCAAGGCCAGGTTGGACACAGGGGCTTGGAGCAAGCTGCTCTAGTGGAAGGGGTCCCTGCCTGTGGCAGGGGTTGGAACTGAATGAGCTTTAAGCTATTTTCCAACACAAACCATTCTTTGTCACGCATATTTTCAGAACCCTCTTGTTTTTTAAATGACTAATAAAAAACTCTGATTTACGTGAACTTCAATTGGGGAACAAACGAAGTCGCCATTGACAGCAGATGGCAGCCTTGGGTAAAGAGTCTGTGTGTTAAGTATGCCTTTTGTTTGGAAAAGGTGAGAGATACGGGCTTCAGTTCTGTGACAAATAAAATCAGGTAAAACTTTAAACACTGGAAATACAGATAAAGAAAGCTTGAGTCATTGTGCTCTTTGGGTTTACTTCTATAGAGGAGAAATAGTCATAGAATCATAGAATAGTTTGGGTTGGAAAGGACTTAAGACCCTCTAGTTCCAACCCCCCCTCCCATGGGCTGAGTTGCCTCACACTAGACCATGTCATTCAAGGCTCTGTGCTTCTTCCTTTCTGGGGGTTTAAAATGAAATAGAAAAGTGAATAATAAATGTATCAGAAAGCTTATTTAATTAATCTTCAGTATTTTTTTTTAGGGTACGTTGTGTCATAGGTCAAATGTAGTTTAAAATTTTCCAGGTAGAAAGATGTTTAGTTTTCATCTTGGAAAATGTAGACTTGTTCCATAATCAGATTGTTTAATTGCATTTTTATTCCATTATAAGCAAAACAGGTCATTGTCCTATAGGAATAATGGGCTGTTTCTGCACAGTTTCAGATGGAAAGAAGGTTTGCTTATGTCTGCATGCACATTCATTGTTTTAAGAAGTTTTTCTTGCTAACTTTCAGCTTATAGGAGACATGAAACAGATCCTGATACAGATGAAATACTAATTCTTCAACTGTATCATGAGTATTTTAAATAAACTCTTCCTCTGACTTGTTTGCCTGTGGACAGGTCACATAAGATCTGTAATTTCCTCATAGGATTTGTCCTTTTCTGGTGAATAATTTTAGCTCTATGGTTGAAACAAATACTTTAAAACCTTAGCTGAGAGGTAAGAACTCTAGATCATATAGTGGGGGTGTCTAAAGAGTGCCAAAGTGGTATTGACTTGTGTTCTAAGTCCATGAGATGCTCTCAGCATTTCAGCTCTCATGGAGAAACCAGACTGGGACTTGTCTGGGTGAGCCATTATGAGCTTGCTACTAGCTTGCCCCAGGAATATGCTTATAAGCTCTGTAAATTCTGTATGGTATGCACATTAAAAAGAATAGTTTATAGCCTTACTGATGCTTAAAAGAGTTGTCCCAATACAAAGTGTTTTGCCAGTTTCTATGATGTCTCTATTGCTAAGGAAAGATTCAGGCAGTGGCTCTGAGGGCTGCAGTTCTTTGCAGGTGAAGTAACTCTAACCCATCAGTGAGCTTTCACAGTACCAGTGCACTCACCGTTCCCAGTCTGCAAAGGGATAGCAGTGTTCTCATTGTCCATGGGAAGGTTTGAAGTGGATTGAGGACAAGAAAGATGTCAGTTTAGCTCGTAAGTTATGGGTAAGAAGGAGGAGAAGGAAAGAAAGATCTAGCTATGCTTTCATAGAAGTGCTGGGAAAAAAAAACAGTTTCCATGTAATTTCCAGGTGTTCAAGAGTCAAGTGGCATAAGCTGTAGCTAAGTCTGGGTTTGTATTCTTATAAATACTAGGAGTTGGAAGTGTGTTTCCTCCTAATGCTTCACATGAAAGCACCTCACTGTTCAGGGTACTTTCCCATATGACAAGGTAAGTCTTTCAAAAGCTGCCAGTGTCTTTTGCCAGTACATGGTTTTCAGGAGAAAGCTAATGGCTAAAGACTTCTCCAGCACTTTGTCATCATGTTTGTTACGGTTTTGGTCTTGCACAAGATGTATGGAACTATTTCCCTGTATGGGTGTTTTTTACACTCACATGAGACTTCTAATATGTGGCTCTTTTTTGGCCTCCAACTCATCTCCTACTGCCCTAAAAAGTAGTAATAAAGGCAGAATTAGAGTTACTTTTTGTTACACAAGCTGCCTGCTGATGCAGTTTTGAGTGCAGCTTTGCCTCTATACGGACCTTGCAACAGCAGCTGCTAAGCTGAGACAGATATTCCTGGAAAACTGAGTAGCCCTTCCACCACTGTTTGCAGCAGTGCAGCAGATTCATACAGCTCTTACACTGTTTCTGGAGGGAGGTGGGGTGTCAGTTACAACATGAAATAGCAAATCCCTTTGTGCAGCGATGTCCAAGTTTTAGGTAGAAATCAGAATGTTAGGAAAGATGTTTCTTGCTTTTTGTAATTTTTTCAAATTTGAATTTATGGATTTACAGTCAGTATTGATTTGACATTATACTGTTTGGGAAAATTGGTACTTTGCAGAATCATAGAATCCCAGCCTGGTTTGTGTGGGAAGGGAACTTAAAGCTCATCCAGTTCTAACCCCCTGCCACAGGCAGTGACACCTTCTGCTAGAGCAGTTCGCTCCAAGCCCCATACAGCCTGGCACTGAAAGTACTTGTAAGTAGATTATTTGTTTGGTAATTTCCTTTCAGTGCTTATAATGGGTAGCATAGGACCAGCCATCTTTTATTTATTATTTATTGAAGAAGATTCTGTGTGATTTTTTCTAGTCCTGGCATTCTCCTATCTTGGCTTTTTATCTTATATTTGTATTATAAGCATAAAATTAATTCAGCCTCTTTGCTGAGGAATATAAACCACTTGACTTTCTCTTTGTGCATGTGTTTGGATTCATTCTGCTTTAAAAGCTAAGTTCTTGTTATGCTATGTACTATTTTCCATGGTGCTCCATTTAGTTTCTAGCTTTGACTTCTGTTCTAAGTAAATAACATTTCACAAATAGAACATTATGGGTTGTTAAATACGGAGGTAGATTGATAAAAGTGGACTGGTTAGTAAAAGTAGACAATCTGAATATATTTTTCAAGCAAAGATGGAAGCTTATATAGCCTTTTAATCTTCTTTTACGTGACATTATTTAATCTTCTTTTACGTGACATAGCACTGGCAGGGCGTTGGAGCTAGATAATTGTAAGGTTCTTTCCAACCCAAACCATTCAATGATTCTGTGATGATGGCACTGGTGTTGGCAGCATTTCTATATGCTGAATAAGGATTCCAGGTGACAAGAAAAAAATGCTTTTTGTGTGTGTGTGTGTCTTTTACAGAAGAGTGGGGGAGCCACCTGGGTTTTGGAGGTAGCTGTGAGGTTTTGTGATTGTTTTTTCCCTGCAGTATTTCAGGCTTGTCCTATAGGTGTTTGGATGTAGTACACCATCGTACTGTACATTAAATAGGATCTTTCCTTTGTTTCTGAGAGGGAAATGTGGCAAATTGATTTAAAGACAGACTTAGCAGGAAGTCTTTCATTTTAGTTGTTAAATATATCCTTGGCTCTGGGGTGGAATCGTGGTCGAGGTGTTTCCATGGTAAATTGCTGCATTAAAACAGCTTTAGGAAAGAATCATTGCAACTGAGCTTGGCACTGAGCTTGGTTGCAGTTGTAAATGTGAAATCCCATGTTGTGTTCAGACTGCAGTCTGCAGTTATTGGTGATTTTAACCATTTCTTGTCAGTGATTATATAAGAACTACTTGTTTGTTGCAAGTCATGGTGTTCAATTCTTTGCCTGTGCCCTCTAGGGAAAGGGGCTGACCTGAGCAAACCCCCGTGCCGAAAGGCAAAGGACATACGTAAAGAAAGAAAACTGCAGAAACTCCTTCAGAACCAGACGTGTACAGTGGAAGGATCTCAACTTCAAGCAGCAGATCAAGTTTTCCTCTTGCAGAACTCTAAATCTAAAACAAACCAGCCTAAAACCATTGAAGACTTCGTTTTTGTCTCTTTACCCGATGATGCACAACACAAATTAGAGGTAATAGCTTGTTCACTGGTGTTGGAGGTGGAGTAAGGAAATGTCTAGTTAAGGAGGGTTTAAAATGCTTAGGTGTTTAGAATTTGTGACCTTATGGAATGAGAATAGTTTAAGTCTGGAAGTATATATGGTACTGCATTTTATATATATAAATATGTATATTATATGTGTATTGCAGGTGAGCTCTGTGTAACCACAAGAGGGTACTCGTGCACTTGCAGTCAGTTGTAACAGAGCCCTGTACAGTTACCAAAATAACTTGCAAATTGCTTTCATACAGTGTGACTTGAAAATGAAAGACTTTGAGTTAACCGAGTGTTGAATGATGAGAGATTCAATATTTAGTTCTGCAGTGTATAAATGCTTAAGCTATCTATGCTAATGAGTCTTGACAAGAAAGCAGTAACTGTTCATAAAATTAAACAGATAGGAAGACAGCTGCTCTTTGTAACTGCCATTGGTATGTGTGGATGTCTTTGGAAGCTGTAAAAGTGATGGTAGAAAACTTTGCTAACTATACTGGTTGCCAGTAAATCTATTAGGAATATAGAGACAGTAAGCTGGAAGACTTGGACTTCCTAACTTTTGTTAATCATAAACCCTTTTTTTTTTTTTCCCTGAAAGCTGTAAAACCATCTGAATATAAGTATTTTCCTGTAGTTACTGGTTATCAGTGATGGTATTGGAAAATAACTGACAAGAAGCCATGGAATTGATCCACCTTGCTAACTCCTTCAGCTTTGCTGATGAGTTGTACAGTAACAGACATATGATGGCTTTATCTGATCATCTGCATTTAGAAGATGCAGGTAGCATTTAAAAGGAGCATGGTTCCAGCAGTGTGATTCTCTTTGCTGCTTACTATGCTGTCAAGTGTGATTTGTTTGTTACCTAGATCAGAACCAAAGCTTTTTGTAAAGATAGAACCATACTGAAAATTACATGGGTTTTTGAAATGACCATGTCCTTAAATATGCTTGAAAAGAAAGGCAGTGTTGTTCATGTAAGGACATTCTTTTGGTTAGGGAGCAATCATTTTTACTAGGAACAATTTTGAATGTAGAGATTCTGTAAATATCTCTTTGTGTGTGTAAAAGTCATGGTAGGGAAGATGCTCACTTCCTGTTACAGTTAACTTGTAATTAAATATGGAAACATTGTTTCATCTTCCTCTTTCCATTTGAAAAATGCGAGGAATCCCCTTGGGATTATTGCTCTAAAAACAGTCTTCAGACTAAGAGCATGGAAGTCTACCACCTACACGGGTTCTTCAAGTACTTCTCAGTGTAGTGTGAAACGACAAGAAAATCTCTCTACAATGTCAATCTGCATAGTACTTCTTGGTATTATTTCCTGCAAACTATTTGTGTAGTTCTATGGGCATTTTAGTTCTCTTTAATTTGTGCTTCGTAAACTTTGTATGTTACTCAGTGTAAATATTAAAACCTTCAGTGGCATAAACGGAGCTGAAAATTCAAAGGCTATTTGTTAATGTGAATTAAATTGTGAAGGTCCTTGTGCAGGAGGTCAAAACTTCTGTTGTGATGTTTGTATGTATAAATATATAGTTATTGTATGAGATTGTAATAATGAATGTGTTTAACTTCTTCTGAAGGTGAGGGTGGTGAGATCATCTCCACCAAGTTCACAGTTCAAAGCCACATTTCAGGAGTCTTACCAGGTCTATAAACGTTACCAGATGGTTGTTCACAAGGACCCACCTGATAAACCAACTATAAATCAGGTCAGAAGGCCAAATGCATTTTGGGCAAGACTCAGCTCCCCTCTATTTCGTGTGCCTTGTTTCTAGTAGAAACAAATGTGGATTTTATATCCATTGTATATTCAGGAGTGTGTATCAAAGAAAATCGACATCCTGAAAGTGCAAATTCTTTTGATACCTTTTTGTGAGTGCCACAGATACTTGGTTTTAGTTGCAGACAGAGAAGTTAAGGAAGTTACGTGGATGCTGCTGGGTAAGAGGTAGAGAGGATGAGGCTTTTGGAGGTTGGTGCTGTGGGCCTTAAAAATACAAATCTCATAAGAACTAAAACCAGCTGGACATTTAGCTTAATGACTGGTCTCACTGGCTTTGGTTTGTAATGCTTCCATAAGGATAATCAGGACTAACAATTGAGCACACATACAAATTGTTGGTGTAAAGGTCACAGAAGCTGTATAAATTCTCTTAACTTTCAGTTTAAGCCCTCCAAAATGTAATCTGTGCGCTCCATCTAAATTACACATTGTTTCTTCTTGTAATGCCCAGGCAGAGCATAACAGTTCCCTGTCAGGCACACTACCTCTCTACTGTAAGAACAAAAGAAAAAGAACTAGTCAGGAGTTTGGAGACATATGTGGGAAGAATACCTAATTGTTAAACCAGGGCAATGAGTTATATGTTATTAAAAATAACACATCTTAAAAGTCCTTGAGACTGTGCAGCGAAAATATAATGTGTGGTTGGGTTGTTAGATATTTAGTAAAAAAGAAAGAGGTTATATAAATTGCTTCTTTGGAGTGTTGTACAATTTTTGTCCTTGAAGGTATCAACAGTCAGTTTAAGCTTAGTTTCAGTTTTCAGACTTCCCCCTGTAGAAGGTTATGATGTTTAAAGAAGAAAACTGATTTCGGAGGCTTTGAAGTGGCTAGGAGGAGATCTTTCACTAGCCTTACCTTCAGAAGCATGTTATCTGATGATATGCACTCAAACCAGTCTGCTTGTATTTTCCTTGCTCTGAAGGTGAGGTTAGTACCTGTCTCCTTTGAGGACCCCCAGTTCAAATCATCCTTCAACCAGTCAGCCACTTTATTTGCCAAGTATCAGATGGCTGTACACAAGGATACACCTTCTGAGTGTGGTGAGAACGAGGTACAGTTCACTGCATGCACCTTTATGAAAACATGCTTTCGAATGCACAATTAAATGATGGGAAATGGTGTCTCTTAAAGAGTGATTCTAAATGTTAAGATACTGGAGTTTCTGTCTTGGGGTGGGGGGGAAGTGTTGTGGTTTTTAGCAAGGTTCTGTTGCAAGGCTCCAGCCTAGGGGAAGCCGAACTGAAAAGGGAAGGGTTATGTACTATCATAACTCAAAACCTGATGTTAATGAGTTAAATGGAGCTTGTATATGGTTGTAAAGAGGTCTGGGACTGAGAGTTTCACTGGAAAAGGGGTAATAATATGGAAGAGCTTTTTTGATACCAAGAGCATCTTCTGCTTTAAAGCTGTTGGGTACCCTTTTCATATTTCTCCTTATTTTTTTGGTGGTCTTGCTTAATTAAACAGATGAAGGTTTTAAATATCTTGAGTTTCATTCACATGTCATTGCTAAGCAAAGCCCACTTCCCAATTAGAACTCACCTTGGCAGTAGAAACACGGCAAAAACATTCCCACCAGCTGCTTGTCTGAGATTCAGTGAGAGCACATGGCATATGAATAAATCCTGTTTTTGAAACAGTGCTTACAGGATGCTAATCCTAATTCAGTAATACTAATAGAAGTACTGGTAGGATTCTAAAGAAGCAGCAACTATTTCTTTGGCAGGTGGCACAACATTTTCATTAATAGAATCAATAAAGCTGCTACCTCAGATCTGTCATTTCTATTTACCTCAGAAGTCCAACTTCAGTATTGCTCAACTATCTACTCAGACTTTAGTGTTCTTGTGAGCCATACCTGCAGAAGTGATGCCCAGCAAACTGTGGCTGCTTTCCAGGTAGAATAAGAAAACCCCATAATCAGTTTTGGCTTTAGTTCAGAAGAGTGTAAGGAGAGCTTTTCTGTGAGCTCTCTGTAATGCTACTGTGGAAAGCCATAACATTTATTTCCCTTTGTTTTGTGAAATAACAGGACTTGTAACTATAAGAAATAGTCTGTGCTCTTTTTATAACTGCTGATATAAGCTGGATTAATTAAAATAATGTAAAATTTGAAAACATGCCAACAGAGATTGAGCTATTTATTAGATTTGTACCAGGCTGATTTAGGGACTTAATTTGTCTGCTATGATGGATGTTTTTCAGCTCTAATGCTTGGATACAGCGTATATGCCCCCATGCTTTTGCTCTGAGTATCTGGTTGCTGCAGAGTGGCTGATAAGAACTTTATATACTTATTCTTTGTTTAGAATTACGGATTTATTTTTGAATACAGTCATTACATTGTGGTGAATCAAGGGCAGAATCATGATGGCTTCTTGCAGTTCAGTTCTGAGCACCAGTTAGCTCCGAGTTCACCTAAATGCTGTTTGGGCCAGAGTGTGTTTTTTTGGTGTAGACTTGGGTTTAATCACCCATGGAATAGGGGAGGAAAACTTATAAAGATGTATTAAGGACGATTCAGGTTTCTGCTGTGTTAAGGTGTGAAGTCTATAGTGCGAATTACTGTTGAATAGGAAGGAGATTGATTTTATTTACTTCTAATAGTTTAATGGATTTTTATCCTCCTCTTTTCCCTTGTTACTTACTGTAGGTAGTTCCCTACTTTCCAGAGAGAAGATAAAGGCAGTTTGTGCAGGAGTAGTGTAATATTCCAGGGGAGACACAAGACCTTCTCTGAAGCATCTAGTAAATGTACAGGCTCAATCTGATGCTGATGGGTTTTGATTTAGGTCCCTCTTTAGCACTAGCAAATTCCGTTCTGTGTTCACATGACTGTCTGGTTAAGAAGATCTTTTGGTCACTAAAGCTCTGTCACTTCAATCAAAGCATTTTGTATTTGATCCCTGCAGGAAGTAAACTGAAGAATACTTTACACAAAATGTATTTTGAGGTAGTCTAGGAGCCTTTTTTCCTTTTCATACTGTGTGGGAGGAGAATTATCTGAATCACTTTTAAGAACAGAAGGTACCAAAGAGGGTAAAACTGATCCAAGTTATTGAGGTGAAGGGTGGAAAATGCTATTTGAAAGACCTCAGACTTTTTCTTCTTTCTCTTTTTTAGACTTTACTATATCATACAGACATTATGGAGCCAAGTAGATTTTTAAGTAAAGATAGAATAAAATCCTGTCCTATACACAGTGCTTTTTATCAGGGGAGTCACAAGTCTGTGTTGGGCTTTAAAGTGGCAAACATCCAGGAATTTGTTTTGCATCTAAAAATCAAATATAGCTTTTAATCTGTGCAAACTAATCTGTGTATGGGGGACGAACCTCCTTTTTGGGGAAAGCCCTGCATGCTTTTGTGTCTGAGGAAAAGTATTCTATATTTGGCTGAACACTTCATGTTCAGAAACCTGTCTACATTTAAATTGAGAATTCACCAAAAATTGTTAATGGGCACATATTAACAACTTTTTGGAATATATTCTTAGATTGTTGGCATTACAATATACTGTCAGCCTGTATTAGCTGCTAGACTAGTTTAATATTGTCCTTATTATATTTAGAGGCAATTTTAGGAGTAGATTTAGAATATTGGTGATTATATGAAAATAGAACTAATGTGGAATGTTATAAACGAGTTCACAACATTAACAAAAGGTGTGTGAACCACAAAGTTGGATGAGTGTGAAAGCAAACCCTCTTCTGCACCCATGTAATCTATATCCATCTTTCATCAATGTTTTTATGGGAGATGAGGGAATAGATGATTTCCAGGACAGGGAATCCATGGAATATTTGACACCAAAGGTGACTTTGGACTACTGGGTGCTCTCAAGTGCCACTTTGAGATCAGTGACAAGTGGTCTTTCAGTGTCCTTTGACAGTGGCTTTTCCTGAATTTTGGCTCTTCCTCCTTGCTTCTTCCTGCTCCTCTTCTTCTGCATCTCTGATGGATGTCGTGGTAGCACTAATGATAGTGATTGTCCATAAAAAAGAATTAATTTTGATATTTTGCTAGGTAGAGTCCTGCAATGGATTTCAATGATGCAGTGCCAGTTCTTGATAAAGGCAATGATTTCTGTTTGTTCTAATAAAAAGCAAGGTAGAAATTCCACAGTGAAATAAACTTTTTCTAAGTCCCAAAGTTGCTGCTACCCCTGTGGTGATGAAACTTGTCTTTTCTATGGAATCATCATTGCAGCGTTGAGTACCATTCTCATTGGTGAGTAGAGAGTTTGGTGAGGTAGAATGATATCTGGTATCTGTCACGTAAGTTTATATTCTAAGTTACTCTAATGGTTTTAAACTGACAGAAGGTTTAGATTCAATATTAGGAAAAAAATCCTTAATATGAGGGTGCTGAGGTGCTGGCACAGGGTGCCCAGAGAAGCTGTGGCTGCCCCATCCCTGGCAGTGCTCAAGGCCAGGTTGGACACAGGGGCTTGGAGCAAGCTGCTCTAGTGGAAGGTGTTCCTGCCTGTGGCAGGGGGTTGGGACTGGATGAGCATTAAGTGAACTTCCAACCCAAACCATTCTAGGATTCTGTGATCTAAAAGCTCTCAGCTAGGTTAGTTCTTTAGCTATATTCAGTTATTGAGCTAAAAAAAAACCCCTAATGCCTGCCATACCAAATGGAGTTTTACACATAACATTGTCCTGTAAAAATTTGAAATGAATCACTTTTTTCTTCCTGCCTCTTTCCTGGTGAACTTAATGGTTGCTCTGGGGGCAGCAATGCGATAACACCTTGTCCATTAATGTGATTTTGAGGCTTTTTACAGTAGTCTTTGTCTTGAAGAAACACGGCTCAAGTGTAACTGAAACAAGTTATGTAGCAGTCACACAAGTTAGAAAACATTTCCATAAAAGATCATAAAAATTCGACAGTGGTTTCCAGAAAGAGCAAGAGTTGAACAGTTTATTGCTGTTTAGACCTCCTGAAGCAAACGTTTTATTTCACATTTCATGAGTGTTTTATAATGACAAACTTGAAGGAAAATAGAATGTGTCTCCGTTCCCTCTGCAAAGCTGACTGGACACTCTTTGCTTTGTGCTTAACTAAATATTTGTCTTGGAAGTAAAGAGTTTCACAACACACAAAAGAGACACTGTTTGAGAAGGTGCAAAGAATTACTGAAATAGGTGTAGTGGGGTTTGTTTTTACATTCCCAGTGTTTTTTGGATTTGCCTCCCAGAAATCCACTTGAAGTACTATAGAGAAGTGAGTGAGTAGTGTGGGACATGCCAAGGAGCACATTTGGATCCATTTGAAAGCTGGAAGCAGCAGCCGGTTGCACACTTTTAGGTCTCCCTAATCTATTTTCCTCTTTCTTTTGTAGCATTCCTTAAGTTCGAGGTTATTTTTAACCTGCTGTCACTTGCCTTGGCAGCCATATACTTTTATAATGCTCTTGAATTAGTTCTTTTATCATTTTGGGTGATGGCAGCAGTAAGGTGATGATTGACTCTTTGTGGTCGCTGCTGCAGTGACCTCATGCTGCAGATCCCTGATAACGCTGATTTAAAGTATTCCTTTATCAACCTGATTCCTCCCATTTACTTGCAAGACCCTTGTGAACTGTAGTGCTGCAGGTTCATGGATTTTAGGCTTGAAATGCCTAAAAAGCCAAAGAACTTACTCATCCAGGCAGTTAAGTGGCTTGTTCACAGTCATATAATTTCAATTCAGATTCTTACTGCATCAGTTTGCGTTGTTTCTCCTGGTTTTGACACTCAGTTTTCTATGTATCCATATGAAATTAAGAAGTCTTCACACTGATACTAACAAATCCCCATTATTTTGTAGATAGTTTTCTGAGCAGTCAAAGCCTCAGGGACTTCTGTCATTCCAGAAGGGAATTGAAATCGTAGTTCTGAAATGTACATTCTGTCCCATCAGCAGTTATTTCTATTTCATGAGTTCAATTCTTGTACTGAACACTACCTTTGAGACATGCATTTGAACTTTAAGTTGTCTCTTTCCTTATGTGCTATGTTTTAAAGCCTCTTTCTTCACCTTCAGGTCTGTGGATATCTCTGAAAATGTATTTTGTTAGCATTCCTGTATTGTTGAAGTCACTGTTGAAACTGCTGAATAGAGCCAGTTCCAGAATAAGTCTTACCTACCTCTAGACCTTAGGCAGAAGCTCTTCCCTGTGAGGGTGCTGAGGCGCTGGCACAGGGTGCCCAGAGAAGCTGTGGCTGCCCCATCCCTGGCAGTGTTCAAGGCCAGGTTGGACACAGGGGCTTGGAGCAAGCTGCTCTAGTGGAAGGGGTCCCTGCCCATGGCAGGGGGTTGGAACTGGATGAGCTTTAAGGTCCCTTCAACCCAAACCAGTCTGGGATTCTCTGACAGTTCAAAGCTGTTTTTCCTGAGCAGGCTATGATGTGTGACATCAGTAACTCTTGCCTTTAGAAAGTTCCTGAGCTACCAGATGAAACTGTTCCAGCACCTGAACATCTTCCCCCACTTTCAAAAGGCAGCAAGTATTAACACCCTAGTTTAATTACAGCTTCTTAAAGCTGTGCATGTGCTTTTACTTGAGCAATTAATTTTGGGTTGAACCAAATCTTCCTTTTATTTTTCCTGCCCCTCCTGCCTTCATTTACTTCTCAGTGATGCATTCATCCCTTAGTTTTATTAATTCTATTTAAGCTTATTTCCTGTTGTTCTGTTAGTTCTTTCTGGCAGTTGCAATTAGCTTGCACCACAGTAAAAATGTTGTGGATTTCATCTATATTGTACATTTTTTGAAAGACTAAAGTTTATGTAATTCAGTTTGAAATTAAAATTGGAAAAGCATGGCTTTGTGAAAGGAATTCTGATTGTGCTTGTGTAACAGATTGAGTTATTTTACATGCAGCACCAGCTTTTGACTGTGTTTCTCTCATGGTTTATTGACTCCTTTTTGAATTGTGTTCATAATAAGTTTGCAGTATTAAATGAGTTTGTTAATTTAGAAACTGAATCTTATGTTTACTTCAGTTTAAATACATGTATAGATTCCATAGGTCCCTGGGTGAGGAAGAAAGGGCTGTGAGTTTGGTCTAGTGGAAGACGTCCCTGCTCATGGCAGGGGATTGGAACTGGAGGAGCTTTAAGGTCCCTTCCAACACAAACCAGTCTGTGAATGTATGATTTTGGAAGGGAGAATAAGTGTTGAGAAGGTAAGGGCAGAGGTCAGCTGATCTAAACTCATTAAATTCTCCAGCTTTATGTCAATTAAATTCTCCCTTAGCAGAAAAACCCAAACAACAAACAAAGAACAAAAGATTGGTGGGAGTTTGGGTAATTGTTTCTTAATAGATTTCTAGAGAAGATTGAGTCTTTTGAAGCTTTCTATGACTTAAGGAGATTGTCTCACCTGAGAACGTTAGCAAGTTTCAACAGGTAAAAGTAACAAGACTTGCAAAGGTGTTTTTTCCCCATCAGATTGTGATACAAATTCAAGCACAGTTAAGACTTTGTTTTCTAGCCAGCAGTATAGGTAGCTGTAACAGTATATACTCCTCAGCAAGCAGAAGTCATGCTTCAGCTACACTTGGAGTCCCCCTTTGCCCTCAAAGCCAAGGGATTGTTCAGCAGGGCCTGGAGAACGGATAACTGTTTGAACAGTGCCGTTGGCTCCGTTTTCTCACCCAGAGGCTTTAACTCGCACTATAAAGCTAAAGTTACAGATTAAGAACTATTGGGGGTCTTCTGACATGAAAATTAGTAACACATGGTTTATTATTTCTGAAGCCTGCACATTCTAAACTCACTGGATGTAAGGACTGATGCAGCCACAGTGTAGGAATTTGTAACTCTGTTCTTTAATGGAATGGAACAATTCAAACTCTGAATTACTTTTTATTTCTCTTTAAGTGTTATCTTTATTCCCCCTCTTGTTCTCTCTTCCTATCCACCAAATCAACCCCCCCTAGAATTGAATTAAGATACATCATTCAGTTTTCTAAACTGAGTAACTCAGAGGGGTGGTGACTAGGTCTGAAATGGCTCGTTATAGGAAATGCACAATCTCCTGTCTTCACCTTATAGAAATTAAGTTTTCTTTCATGAAGTCTGTGTTCAAAGGTTTACTGTTCATCCATAGCTCAGCTACTGCTATATGTTTGAGGGGGGGAAATCTGAAGTAGATGATCTTAAGGTCCTTTCCAACTCCAACTATTCTGTCATTCTCTAAGTAAGACTTGTACAAAGCCTTGATTATTTTAGCATCAACAGATGCACTTCCTTAGAGACACAGGTTTAGAGGAGGTTCAGGTTGTGTTCGCTTCAAGCTACAATGAGAAGGGTCCAGTTAATCTTTGCAGATCGATATATATATAATCTACCAGAGGCTGTGGTTTTATTGCTGAGACCTGTTTTATAGCACCTTCTGAAGAAAAGGGGAAGTTTTAGGTACTTAGGCTGTGTATGAAACTCTGTTCTAAGTCAGCAGCTTACTTTGTTTGCACTTACTGTTGCTTTCCTTCCTCTCCTCCCTTTCTCTGGGAAACAAACAGGATGACTGGCAAGTAATCTCCCGATTTTTGGTATTCCTCTTTAAATAGAATAATCTTCTTTAATTAATTGAAGAAATTCATGGAGTTCTTGACAACAGTCATATTTTTATAGGTGTCATATTCTGTTTATCAGACTTTGAATTAGAAGTTCCTATTTGCTATTACTTTGCAGTTTGCATAATGCTGGTGTATTAAATCATCCAGCCCTTAGAGGAGGGAGGATTAATCTGTGTAACACGCATGAGCTTTTTAACAAAGGGGTGTTTGGGGGTTAAACACATACCAGAACTTTACAGCACCTTTAATGTGGAATCCACCAATAAGGAAGTATTTGTATCAAATAAGTAAATGATGGTAAATAAATACCTATTATGTTTTATTACTGTTAGGATCTTGAACAAGCTCCAACTCATTAAACCTTTGCTTTTCGGGTTGATTATCAGCAGCACATCACTTTGTATTCAGTAAAGAATATAGGTTTGAAAATGCTTGCACTTTCAGGAAGTTGATTTTCGTTTCCTTTTGTTTCCTTCATCTTTAGACTTAAAATGGGCTTGCTTATGATTCTGGATGTAAATAGACTTAATAAATGTATATTAAAAGAGATGAAGGCCCTACTCCCCTTGCTTTAGTGATGGGGCAGGTACCAAGGGGATGGTGGGAAAAGGCTCTATATTGCAGGCAGGGAGAGAAGGGTAATGGGTAATTTAAAATGAAGACACCAGAAACAGACCTGTATTATAAGGTGATAATTCACCTCACATTTTAAAAGTACTTCGGAGAGTCGATTATTGTTATCTATTTGTACTTCTAAACAAAATAGAATGTGGGACGACTTAAAATTTGTTTTACCTCTTAAAATCTGATGGTGTTCTTCAAATAGATGGTTTTGAAAGAGTGTTTGACTGTTACTGTGTCCTGATGTGCTGCTAATGTTCTTCTTCCTTTTCTGCTTTGCATATTTGGACTGTCTTTCTGGGCACGTATTTCTGATGAATCTACCTCGATGCAGTTCACACGATTCCTCTGTGATTCTCCTCTGGAGGTATGTATCCATTTTAGATGCAGGTTTTGAAATGAATGTGTTCTTTCCTTTCCACTTCCTGGAGACAGCAAGCCATTACGATGTAGGTGGTATAGATGTGTAGCACAGTGCTTATATCATCACTAACTGGTGAGGAAGGTTGCATTGTGTTTTCAAAGGAGTCTCAGAACTCTTTTGCTGGATAATCAGCAGGATAATAAGCTACCACTGAATTTTATGTCACTCCGTTAGGAGCCAGGAGAAGAAAGTGCTGTCTTTTCTGGTTTTGGTTTATTTCTATGAAAGAAAAGAATATATTACTAAATAGCTTCCTGAACTTGAATTTGACTGCAGTCTGAGTTAAAAGTTTAGGGGAGATGCTTCATTTCAAGCAAGCAAACTGCTATGGATTTCTAGCACTGTCTTTCTTGTTAGTCTTAAAGAGTTAAGCACTGTGTGACTGTAATGAAATTGTCAGGTTATAGTAATTACGCCAGTAATGTGATATGTCGCAGCTTGACTGAATCCATGTGTGGAAAGTTTGTTGCTTTTCTCTGCTGAGTCCACTGGCCTTTACATTCCTGAAAGCTGAAGAGTAATAGAGCTCATTAGACTTTATAGGAAAAGGGCTTTTATCACCTCGTCAACTCAGGCAGCAGACTGCCATTATAGTCTTCATTTCGTATGGCTATGTACATGTTGATGCTCACTTCCCTGCCAGGTTTATACCAGTATTGTTACTTACAGACACTTTTTATTGACATTTCCAAGCTTGAATTCAATTTTGTGTGGCACCAGTACACATGTCTTCAATTAGCTGAAGTTAAATAAAAGGGGTTGTATATCAGAGGCCAGGGGATTCTTGGAATTCTTGATTCTGAAGCAGTTGCCACAAGCAAAGGTAGTAAGTGTGTAGTCTGTTTACTCTTCTGAAGAAAAATAAGGGAAGGTTTAGATTTTACTTTCAATTCATTCAATTTGTCATTGTTTGCACTGTCAATGTTGTTATTAGTTGCAAATAACATGAACACACCAACTCTTCCTGGCTTTTTTTATTCTCTCATTTTAATATTCTCTTCAGTTTGTTTTGGCTATGGGCTTTGGCACAAAAAATGAGTAACTTAAAGATATGATGTGTAGTAGCAGAAACAGAGGCAATTTCGTAGCAGTAAACAGGGTAATGTAGAGGGAACTGTTTGAGTAGGTTTTATTCATCCTTTATTAGAAGCTACATTGAAACACTTGCCATTTTACCACTTCACATAGGCAAATACTACCTTGTTTGGAGGGGTAAAGCTACAATATCTAAGAGATGCAGGAGTCTTAGCCAAAAACCAGTGTGGCCTCATTCCCTGTTGTTGCCAAGGTGAGGGTGTTTATGGCAGAAGGGCACAAGGAAAATATGGACTGCTTGGGGTGATTCCTAGTTTTTGCTGCTTGATTAGGAGGGTGTTTGGGCCCATAGTTATATCTGCCTTTGTCCTTCCCAGGTTGTTCCATGTCATTATGATGCAGCAGTTGGAATGAGTCTCAGTGCTCAGATTTGTTGTAACATTCCACAGTTGAATGATGGTTTTATTTTGTTTTAAAATGCTTCTCTAATTCTCTTTTGTCTTTTTCCATCTTGACTGATGCTACATCCATTTATGAAATGGATGATTTCATAAAAGTGCTCTGAAAAGTATCTTTTGGAGTGAATTGCTAATTTATACGTGTTGTTTTGAATGTGTGTCTGGCAATGTTTCTCCCATGCATTTATGTTCTGTGGGTTTATGAACATTTGATATTTCCTCTGCCTTTTTAATCATTCAGTATTATGGATTTTTCCTATACCTGTTTACACTCAGCTCTTGTTCTTTCGTCTTGAATACTTTTAAATCACCAGCTCAGTTTGCTGCAATGTTGCTCAGTGAATCACCTACCAGTGTGGGAAATATAATGGATTCAGTGCGATGGAAAGTGAACTGCTTTCATAGCATCACAGACTGGTTTGAGTTGGAAGGGGCCTTAAAGCTTATCCAGTCCCAACCCCTGCCACAGGCAGGGACCCCTTCCACTAGATCAGCTTGCTCCAAGTGCCTGTGTCCAACCTGGCCTTGAACACTGCCAGGGATGGGGCAGTCACAGCTTCTCTGGGCACCCTGTGCCAGCGCCTCAGCACCCTCACAGGGAAGAGCTTCTGCCTAAGAGCTCAGCTCAGTCTCCCCTCTGGCAGGTTCAAGCCATTCCCCTTGGCCTGTTCACTCCATGCGATTTCCATTATGTAAATGATTATTTGTTCTCACGTTGTTGCCTATAATCCATGTTGAGATACTTTTGAATTCTAAGGAACTGAAAGATGTTTGTGAAACTAGATCTTTGTTCTTTGAAAAGCATGTCAGCTTCTGCTCTGCATTATTTGCTGTATTGGTACGTGTTAATTATTAGGAGATCTAATAACAAATGTTACTGGTGCAAATCTGTAATTCCCAGGATCATCTTCTGTAGAATGGCCTGTTTTTGTCTGTTCAATGCACTACTCAGGACTAAAAACTCTTCATTTGGAGATCTTGGGAAACTGCTGTTTTCTTCATTGCACCGTGATGTCTGTGGGGTGATACTCAAAAATCTCTTGCTGCTGAAGTGCCTTGTACCTTCACAGCTTCACTAATCTTTTTAGCATTTTAAGCTTGCTATAACTGTCCTGATTAAATAGCTGACAGTATAGCTCACATACTATACTTTTCCAGTAAGGTGCATAAGTTAGCTCTGTAGACAGTGTCTTACGTTTTGATGCAGTGAGTTGATTAACTTTATTTTGATACAGAATTGTTCAGGTTGGAATTAACCTTTTGAGATCCAACTAGTCCAACACGAGCAGATTTGGTTACAGCAGGTTGTTGAGGACCATGGGTTTTGAATATCATCAAGGATGGAGGCCCCACAGGCTCTCTGGCCAGCCTGTGCCATAGCTTGACCACCTCATTGGATAAACCCTGTTTCCTTCTGTTCAGATTGAATGTGTTGTAATTTGCAAGCATTGCCTCTTGTCCTGTCAGTGGTAACTACTGAGAAGAATCTGGCTCCTTTATCTTCATTGCCTCCCATCAGGTATTTCCTGATGTTGATAAAACCTCCCCATGTCACCTGTCCTTGAGGCTGAGGTGTTGCAGCTTTCTTAAACTCATTGTATCCAGCAGATGCTCCAGCCCCTTAATCGTCTTTATCGCCCTTATGGACTTGCTGTAGTAAGTCTGTATTTTAATCACATGGGGAAGCCCCATCAGTGCCGAGCAGAGAGGAGAGCTCACCTCACTTGATGGGCTGGTGCAGCCCACAATGCTTCTGGCTTCTTTTTCATCTGTGAGGGTGCATTGCTGGCTTATTTTAATGAAAACATGCAGTGCTACCTCTGTGCTGACACAGTGTTTGTAGGCTGCTTTCACAGCATCTCCACTAATCCCTAATGAAAGGAGGACATAGTACTGAAAAGGAAATATGTTGCTAACCAAGAGATAGAGATCAGCCATATGGCAGGTTGTGTGTTTGTACCTTTGGGAAAGGAACTGCTGGAATGAATCAGTTTACTTATTCAACAAATAATTTCCACTGGAGTGTAGAAGTCCAGGGTTTCCTGTCTCTTTTTCTTTTCTCTGTGTAAGGGATAGCATGGATTTCATGGCTTCCTCCTCCCTTCATTCACAGCAGAGGGTAAAATGGAAAAGGTCAAGATAGGGAATCTCATGAAACTTTAGAGAGAAAAATAATCATGCAGTTAGTATGGTCAAGACCCATTCTGGGTAAGGGTGCAGTGCCTTCTGCAGTTCACAGTGGTCTGGCATGTGCACTAACAAGTGAAATTTCCATAATAATAATAATTATTATTATTAATAGTAATGATTTAATACAGCATCCCTTAAAAGCAAAGACCAATGTGCTTTGGAGAAAATTGAATGCTGTCATCATCACTGAACTTCAATTACAAGCAGTTACTGCCTGAGGTGGGCTAATTGGGGCAGTATGTAGTACCAGTTGCTATTAAGTATTTAGGTTTCAATAATGCGTTGTAAAATATGAGCAATCAAATGTGTCCATGGAATCTTTAGCTAGCAAATATGCAGATGGATAGAATTAAGATGGGATGGAATATATTGTGGTTTTCTCTGCATTATAGTCTAATCATTGGAGAGAAAATGACTTGTTTCAATTTTTGTACTGGATTTACGATGTGATCTTAGGAAGAAGTTCTTTATAGTGAGGCTGGTGATGCACTGGCACAGGTTGCCCAGAGAAGCTGTGGCTGCCCCATCCCTGGCAGTGCTCAAGGCCAGGTTGGACACAGGGGCTTGGAGCAAGCTGCTCTAGTGGAAAGGGTTTGGAACTGGATGAGCTTTAAGCTCTCTTCCAACACGAACCAGTCTAGGATTCTATGATTTAATTCTAAAGTTTACAGTGTAACCAGATTATAATAATTCATTGTATTGAAGTTTGAGTAGAAATTGTCAATTTCAAGTAAATTGGTTCATCTGGATTCATTCCAGGGCTAATAGATAATTTTGGGTAGATAAGGTAAGCCATTACTGGTGGGGCTTGCTCACCTGATGTCCCTGGTATATCTTATATCGCCTTTTACAATTGTGGTCTTAGGTGGACCTATCAGTAGTGTGAAGTGGTATAACCATAACCTGCTTCAGGAAGATTTCATATTCCAGGCATGTTTCATGTCAAATTGTCTCCATGGTGCATGAGAAATCAAGTTAAAAGAGCCACGTATTCACTGAAAAAATGAGCAAACAAAACACAAGCATTGCAAAGGGTAAAAACTTCTGAAGGAGGAGGAAAATGTTACTGTTTTCGAAGTGTTATTTGCTTAATGTACTGGAGATCCCTGATGTTTAGCCTGAAATCAATGCTGTGCTTATGCTGTTTGTCACAGAACATAAGCCTTTTGTGTTCATGACCTTTCACTGTAATTGCATTAGGGAAATAACTGCAGTTTATGCTTTGCTAGAAGTTCTTCACTGATGCTAACACTTCAGTTTGCAGAAGTGACCAAACCCATCCAATGCCTTTTGGAGGTTTGGTGTTGCACAGACACAGCATTTATTTAACTTCAGAAGACTTTGCTCTGAGTGAAAACCTTTTCCCATGTTGGCTTAGAGTGTCTTTTCTAGCATTCATTAAATGCTGTGTGAAGAGTCTGACAAAGACTGAAACTTTCTTAACCAAGTGTGTGTTACATTATCAATCACATTTCCCCTGGGCTTGCAGGAGATGATTCACTTTTTCTGTCACCCTAATAGCTGAGAGGGGAACTTGGAGACAATCTCTTACTTGACTGTGTCCCAGCTTTAAAGTTTTGCTCCTGACCACAGGATTTCATTTGGCTCTATTGAAAAGTTATGGATATTGTATGAAACCATAACTGTTGAATAAGTAGGCTTTGCCTGAATGAGAAGAAACCCAGTTGCATACGCTGCAGACTGAGCTCTCAAACATTTGATTGTTTCATTTTTCCAGTATCTGTAGTTCCATATCTAGTCTTCTGCTCTGTAACTGTATAAAAATGCAAACCCTTTATTATATGGTCTTTATGTTGCAACTTCTTTGTTGGGGAAGTCAGTTGAACTGATTTTTGTTCACGTGATTGATTCCTTTTGACACATGTGGTACCAATTAGAATAACTTCCACTGCCCATCATCTCTTCAGTCTGCGCTACTGTATCAAAATACTTGATTAAACCCACCTTCTGTTGTTGTAATGCAAAACAGTTGGTAATAGTAGGCAATATTGTCAGATTTATGGAGTGAGAAGCGGCTTTCTGAAGATCTGGCAATGCAGTGAAAAACATGACTAGATGGATAATTAAGTTGAGCACAGTGGAATTTGGGATTAAAGTAAACTTGACGTGGGAGAAAATGGCATGCCAAAGTTGGTTGTATAATACAGTTTAAATGAGAAGATCGTTTTCTTCTTAACTTGAAGCATCAGGTTTTGGCTGTAGGTGCTTTACCCTGTCTGGAGACATTCTTCAGTGTACATCCAAACCCACAGCGCACAACAATAGCGAGTTCCTTAGGGGGTTTGCAGAAGATGCTCTGATGTGGGCTGACAAAGAAGTTCCACAGATTTGCTTGCAACACAGTTCCAGGTGCTTGGATAAAAGGTGTTTTGTTGGTCAGGAAGAGTACAGCTCAGAGTAAGCTGATCAGTTCTCTTTATAAATGCTTTTCTCAAGCAACTTTAGTGGCCTCTCTGACAAACTGATTTTTCCAATACTTGGGGACATGGGGGAGAGAAACACTGAGCTCCTTGCTGAGACAAAGTGTCAGAGGAGCCAGGCAGTCACAGCCTGCCTTGGGAACAGCCAGCACAGTGAAATGTCTGTATTTCACCTTTCTGCCTTAGGGCTTTGTCTCTTGTTGGAGAGTAAAGAGGTAAAAGAGTATCTGCAGAATTTGTGTGTAATAAAGTGTTAATAACTTGATGAATTGCGTTGTTTTATCATGTCACTGCTATATGTGGTGGATGGCAGGGGCTATTTGCAGGTTCCTGACTGGGAGGATGGCTGCCCAGAGAAGCTGTGGCTGGCCCATTGCTGTCAGTGCTCAAGGCCAGGTTGGACACAGGGGCTTGGAGCAAGCTGCTCTAGTGGAAGGTGTCCCTGCCCGTGTCAGAGGTTGGAACTGGATGAGCTTTAAGGTCCCTTCCAACACAAACCAGTCTGGGACTCCATGTGTAGAGTTTGCCCATCGTAAATACTGCGAAGGTCACAAATGTGAACTACTGTTGTTCTACCTGCTTCTCAAAGTCCTATTTTCCCTTTTCTAAACACAGACAGAAGGAGAATTTCTTACAGTTTTTATTTCTGTGTTAATACTCTTTCTCAAATCAGTTTTTATACTGAGAGTCTGCCTGTCAGGCAATCACATCCCTCTTCATTCTTTTTGCTCAGGCAGAGAATGCACCAAATGGACCAGAATGTGGCTATGGTTCTTTCCACCAGCAGTATTGGCTGGATGGGAAGATAATTGCTGTTGGTGTCATTGATATCCTGCCCTACTGCGTGTCCTCTGTCTACCTGTACTATGATCCAGACTACTCTTTCTTATCTTTGGGAGTCTACTCTGCATTACGGTAAGAGGACTTTTTGTTATCTAATAGTAAGAATTGATGCTTATTCCTCAACTTGAGCTTTTATTTCCAGTCTAAACACTGGTAATAGTAAAGTATTTGTGGTTTATTTATATTTACTTATTTCTTATTAATTCTCTGTGGTTGGTTCTATTCCAGATACACTTGTAAATGCCATCCTTGGACAGGGATGGATCTTTCTAGTTAGCTAAATACTTTTACAGATTAAGAAAACACTCAGAAACAAAATACCCAGTTCTTATTGCCCTTGCAAATAATTTAGTATTGCTTGGTCTCAGCAGGAAAAGCCCCTTTTTTGTTTGAATAGAAATAATTTTTCCTTTGACCTTTTGCTTAGCTAAGTCACCAGATTAAATTAATCACTTTTATAGTTTTATGCACATAGAGATCATAAATAAGAGAATACCTAAAACCCGTTGTCTTCTGAATTAGTAGTCTCCTGCTGTACTAGCAGTAGTACTTTCAGGTATGTTAATCTCATTATCTTAGTCTTCAGGAAACCTGATGGGACAGAGTAATCTTATGAATGTTAAAGCCTTAAATTAACTATCAGTCTAGTCATGCAAAACAGTAGGAGCTGTGGGTAATGCTTTTTACTGTGAGTAAAACTTGCCTGCTAAACCGCAAGTTCCTGTTCTTCTTCCATGAGCAATTTTATGATTTCATTATTATTACAAAGGAAAAAGAAACAACCCTAAAGAGTGGAAATATTTGTGCATCTCCAGTGGTCTATATCTGAAAGTCTGAATTATCACTTTCCTGAGGCATTCAGTGGCACTGGTGATGTTAGAAGATTAATCAAAATTAACAAATGTACATAAAACATTGGAACTCCTGTGAGTTAGAATTGGTGTCTTCTTTCTGTCAGTGGTCTAGATTTTTAGAAGTGTTTTATTAGCTATGTTAGGTTTTTTTATTTACATAAGCTAGATATTACAGCCTATAAGAAAGCTGGAGAGGGGCTTTGGACAGGGGCCTGTAGGGACAGGACAAGGGGAATGGCTTGAACCTGCCCGAGGGGAGACTGAGCTGAGCTCTTAGGCAGAAGCTCTTCCCTGTGAGGGTGCTGAGGCGCTGGCACAGGGTGCCCAGAGAAGCTGTGGCTGCCCCATCCCTGGCAGTGTTCAAGGCCAGGTTGGACACAGGGGCTTGGAGCAAGCTGCTCCAGTGGAAGGTGTCCCTGGCCATGGCAGGGGTTGGAACTGGATGAGCTTTAAGGTCCCTTCCAACCTAAACCAGTCTGGGATGCTGTGATATTTGAAATTAGACTGATTATTAATTTTTCCATGCAAGAAGAGCATATAACATAAAAAGCCAAGTCCTTGTAAGAGAGTTGGTTTTCAGTATTTGTACATATCACATTTCTTTATGTAATAATAGACTGACATAATCCCTGCTTATGAATTCTTGAAATGATTTTGAATTTTCTACATCATAAATTGAGAACTTTGTGGGTGCAACATGCGTGAGTGGCTCAACTAGAGAAAAAGCAGCTTATAAATTCTGCAGCATTTAAGGCAATAAAAATGACTTCCCAGCAGTCTTAGGGGGAGCCAATCTTGTTCTTCTTTCAGAAAGGGGAAAAAAGCCTGGAGAGTTAGGGAGGATTTAGGAAGTTGCAGAGGAATCTGATACCTTCAAAGCTGTTGCCAATTTTACTCCGAGGAGGTTAAACTGCATTGCAACGCTGTCACTTCCACTTCATGCTACTCTGACAGTTCTTGCTGCTGAGTCGTAGAAAGGATGGGATTTGTGGATCATTTTGAACTATGTAGGCATGTAAGTAAAGAATGAGGGGAGAAGAAGCTACTTGTGAAACACCAGACTTACCAAAGGAAAAAACAGTCTTCAAGAAATATTGAGTGATTCTTATTCTTCTTTGCATGAAGAAGTTAAACCTTCCCCTTGCTACCCAAAATCATGAGTCGTAGACAAGCGTAATACTCATCACCTCTACTTAGTAGGAGGACAAATACTTGAACTACTTTTGCAGTTGGGTTATGTAGCACTGAAATACTGTCTGAATTTTGTATTGGTGAAATGAATAGAACTTCCTCCCTAGCTGATAACTCCTGCCAAGTGCTAGCAGCCATCATAACTCTTTAGATGTGTACCATGACCTAAAGCTTTACAAAAAGAGTAATTGAAAGTCTGTAGTCTCTTTTCCATAGGAAAGATTTAGGCAGAAAGAACACAGGTAGGCCCATGTTACACCATACAGTGACACCTCATCACTGCTCCTGGTGAAAAATAGAATCATAGAATCCTAGAACGGTTTTGGTTGGAAGGGAGCTTAAAGCTCATCCAGTTCCAACCCCTGCCACAGGCAGGGACACCTTCCACTAGAGCAGCTTGCTCCAAGCCCCTGTCTCCAACCTGGCCTTGAACACTGCCAGGGATGGAGCATTCACAGCTTGCCTGGGCAACCCATTGCAGTGCCTCACCACCCTTACAGTGAAGAACTTCTTGCTTACATCTAACCTGAATTTCCCATGTTTCAGTTTAAGTTCATTGCCCCTTGTCCTATTGCTACAGTCCCTGACAAAGAGTCCCTCTCTGACGTCCTTATATATATGGATGTTAAATGGAGTTAGAGGATGCTCTTGTATTGGATCATAGCATACGTTCCTGAAAAGCAGAAAGAGAAGAATGTTTTAGCACCCTCCTATTCACCTTTTCCTGGAGTGGAGTTGGTTGAATAGATAAATGAAAGATAGAGCAAGAACTTGAGTTAAGGGTCCTTACCTAGAGCATATCACTGAAGGCTGCAGCCCATGCAAAGACATTGGCAGTAGTTCTAAGCTTTGGTATCATGTGCACTAATTCGCTGGCATAAAGCTTTGTTGCCCATGGTGAGACTTGTTGCTGCAGCCCAATTTTTGCCTCGTTTCATTATGGTTTACTTTATCTTCTGTTCAGTTTGAGTCTTTTTGTTTTATTAGATCAGATACTTTATAGTCCAATGGGAAAGAGTGTTAGGAGCCTTTTGAAGTGCAAAGATCCTTTTCCCTTTTAGTGTTCCAGCTTTTTGAATTGCAGAAAGGTATTTAATTAGGTCCAGGATAATCTGCATGAGACAGTAAGCTTGTTTAACTTCATGCCATGTTTTTAAGATTATCTGTGTGAAGTGCATGTTTGCACATTTTGGTAGTACATAATTCCAGCTTCTGGAACCTGTTCTTTTTACCTGGATTTGCAGATATGGGGTAACTTATTTCCGGACATTCTCCACTTCTTGAAGAAATGCATATGGATAGTTAGAATGAGCTCATGACGGTCTCAGCAAACTAAATGCAACTGAAATGTTAGGTTTTCAGTACATTTAATCATCCTACTAACTAAATATTAAGGGATAAACCCCTGAAGTATTTGTGTATACTCCATATATGCACATGCTCCTCCTTTCTTATCCATTTGACATTGAAAGTAAGAACCAACATTTATGTTTTAGCAAATCTGTTACAAAAGTGAACTGCAAAGTTGCAGATGCTGTAAAAATTAGCATTATACTGGGAACACTGGCTGAATCTTTGTGATAATGCTGCTTTCCTTGTGCCAGTAAAATCGAAGCAAACTTCTTTTGGAATAAATTGCTGCTTCTGTTTCAGAATAAATGGGAAAATCAAGCAATCAGACATGGGGAGGGTAAAAAATACCTTTTGTTGCATAAAGATGGATGTTTTAACATGTAAATTGCTAGAATGCAAGTAGTTGAACAAACAAGAAGCTGATCCTTGAAACTTGTTTTTTAAATATACACTGGTGTTTGCCTGAGCCACATTAGCCAGTCTGTTTGCAACTGCTGGGCCAGTTCCTGGAGAATTCCAATGCATATGAACATTAACAAGAAACCTGTTAGATAGAGGCTCTTACTGGCTTAAAAGTCAAATAAGAGTAACTAAATTGACAGGACAAAACTGAAAGTATTTTTAAGCCTGACATGGTCTTTTGCATTTTAGTGATTTCTTTAGTTGTGTTTTATGCATCAAATTTCAGTTTATTGACTTCTTCAGCATTGGGTCTGAGTTGCTCATCTTCACTCTTTACTTCATAGAAATCTAATCCCTTAAATAGGTCATGAGCCAGGCTGCTGTGAAGTGTTTCAGTATGAAGAGGTAAAATGAGTGTAAGGATTGTATTCAAAATTAATTAGTCTTTTTTTTATCTTTCACAGAGAAATCGCTTTTACAAGACAGCTCCATGAGAAAGCTCCTGATCTCTGCTTTTATTATATGGGTTTCTACATTCATTCATGCCCCAAAATGAGATACAAGGTAAAGTGTGATCTTACTTCTTTCCTTCGTGTACTGTTAGTCAAAGCTTTTGACAGTGTTCATAGTAGTATAGTGTTTTCTAATTGTCAGTTTGGATTTTAACATCCACTTTCTATGGTTAAATTTGAGCATTGGTCACTATTTAACTTGGCTTCCAGTTTTTTTTCTCTTTGTCAAAATTTAGCTGCATGTGGTATTTATTACATGTTGGCTTAAAAGCGGTTCACACGGAGAGGTTTTCAAGGCTGTCAGATGATAGTTTGTCATTTGATTACCTGCCTGTCTCATGTTTACAGTATATTCTCCTGTTTTAGGTTTACATACCTGTGGCACTGCCGCTTGGTGCCTGTGGGCAGTGATAACGTCTTCCTGGTCTTGGCTGTACTTGGGCTTTCCCTCTTTGTTTTTTTGTTGGAGAAAGGGGACTTGCTCTGCTGATGAAACCAGTGGCAAACTGGGCTGGCAGCAGTTCTGAGCCAGAAAACCAGATTTTGAAGGGAAAGGGTCAGGAGAATCTGCAGAACATTTAGAATAACCGATCTATCACCAAACCTCCTTTGTAGCTCCAGCGAGCTTCAGCTTTGTTTAGACCTGAGACACCTAACAGTGTCTCTTTCCTCTGTTTTCTGTGACCATTATGAATGTGGTATCTTTTCTTCGTAAATATATCATTGCTTTGTGAAAATTATGATACAATTTTTTAGATGGGCACTTAGTGACAGGACAAGGAGGAATGTGTTTATACTGAAAAAAGTTAGACTGAGCTGAGCTCTTAGGCAGAAGCTCTTCCCTGTGAGGGTGCTGAGGCGCTGGCACAGGGTGCCCAGAGAAGCTGTGGCTGCCCCATCCCTGGCAGTGTTCAAGGCCAGGTTGAACACAGGGGCTTGGAGCAAGCTGCTCCAGTGGAAGGGGTCCCTGCCTGTGGCAGGGGTTGGAGCTGGATGAGCTTTAAGGCTCCTTCCAACACAAACGAGGCTGGCATTCTGTGATTTTTCAGAGCCCTGACCATTGATAAATATTTGTTGAACACTGGCACATAACCAAAATTCCTATTAATAATGTGGAAAGATACATGAAATATAGAGTAAGAGGTGCAATGTTTTCTTTTCCTTCCCCCCTCAGTGAGCTAAAAGTCTGCAGTGTTTTCAGCTAGTTTTCAAATAGCCCCCAAATTGTGAGGTTCATTGAAGTGATGATTGTGACAGAGGAAAACATTTCAGCTTTATTGTGACCTGCAGTACAGGTAACCATAATGGTTCAGTGTTTGGAAAATAACAAACCCCTCCCTCTCCTTTTGCTAGATGTTTGTCTGTCCTTCCCCCCCACACCCCTCTTTGCCAGCCTGAGTTTATCATCTCCATCTGCTGGCCAAAGAAAGAGGATATTAAGTTTTAAGAGAAGGATAATGGGTGAGTTGGAAAACACTGCCCCTTTCATCTAAATCATCTTAAAGGCTATCATATCACCAGCTTGAACCAGCTCTGATTATTTGTTTTACTCTTTGGAAATACTTAAAAGTTTGGGATTCTTTGTTCCTGTGGAGACACTGCAGTTTAACATCCCTTGTCTGTTCTGCAACCTACGTAGTTCAAGACTTGTAAAAAGTATGCATTTAGTTTATTAGGGCACAAGCAAATCTGAGAGACAAATCTGACTATGATGGGAAAAAGCATCCCAGTTCTGAAAGCTGTTATTGCTAAGAAGCTTGGGTTTGAGTCTATTGAGTCTGTTTGAGTTTTAATGAAAATGTGAACTTCGGAGACATGGATTAAACACAGCTCGTGTAGGAGTCAGTGTATTAAAGTAGCCAGCAAAAATATGAAGATTAAATGCTGTAAAACTGGGAGCTGACCTCAGCAGCCACTATGTATTTGTGTTATATCCCCGGCACAAGAGGGACGTGGAGCTGTTGGAGGGAGGCCAGAGGAGGCCATGGAGATGCTGCGAGGGCTGGAGCAGCTCTGCTCTGGAGCCAGGCTGAGAGAGCTGGGCTGGGGCAGCCTGGAGAAGAGAAGGCTCCTGAAGGGGAGACCTTAGAGCAGCTCCAGTGCCTAAAGGGGCTGCAGGAAACCTGGAGAGGGGCTTGGGACAAGGGCCTGTAGGGACAGGCCAAGGGGAATGGCTTGAACCTGCCCGAGGGGAGACTGAGCTGAGCTCTTAGGCAGAAGCTCTTCCCTGTGAGGGTGCTGAGGCGCTGGCACAGGGTGCCCAGAGAAGCTGTGGCTGCCTGGCAGTGTTCAAGGCCAGGTTGGACACAGGGGCTTGGAGCAAGGTGCTCCAGTGGAAGGTGTCCCTGCCCATGTCAGGGGTTGGAACTGGATGAGCTTTAAGGTCTCTTCCAACCCAAACCAGTCTTGGGTTCTGTGATTGTATATTATAATGTGGTGTCTCTTCTGTTGAGCTTGTTCTGTTGAAAATAATTGCATCAAGAATGAAATTATCAGAATTCTTCTAGTTTTTATTCTCAAATAATGGAAATTGAATAAATTGTAATGGGAATATTATAACATGTTTTTTTTCCATTATTATTATTTTCTCTGTAAATGATGAGAATTTCCAGGGCAGGGGATGGGTAGAAGAAAACCTATACATATGTATTGAGAACACGTGCAATAGAAAGTAAGTAATTCTCCATGCTGGGAGAATAATTTAATAAATGAATTTCAAGGGTTTCCATGTTATTTTAGATTTCTTTTCCTGTGTATTTTTGTTTTGTAAATAATACAAGTGAAAATCAGGTTGATGTAAGTTGTGTAGGGCCACTTTACCCTCGCTGAAATAGTACACAGAAGCAAATTTTATAGGTAATGCTGCAACTCCTGTGAACTGACTGGCAATGGGAAAGAAGGATGGGGAAGTACTGATATTGTGAATTAAGCAATTTCAGTAGTTCCTGGTTGGCTTATGTGCATTATGTGCTGAAGGCTTTGCTTTATTACAGTCTAATAGAGATGTTGAAGGCTTCCTTTCCTTAATGATATTAGTGGGGAACAAAGGCTGTTGTTAAACTGATACCAGGTAAGAAAAATAAATGCAGGAAAGAAATGGAAGCAATTGGAGAGCTAAACACTGGTTTTACCCTCTGCTGGTAATTTTCTTTGCAAATTATTTGGCCTAGGATGTTTAGAAATGGAGGCTAGGCATAATACCACTTCTTTACATAAGCAGCGTCTGATGGAGAGCACCGTAAGCAGTGTCTTGTGAAGCACATATGCACGTTATCCTTATTCACAGTAAAGTCACAGGATTTTGGAGAGCTTTGAAAGTTTCCCTTCTTCTAGTCACAGATTGTGATCAGTGGAAATGCCGAAGCTGACATTTGCATTTGGTTTTTGATGGAAAAGCAGTACCAGACTGCTTCTAGCAATGATTCCTGAGCTTGACTACTGTTTTGTACCAAACAGCTGTGTATCTTCAAGCTGATCGAACAGGGGTAGGGGATGAATAGGGAGCAGTGACTTTATGATGTTGATTTAAGGAGTTTGACAGTGTTCCACTTTGCATAGAGTCAAACTCAATATTCTGTGCAAAATATAGTTGGAATAATTGAGGAACTTTGCAACGAACTGTTATACTCCTATTACAGTCCAAGACTGCATTAGTGTTGTGCACATGAGGACATAGCTGGATGTTTTGCTTTTAAATACATATGGTTCCTAGATGGGAGGTATAGACATCCAAGCATTAAAGCCTTTTTCTGTGTGGGTACTTTCTTGGAATGCAAATTATAGACATCTCTTCTGGATTCTAACTTGTTTTGGGATGTGATCATATTATATACCAGTGACTGGGTCATATACAGGAACAGCCTTGGTTGTGTTGGATGTTCTAAGGACCTCTAAAGCATTGATAGAGTATTTTGTTGAAGTATTTGTTTTTAAATAGGGCTGCTGACATGCTTGTTCTGCTTTTTATGCAGTTCTTAGAACACTGTCAGTGTCTTTGTCCTAGAACATTTCTCTGAGCAGTCACCTTTGATATGGCCAGACCACGCCATCAGTTGTCCATAGCACAACAGCTCCATGCAGGTGCTGACTACTTTTAGCCACCACTGAGCAGGTCAGGGAATGAACTGACAGAGAATACACTATTAGGGGTCAGTGTGTGACCTTTTCATCTGAAGGATTTTACTGCCACAGAAAGTACACTTTGGGGCATTTATAGTGCAGTGGAAGATTGGAGGCCTGATCTTCCTGGAAGAGGATCCCCAAATCAGGATTCCCGTGGCTCAGTAGCAGAGTTTGAGAATTCTGAATTATCAGGCAGGAAGGTGAATGGTTAAAAAGTTTAGAATCATAGAATCAGCCAGGTTGGAAAAGACCAGTAGATCATCAAGTCCAACCATTACCCCAGGCCTGCCAAGAGCACCACTAATCCATGTCCCTAGGTGCCTCATCTATATGGTTTGTGAACACTTGACAGTGATTCTACCTCATGGAAGTGGATGATGCTTCTTAAAAAAGGTTGGTTTTAAAAATAAAGTTCTCTTTTTTTTTTTTGACTCACTATTCCCTTCCCTTTGATCCCAAACAGCTTGCATTTGATTTCAGTGTGATTTTACACCAGTGATGGGGAAGGGAATATATTGCAATATTAGGCTATTTTTTAGTTCCCAGCTTCTAGATTTGTTCCCATTTATGGGTTAATATTTATGAACTGGTGAAATAAAATCTACATTAAATTGAGACAAAAGGATTTCTGTGTCCTATTAACTATGTTAATATGGAAAAATGCTATGAAAAAACCTTAAGCAATGGCTTTGTTCCATTTTTTCCGGGTAGGTCAGGGTAATACAAGAATAAAATGGTTCTCTGAAGAAATTCATGACCTTGTGGTAAAACTTCTCAGGCTCTGTTAGATGTGGTAGTTCTTACGTTGGAAAACAGTCTCCTGGAACATTTTCCTAGACTCATAAGATGCAAAGTCTTTTTCCTAATGCATTTTAGAGTGTGTGATAAAATCTTAAGTATAAGAAAGTATTTTACTTGAGGATGATGTTGGTCTCAGGCTCGCTTCTGATGCGTTTAAGAACTGTATCTGTACTTCTTAATGCTTTTCAGTTAAAGACATTTGTTTCCATGGAGCTACAGAAATAGAGGAATCCCCTTTAGTGAACAGCCATATTAGAGAGACGCTTGAGAGGGTCTTGGACTGTTTTCCTATACCGATACTCTATTTTATCCCACATCTTTGCAAGTAACAGATGTAACTGCATGGTTCAATGTTGCTAAATTCACATTCTTCAGTTACTATGGACTCCTTGAGAATCCCTTCTGTAATTTCTGTTGCAGTTCTTTCATATTGATTTTGAGTTGTGGTGGTGTCACTAAATAGATCTTGGGTTTGTGCTTCTGGTGTAAATAGTAAGTGACTTTGCTGTTGTGCGTTTGTGATGCAGACCTCTGGGGACCTTTAATCAAATTCTCCTCTATGTTCTTGTGTTAGAGAGGATTTGTTGGTGATGTTTTCCTTAGTTCTGAGTTTTTTCAGTGTCAATATTTGCATGCAAACACTGCAATTGGAGCACGTATTGTTACTTGTTTTGGTCAATGATCTCCTTTCCCTGAAGCCACTCCACTAAGCTTGTAAATAACTACCAGTGTACTTTGCAGTACATAACAGATTTAATGTCTTCTTGCTGTGTTATCTCTGTGTACCATTTTAAGACCATTCTGTGATGTGAAGAGGTGTTTTGACTGAAATCTTTATCCAGACTTGTATGCAGGCCAAAGTAAATGGAATTATTTCAAACAGTCTCCTTTGGTATCAAGGCATGGCCAGACTTCAGATAGACAGAGTACTATAAAGGGTTCTGAAATGTCAGAAAAGAAACAAAAGGCTGGTTCAACTGTGATTAATCATTCTTGAACTAAATACCTCGGCCTGACTGTGGTCATAAGCGGTGCCCCTGGAATTTTATGGCACTCAAGAGCCAATTTCTTTGGCTGCTTTCAGGAATTCCAGCATCACAACTCCTACAGCAGTGAAACGGACCTAGTGGTAGCCTGGGTTCCTCGTCCATGGAATCCACAAAGGTCTGGCTTCTCCTGACTCTTTCACATTTCTGACTGTGGAGTTAACCTTTCCAATAAGCTTGAGTTTGCTGAGTCAGCTCGACTGTGTGAGGGAAAGAGACTTGATGTGACGTGACTTCATGTGATCCTCAATGATTTTGGGGGTATAAGCACACACCGTTACAGTTCTGCCACTGAGCTTTGCAAGCTGTGTCACTAGTTCCCCACAGAAAGAGCTGGCATTTCCATACCTCCATGAGTGCTCTTTCTGTTCAGCTTGTACTGAAGGTGCTACCAGCTGTCAGCTTGCTTTTCTCACTGGTACTGCTATTTACCTTGAAATGGGAAAACACAATAAGCTAAGAGTGGATAAGCTTTGGAAGACTAGAGCTGTTCTGCTCAAGTCTGTTAGCACTTGTGCTAGTGGTTTTTCCATGATTAATTTAGTCAGTTTATAGGAGTAAATATGCATTCAAATTAATACAAAACAATTTTTTGCATATAAACAGGTCATAAATAGTCAACTAAATATTCTGAAGAGTCAGTACTTGTTAGTGAGAGCCAAGTTGTTGCTTGCAATAACTTGTAATTTGGTAATAAAGAACTGAAATATCTGGGTTGCAAAAACCATTATCTACTCTTAAGAAAGCAATAAAGGTTTTGGCAACACAGTGGTTTTGCTCTTTTTGGCAAGACTGTTAAAAACAAACAGCAAAATAATGGTATGTTTTTGTCTTTGCTTATAATAATAATAATAATAAAATCCTGAGAAGTATAAATTGTAGAACTGAGGGGGGGAAATCTGTTTTTCTCTGTCTTGCTAACATCACTTTTACCTGCCTCCCTTCTTCCTTCCTTCCATTTCTTCACTGGACTCACAAGCTGGGATACTCCTCTACATTAACATCATCAGCTAAAATTGATCATTCATTTCTTCAGAGCTCTGAACTTACCCCCTATGTTCCTTCTAATTATAGAATCAGCATGGTTTGGTTTGTAAGGGACCTCAGAGCTCTTCTAGTTCCGAACCCCTGCCACGGGCAGGGACACCTTCCACTAGACCAGGTTGCTCAAATGGTTTTGGTTAGTAACCCAGGGAAGACTACTTTGAATTACATTGGAGTTTTGGTGTTAAAACCCATTTTGATGGGTCTCATAAAGTGACTTGCCAAGACTTCCAAAAGTAGTTTGGAAGATTGACTTGGTGTACAAACGTTAAATGCTTCTGAAAATGAAGATGCCTTAATATTCCATCTGGTTGTTACTAGTGCAAAAAGTCCTTATCTATCTACATATACTTTATCAAATGTGTTTTAAGTAGAAGCTTGGCTGCTTTTTTGATCTCATAGATCGTACATGCACAATTGCAGTGTCAGGTTATGAAAACTATATTATTATGAGCATTGAAACGCAGGAATCTGGAGATGCTCCCTTGTGGAGAGCAGCAGTGTTATTGAATGCTATCAGTGGATTTCCACTGAAAATATAATTATTAAAAGCAAAATACTGGCTTCCATGTCATTTTCTTAGCAGGTGATGATAGTGAATGTAGTTACTTCTTTGTGTTTCCTAAGCTGCTGTTGTACCCTGTGTGTAATTGTAAATTGCTATAGTTCTTCCTTTGTGCAAGTGTTGAAGCTGCGCTGAGTTTCACGCAGCGTTTGCAGGGATAAAACCAGATGGAATCCCATTTTTTTCTACTAGAAAAAAGCAGAGATCCCATCCATGGCTTTTATTCTTAACTTTAGTTTTCCTTTTAAATTATTTGCAGTCAGGACTTAGGTTTTGGTCACTTGGAACTCTCTTGGGAAAAATGTGAACATGTCGCCAGGCCTTTATTTTACTCATGTCTGAAATGTGGATTTCTTTACTTGAGGTTTAGGGTGATTGAAATGTAGCAGAACTAAAGTGAAAATGGTATGTATATTTATGCCTGATTGTATTATTTGTAGGCTTTTATGAGGCAGAAAATGTCTGTTGTACAGGTCTCTAAAGTAAATGAGTCTCACTCTCATTACTGTAGTGCCCCTTGAGAAAGTAAGCTTGTGTCCAAAAGCAGAAATTTTGGGGTGTATGTTGTACAAGTTTCAGTGGGATTTACCTGAATGTCATTGTCAGGGTGAAGTCGTATTTGTGAGGCAAGGCCTTCCTGCAGTTTCAGCTGTCTAGCTGTAACCTTTTATTGATGGGTCTTTGAATACAAAACAGATTTCATCAAGTTGAGTAAACTTTATTTTTTGGGGGCTTTACTTCTGTATATTGGAGAAAGAAATGCTATTAAATAGGAGTATGTCCTCTTAAAACTCTATTATCTTCTGTATGAGGCTTGGATCAGGTTACATTATTTTCGTGCAGTCTTAAAACCCCAAACACACCCTCCACCCAAACCCAACCAGCCAAAGAGCTCCCAAAAGAGCCAGTTCCCATAGACGTTATTTCAGAGGAAAGTTCAAAGTGTCTTTTAAGTAATTCCATTACTGATTTAAATATCAGGTAATTTAAATATCAGACTCAAATATTGATGATTTACTGATTTTGATGATGATAACTTTGCTTATAATGATTTTGATATCTATCACTAAAGGATTTGCATAAGGTGGAAATATGTTTGTGCATAAGGAGGTATATGTTCAGGTTTCACAGTTCAGATGTTGTGATAGAGATGGTATTAACTATCTGCATATGCACATCAGCAGGGATAAGTTCTACACTTTTTACTTGTTACAGGAACTGTATTAACTTGGGATAACTTTCCTGTAGTGTTTCTTTAATAAGTGGGATTTAGTTAATCTGTGCAAGGCTGACGTACACTAAAATCTAACCTTATTTTCATGAAAGCACAAGAATAAGAGGTGTGGTTTGTTAAATTATAGGCCAGTTCTATACTGGTGGATGCTCTCAGAGTTGTTAGAGGTAACTTGCCTGTCCCTGTTAAAAGGAGCGGCTAAAAAGATTTATTGAGGATCATGTGAATAAGCCTGTGGCAAACCATCTTCTGAATGATACCAGCAGCTAGAGATTTATCATGTCTATGACTCTGCATAGTCATAAATCCATTGCTTAGTGCTGACTTGTACTGAATCTTATTTGAAGGCTTATTTGGGGGGCTCCATAGCAACCATTAGCAATTAAAGTGAGAACTGTAAACTGAAATACAGAGACAAAAGAGATGTAGGTTTTGTTTGGTTCATTTTTGGTTTTAGAAGGGGAATAATATATGCTTACAATTCATGTGTCTTTAATTTTTCTCCTCCACCTGAGGTATCACAGAATCGACAAGTTGGGAAAAACCTTTAAGACCATCAAGTCCAACCACAGTTCACATTTCAGAATATTCCAGTTGCAGCTCTATAAATCCATTAATCCTTGCTGGTTAGTAAGTAGAAGAATGCACGGAATTAAGTGTATTTCTGAAGTTTGTAATGAGAAAAGTGAATTAATCTCATGCTGCTTTGTTAGCTTCACTTCATTTATTGTTGATTTAATCAGTTTTGGATGGTTCTCAAGCACTAGTTAACATTCTTTACTTCTGATTCTTGTCTCTCTACCTGCCCCTTTACGGGGATTCCCAAAAGTGAATGAATTTGAATATGCGGAGATGGGCATCTTATAATGCAAAAGGTTAAATATATTTATGAAGATAATGCTCTTCACTTTTCCTAACACAGTCTCGGTGTGAAGTTGTTCCCAGTCATGCCAGTTTTCAAGTTCATGTGCCCTTTAAATCTGTCCCTGAAGTGCAAGTCACAGAACCACTGCTTCATTTTATCTATTTACCACAGTTACTGCATCTGTCAATGCTTGGAGTATTGGATCTCTCCTTTAACTTCAAAGAGGATTGCTGTTACTGGAGTCTTCCTTATTTTTGCAGTTTTGCTGATTATATTAGCTCTAATTAAGCAATATTGTCAAGTGGAATTTATTTGGTCTGAAAGCCAGGAACTCCTGCTTTTCCTGGCTCTGCTGTGTTTCACCTTGTGGTCCATACAGTAGGAGCTGGCTGACAAGTCAGTTAATCTCCACAAGAGATGTTTTTTCTCCAGTTTTCCAGGAAAGATTTAATGGTAGATACTTTAATGAGGTCTGGTTTTACTAAGACCTCATTAATTTCACAGAGGTCTCGGTGCACTTCTCTGAGGTGTTACATTTAATCTAGATGACAATTTATGGTTTTGAATGATTATTTTCTTTGTCTGAGTTTGTTTAGCTGCTGACTGTACTGAGTCTCCAAGTATAAGTGCATTAATGAGGTTCTATTTAGCCTCAATCCTGATAATTCCTGTAAAGGGGAATGATTTGGAGCCAGGAACGAAAAATGGAATCGTAGCAAAGCAGACTTGTCAGTGGCTATGGGGGATTATGGAGTCCATCCCCTTACTCCAACACAGGTTCAACCACATGTTAACTTTTAAGACCCATTGGACATTTGTATGCCAGAGGCCTCGCTTGACAAACTTATACAGGTCTCCATGTGTTGGTGGCTATATACATACATATTCATGTACTTCATATTCATGTGCATATATATTCATGTGCTTTAGGGGGCCTATAACGATGCTGGGGAGGGACTCTTCATTTGGGACTGTAGTGACAGGACAAGGGGTAATGGGTTAAAACTGAAACAGGGGAAGTTTAGGTTGGATATAAGGAGGAAATTCTTTCCTGTGAGGGTGGTGAGGCACTGGAGTGGGTTGTCCAAGGAACTTGTGAATGCTCCATCCCTGGTGGTGTTCAAGGCCAGGTTGGACAGAGCCTTGGGTGAGATGGTTTAGTGTGAGGTGTCCCTGCCCATGGGAGGGGGGTTGGAACTGGATGATCTTAAGGTCGTTTCCAACCCGAACTATTCTATGATTGCCATTGAAATGCTTTTCTTTACTGTCTGACCTGAACTTTTCTTCTGAAAGAATGCTACATTTTCTCTTGACCTACTCTTGTGCACATAACCCCCCATGTTATTTCTCTTTTTTTTTGTAAGGCCCTTGTTTCTAAACCTGATGTCCAACTTCCTATTTCTTCCTGGCCTTCATTTTGCTAAAACCCAACCCAAGCACCCACCAGAAAAACCCTTTCTTTTTTCCGAGTCTCATTTTTAAGTCATTTTTTATGCAGTCAAATGGATTTTCATCAATGAATGCATTTATGTCCTAGGGAATTATATGTAAAACTAGACCTCAGATGCTGAGGTCAGCTTCTACCATTTACTTAAATAACATGAGTTATTGCCTTCATTGTGCCAAGAAGATGGTAGGCTCTGGAGGCAAGGAGAAAGGGTGGAAGGGAGGAAAAAATGGGAATTGTGTGATGACAAAGTTTCAGAATGGGCTAAACTGGGACATGGGCTGAGGTATTTTTAGTGTTTGTGACTATGAAAGCACAGTTCCATGTCTCTGATGTTCACTCTGGTTTAGATAAGTGTCTGTTAGAAGTTACGTTTCTCTTGGAGGAGGGAATATTGCATCAAATGAGGTGGGCACAGCATAAAGGGGTTTACAGTTGTTACTTACAGTGTCTTTGGAGATCTTCTCGATGAGTTTTATCTTCTTTCTTACAGTAAAACATTATTTCATATCACAGACTGGTTTGGGTTGGAAGGGACCTTACAGATCATCTGTTACATTTATAATATTCCTGCAAATGGCATCTCAGAGAAAGTGGTATATTAAGAATAAGCAAAACCCAGAACAAAGGTGGAACAATACTGGATTGCAAATGATGGCAATCAGTTGTGTTTTCACACCACTAGCATGTCACTGGTGGATAGCAACCAACCTCATACAGATGCAAGCCATTTCAAACCCAATCTATGCTCTTTTTAATTGGTATTAGAAGCAGTGGTTGAAGTTGGTGGAACCTGGCAGGCTCTTGCATGGTGCTGTGGTTTCACAGAGACTATCATGAGGGCACTGGGGCTCTGAGAGATTGCACAGAGCAGGACCCCAAGGAGGAGGGCCAATGGAGAAGTATTTTTGTGACAGCTTCTTTAAAGCTTTTTCTTAATCTAATAAATTCAGTTCCCAAGGGCTTTCAAGGGTTACCTTATTGAGGAGGCCTGGAGAGGCCTGGGAGCTTGGGAAACTGTTGTCTTTGAGTGTGAAATGAAAAGAAAACAACCACCAAACGCCCCTAAACCTCTCTTGACACTGCCCTGAGGTTTCTGCTTATCGTGTTAGAGAGTTAACCACTGTCACAGACTATTTTGTTCAGTTGTTTTCAACTGAGTAATTGAACTGTTCCAAAAGGAATGTCTGAAACTGTTAAGAGCGATTATTTGCTGTGTTAGATGTGAGGAATAGGTTTGGGATTCTTACTAGAAAGGTTTCCATGGAATAAATCATCTTTTTTTAATAGAACATGATACTGTTTGCTTCCTTCCCCTTTCTTGTTCGGAATCAAAATGTTGTCACTGAGATTGAATGACACCCCCCCCCCCCAAAAAAAAAATAAGGGTATTAAAATGGTCCCATTGTCAGCGAAATGAAGAAGAATGGGTTTGGGGAGCAAAAGTACACAGGAATCAAACTCTGTTTGTGCCAACACAAATGTGCTGCTGTTCTATGAATGGACAGAAGACAAGATGAGCTTTTTGTTCTGCTGATCCCTTGGGTTTATTTATTTATTTAAGATATTAAGGCTACTGTTCTGAAGGGATGCCTAGTGCTAATATGGGCAGTACAATTGATCTGTGATTTATTTTATCAATTACTTTTTTCCTACTTTCTTTCTATTTTAGTCTTTACCACTTGGCATTGTGTGGTGGTTATTCATTGTTTTTAATGATCTTCAATTCAGGGGGGAAAGGAGAAAGGTGGAGGGATGTTACAGGATATTGCTACTCGTTGCATCCTCCATTTGTGTCCTACAGTGGCAATGAGGGACCCTAAGCACAATGCAGTAATGCCAGCTGAGAGCCCAAGAGCCTGTCTCAGGTTCTGACTTTGCTTCTCAGTTTGGGCAGTTTGAGGATCAGAGAGTCAACGAGGTTGGAAAAGACCTTTGAGATCAAGTCCAACCACTCTCCAGCACTGCCAAGGCCACCATTAACCCATGTCACTGAAGGCCTTGTCTACATGGTCTGTGAACGCTTCCTGGGATGGTGACTCCACCTTGCTCTGGGCAGCCTGTTCCAATGCCTGAACACCCTCTGGGAAAGGAATTGTTCCTGATATCCAGTCTAAACCTCCCGTGGTGCAGCTTGAGGCTGTTACCTCTTGTTTTATCACTTGATCATAGAATTGCATAGAATAGTCAGGGTTGGAAAGGACCTTAAGATCACCCAGTTCCAACCCCCCTCCCATGTGCAGGGACACCTCACACTAAACCATCTCACCCAAGGCTCTCTCCAACCTGGCCTTGAACACTGCCAGGGATGGAGCATTCACAACTTCCCTGGGCAACCCATTCCAGTGCCTCACCACCCTTACAGTAAAGAATTTACTCCTTATATCCAATTTAAACTTCCCCTGTTTAAGTTTGAACCCATTACCCCTTGTCCTATCACTACAGTCCCTAAATATACTTGATACTTGAGAGAAGAGACCAGCCACCTTCTGGCTCCATCCTCCTATCAGCACTAAGATTCGGTAGGACGTTCTGCGTAAGGAGAAGCTTTGGGGCTGCTCCACCACAATTCCTGCTAAATCAGGCATGCCATTGAGAAAGGATTCAAAGGACAGCACTGCTGCAGCCTGAATTAGCCCACGGTAGTATTTTATGTGTTTCTCTTGAATCATTTTGTACTTCTAATAGAGCTCATTTTGTGAGACCTCACTGAAGCTTGATTTTAGAAGACAAACTGATTTCTGTCTCAGAATTGTGTCTGTTTTACTGTTTGTTGCTGATGATGGGTTAATGGATTTATAAATAGAATATGATTCTCTGTTAGTGAGGGGTGGTGAAGAAACTCAAGGTTAAATGCTTTGGTCACACTGATGACTGAATTGTTAGCCCTCAAATGCCTGTACTAACAGCCCCACCTTCTGATGGAGTTTTAAATGGTAGTACATTTACTTCCTTGTGATGTGGGAAGAAGTCTGATGATCCAGCAAAAATATGCTAATACTCCTGAAGCCACCACCCGTTAAAAAGCTGCAAACTGCCACTAAAGCCTCTAAAATCTCTAGTATGCTGCAAGCTAAGTTCTGATGGGCTTTCCTTAATGCTCTTGTCTCTGTGGTGGTTGCGTGTCTTCAGAGCAACAACAAACGAAGCACCTTCTCCTGAGGGTCTCCTAAAGCTGCAGATGTTGTTCCTTTCCTGGGATCTATGAACCCTTTCTGGGTTTTCAGCCACATCTTTGGCTCCTGGCTGTGTTTGGGCTGTACACCACCAGTGTGCAACTTCCCTAAAGGGGTGGCTGGAGACCTTCTGCAGGGGAGGTGATGGAGCTGGAATGTGCCACACTTCTGCCGATGCTCATCAGCACAACAGCCTCCAAGCACCCACTGCACATACACTGAAACAGCATCAGAGGCCACCAAGGCTGAACAGGAGGCAAGACGGTTTAGAAGCATTTTTGGCCACTGCTCTTTAGATGTGTCGGTCTAGATTAAACTGTTGTGTTAATATTTGTTGGCATATGATACTGAGCATACAATTATTAATTATACTTTGGTCTCTATTTTAGAAATATGTTAAAAAAGCATGGAAGTGTGTGAACCTGCTTCTGTGTTTCAAGATATGCATGTACACAAATACAGCATGGAGCTTTATGGACTTGAAGCAAAGGGATTGCCTGGGCAATTTTTAATTAGTTTAAACTCTGAAAAGTGAGGACTAGGAACTGTTAGAATGTTAACAAAGTGCTTGATTCTTATAAGTGAGTTCTAATTTTAATACTCCCCTTATCCTGTATTTGGATGTATGTTTAGTGTACTAATTCCAGCCCATTTGCCTTCAGACTTGTTTTCTTCTGCGAGGTGATTGGAAAGAAAACAGTTTCCAAACATCTGGCATTAAGAGAAAACTGAAGTGTTGATGTTTCAGCTCAAAGACTTTGGGGATACATAATGTTAAACAGTACGTTTTCCTAAAGGTGGAAAGAGACATTTGTGTACCTTTTAATGGTGGTAATAGAGACGAAAGCATAATAGTGAATCTGTTCTAATCAGCTATGAGAATAGTGTTGGGCAGTTTTACAGAGCCACAAGCATGCACGTGTGCATTTACATTGCTAATAGATGCAAAAGCTGCATGCAGAATTGCATTGCAGAATTTGCTACTCTGATTTCATTTTGTTCAGCTTTGTATAATAGAAGTTGACTTATTTGAAAATAATTGGGGTATTATACATCTGTTTACAGTTAAGGAGAAAGAGTTCATTAACATAAGGAGGCGTTTGAAAATAATCAGAGTCCTAGAATGGTTTGGGTTATGAGAGACCTTAAGGATCATCTGGGTCTACCCCCCCTGCCACAGGCAGGGACCCCTTCCACTAGAGCAGCTTGCTCCAAGCCCCTGTGTCCAACCTGGCCTTGAACACTGCCAGGGATGGGGCAGCCACAGCTTCTCTGGGCACCCTGTGCCAGCGCCTCAGCACCCTCACAGGGAAGAGCTTCTGCCTAAGAGCTCAGCTCAGTCTCCCCTCGGGCAGGTTCAAGCCATTCCCCTTGGCCTGTCCCTACAGGCCCTTGTCCCAAGCCCCTCTCCAGGTTTCCTGCAGCCCCTTTAGCCGCTGGAGCTGCTCTAAGGTCTCCTAAGGAGCCTTTTCCTCTCCAGGCTGCCCCAGCCCAGCTCTCTCAGCCTGGTCAATGTCAAAAAGAGCATGCTAAAAGGGTGCAATTGTTTTTGCTGTATTATGTCCTCAGGCAGTTGTTACTCCCTTCAAAACAGCCTAACAAAAATCCAGAGCATCTCTTCATCTAGCCATATTTTCTATGTCTTATTCCTACTTTTGTTTAGTGTTCCCATATTTGGATTCTTCCCCTAGTTAAATTTAGCATGGTCTCAAAAGGGACTCAAATATTTTCAGCCTTAGGAACTGGGGCTCTCTTCAGTATTTCGTCTGGCAAGTAATGCAGCTGCAGCCTGTTGTACAGAGTGTTAGGTGGAGAAGAGGAACAGAAGCTGGTATGGGTTGTGGTGGCAGTTCAGATTCCTCCTTTGGAAGCATTGAGGTGTTTGGCTTGTGCAGCAAATGTTTGCAGGTGATGTAGGGGAACCATGATGCTTCACTGTTTTGCTTTACACACAACCACTTTTGGAGACCACATAGATTATTGTCTCATTTGGAGGCTGCGCAGTGAGATTAAGAATGGCTTCAGTTCAGAACTGGGGTTTGGGAGCTCCACATGCTGAGATGGTCCCAAGGTGAAGGAGATGCTCTCCTGCTGAGCACGGACTCCTCGAAGAGCACAGAGAGGCTTTGTTTATGAATCTTGCACTCCCAGCAAACAAAGCCAGCTTGTGTATCAAACCCTGCACAAACAAAACGGGCCTAAAATTAGAATGCTTATTTCATGAGTGCAAATCTGCTGTGAAAATAAACAGTTTTAGGGGCAATAGAAGAAACTTCTTCTAAGATGCACTTCTTTTGATGGCCCAGAATTTACAGACAGATACTTGTTGACAACTTTGTACAGATAGCTGTTGGTTTACTTGCTGTTAAAGTTTAAGTTCTAACACATGCTTGGAACACTGGTAAAGTGAGCCTTTTTATTTATTTCTTCATTCTTTAATCGCAGATGTAAGGGAGACAAGTAGGTTTGGGGGTTTTGGCAGAGGTATGTTATTCTGTTCTCATAAATTGTAGGCACTTAAACGTGGTGTTCTATCGTTGCCTTATTTTAGCCTTCAGATTTCCAGTCTGAATAACATCTTTCTGTGTGTGTTAATTTGAATTTATCAGTAGTGGGTAGACTGAGCTGAGCTCTTAGGCAGAAGGTCTTCCCTGTGAGGGTGCTGAGGCGCTGGCACAGGGTGCCCAGAGAAGCTGTGGCTGCCCCATCCCTGGCAGTGTTCAAGGCCAGGTTGGACACAGGGGCTTGGAGCAAGCTGCTCCAGTGGAAGGGGTCCCTGCCCATGGCAGGGATTTGGAACTGGATGAGCTTTAATGTCTCTCACAACTCAAACCATTCCGAGTTTCTGTGAATGCTGTTTAGTCAAAAAAATGAAGGTTTTACTGCTAAGCATTCTTGTGCTGTTTTCCCTACAACATTAATCCTTTCTGTTATCGTAAACCTGTTGTTAACACTTGCTTGTGTATATGTACCCGTGTTGTTGAAGTTTTCATTACTAGGTTGTGTGTAATTCACTGTTTAATGACTAAGAGTAAATTATCTTGCTTTTACTAGCTGTTTGTATTGTTAGACTTAAAAATCATGCCAAGCTACCATCCATTGCTAGAAAGCCTTAAAGTTATTAATCTGGTACTGTTCTGAATTATCAGTTGATCGTGTTATTTCTTGTTCTTAGATGAATGGAAGAAAACAGAAATGAAAAAGGCTGGAGTGGCAGTTTTTCAAGTGACATTGTTTTTTCCAACATGATTTAGTTGCATAAATACTGTAAATGCTTTTGAAGATCCCACATAGCATATCTTAATCTAAAGCCAACATCCCCCTTCTCAGCTGCTAATTAGGAGTATATTTCAACATGGGAATATCAATGTTTCATGATTTGAAAAGCTGTCAATTACTCTAGTATTTATTATGTCTTCAGCTATTCCACAAGCTGAGTCAGTAGCTGGGCATAAAGGCGAAGTATGAAATCATTTGTTCAGTGTAAGGCTACCATCAGCCCAGCCTTCTCTGCATACATCTTGTTTTCTTTCCCCCAGAGCCTTGTCTGGATAGATTTCTGGCAAGCTTCTATGTGTTTCTGGCTGAGTTTTTGGAAACCCCATTAGAAGAAGAAGCAGGACTTTGGGAAATTCCAGTGCAGGGTTGTGTTCGCAGTGGTGGTGTGATGGGTATGGGTGCTAATGCACCCATATGCATGGGATGCATCGTGTATGTAAGGCGGAGCAGGAGAATGGGAACTGAGTAGCAGGAGTGATTGGAGCGGCTTCTGGCTCATGGATGAGTGGGATAAAGGGCTGAGTTTTGGAGCTGGGAGAAGGTTTGGGGCTCCAGGGAAAACTAAAGGAGAGTCTTTGGAGAGACACCAGGAAAGAATGGGAAAGCTTGAATGCTCATGAGCACTGGTGCTTGTTGGGGAAAATGGCACAACGTCTTGGAGATAACCACTGAACACAATGGCTGTAATGGGAGGTTTGATTTGAAGATAGATATACAGGCAAAGAATTGTCAAAAGCATTACAAAGAAATTCCAGGACAGGAAGAAATGCAGGTTCCTGTACAATCTGTTGGTGCATAGTGGTGGACAGTTTTATCTAGAACCCAAGAACATACAGTTAAGTCAAGTGTGTATTAGGCATCTCTAGAAAGGTAAACTGGAGACTTCATAGATACCTGAAAAGTAAATACTGTGTCCCATTACAGAATATACCTGCTTTTCTCTTGTGTCATTGTTCAGAATCACTGCTTTAAAAGATGAGGGAAAAAGCAGATTTGAGTTGAAGTAAGTCATGAGTAAGGGTAGCAGGTGTAGTGCCTCTTGCTTTTCATCATCACAGAGGATTAAAAAGTTCATTTGCATTGGTGTAATTCTTGGTACATCTTAATCACAGTCAGCGTGTTCTAAAATAAGCAAAACCTGATGCACTCTGCCCTCACACCCATTTCCATTGTGCTGGTGGTTCAGTTCTGGTGCATGTTAATTTTCTGGCTCCCTGTGCAGTTGTACAGAAATATGTTTTAAAACACGCTCATTTTTGCTTACTTTCTGTCAATTTAATGTTATGTTTGGATTTCTTTTTTTTTCCCTATTAAATAAACATGGTCTGTAGTGTTTTTATTTTGATAACCAGATAGTAGTAGCCTCTTTGACAGGGCATTAATTTAGCTTCCCTGTGGAGCACGTCTGTAGGCTGCGTAGATGAATGCTGTTCTTTTAGCTGTGACTCCAGCTAGTGCAGCATTAATGAATGTTTAAATCTATTTGATATCAGTGTGACAGCTTTGAGTATGTCAGTGTAAAGAGTGAGTATGATACTCTGCATATTTTCCCTGTGATTATTTCACTTTATGTTAAACGTAAGAAAATAAACTTTAATACTTCATTTCATACATTTAATTTAATGAAGTAAAATAATGCTGTCAGTTTATGGCAACTCCTTGAGAGAAAGATATGGGATCCACATGTTTAAAGCACTCACTTCTCTTTCCTTTTTCTTTCTTTTCCTTTTCTCCTCTTGCTGCTCACAGCTGCCAAAATAAACCCCTTTTGAGATAGACCTAAGTCAACATTGTTGGTGTGTCTCTAACGAAGCATTCCTCTTGAGGCCCCTACTTGGGTTTTATCTTTTTGTCATAGTTCTCTTTAATCTCCCATTCCAAGTTTAATGCTGGGGTCCCCTTAAGAATTTCGGCTGAGATTTAAAGTAAACAAGTTCCATTTCAGTATGCATGTGATTTTATTCCCAAAGACCTTCTGTTTGTTGGGGTAAAAAGGCAACGTGTATTACGTTCTTTTTTCTTCAATACACTTGATACTGTTTTACGTTGTGGAAAAAGTTGGCTAAAATGCAGAGAAGTGAATATTCATCAAATATACAAGCTGAACTCTTCTTTCTTATTGTTCTCTGCTCAAACTTTCTCAAACCGTGAGGATTCTTGAGTAGCTTTCTCTGTAAGTAAGATTGATGCTAGCGTCCAGCTTCCGAAGTGTATCTCTGTGGTATCATCTTTGATTAGTTCCCAACTGTATTTTTATTGGCAATTTCCAGTAAATATTAACTGGTTTTATGTAATTTTTCTTTAAAATCACAAAGTCATGTTTTTTCCTGTACATTTTTGAATATACAACTGAATTCATAGGGAATTCAATGGAGAATTCATAGGGAATCTCAGTCTCTAAATATGTGCAAATACACCCTGACTTAGAAACATTAGAGCCATTAACAGCCTTGTGTTAATGTCACTGTTCTGCCAGTTTACTAACACTATACTAAATATTACTAAATGAGAAGGATAAAATGGCAATATTTGAAGATAAGCAATATTTTAATATTCTTGGTAACAGCCTCTGGAATTCCAGCCAGGAATGTACAGCAGAGTTTTCCTGTAGGTCCCATCTTATATCAGTATCTCTTCTTTTTTGTATGTCCTCAACATAAAAAGGACATGGAACTGTTGGAACAAGTCCAGAGGAGGCCACGAGGAGGATCAGGGGACTGGAGCACCCCCCATATGAAGATAGGCTGAGAAAGTTGGGGTTGTTCAGCCTGGAGAAGACTGCATGGAGACCTCATAGCAGGCTTCCAGTATCTGAAGGGGGCCTATAGGGGTGGTGGGGATGGACTCTTCATTAGGGACTGTAGTGATAGGACAAGGGGTAAGGGGTTAAAACTTAAACAGGGGAAGTTTAGATTGGATATAAGGAAGAAGTTCTTTACTGTAAGGGTGGTGAGGCACTGGAATGGCTTGCCCAGGGAGGTTGTGAATGCTCCATCCCTGGCAGTGTTCAAGGCCAGGTTGGACAGAGCCTTGGGTGCCATGGTTTAGTGTGAGGTGTCCCTGCCCATGGCAGGGGGTTGGAACTGGATGATCTTAAGGTCCTTTCCAACCTTAACTATTCTATGATTCTGTGATTCTATTGTCAAAGTTTATATAGCAACATATATAGCTCAGCTTAGTTTGAATAGTCTATTTTAATAAAATGCCATGTGTACAGCACAGGTTAACAGATATAAAGAAAAAGGAAATGATTGGGGAAAAATAAGAACCTTGGGAACCACAAAACAGCAAACCAGCCACATCAGTAGTTTGATAATGTGAAAGTACTTAGAAAACATGCTTGAAAAGTGTCCCTGATTTTATGTAAGCTTCTTGAGTAGCTGCATACTTGTAATGCTTCTCTTTGTTTCTCAGTTTCAGGAATTGTCTTCATACTTGTCTGTCATGTGGATAGATTTTCAGCTTTGGATAAACAGTCAGCTTAGGGCAGTTCAGAATCCAAAAACTTGCTCTTGTCATCAAAAGCCAGGAACGAGGGTACAATAGCTGTCACAGGGTAAATAGTGTTGTAGGGTAAGTTACTGGTCTTGAAGAGTTCATTTTGTAATGGTCTGTTTGTTGTCTGTATGGTGTGAAACACCATATAGGTGGCAAATTCAGCCTTGTAGCATTCACTGTTTAGATTAAGCTTACCAGAATGTAAGAACAGCAAATGTGGAACCTGTGTGTATGTATCTGTCCATCTTTCTTACTCTGGAAAAAGAATGAGTGAGAACAGATGCAGGGTGGGAATAGGCACAGGTATTTAGTGGCTTGTATCCAAGTTACTGCAGTTATTGCACCCATTGCCTTAAGTAAATCTCAAAATGTGGAGTCTGATCATAAAAGACTGACAAATGCCCCCCTCCAAAACTTGTTAAATTACCTTTTCATAAGTATTCCTTTAAATATGTTTGTCTATCTAGTCACTGAGGAGATTTTACAAGTGTAGTTGTGTGATGTAATTCCTGAACATACATACATCTTTTTACCTCTGTTGTGCAAGCCTAATTAACTGTGTTTATTCCAGGTACAGTGGCTTTAACATGGTGAATTCACATAGAGTGGCTTTAGTTACTTAGAACAAGCAGTGGAAAGCTCTCCCTTACTGGTCTTTATAAATGAAAACCAACAAACTCTTGGCAAGAAGTCTTGGAGGGGAGAGCAATGCTTGAAGGTGGTTGACAGTTATAAGCCCATAGCTGTGTGATGTGTTTAGCTCTGGGCAGTTGCATCTCAAGCTAATAAACCAGAGATGCTAAATGCCTGCTGTGCACACGTTCCTGCAGAAACCCTCTAGGACAGTGAAGCTGAAGTCTCTTCAGCATCCTAAGTCAGTTAACTTTCAAACTTGAAACCAGAATTATCTCACTGATTAATACAGTGGTGTCAGAGGGAATCTGTTTGAGTGTGGTCATGGCTATGCGTTATCTAAGCAGCACTTTGTTGGCTTCTTGGATCTTGCAGGTGGCACATTTGTATATTGATGTGCAGCAGTTCATAGCTTGGATCTTGTGGCATAAACATCCACAGCTTCCTTTAGCGTGTTATACTCTGTGAGTGGAGGGAGAGATAACATTGGTGTTTAAAAGAAGGCAGAAGAGCTGGACAGAGTTAGAGATTAAGGGGGTGGGAGGGGAAAACCTGTCCCACATTTCCTCCTTTTTCTCTAGCAGTTCATAAGCCTTTTCAGACACCTGTTGGCCACTTTCCAGTATCAAAAGCAAGCTAGAAACTGTTAAATATTTCAGATAACATCTATGAAAGGAAACAGGGTTAAAACAGCTATTTTGAGTGTACACCAACTCACTGAGTTCTGAAGATAGAAGAATCCAAACAATTCAGGAGGTACCTGGGAATATCATGAGTTGGGAAAACAAAGAAATGATACTGCTTTCAGAAAGTATTTTGATGAGGGGAAGTATTCCTTTTGTAAGTGCTTCTGTGCAGACCATACGCTGAACACAGGACATAAATCTCAGCACTTCATATGCTTATATATATATTTACCTTAAATCTGAGTGATATTTAGAGATGAATTTTATTTAATCCCTTTTATGTGTTGGGTCAAGAGCATGTAGAAAGTTAATGGCAAAATAATGGCATGATAGTTCACGGATATTGAGCATGGACCTTGGCTGTCTTCCGTTTTGTCTTTCACTTATTATCTTAACCTGGTTTACACTTAACCTGAGGTATTTTATTTACACAAGGGACACTATGAAAAAAACCTTCTGAAACACTAAGATTTTCTTATACTGAGTGAAAAACAGATGGGTAAGAATAGGTAGACAATATTTGTAGGAAGCTGTTTGCTTCTTAGTAGTTGTAAGACCTCATAGGAAGCAAGTGCCATAACTGTTTTCTCCTTGGAAACAGTTTATCATTAGTTATTTCTGTTAATGCTTCACATTGATAGGGAAATAAACAGAAAAGAGGTGAAAGCTGGCAAATTATCTCATTGCTTTGGTCAGTTTAAAGGTTGTTGGGGCACTGGCACAGGGTGCCCGGAGAAGTGGTAAATGCTCCATCCCTGGCAGTGTTCAAGGCCATGTCGGACACAGGGGCTTGGAGCAAGCTGCTCTAGTGGAAGGGGTCCCTGCCTGTGGCAGGGGTTGGAACTGGATGAGCTTTAAGGTCCCTTCCAACCCAAACCATGCTGTGTTTGCATCATTATTAATCTCATTAATAATTAATCATTATTAATCTTTGGATCATTATTAATATCATAATCTTTTATTTGTTTAAATGGATTCAAGTAAAAATGTGATTATGAGGTGGGAGTGAATTTGTGCAGGTTGGTTTTGGGCGAGGGTGTTTGTTTTCCTAAAGTCTTTCAGGCCTTCCACAGACAGATCTCATGTGAGTGGCATGGATTCAATCCCAAACAGATTCAGATGTCCCCACTCACCTTGTGGGCACAGCGCAGCACGGTCCAACCTCCCACTGTGAAAACAAAGCAGCTCCAGTTACTTGCAAGGACTCTCCCAGGGATGGATAAAGTCCATTTCTGTTTATGTAATGAAATCAGGGAGCAGGGGTCTGCTGTAGTATTCTGCTGATGGGATTCCAGCGGGGTTGTCTTTCAATGCAAAGACTGAATTTAATAAACCCGTACCCCTGCATGCTCTTTCTGAGCCCATGCTGCCCCGCTCTAATGGATTGCTGTGCAGTATTTGGGGTTACTTTATTTACCTAGTCAGAGAGCTTCTTTTTAGGCAGCTGGCTGGAAATGGAGCTGGAGGAAGTCTTAATTCACTTTTAATAAAAGATCAACGGGTTTATTGTGAAAGAATAGATCACAGATGTAAACCCTACCTGATAAAAGAATTAAGTGTGTGTTTAACCCTCCTATTTTGTTTTTTCAGTGCTACTGGTGCTTGACCTTCTTTGTTTTTGTGGCTATTCTCTTTCTGGGTAGTTTTACATTTGAAATGTTACTCACACTACAAAAACAAACTCTGCTGGTGTTTTTCATCTCATGTGCTTACCAGATCCCTCAGATTTTGCGAAGTATTTCAGAAGTAATCTCCAGCTAAAGTCTCATTAAAACCTTTGCCCTTCCCATGGAACAAAAGTTCAGAGACATTCTTGGTCGATTCTGATTTGGAAAGTGTAAAACAATATCATGGTGTGAAGTATTCCTTTAGGTTTCACAGCTTCACTGTAAAATAGAGTTCCAGAAGCTTCCAATTAAAATAATAGACTCATAGGATAGTTAAGGTCGGAAAGGACCTCAAGATCATCCAGTTCCAACCCCCCTTCCCACAGGCAGGGACACCTCACACTAAACCATCTCACCCAAGGCTTCGTCCAACCTGGCCTTGAACACTGCCAGGGATGGAGCATTCACAGCTTCCCTGAGAAACCCATTCCAGTGCCTCACCACCCTCACAGGAAAGAACTTCCTCCTTATATCCAATCTAAACTTCCCCTGTTTCAGTTTGAACCCATCACCCCTTGTCCTATCACTACAGTCCTTGATGAAGAGTCCTTCCCCAGCATCCTTGTAGGCCCCCTTCAGATACTGGGAGGCTGCTATGAGGTCTCCACGCAGCCTTCTCTTGTCCAGGCTGAACAGCCCCGAATTTCTTATCCTGTAAGGGAAAGCACCTTAAAGGCTCTTTCTTTTATGTTATATAGGAGGGAAAATGCCCCAAATAGTGAAAGTGAAATGTCTTGGAGGCATTTTTAATTAAACAGTCACATTTATACTGCAGTAAGTTGACTTGATAGAAGAAATCACATACTCAGGAATTTATTACCTATACTAATTTTCAATATTGCTTTTTAAATCAAGCCATTTGATAGATTAGTCAGTATTTATAAAGATGCACTTTATTCCTTTTGTTTTCTTTATATCTTTCTTCTACCTTGTGCTCTCCTGCTTCTTGAACAAAGCAGTTTGGATGTTTTCCCTCTGTTTCAAAGGAGGGATTGACTAGGATAGGTAAAGGTATAGAATAGCTTACATGAAAGGATGCAGTACAGAGTTTAGGTCCCTTCAGTCTGGTGGAGGTACCATCATGTATAAAATCATGAGCAACATGGTGATAATGCAGTGATTGTTCACTGCATTTCTGGACTAGAGGTAGCAATGGACTAAAGTTTGCAGATTGAAGGAAGTCAAAGCAGTTGTTCAGGATTATTGAATGCATCATTACTAAAGTTACCTGGTTGGGGAAAGATCTGTATTGCAAAGTGTTGGAGGTCAAGAGAGCATTGGCAGAATAACACTATGTGTTTACACTGTTCTTTTAGTCTTTGCTGAGTAGATGGCTGTGAGAGATGCAATATTTGACTATTCTGTGAACATCCACTATGACCTGCAGTGGCTGTTCCAAACAGCTCAAAATGTGCCTGTATTCTGTCTCCAGAAGGGTGTTTCTGGATGTCCATGAAAATCTTAAACAGCACCAACTCCAATGAAATTTAAGGAAAATGTATTCTTTATTTCCAAAACCATTTCAAAATAGCCCATTTTATGTCTTGTTGGATATTTCTTGACAAAATATACAGACAGAAATACGTGCAGCTGTACATGGGCAGAGTGCATTTCAGCAGCAGGTGGTACTGGATTTAAGATGCTGAAACATAAGATAGGTGCTTAGGGATGGTCTGTAAGATGATACCATTTGTTGAAAGATTTGTGGTCTAAGTATTGCCAAGATGGTCTGGACAAGCATAAACAGTGCTACTGTGCAAGAGCTGTTATAGTACGAGATAAAAGAAAGCAAAATGTTTTCAGTTATGGAATTTTACCATCGATGGAATTACTTGTGAGATGTGGGCGAATTGAATCTGGAGCCAAAGAGAAATCTTTTTCAAAACCAGTTTTGCAAATCTGATGAAGTTCGATGGTGATAAATAGCTCTGGAGCAGCACCCTTCAGGAGATCCCTTTTCTATTTTGGATTTACGTTAGGTGTATACTGCAAATCAGCCATAGTAAGAGTGACAATGAATGTAAGTAATACTCTTAGAGGCAATTTTTAATATTATGCAGTTGTTTTACAATGAATAATGAAATGTGACTATTTTTCATAAAGTAAAGCTGCTCCTGTACATGAGGCAGAATCTGGCTGGGATCTCAGGTTCAGTTGTTTTCACAATCCAGAAATAAGGGAAAGGAGGCAAAAATAAGGTGAAGTGGATTCATAGTTATTTTCACATTGAGTTTTTTGTAAGAAAGGAAGCAAATTGAGAGTAACTACTTAGGGGTGGGGAAAGAAAAGGCAGAAGCCCTTGGAAATCGTTGCATTTGATTTAACAAATTCTGTGGATTCCCTTTTTAATTCTATCAGTACAGACACAGCGCCAATGTTCTTCAGTGGGAAATGCTGCAGTATGTCTATGTGCTACCACTTCCTTCCTGGAATGAGTCATGGGATGTGGGTTTAACCAGTAGTGTAAATAAAATGCCTTTACGGGAGAAATAGCTGACTTCTAGTGTGTTTGGATAGAGAGGATATTGAAGATCATCAATGACTTGTTTAATTTTTACCTTCTAATTACCCTGTGTGTCATCACCGCAGCTTCATGTATCTTCAGGGGTGTTTATTAACAAGATTCTAAATTTGAAGGAAGGAAAACATCTAAAGGAAGTCACCTCAGAACTATTTCTTCCTCTTTCCCTCCTAAGTAGGGTATTTGGTTGCCCAAAATTAATACTGAACCTACAGTGATGGACTGGATAATCAATTCTTGCCATTACTCTTTTGCCCAGTACTAAAGCTCTTTCTTGTTATAACCAAACTAGTAATCCTGCAGTGCAGTTAATTTTATACATAGAATCATAGAATCATAGAATTGGGTTGGAAAGGACCTTAATATCATCCAGTTCCAACCCCGCTGCCGTAAGCAGGGACGCCTAACACTAGACCATGTTGCCTAAAGCTCTGTCCAGCTTGGACTTGAACACTGCCGAGGATGGAGTGTTCACAACTTCTCTGGGCCACCTGTTCCAGTGCCTCACCACCCTCACACTAAAGAACTTCTTCCTGATATCTAACCTAAGCTTCCCCTGTTTCGGTTTAAACCCATCACCCCTTTTCCTATGACTACAGTCACTGATGAAGAGTTCCTCTCCAACATCCTTGTAGGCCCCCTTCAGATGTTGGAAAGCTGCTCACAGGTCTCCACGCAGCCTACTCTTCCCCAATTTTCTCAGCCTGTCTTCATACAGGAGGTGCCAGCCCCTTCTTATCCTCGTGGCCTCCTCTGGACTTGCTCCAACACCTTCATGTCCTTCTTATATTTGGGACACCACAACTGCACACAGCACGTTCCATTTTACGGCAGAATATGATGTTATAGGAGTAATGGGGAAATTTAGACTAGGGCAGCATGTGAAATAATTTTCACGTGTTGGACTCACAAATGTGTTGCATTTCAAGATGCAGGGGCAGTGTCTTTGTAGGAAAACTGTAAGTGATTGAGCAGACTTTACTTATAGCTCTGAGTGCATCCATAAAACTAGAAAAGACTAAATTGCCACCTTGTACTTGCTGTGCTTAAGCAACAGATCTGAATGATGCTGTCTTGGCTATTTCTGCCGCTGTTGCCAGTTGAGAAAATGTCTTTAAATCAACAAGAAATGATGTTCTATTTTTTCTTTTTTAACTGACTGAAAAGGCTTATTTTTTTCTCCCCAGGTCCTTAAATTGTTTCATTTGAGTAATGGTGACTAAAAGTGTTCTTTAAGCATTACCTTCACATACCTTTCAACTGTTTCTGTTTAGATAGCGTAATGCTTCAAAGTGGTTTATTTAATAATGTCATTTCCATTCCTTGGGTTTAGAGGATTTTCTAAGGCCTGGAGGTTTAAGCTTCTGCATGGAATGGGAGGGATATTGTTTTAATTTAATATAAAAATTTACATTTAATTAAAAATAGCAAAAATAACCTCAAAAAGCAGCATCAGTAGTTACAAGGAATGTTTTTCAAATGAGAAAATGAGAGTCATACAGACTCATTTTGTAAAACTACATCAGGTATGTGACAGTGCTCAGCATGAAGCCTGGTTTGGGTTTGGTTGGGTTTTTTCATGTGGACAGTTATGATTTTGTTCTTATCACAGGTAATTTTTGTATTTCTTACTCAACAATTTACAGTTAGTGGGAGTTACATAGTAAAAAAATGTTAGTTCTACTGTAAATATCATAGAATCCCGGCCTGGTTTGTGTTGGAAGGGACCTTAAGCTCATCCAGTTCCAACCCCTGCCATGGGCAGGGACCCCTTCCACTAGAGCAGCTTGCTCCAAGCCCCTGTGTCCAACCTGGCCTTGAACACTGCCAGGGATGGGGCAGCCACAGCTTCTCTGGGCACCCCCTGTGCCAGCGCCTCAGCACCCTCACAGGGAAGAGCTTCTGTCTAAGAGCTCATCAGTCTCTCTGGCAGGTTCAAGCCATTTATTCCCCTTGCCCTGCCCTTACAGGCCCTTGTCCAAAGGCCCTCTCCAGGTTTCTTGTAGCTCCTTTAGGTACTGGAAGCCTGTGAAGATTCAAACCTTAAGAGAACAAAAGGAACTGGGAATCTCTGCAAACGTTAAAGAAAGGTTCTTCTGATTCTCCAAAATTGGGTATTGTTGAATAAGATTTTGTCTACCAGAACAGCAAAGCTTGTGAATGCAACTTACAAAATCAAGTTCTTATCACCAGATTGTAGCCACAGTGACTATCTATGTCCCTTCCCAAACCTTGGTCAAGGCCACCTTACCTTTTTTTCACAGTAGATGTTGGAATAAAAATCAAGTTGACATCAAGCTGATCAACTTCATTTCCTATTTAAAGTATTTGACGAGAAGAACTCTTAGTTGCATCAACTGCAGTGTGAATCCTTATAATGCCCATTCTAATGCTGTTCCTTCAAGACCTGTATAATTGAGAGCCTTAAACTTTTTCATTCTGTTTTGTGTATGTCTTTTTCAAGCTGGTAAGTATAAGGAATTTTCAGTTTAAAAATGGATTTGATATTGTCACCATATGGCTCTACACATTGGGAGGGTATGGAGAAAATGAATAATGGCTCAAAGATAGAGTTTTGACTCAGGTTACGGGCTGGTGAATAATCTTATTTCAAATCAAAGGAAGATCTGATTCAAGGAGGTTATTATTGCTGAGGTGGTGATTTTTCACTGCAGCTGAAGGGAAAATAATGATGGCTGCTTAATTTCTGGGAATGTCTGCAAAGAATGCCTTTTTAATAAATCAAGGGAAAATGGTAGCATTTCACTAATCGTTCATTACCTGTAAGCTTTTCCAGGAAAAACTCCATGAATTACAAAGAAAATGCTGCTATTTAAGTAACAGTGACCAAAATGCTTCATCACAAATGCAATAAAAAGAGCATCCTTCTCACTTTTAAGTGATTTCTTCTATTAGGGCTTTTGATTTGGTGTCCATTGTTTGCTGGAATTGCCACCACTCGAGATGAGCTGCTTTGGAGGTGCTGAGTTTTTTAGTGTCGGCACCAGCTCAGCAGAGCTCTAGAGGATAACTTAAATACCGCGTTTCAGTCAGCAAAGCCAAAACCTTTCCAGTTCTTCTTGGATACCATAAAAATGTGTTATGTTAATTTTATGTTTTCATCAAGTGCCAAGGCTGAGTTTGTATTCCTGAGGTGGTGCTGAAATTACTGAAGAAGTAAGGCTGTGATTTCAGCTTCAGTGAAGCCGTTTCTGACTCATTTGGTGTAGATTAGATTAAAACTATTCCTTGTTCATGGGAAAATCTGGAAAGGTTTAGCCAGAGTGTTCTTGTGCAACTGATACGATGACTCTCTTTTTCTCCTTGTTTTTATTTCTCTCCTTTCTAGGGTCAGTACAGGCCCTCTGACTTGTTGTGCCCAGAGACATACATCTGGATGCCTATTGAGCAATGTCTCCCGCTGCTTGAACACTCAAAGTACTGTCGATTCAACCAGGATGGAAAAGCAGGTGAGTTTATAAATAGTGCTAAGCCTATACATTGTCTGTCTTGTTTTTATAGTGTATTGATGTCACCTGATGCTGAAGCATTATGGAAATTTTCCCTGTAAAGGACAAAAAGTATAAAATTCACAATTCCATTAAGCCTTAGTCAAAAGAGAGCAATACAGTGTTAAGTGCATCCTGTTTTCCAGACTAGGTATAGTTTAAAATAGCACCTATTTCTGCCTTGAGAATAATTTGTTATTCTGTGCATGAATAAAACAAATCAAATAATTGTTCCTCCCTTACATTCCAGTCAGGTGAATGCATAAAGAAAGGGAATTAGAATTAATACAGGAAGGTGAAAGGGCTGGAGAAGCTTAGAGGTATCAAGTGCTTTTGTTAAGAAACAAGCTGGCAGGTTTAGTTTAACAATCTGTCAGTGAATTTGAAGAGCGCAATGAACAGCAGAAACACCTTAAATGTCTTGAAGTAGATGAGAAATAGGTTTTTACATTCTGTAAAGTAGGTACTTTGTGATTTGCCAGCATGGAATAGTGGAAAATATTACTGACCAGAACATAATACAGGAATGATACTGTAAAACAATGCAATTGAACAGAAAGAAATACATGGACTTGTAGCTACTGACTCTGTGGGCTGAGTGCAGGCCCTGAGGGAGCTGTGTTAGAGATGCTTGGTGTGGTGCTTGGATGGAAAGGAAAAACTGATCAGCTGTTTTCTATTAATTGCAAATTGCTGAATATCCTTTTCCTGAGATTTTCTCTTTCTCTAGTGAACAGCAGTTGGGAAAGGCTGTGGTATTGTTCAGAAATGTCAGTGATTAAGCTCAAGAGTATGTAACACCATGGTCTGTTTCTAGCCATCAAAATACAGATTTGGCTGTCTCTGAGTGGTCTTCAACAACTGCTTCTTTCTCTTTACTTTCATGGCTATGGTTCAATACAGTTTTCATTCACTACCTGTTAAGTGTTGAAAGGGGAGGGTGGAGGTACATTAATGGAATTTGGAGGGAGATGACTGACCCTTCAGCAGGTTTGTGAACTTCTGCTTGAGTTCCTTGCTTTTCCTTCTCCTTTGTGTGCTACTGCTTATGCTGTGACTTGGTTGCTCCGCTGGAACGTTGTAAGAACCACAAAACTGAGGTTCAGATACAGATACTGATTTAAAAGTTTTAGTAGCAGAATCAGCTTAAATGTGCAAAGAGCATAGAATGTTCTTCAGTGCTGGTTGTGCAGGTGGACATTTGAAGTGGTGGGAAATTGACTGGGGAGCATGCTTGAGTCCTCTCTGGAAAGAGCATTTATCACCATGGGACAAGCTCAGTGTGTAAGAGATGTAAATGGGTGGCACACCATGTCTTGATTAACTAGAATAATCATTAGGTTGGTGAGAGGATATTGGAAGCAAATTACAAGGTAGGAGGAAGAAGGGAAATGGTGTTGGGGGCCAATGATGTTCAAGATACTCTTGGTATTCAGAGAGTGTAAAAATGACAACTAAACTACTGCCTTTGAAGTTGTGAACCCCAAACAAGCAAAGGGGCATCATCATCATCTCAGTTCTTTTGAATTCCTGTGGCATGCCATGCACGTGGGAATGCCAGGGTCTAAAACTTTGCAGCATTATCAGCACATAGTCTCTCACTCCAGACATTACTGGAACCATGACATATGCCCTGTGGCTTAAAGAAATTAAAACACAGCTACACGTTGAAATGCATTGGGCCTGCTGTGAGCTTATCGTCATTTGAGGTTTAAGTGGCTGCTAGCTCCAAGGAAGCTATTTCTCAGCTGTAAAATCAGTCTCCTTCTTCTTTACTCTCCACAATAGTAAGTAATAGGAATTTAATGAAGCTACAGTGACTTTTAAAAAGAGCATCAGGAATGATCATGTGCTTTATTCCTCTTGAATCAGCTTTCTGTTATACTGCCCATAATTATGTCAGTTAGGCAGATTGTGTTCTATCAGGAGTGGGGCTTCCAACATAGAAACTGAGGGCAAGAACCAGTCAACCACTGGGGGAAATAGTGCAACTTGCATTGCTGCCTGGGGCAATGAAACAGTCCCTGGAAATGGTCATCTTTTAGTATTGTCTGTAATGCCAGAACATTTCTGAAACATTACCTCACACTAGCTTGATGATCGTGTTTGGTAACTTTGAACTTCTTTTCCCTCCCTTTAAAAGAGTAAAAAAACCCCAAGCTAATAAATGTACCAGTTGCAGGTTATAAAAATGCATCATAGAGCAGCAATGAGTGCTGCTTCAGAGAGAACCATCCAAGTCTCTTCAAGAGGACAAGGATTTCTGAGTATCCATGCACATTACACTGCAGAGCTCTTTCCTATAATCAGATTTATTTTTTTCTTTTCTGGAAGAAAGAACAGAAAAAGAAAAACAAAGTGCTGAATTTATTTTAAAGTATCAGACAATATTAATTGATATTTGCAGAGCAGTTTTGCCTGGTTTGCATTATGTGGTTGTTCCAAGCTTGTGCATTTTCAAATGGTGTTTAAAGTGTATTGTTTTCCATCCCCCTCTTCTGATGTCTGGTACTTTTGTTAACAGTTTGAGAATGAAGAAGAGGACGGGCAAAACTAAACAGAGTTCTTAACTCTTTATAGCACAGAGACAAGTCTAGAAATGTGTCTAACAGTTAATAACTTAAAAAAGCAATCCCAAGAACCAGAATAACTGTATTGTTTAGGATGGCAAATCATGGGCACCTGGTGATTGAACCAGGTCCAACTCTTCACTACTTCTGGCCAGTGTAATGAGATCCAACCTTACTTAACCTCAAAACTCTGCAGTCACACAAAGACAGCAATGAGGTCTTGTGTCAGCAAACACCCAAATGTGATAAATAAACTGCTAGTGGGTCCTTTATGTGCAGTTCCTAACATGTATTGAAAAATATCAGCTACTTCAGGAAAAAAGCATGCATCGAAACACTCAAACAGTGTTGATAGAATCACAGAATGGTTTGGGTTGGAAAGGATCTCAAGATAACCCGGTTCCATGGGCAGGGACGCTTCACACTAGACCGTCTTGCCCAAGGCTCTGTCCAAAATGGATTTGAACACTGCCACGGACGAAGCATTCACAGCTTCCCTGGGCAACCAATTCCAGTGCCTCACCACCGTCACGGGAAAGAACTTCTTCCGTATATCCAACCTAAACTTCCCCTGTTTAAGTTTTAACCCATTACCCCTTGTTCTATCACTACAGTCCCTGAGGAAGAGTCCCTCTCCAGCATCCTTATAGGCCCCCTTCAGATACTGGCAGGCTTCTATGAAGTCTTCACACAGCCTTCTCTTCTCCAGGCTGAACAGCCCCAACTTTCTTAGCCTGTAAGGGAAAGACCCTTTTATATTATATATCTTTTATATTATATAGGAGGGAAAATGCCCCAAATACTGAAAATAAAATGTCTTGGAGGTGCTTAAGTCCCCTGATCGCTATTAGTGGTTAATAATAAAAGTCACTTATAGATAAATACAGAGATTAATAGATAAATAAAATAATAGATTCTTTGGATACTAATGCATTCTGAATATTGAGGTGGTGCTAAACTTCATTTAACAGGCTATTAGATGGAAGCACAGATAGAGTTATATTAAGAAGTTAATTAAAAGATTGCTTTACAGATAAATACTTGTCAGTGACTTTGACAACATACCAAAGCTGGTGATCGAAATTCATTCACATGATGGTGTCTGCTGACATATTCCTGGGTATGGTCTGTTTGTCCTATGAGTTATCTTCCTTCTCTCAAAGCAGTCTTCAGGGTTTTACTTTGTTGGTGCTTTCATCTGCAGCTTTGTCCACAGAACAAATGCAGTATGAAAAGAATTACAAATAATGTACTTGGCATCCCGGCAATGCTTTTATCCTTCCACTGACCATTTTTTCCTGACAGTAATCCAGTGCCATGTCTTTTTCTAACATCTGTTGAGATTTTCAGTTTGTTTCAGCCTGAGAAAAATATGTTCATGAATAAAATCATTGTGAAAATCTACTTTTGGGATGATAGTTAAATCAGTGGGAAACCTCAGTTCTTTATTCCCATCAGCACTGGACTGTCAAGACTTTAAAGAAGCAACTTCAGATACGGGCAGATACAATCTCAATGTGGTGGCTTCAAAGCCTTGATAGTTTTATGGTCTTCTGACTGTGTCATACATGTGGGGTGCACATTGTGCCAGCCAGGGTGAACAGGGTGCTGTTACCCACGTGAAAAAGGTAGGCTTGATCTGAATTGCCTGTGCCAGTCTCAGTGGTGGAAGCAGCTTCCCATCTCCCTGTGTCCACTGCTTTGAGCAGAAGCTTCTAGTAGTGCAGATCAAAAAGGACTTTTCTTGCCTTGACTCATTTGTTTGCTGAAGTTGATATATTGCCTGAGCTGATACACATCTGTTCAACTTCCTGTATATCTAATAATAGAGTGAAATCAAAATGGAATCAAATGCAATACATTAATTGAAATGAAAGTACTTAAGTGTTGAAATATACACTTAACAAAGGCATACATAGTCTCCTCTGTTGGCTTTGTGTGTTCATGGAGACAAGACACTCTTTGCTCCAAAGTGTCTTAACTCAAACCACAATGGATGCAAACAGATGGTATAAAGAAACTTCTGGTTTGTCTGGTCAAGTATAGTAATAGACTAAATTATAGTAGCATAGTAATAGACTAAACTCTATGAATTTTCTTATAAACAACACAGTGAAGGAGAGTTTCAAAGAGGGATCTAAGGAAGTACATTAATTATCTTTTAGAGGTTATGGATAAGTCTTTTGCAGCATGAGAGGTGTAGGAGAAATGAAGAATACCGGAGACACAAAGGAGCTTCCTTTGAAGCAGTTTTGTTTCCTTGAACTTCCTTTGGCAGTTCATACAAAACTACTGATTTTAAATATAAATGGAGACCTCATAGCAGCCTTCCAGTATCTGAAGGGGGCCTTTAGGGATGCTGGGGAGGGACTCTGCATCAGGGACTGTAGTGACAGGACAAGGGGTAACGGGTTAAAACTGAAACAGAGGAAGTTTAGATTGGATAAAAGGAGGAAGTTCTTTGCTGTGAGGGTGGTGAGGCACTGGAATGGGTTGCCCAGGGAAGTTGTGAATGCTCCATCCCTGGCAGTGTTCAAGGTCAGGTTGGACAGAGACTTGGGTGGCATAGTTTAGTGTGAGGTGTCCCTGCCCATGGCAGGGGGATTGGAATTGGATGATCTTAAGGTCCTTTCCAACCCAAACCATTGTGTGATTCTGTGATTTGGTAGCTGATCCATGCTTTCCATGCATGGAAAGACAGGAAAGTAAATTTTGCAGTAGTTCATACAGGGAGAATGATGAGGACTTGACAAGAACAGAAGAAAGCTGTTGAAATAAGTAACGGTAAGATTAAAACTTGAAAGTCCATCTAGATATTTGTAGGGATGAATGAGGCTAGTTTTTAGATCCACTACGTAGAAAAAAAGCTAGATATGAAAACCCAAAGAGGTCACAAAGCCAGTCATATGCCATAAATTTGCCAGTGCCTAACAGTTCAGCAACCACTTTCCTCTCACTCTTCTTGATGCAGACCAGACATTGCATCTGTCATCTCCACGTAGCAATAAAGACCTTGCCTTCTTCCAGGAGAGGCGTGGAAGTCCTTAGAGGAATTGAGGCTTTAGACTTTTTCCAGCTGGTCTGAGCCAAAATGACGATAGGCATTGAAGTCAAGCGAAGATAATTTGTCTTTTCTGTGCTTTTCAATGATCTGCCTGCAGCCACCCAGGAACTGGTGGGGCTACATCTACACAAAAGGCAGATGGTGAAATCCAAGGTCTTCTAAATTGCCTTGTGTTCACATACAAGTCTTAGCCTTTGGAAACCCCCCCAAAACCAAACCAACACATACACTAAAATTGGTGCCTGAGCTCTGCTTTCCAGGAGTGCCAGAGTCCTGGCCACTGCACATAGCTGTGTAGAGGTCAGAATTTAAAGTGAGAGGTCTCCTTTCAGTCTTGCAAGAATCACTGTTAAATAAACCCCATTCAACCTTACGAACAAAGTTGATACCAAATCACTGTTTGAACTAAAGACAATTAAGATTTACACTCTTCTTCTGTAGTAGTTTTATAACTTTTGTTGCAAGATTTTATCATTTATTTAAAGCTTCTGGAAATAAAAGCTGAAAAAAAACCTTTTTTTCCCCTTCAGAAATAAATCTTTCTGAGCTATTACAGAACTAATTCCATTTTCTTTGCTGCATACAAGATGACAGTTTCCACAGCTCTGCAGCATTGTTATTCTGCACATAAGAAGCTAGAGCAGCAAAACCAAGCAACATGCCCAGTGTTTAATAACTTCTGAATCCTTTTACTAGTGACTTGATTATGTAACTTAATGCTTCGTGCATGAAACTTAGGGTTGTTAGTTCTAGTAAATAGAATTCACCTAGAAATCTGCAGGTTTGGGCAGTTCATACAAAAGTATTGATTTTAAATATATATTTGTGTGGATAGTGCTTTCACCAGAAAGCAACTGTTTCAATAATGTTGATTTCTAGTGCTGTGTTTTACAAAACCTGTAATTTTATGCACAGTTTAGATACTATTCCTTGCTAATGAAAAGGGCATATTTCAACCATGTTTTACATTTATTGTGAAGGCAAATATTTGATTTTTTCGTTCCACATCAAGTCCAGTGGCTGTTTAATTTTAAGATATATTAAAATAATATAGAGTATTAATATGATCCTGGTCTTGCTTCTCTTCCTTCTGTGAATGGAAAAGCCAGGGTTACGTATTTATATTAACAGAGTGAACTGTGGTTGCCATTTGGTCACGTCTCATAGTGTAGATCCTTGGCAAACTGATGGGTACGTGTAGGGGTGCAGCTTCAAATCTACTCAGATGGATTAATGCGGAAGACAGTATCCATTCATGTTTATAAGGGTCGTTGTGATGCAGATTAATGTTTATAAGGAGAAATGCAGTGAAGTTCTTGAGACGATGAAAATGTGGTCACAAAACCCTCACAGATGGAAAACATTAAACAAACTGTTTAGAACTGTGCAATCATCTGATTAGGGAGAAATTGCTGGTGTGCTCTAACCAACTGCTGTTTATAATTCTTTAAAGATACAGTGTTGTGTACTTTGGCAAGGTAGGAAACAGTTTAAGTAAGTTTTGGTAAATCATGATCTAAATTCTTCTAAAGAACTAACTTTCCACTATGTTATCAGAGCTATTGGTAATAAATGTAAAGTCTATAATCAAGAAAAAGAGAGATTTATCCGTTCTTTCTAGCAGCTTCTTTCGAAGAGATACATCTTACAAGTTTGTATCTGTTTCTAATTAGGTTTATAAACACTTAGAATCATCAGAATGCAGATTTCTAAATCCAGTGTGATCCTTGAGCATACAAGATATTTAAACAACGAAGATAGTGCCAAGAAGGTATAGCCAGATGCAATTTTCCCTTTTCTTTTTAGTATGTTTGGATTAAATTGAAAGGACTGTCATGGGGTTTTAGCCTCATACACGAAAATACGCTCAACTATTCCACTGCTTCTGTAACAGAAAGGTAGTGCTGTTAACTCAACTGGTGGCTCCTAAAAACTGGCACTGCATAAATTGGTGTGTGGGGGTTAGAAATGACACTGAACCATGAGCTCTGCAGCGGAGTCTCCCAAAACAATTGCAAGGACAGAAAGGTCTTTAAAATGTGATTTGAAGTATGGTCATAATATGAACTTCATTTTGCATCCTTCTAGCAAATCTCAATCTTTCCTAAATATTTCTGATTTACAGGTTTGTATTTATTGATATTCTAAAGAGATCTTCTGACATATATGTAGCAGAGTAAACCAATGTCCCTTGAGAAGCACCATTGTCTGACTTGGAATTACAGAATCACAGAATGGTTTGGGTTGAAGGGACCTTAAAGCTCACCCAGTTCCAACCCCTGCCATGGGCAGGGACAACTTCCACTAGAGCAGCTTGCTCCAAGCCCCTGTGTCCAACCTGGCCTCGAACACTGCCAGGGATGGGATAACCACAGCTTCTCTGGACACCCTGTGCCAGTATCTCCAGGTCTGCTTCTAGTGGAGTTCATGAAACAATTGGCTGGGACTTCAGAATTCCCAAAAGTGTGTTTTAATCCAGAATGACTGTTATAAAAATTGTGTAATGAACGGATGTATCTTGAAATTACTTATTTTATTTGAGGACTTTGCTTGGAAAATAAAGATACCCTGACATACTTCTCCCATTGGAGAGATGGTTGTGTGCTGTGCTGAAGATACTTCTTCACCATTTGAATCAATATTCAATACTTATATTGATTGAATATTGCCTCTCTAGAAGAAGAATTATGCTTTTTTTTGATGGCTGGACCAGAAGTGAACTCATTGGTTGGTGAAGATTCAGGGGAATGTGGGGAAGGTCAAGGAGTGCCAAATCTTGTAGGACTCATTTTCCATATGCAGAAGGTGTTAGAAACATGAGAACAGAACTGAAAAATGAAATAATATGGGATAAGCAGGGAGATCATGCAGATTCGGGCCATGCTGAGGATAACCAGCATATGGGCTTCATTTCAAAACGCGATAAAAGTTAAAAGCTGTAATTAGCTGCAGATACAGAGCAGCTGTGGAAGCGACACCGCAGGCATGTGCCTTGCTCAGCCACACGCCACCAGCCACCATGGCAAACTTTTTCCAGGGTCAGACCTTTTGTAACGGCCCTGGGTGCCTCAGAACATGATTACTGGCTGTCCTGGTGACATCATCCCAACTTCTCACATGGAACATAATTGCTTCCATGTTTTAATTAATTTAGCCAGCAAATTGATTGCTGTAATCTGATTTATATGGTCGATAAACTACTGCCAATTGCTTCAGGTTTTTTGCCTATTTCATGGAAACGTTTGCAATTGGAAATGTCAGCTTGACTCTTGTATTTCTGTTTCTTCCTCCTCATTTATCAATCTTTGAGATTTCTTTGATTTTCCCTTCTTTTTGGAAGATCCTTTTACTGCTTTCTGCCATTTTCATTTCTATGAAGTTCAAATATTTTATTAAATGGTATTTAACTCATTTAGTCTTTCACATTTTTTCCTTTTCCATCCCATTTTTTGGAGCTGCAACTCCTTAAAGCATAACCCTCATAGTTTTGTATTGTCTTTTATCCCATTGGTTGTACTGTCATTGCAAGCTGGGGGCTCATTATTGCATTTTGCTGTTAGTTTGAAGTGTCATTAAAACCTGGGATTAAAAGTTTCTGGAAGTCTGGTTGAAAATGGAATTCTAGGAAGCTTCCTTGTGAAAGCCTGAAGTCATCTTTAGCTGCCCCTCACTGTCAGCTGGCTCAGGGTCAGTCCCTAGGGTTTTTCCTTCAGAAAAAGACATAAAACAGCTAAAAATTTTTATTCTTGCACAAGTGTGATGAAAATCAGTATCTGAAAATATGTTTATAAAATAGAATCAAAAAAGCTCATCCAGAATTGCTGAAACTCCGTTGATTTTGATTAATATTTCTAGCCCATCCACGGAGAATGCCTTTAATTCCCTGGAAGCAAGTTTATAATCCAGAGGGTGAGGGTAACTATTAAAGTTGCAAAGTGCTTTTTCTTCATTTGTGCAGTGCAAAATGACTCCCAAAATCTATGAGGCAATAACTCTTTTTCTTCAATTTTAGCTGCTGTAATTTGACATGAAAAATAAAGACTAAAGCACTTTTACATGCCATAAATGGCAGCTTTGGAATCATTGGAAGTTACAGAAATTCACGTTCTTGGAAGGAGGTCAGTACACCTCCTTAGTCACTATTTGTGTGACAAAGCTTAGAGTACCTCTTCGTGTCATTTCACAGATGGAAAATCACTGATTTTAGTGGAGTCCAGGATTTGGCTCCTTGGGTGAATCTTACTGAATGACAAGGTGTTAATAGTTGACATTAGTTAATTTTTATTATTTTATTATAACTATTATTATTATTAGCAATAGTTAATAGTTGACATGAAAATACAGCTTATGTAGTGCTCCTTTTTCACATGCAAAATATGCTCAGGAAATAGATGGAATAAGCTGTTCTGTTTGGGATGTCAGTGTACTTACCAGTTTTCAAGTTCTACTCGAGTTAGGAATGAGATAAGCATTCTGCTTTTATCTAGAAAAATATTTACTCATGTTTTTCATAAGAAATTAATGAAATATTTCATTCATCCCTACTGGCAGTGTTTGTGTGGCGCTTGCTTTCCATCCCTCATCTTTTCTATTTCAAAATACATCCTTAATTTAGTATTCTCAACATTTAATTCACGGATTTAATGGCGCGTTTAATGTGTCTCTCCCAACAGTAACTGAGTCACTTCTGATGGTGTTCTTGAGACAAGTAAATTCTCTGGAAGGACACGTGTGCAGTTTTTAATTCCCTGATAGTGAGGAAATTAGTGTTCCTTTTTTTGTGCTGTTTCCAACTGCGTGTTGGATTTTGTCCATGATTTTCTCTGTCTCTAAAGAGAAATGAGCAGCTCAAAATACTGAATATTCCTGTGTTATTCTGAATAACTTGGATACCTTGGGGAACAGAAAAACTCGGCTAACAAAGGTTCTGAGAGCCATAGGGGAGATGCATCTGATGCAGAATAAAGCTTGGTCTGGTTCAGTGCTGACCCAGAGAAAATAAACCTTCCCAGAACGCAGGAATCAGAATTAGGAATTAGAAGTGCCTGCAGAGTCCAGCAAAAATGAATTGGGGCAAGAATAAGCGTGTAAAACTTTGAGCAAGCTAATCTGGATCTGCAGAACCACCTTGTGCAGTCTGCTGATGGGCTGGGTGCTGCAGTCACCCCTAGTTTAGGGAAACAGGCTGCAGGACAGCACTGGACTAGTGTCTTGCAAACATTAAAACTGAGCTGTACCTGCTGCAGTTCTGCTTCTGTCCTTACATGCATGGAATCATTGAACAGTTTGTGTTGGAAGGGACCATAAAGCTCATCCAGCTCCAACCCCTGCCATGGGCAGGGACACCTTCCACTAGAGCAGCTTGCTCCAAGCCCCCGTGTCCAACCTGGCCTTGAACACTGCCAGGGATGGGGCAGCCACAGCTTCTCTGGGCACCCTGTGCCAGTGCCTCAGCACCCTCACAGGGAAGAGCTTCTGCCTAAGAGCTCAGCTCAGTCTCCCCTCTGGCAGGTTCAAACCATTCCCCTTGGCCTGTCCCTACAGGCCCTTGTCCCAAGCCCCTCTCCAGGTTTCCTGCAGCCCCTTTAGGCACTGGAGCTGCTCTAAGGTCTCCCCTTCAGGAGCCTTCTCTTCTCCAGGCTGCCCCAGCCCAGCTCTCTCAGCCTGGCTCCAGAGCAGAGCTGCTCCAGCCCTCGCAGCATCTCCGTGGCCTCCTCTGGACTTGCTCCGACAGCTCCATGTCCCTCTTGTGTTGAGGTCTGCAGAGCTGCATGATGCATTTAAACTAAAGGCATATTTGAAAGTTGATTAGATGAGCAAAAAGCCCATTTAAATCAAGAAAAACAAACAAAACACCCAATCCCAAAAGCCTCCCGAGCGTGCAGTTAATATTCTTCATTGGCAGTTCACATGGTCATTTCTCGTATCTGAAGTAATCAAGAATAATCAGAGATACAACTTCAAAAGAACTGACTAGTTCATTTTGTCTTCTGGAAGAGCATCTAAAAGTGAAATAGTTATCTTTGTCACCCTGCCATCTACTGCATTAGATTCCTTGGTTTTTGTATTAGTGTCTTGGCTTTGGAGGCACCAGATACTGTTTTTCAAATGGGAAGTTGTTCATTCTCATTTAAGTGACATTTTCCCCAGGTACTACTTGGCTTTTTTCATAGTGCATCCCTGAAAAGCAAGTCTTGGAGAAATATCAGTATCATTTAAGTCCAGCCCTTCAGTAGCCATTTCCCAGTCACCATATTTCATGATAATAAATTGAGGTAGGCTAGAATAATTGCATTATGTGGGAGCTCCTCATAAATACATTGTGAATTTTATACTTATTGTTTTATGGGCATCCCTTTCATATGTGTCCAAATGTGGATTTTTAGTCAAGTGTGGGTTAGGCAACGTAGTCCAAGGGCTGTATTTGCAGGTAAGCCAGAAGCTATTGCTGGTTGCTGTGAATTCCAGCTGAAACTGAGAGCTCCTCTGAATTGCTGTATTCACAGGAAATGTTTTCCATTGGCCCCTATTCATGTTTACTACTAGAATAATAAGAGTCAAAACACAATGAGTTATTGTTTCCGTGTGGCACAGCAGTGCTAGTGGCTTTTGAATGCGTTTTGTCAAGTGATTAGTCTGCTCCCTTCTCAAGATTGAATTGCAAATCATAAACCAGTTGTATGATTTCAGGCACAAAGCCCAAAAGTTTTGTTCGGAAAGCGTCTTTAGGATTTAGCCTTTCTGCTACTTCCTGTCTTAACCCATTTTAAAGTTCCCTGTAAGTTATACTTGTAAAACTCTTAATTCTTCTGTCTTCATCTTTTAAGGATCATTGATAATGTTTTGATGAAGTGCATTTTCCCCCTCTGAAACATTCTCTTTCTAAAACATTGATTGCAGAAGTTCCTGTTTTTCCCTTGGTAGAGGACTTGCAAAGAGTTGGCTGACTGAGAATATCCTGAGTGTTTTACTGTACTCCCTTTGTGACTTGTGCTGTCTGGATTTCATTAAGAATCCTTTTCATTGAATTTTGTTATTGTTGTTTATGCTTCATTTTAGCTGTAGTCTTATTTTGGTTTGAGTTAGCATTTATACCCCAAAGCATGCTGGTCTTTAATAGTTCTTAATGTGTGAGTCTAGTAATACAGAAGCAGTATGAGAAGAAACACATTTCAAGTCACTGTCGTATATAAATATTACTATGAATGGATATTATCTCATCACTGTGTGTTGTCATTTAGGTTTTGAGGATGATTTCCTCCTATGCTTTGCTGTTGAGCACAAAGAAATAATGCTTTAAATTGAGTGAAAAACGAGCTTAAATTCAGTGGTCAAATAGTTAGACTTGTGACTGAGGTGGAAATCTTCTATTTCCAGTCATTAATATCGCCTATAGTTCAGTCATAAAATCGGAAAAGTCCATTTGTTTCTTCCTTTTAAAGGTATTGGTTTAAAATCATTGCTCATTGACTGTGACAGGGTTATGTAAAGCAGCTGGAGCTTTCTTTCAAAAAGCATTCCACAAGGCTGTAGTGCTTCTCAAATCAGTTGACATGGCCATGGTGTAACCAGCAAAGGATGGGTGCCTCTTTTGATCATTTTCACACCTAGTTTGAAAGCTTTGGGTTATCAGGAAACTTTTTAATTCCTTGTAAATGGAATGTTAAACCCGTTAATCTTTGGTTTGGAAAATGTGAACACTGTGTTCATCTTTAAATCCATGCAGGTACAACAGCTTCAGAATTGCAAATGAAAACCCAGGAACAACTTGAAACAAACCCCAAATCCAACGTCCCCTTTTGGGCTGTCGGTCTGTAAATGCAGCTGTCGTCAAGTGTTAATCTCTGTATTTTTCCCTATAGATCTAATGCTTAGAGATAACAATAGTTTTTCTGAGATTCCATTTTTAAGCAAAATGGAAGCTAATTTATAATGTGAGTTATTTAGACGGGTCTTTCCTTCAAAGACCAGTTCCAGAGTGAAGCACAGGTTTCAGTTAATGGCACAGGTTTAAATACTTTAGATTTTGAATTAGGTGTGGTTTCCTTTCTGTTTCCTTTCTTTCTTCCCCTGTTTCATGCTGCTATGGGTGTTCCCTGTGTAGCGTGGGAGTCGAAGCACAAAGTGAAGATGGCCAAATGCTTTCTTTGTTCCACGGGGTTTAAGTAGCATTTAAGGAAACTGAAAGTTATAATCAGAAACAGCGTTATTTCAGGGGTTAGCAGGAGCACCGCGTTTCATTTTTGAATTAGAAATACCAGACCTCAGTAAGGCTTCTTGCTAATTCCGAACCCATTCTGCACAGAAAATGTAAGAGATATTTCCTGTGACTAGTGTGGGGCTTGAGGACATTGGCAGTTTTCTTTTTTCCTATTCAAAAAGTAAGAAAGTCAATAAATTTGTCGCTTATTTTTTTATCATTTCTTCACTTGTTTTCCTGTAAGTGGAAAAATGCACTTTACAAAAGATGTCAGCTTGCTTGCAGCTCTAGATTATACCTCTGACAAATCTGTCGTGTTTGTGAAGAGTGTATTAAAGGGGATGAATGAAGAGGTACCATTGACCCGGCACCCATCACGCATGGCTCTGAATAAGAGTGGTACAGAACACTGCTGCTGCAGGTTGTCCTTTGATCAAAGCCAGCTTGACCCAAATCAACCACCACCAAAAAGCTTGGTTTAGTAACAGTTTGCTGCAAAAACCTTTGAGCTATTACACACCTTTTTCAATGTGATATTGGCTCCAAGCCTGTGTAGAGTTGCAGCGGGCTGTTGCAGAGCTTGCTCTCTGAGTTTCACTTGCACAGCTTTGCACGTGCTTACCCGGCTTTCTGAGCAGATGTCGCTGGTTTTCACTTCAGCTTATATTGGGTAGTAATCGTAAAGATTAATGCACTTGGAGAGTAAAAAATACTTGGCTGTCTGCTTCCCAAAATAATTTCATAGATACTAATCAATTCCTACGCTGTAATCAAAAAATTCAGATCATGCAAGTTTGAATTTCTTTATAAATCACACCCATGCCCATTTTGCTCTTGCCCCAGACAAAAATGGTAATAATTTTTCCTCCTTTATGCTGGTATTTCGGAAGGAATGCATATCAGCGTTTGAAAATCATGTTTTGGTTTTGGTAGGGAGCTTGCAGGTTGGGGGGAAGTTAATGGGTTTGCATAGAAATAAAACCGGAGCTGTACAGGAGCATGTCAGACTTCCTGCTCTTCACATTCCCCCTTGTCCCTTGAGTACAAAAGCATTTCTGGGGCTGATTGCTGGATGAGGCTGCCTTTGAAGACCACTGTTGTTACTTTTAGCTTATTGCTTGCTGTCGCTCAGCAATGTGTGCTCTTGCAAAGGTGCATGCATGGAGCTGTTCCAAATAATCAAACCTGTATCTGCCTGACAGCACAGCATCACGTAAAGGGTCTTTAGATTGCTTCTATTTCTTACTTTGTTTTTTACCCATACTTAGTAATGTGTCTATATGCTTTGCTGCTTCAGAAAATAAATCCTTCATTTAGAATTGCATTTAATAGTGGTATGAGGAGAGGGAACAAAGGATTTTAACACCTCTTTGCAAGTTTTTCATGGGATCAGGGTGGCAAGGTTGAATTACATATGAAATCTCTCCTATATTAAAATTTCAATAGCTGACTGCTATATAAACAGTTTTCTGGTTTAGGAGCATAGGGGAGAAGAGAATGAGGTGACAGTTAATTTATGCAACAAGAATTCAGCTGTATTGTTAGCTTTGAGACTACCGGGATGATATGGCTCTGGAGACAGACAGTTGGCATCTGTAGTTGCTCAGTTTCCTAAAATGTATCTACCATCCAGACTACATTGATAGATGTACCTGAATTAAAGGGTGAAACATTTTATGTTTTATAAGTCAAGTGACAGTGACAGTGTCTCTTCTGTAGGCTACAATTAATCAACAGCTCCATGAGAGGATAATCTGCGCAAAAGCAAAGTGCCGCATCCAATAGTTAAGAACGTGGAAAAGTAATTTTGTCTTCAAACCTATGATGTTAGATTAGTTACGAGGAAAGAAGCTCTTCTGTGTGAGGGTGCTGAAGCACTGAAAGAGGGTGCCTAGAGAAGTGCTAAATGCTCCATCCCTGGCAGTGTTCAAGGCCAGGTTGGACACAGGGCCTTGGAGCAAGCTGCTCTAGTGGAAGGTGTCCCCTGCCTGTGGCAGGGGTTGGAACTGATCCCTTCAACCCAAAACAGTCTGAGTTTCTAGGATTGTATCTTTGAGAGTTGTATCAATGCACCAACTGTTTGTGAGGTGAAGCACAGGCTAGTGGGAGACTCGGGTGGTATAAAATGAGAAAGCATGAGAAGGTGAAAATAAGGGGTTTTTGGTTTTTGATGGTAACAGCACTGCATTCAATAATGATTAAAGCCTCCCTTTTATTTCACGATTGTTCCACTACCTGATGAGTCTGGGTCTTTCCAGAAATGGAAATCACTAACCAAAATTTCCTTATTAAAAGCATGGTAATAACTCTTTTTGATAGAACCGTTTTTCTTGTTTTGAACAAGTATGGCATATGATCTTATTTTGAATTGGGATTCCTCCTGTATCCCAGCATCAATCATGCAGAGAAGGCCTGTTAGAATTCAGTTGGCATCTTCTTAAATATAAAGCAAATTTTATCCTGTGCCACTCAGCAGGAGCAGATATTTGAAGTTTTAATTTTGGGAGGGTAACTTCTATCTTTAAACAATGCTGGAGCCCAGTCTGCTTTTATTTCCCATTAAATTCTCTTAAACCTATTCTGTTCAGGTTTAAATAATGAGTAAAGGGAATACATTCCTGAATTCATACAGTGTTGCCTCCAGAGCAGTAGCAATTGAAAGGTGGCTGAATTTTAACTCGTGGACGTGTTGTTATGGTGACACAAGTTCCTATTTGCCTGCTCTAAAAGCTTAACGAGGTACCCGAGATTATTTCACTGACACTTTACATTTCAGTGAAAGGTTTCTTTTTGAGATGGAGTTTAAATTGTATATATTTAAGTACATTTACAGAAGGTTATTTTTATCATTAAAGTTTTTATTTTGAGGGGAGTCAATGGAAAAGTCTTTGTAGACACTTGGACTGTTACTCTTCTGCCTTTCAAAGCTTATTTGCAGAATCTGGAATCAACCTTAATGTGTAAACCAAATATAAACATAGTCCATCAAATGTAAGTTTGTAAGGCGAAGTATATCTGGCTTTCAACATTTCCTGATGACAAACTCATTGCTAAGTCATTTACATATGTAGTTTATGCACAGAACTTACTGTGTTAAGCTTAAAACATGTCTGAAGTATTCGTATTATAGTGATTTTTTCACTGTACTGCTCTGGGAGAGCCTTCTCCTTCCTGCCTGAGGGTTTTGTTATAAACCTGTGCCACAGACCTGGCCAGGAGAGGACTGATCTACAGCACGGTTTGGCAAGCCTTACTTCTCCCCAGAAAACACTTGGCTACGGTGCTTAAACAAATTTGATGGAACCCTGGGTCAAAGCAGCAGTTTCATATGGCTGTAGATCTAGCATGGGCCTTGAGTGCAAGGAGGGCAATTCACTGACTGCACTTGATGGCATGAGTAAAATTAGAGTATGAGTATAAATGCTGAGCAACAGAGTTCAGTCGAGCCAGTAAGGCTGTAGTGAAACCAAAGTTACAGTAGCTTTAGTTACTTTAAGAAGTTGAATCTGATGCCAGGAACGTTACAAGCCAAAGGATGAACTCATCCAGAGTATCAAGCTTCAGTACTATTAGAAAGCAATGAGTATCAAACAGTGAGTAGTGAGCAGCTTTGAAAGTGCTTTTGGCATGAGACCATGAAGGCTGGGCTTGGCGTAAATCCATTTCAGGACACAATCTTATATTCAGCCAGAGGTGCAGTAAATATAAACGTTCCAATTTAAGAAGTTAAAATAACTTTACACTTGTGTCACCTCCAGAAGCAATACTTGCAAATTTTCCCTTAGTGAACTTTCAGAGAGGAGGAGGTTCTAATAGAAGTGGCAGGAGGGCTGGTAGTAAAACCAACCTATTGGGATATCAGAAAGGTGTTGGCCATACATCAAAAACCTAATGGATTTCAAAGAGGAAAGGAAAGCCATAAAGTGTTTTTGACTTGGTGTTTATCTAAAGCAATTGCCAACAATAATTAGGGGAGAATGCAATCTTAGCAAGTACTGTTCAGATTTTCTTCCTTCAAACCACGTTTTCCTAGTTAAGTCTTAAGAAATACATGTTGCTTTTGTGTTAGGAATCAAAACACAGATAAAAGTAATGACGTCATTCTAAACTTTGCAAAGCAGGCTTCGTTAACTTGCACATACTAAATTTAAGCAATCAGCAGGAGAACGCTGATAAGCCATTTCTGTGGATGAATAGGGGCAGGTTCTTAAGAATGTCCTGGAAAGAAATGAGTTTCATGACCTCTTTTGTCTTCATTAAAGCATAAAAAAGGCCCAAAAGGGAGTATTAAGCTTTTCCATAGTTCAGGCTACTTTTGAGTAGAGATTTGTCTTACAGAATACTTCAGCTTCTTACAGACAAGTTATTTAGCTTACCTGTGGCAAGTCTAGTGAGCGGGTATGTAAAACAAGAAGGCAGAACTTGGTGACCGCTCGGCTTCCCAGAGCTCATGTCACATCCGTTGCACTTTGGATAATTGCCATTTGTGAAATGTGCTCAGAAAGTTCTACCTCTATTTATTCTCTTACAAATAAAACCTTTCTTTGCCCATGAAGTAGCTGTTTGAGTTACCTGTTTTTCCATGGCAATTGGTTTGATTTTGAGTCAGCTGATGACCAGCGGGCGCCTTCAGTGTCTGTGTTGTAAGCAAGGAACAATGTAGAGTGGATACCACTGAGATCCTGTTCAAGGATCTTTAATGTTCTAACCTAAATGCAGAAAGTATATGAACATAACTAGTATTTTAATTTGGGGCAAACTGATGTAGTACTTACAGCTAAGCAATTATACTTACTTGTGCTAGCTCTTCAGTCAGAGGAATGTCCTGATGGCTGTGCTGGTTTGGGCTGGGGTAGAGTTAATTTACTTCACAGTAGCTAGTAGGAGGCTATGGCTGGATTTGGGTTGGAAACAGTGTTGATCACACAGGGATGTTTTGTTATCACTGAGCACTGCTTATGCAGAGTAAAGGACTTTGCTCCTCAACCCACCCCACCAGTGAGGAAGCACAAGAAGTTGGGGAGACATAGCCAGGACAGCTGACCCCAACTGAGCAAAGGAATATTGCAGATAATATGGAGTCATGCTCAGTATGTAAAGCTGGGAGAAGAAGGAGGAAAGGGAGTGTTGGGAGTGATGGTGTTTGTAGGCAAGATGGAGCCCTGCTGTTCTGGCTATGGCTGAAGGAGAATGAATGGGAAATGATGAATGGATTTCTTGTTTTGCTTGTGTGCACAGCTTTTGCTCTACCTATGAAATTGTCTTTATTCCAACCCATGAGTTTTCTTGCTTTCACCCTTCCAGTTCTGTCAGCCCTCCAGGAGGGAAGGAGTGAGGAGCTGCATGGGGCTGAGCTGCTCATTGGGGTTAAACCACAACAATGACAAAATAAGATTGGGTCTTTGTATAGTTTATGTCCATAAATGCTGATATTCTAGTAAGCAGCTCTTCTCTGTTACTGTTTGAATTTGCGTGGTTCCATTCTCAAACTTGTATTTCAGACTCTGTGTTCAGGTTGACTCTCACATTGCCAGCTTTTTAAACCTGAAATTCAGGAAAGTCTAAGGGGCTTTTTTAGCAGTATTCTGTAATGATTGTATTAATTTTCCCTGCAATGGCCTCAGGTGTGTGGCATGTTCTCTTGCTTTCTTTAAAGAGTTTTCTAGCACTTTAGAGCCAATTCTTGTGACACACAGCAGCAATATAACATTATTATTCAGCGGTAGTAGCATCGATTGGGTTCATAAAAACAAGGAAGTTTTAACTTGCTCAATGATGCTCTTATGTGTATGATTCTGGTTAAATTAAGTCACAGGGGGTCTGTAGGTGAGGTTAATGAGATTCAACTGTGGTGTGTGTATATCTTTTGACAGCTTGAGGAATTATGTTGTGTTCATCCAGCTAGTCCTTGCACTAACTCTGTTGGGGGTCAGACTTGAAGTAAGGGCATGTGCTTAACTTCATTCTACTACAGGAGGACAGAAACCTGTATAAATGATGAAAAAAAGATGGGATTGGAAGGCCAGGGAGTTTTACATGGGAAGGGAGTTTATTGCCTGATGCTTACGTAAAGACAACAGCATGGAGGCTCCTTGCTGGACTTAATACACTTTTCACAACTGGGGCAAGGGAGCACTCTGTGCTGGTAGATACTGAAAGACGTTTTAGTTATTAAGTGAAATAGACAACAACAGTGAATTGCTTCTGGTCGGCTGTGTTTGAAAGTATTTTCCCAGATAAAGTTTCACTTCTGTCAATGGGCTCCAGCGAGCATTAAATGAATGTGAATTTTAAAATATGGCAGTGGAGGCATGTTCAGAAATACCACCATTAGAAATGTGTGATGCATGATTTATCTTTCCACACAACGCGAGTACAGTTACTTCTCAAGCTAGGTTCTGTTTCCAACCATGATTCAAGAGGACTGCTCTGTAGAGCAGCTCTGCTTTCATCTGCTCTTCATCTGCAGATTAGTTTTATTACTTCATACAGCTGTCATTATGCCTGTTGTAGTTGCATACATTAAGATCAGAGGGGCAATCTACATAACTAATTTTTATGTTCTCTGCTTCTCTTTGCAGTTGATGAAGGTCGGATCAAGGAACTGGGCAGGGTGAGAGTACTCCACAAGAGAACCGTCATGCCTTACAGTGTGTATAAGAAAAGACGAAAGGGACCAAGTGATGAAGCCAGTGTCCAGCAATATGCAAGTCTGGTTGGACAGACCTGTTCAGAAAGAATGTTGTTGTTTAGAAGTTGAGAAAGGGTGAAAAGGCGTTTTGACGGCGCCTCATCTTATTGCACTGCCACTGGGTGATATGTACTATAGTTGTGTGTTGGTATGCCTCCTCAAATAGCAGTATGAACTACAGGTATATATCTAGGCTTGTGTGAATACATGGTACTGTGTTTTAAGGCCAATTCCAATAAAATTTACAGTACAGCAAGGCTTTAGCAATATAAGGTTAGAAAAACATGCTTGCAATATATTTTAATGAAGTAGCTCTAGCCTTTCTATGCATTTTGAATAATTCCGAGTGTCTAAGCAAAATGAAAAACAGGTGTCTTTTTTTTTTTTTGTAGAGACAAAGGTTGACTAAATCTGAATTAACAATAATTACAATTACAACTGGTCTCAAATAGCACCTTGGATATCTGTCATTAAAAATTGCCATGAAATTTATGCTCGCATTCGTATTCTCCTGGACTCTTGCAAAGAGAATTGGAACGTGCTGTGACTTTCTAACGTGAAATCTGGCATGGTTTGGTTTTTATTTCAATAGTATATTTAAAAATCGGAAGAAATTGTTTTCACTGCACGTCCTTCATTTGTTTGAAGCAGTAGGTTAGTGTCTGAGGTCCTAGTGAATGTAGGAGTTCACAGTGGATTCTTAGTGGCAGGGGATGCAGTGCTTTGGAAAACGTTCCCCTTTAGAGATGAAACAGAATAGTTGCACTATAAATATACCAAAGATATGCAGCCAAGAGGCACAGTGGGTTTTTGGTATAAGCCTTATCCTTTGTCTAGAAAGAGTGGATATTGTAGTATCAAAATTTCCACTAATGTGAAATAGAGCTTGGAAGGTTTATCCTGCAGCTCTTCGGTGCACATTTCAGAACTATGCTAAAACCACCAGACATGAGGTACCACTGCTGGGGTTTGTTGCAGTTGTTTTTTCTTCTGAATTGCATGGGAAGACTTAAATATCATATTCCTGCGTTTTTTACTGTTTTGTTTATGGTGCAGCAGCTCACAAGTTAACATCTTGTATGTTGACATCTTAATACCATTGTATTAAATACTTCTTTTGGAAACACGGGAAGTTGCGATGCTTTATGAAAGCACTTTATTAACTGATACCTGAATGTTGTCATTAGTAGTCTGCGCACCTATCAAGCCATACAAGTTATAGGCATTTGGGGAAATAACACTTGTATAATTTAGTAATGTATTACAACATTTTAACAATCCCAATGCATTTGTGTTTCTTATCTTCATGGATAACAGAAGCTAGTATTTACCTTGAATCAACTTGAAGTTTCCTGTTAACTCTAGAAAAAAGATTCCTATTCAAGAATACACGTGTAGATGGTTTACGCCAGAAAGGAACCAAATTCCACTTTACCCTCTGAAGGTTACATCTATCATTCATGGGTTTGATTTAATTTTAAACACTTGGCCAATATTATTAATCATTTATTTGTATGTGAAACAGGAGATTCAAGAGCATCATAGATTTAACTTATTTTCCATATCTTTTTGATCATTCTAATAGCATCGATAGCAGAGTACAGCTTCAGCAGTGATTTCAAAAAGTCATTTTGTTTTATTAATTGGGATGTAGTATATTGATCTGCTCCCAGCCTGCAACAAAATTGTTTCATTCTGTCAGCATTATAGGTGGTATGTATTCATCTGTTGCCTGGTACCAAGAAGTTTCTGTATACTGTACCATGTAGCTTGTCCATGTCTTATCTAAACCTGTTGCCACGGGGGAGCCATTAAATACTGCTATGAACATTAGTATAAAGAGTTCATTTCTGCCGAGAAGGTACTCTTGCCACTCAGTGAAATGTCAACTAGTATAACGTTTTCTGTCTACACAATGTGTTGAAAAGCGGTGATGCCCATATGGCCTAAAACCAAAATAAATGAGAAAACCTTTTTGTATGATATAAGATCAGTTAACGGGCACAGACTTGCAAAATCCTAAAGATTATCAGTTATGAGGATTCCCATTTCATGATGGCCTCGCTGTGCTCCTGGAGAACTTAGAGTTTCTGTTAAATAGCACAGGAGCAGACTTAATGTCACTACTGAGAGTTCTTGAAGAGCTCCATCTTTTTGTGCCCACTATTTGCTACTGATATGCCTTCTAGATATGTGTTAGACTGCTGTCTGATGCTGTTTCTCTTGGGGAGCTTTTAATGACTGCAGTTAACTAAAAGTGACATAAGATTGAAAGGTGATTACAGCATAAGGTTGTTGTTAGTGTGACCACTAAAGGTAAATGACCATTTCCTGTGAATTCTGAAATGGTGCTTTCACTTTCTGACCTCCACTGGAACTGCATCACCACGTCATGCTAGGCTTGGGACTCTTCCTGAACTCAAATAGGTATATATCTCTGTATATATATATATATACACATATATATATATGTAAAAAATCAGTTGAGTTCATCTGATGTATTAAGGTGAGATCTGACTCACTTCTTTAGTGTTATTTCAGAAGGAGATCAGTGCAGTATTTTTTCAGGACTGATACCTCTGCTTTAGAAGTGGAATAGAGTCCAAGGATGAAGTTCTGGACTTCAGTGGAGCAAAAAATTCACCACTATTGCAAATTTATTTGTCATTGAGAATTACTGAAGTTAGAGAGACTTAATTTAGTACAAAACTATTTTATAAGAGAGGGTTTTTTGTGTGTACTTAGTTTGTGAGAGTTAATCCCTAACGTAAGATCGCCTTGTTCTATCATCTGTTGATAAATGAGCATGAAACAGTGGTAAGAAAATGCAGAGCTGTGACCAGTGCTAAAAATACCATTCTTTGTTTTAACTGGAAATAAATGGGGAGCTTTCTCATTTCCAGCATCAACACGTTTCGGTAAATGCAAAAGTACCCGCATGTTGAGTTTGTAATTGCTTTTCGGCAGCCCTGTTTGACTTGCAAGTATAGAAAATAAAGTTATTTCTAGTCTCTGTGACTTATTCTAAGTACTAGCTCTGAGGATGGCTTCTGTATTACTTTGCAGCTTTTTGCAAATGGAGACTAGATAGGAGTAGCTGTTTATTTTAGTTAGGCTGTACCATTTCTAGTTGGTTGGAAATAACCCTCTCACTGAAATAAGGAGGCAAACAAACACCACAGACAGCTGGGTTCTGTGTACAAGGATAAAAACACTGATTCGTTCTCAATGAATGAGGCAGGATTCCAGCTAATCTTGGCTTCCTGAATGAGATTTTTATTGAAGCCCAGTGCCACTGCGGCTCAAAATTTTGGTGACACTCTGTCTCATTGATCCTTTGGAGTCTACATCCATCAGTGTTGTTGAAGCTCTGTTAATATTATAGAATCCTGGAATGGTTTGGGTTGGAAGGGACCAAACTCCATCCAACCTGGCCTTGAACACTGCCAGGGATGGGGCAGCCACAGCTTCTCTGGGCACCCTGTGCCAGCGCCTCAGCACCCTCACAGGGAAGAGCTTCTGCCTAAGAGCTCATCTCAGTCTCCCCTCGGGCAGGTTCAAGCCATTCCCCTTGGCCTGTCCTTACGGGCCCTTTTAAAAAGTCTCTCTCCTGTCTCTGTCAGGTGATTGTTCTGAATTCCCTCTCTTTCTGTTAGTCCCATATAATCTGTCAAACATGTATTATGTGCTGTCCTCCTCAACCTTTTCACCCCCAGCATCTCCCCCCAAGCTTAACGGTTCTTTTTGCTCATTCTGTCCCAGTCCTGCTACAGAAAGAGTCTGCATTTGGAAGGGTGTAGATAATATTTAGGGCAGAAATCATCGCCACATTTCAGGGACATCATCAGTGTTTCCAGCAGCATCATAGCCACATATTGTACCCAATATGTTTAGAAAACTGCACCTTCAGAACCTCTTGCATATGATCTCACCTACTGAGCATAAAGGAAGACAGATTATGTTTCCACTTGCCAAATGATTTGTTTCCCTAAGCTAGTCGAAGCAATGGAGCATTTCCAAGCCCTGACTCTGTGGCTTTCCTTAGGAGGCCAGGGTGGTGAGCTGTGTTCCTCGGTCATGCTGGAGCATCGGCTGAGGAAGGTGCTGCAGAGGGAACACTGAGGAAGGGTTGGTGATAACCCAGCATGATGGAGAGGAACCAGAGGTGGCTGCATTAACAGGTAAGGAGCCATGTGATTTGCCTTTAGTTATGAGAGAGAGATTGGTCTCACTGGGGAAATAAAAATGCACTGTGGAAAACAAATTGTATAAATAACACCATTTATACATGGTGTTAACCATGTGTGTTAGCCGTAGCTGCTAACAAAATGAGTATAACAGATAGGAGGGTTATAATAAGCTCATTTTACAGAAGTGTTTTTGGAAAACATGGTTAATAAGTCACCAGGTATACAAGCACTTGCTAAACAGAACAATATAAATACATAAAACCGTATTTATAAATTATCTGCTATGTGCATTTTATAGCACATTTAAAGCTCATCTTGAAAGCTTTAGTTTTGAACAGTATTAAAATAAGTAGGAATGTAAATAGATTGAATTAGTGTATAAGCCTAAGTACAGCGTATGTTAATGCTATCTATATTAATAGGAAACAATATTAAAGCAGTGACTTAATGATCATCTTAGACAAGTAACAGCTCAGCAGCTTTCTGGCTGCATCTCTTCATGGTTATGTGCTAATATTTTGATGTTTATTCATTTCCTTATTATAAGTATTCCCATCAGGTTTTTGTGCTTCCCATCAGTTATTTCCACTTGGGGTTTGACACATAATACATGTGTCTGCCAAAAGTCCTGCTGAGAGATTGCTATCAGGACAAAAGAAAGTGTTGGAAAGTCTGTTAAGTAGCGAGAAGGGAGCTCCGCAGGGACAGTCAGTCTGCAACCTTTGTGCTGCACAAAAAGCAGGGTTTATTTACAGTTTAGTCTGCTGCAGGCTTTAAAATGAATGTGTCAGTTTTCATGCATTTCCCTTGGTCGCTGACATCTGATTGTCATTGTCCAAGAAGGATCAATGGAGCGTTGTGGAGTATTAAAAAGAAATCATGTTTTAAGGTCGGTGTACTGCATCCATAGCAAAAAGCTTGAGAATGCAATTGTATGAATCGCTGACAGAGGGGAGATTTAGAACGGGTATTAGGAAGTTCTTCCCTGTGAGGGTGCTGAGGCGCTGGCACAGGGTGCCCAGAGAAGCTGTGGCTGCCCCATCCCTGGCAGTGTTCAAGGCCAGGTTGGATACAGGGGCTTGGAGCAAGCTGCTCTAGTGGAAGGTGTCCCTGCCTGTGGCAGGGGTTGGAGCTGGATGAGCTTTAAGGTCCCTTCAACCCAAACCAGTCTGTGGCTTTATGATTCTATGGAATCTGCTGGAATTCTCACTCAATGTCTACACACGAGCAGAAGAGTGTAGGCTGGATGGGACTTCCAAATCCTGTTTGCTGCTTCTCCCCTGTCTTCTCTTCTTGAGGCTGAAGTAGAGTAAGAATATGTCCACCATCCCTCACATGGGTGAACCTCACTGTTTGCATTAATCTCTAGTGAAGGTGGTTCAATATGCTCCTCAGAGTGTTTTTTCTGCACGGAATGGTGTCCTTGTTATTGAAATCTTTAAAGCCTGGTTTCTAAGTTTCATATTTTCAGATGCACATGAACCTGGCTCATTTCATCCTACCTGAATATGAAGAGTGCTTATCGAGGTTCCTCCTTGCAGCAGCTCTACACACTTTAGAAGACCGTTGCCAAGTTAACCTCCTCTTTCTTTTCCCTAAACTAAGTGATCCCTATTGCCTTTCAAAACAGTCATTTTATTAAGATATTTCATTGAGTTTTCTTAAGTGTTCTCCCCCTTGCTCCACAGTTTTAGTGAGGTGCCCAGCTGCCAGCTGCTCCAGTAACCAAAGTAATCATGATTTCAGTGCTTTATACCAGCAAATAAATGTTGCTTTTCCAAAATAATAATTGGCATGATCCTAACTGTTAAACGCAGATCCTGATTTTCTGTTTATCTACCACACATCAGGGAAACAGGGTGAAAAGCCAACCCTTACTATACCAGCAAACACAAGTTTTTCCTCTCCTTAAATGCTCCCGACCTGCAGCCAGCAGAGGGCATGTTCCAGCTTGCAAAGTTCATCGTCGCACTAACCCTGCTCCTTGTTTGAGTAGCTAAATTTTCTGGTTCTCTTTTATTAACGTCTCCTCCTGAGTTTTAGCTTTTTACTCTGCTCTTAATTGCGGTGTATCAGAAAAAAAAACAGATGTGGTCAACTGAGGTTGAGAAACTTCTGTGCTTCATCAGTAGAATGAAGGACGAATTTGTTAAAAATCAGGATTAAAAGCTATTTCAAGACAAATAGTGTAGCTTTTACAACACTAGATTTATTACATATACTACCTTCTCTACTACTGAAGTTCAGATCCACAGGACACTTTAAGGAGGGATCCACCTGGAAGAGTTACCTATCACAGAATGCTTCCCATGTGGTTCCAGTCAAGCTCAGTGCAGTAGGAGCATTAATAATGTCTAATACACTGTTTGTTGCATGCATTTTGACAGCTGCTCTCTCTATGGGATTGCAACAACTAAGTCAGTGCATCCCAGGAAAAATGCCATCTCCATGCATGAACGAAGTGCGCTTCCATCTTCTGATTCAAGAGGTGTGCATTGTGCTCACTGACTACTAACTGCGGTTGCACTTTCAGTTACTAACAGCTTGTCTCTGGTCTTGCTGAGGCCTCTCTTCAAAAACCAGGTGATTTTTAAGTCAAATACAAAGCTTTATTTCAAAAGCCCAGTATTCCCTTCTAACCCTCTTCTTGTCCCATCCTTGTCCCCTCCTCCATAAACCTCTGTTCTCAGTAGATGTCTTGGTGAGGTTTCTAGAGCATTGATTGTGAAAGCTTAAACAACTTACTCAAAAGTGCATTATGTTTCTGCTTTCTCCTTTCGCTTTTTCACCGAAGTGATTTTGATACCTGGATTTCTTTCTTACCTATGCAGGAAATAAATGATGCCAAAGCCAAGGTTTCTAATAGTGAATGTAGAGATCAGGAGACTTGAGTGCTTTTCTTTATTGCCAAGGGCATTGAAACCCATTTGTTTTGTGACTGTATTCATCTCTATTGCTCAAGATGAAAGCAGTCAAAGATATAAGCTGGAAAAACCACAGTTCCCAGTTTTAAATTGTTATTTCATAGCCATGCATTAGTGCTGTTCCCAGAAACCTGGAGGAGGTTTTGCTGTGACAGCTGCTGTGTGTGTCCTCAAGTTGAGATTATCCTCATCCCTGAAATTTATGCAGTCCATAAAATCCCAGATGTCTTGTAAATACTCCCTTCTTTGCTGGCTTCAGTAAAGGCAGTGAGTAACTGCTTGCAAGGTGGAAGGCTTCGAGGAGCTGGGGTTCAGTTATTGTGCCTCTTCTTAAGGGACTGGGATGCCTTGAGGCTCACACTGGCCATCAGGGAGAGTGGACCCCTCCTTTACTGGCCTTTCAAATCAGCACATTTGATTTCCTGGTTATCATATAGAACAATATACAATCACAATGCTATAGTATTCTATACCATATTTTTATACTCTTCTTGCTGTGTTAGCATTTTGAGAGCTTATGTACCTTATGATACCTCTTTTAGCTTGTTCTCCTAAAAATACTTAGGTGAAGAGGCATTGTGATTCTAATGTGAAATGGGGACGTTCCATAGCATTACGAGACAGCAGTATTCCTGACACTTCCTTCTTTCGGTTGGAGGCTGACAGCACATTTCAGCCAGGAATAAATTAGCACATTCTTACCAAGTAGTAATAAGGGGATACGTGAGACACTGCCTGCTCAGCGAGAATGAACATGGCAGCAGTCTGACAAAACTCTCATCAGAGCATCCCAGACTGGTTTGGGTTGAAGGGACCTCAAAGCTCATCCAATTCCAACCCCTGCCACAGGCAGGGACCCCTTCCACTGGAGCAGCTTGCTCCAAGCCCCTGTGTCCAACCTGGCCTTGAACACTGCCAGGGATGGGGCAGCCACAGCTTCTCTGGGCACCCTGTGCCAGCGCCTCAGCACCCTCACAGGGAAGAGCTTCTACGTAAGAGCTCATCTCAGTCTCCCCTCTGGCAGGTTCAAGCCGTTCCCCTTGGCCTGTCCCTGCAGGCCCTTGTAAAAAGTCCCTGATTTTGAATATATTAAATCTATATTTTCTTTTATTGCTTTGTATTTTAAAATAATAATAATTATTAATACAATGGGAAAAGCAGAACACTGAAATAGAAAAATGATACTTGCTGGAATTAAAAATTGATGTTCCTGACAAGGCAGAGCTCTCCTAACAAAACCCCACTCAATCCAAAGGAGTGAGGTTGTCAAAACAGACCTCCCATTAACAAAGAGGAATACAATTTCTACGCTTGAAGATTTTTGATGCTTTTTAACAGCTGGTTTTCCATTTACAGTTTCTTTGGGGTCTTTTGTTGTGTCCTCAGTTTTGCTTTTGCACACATGAGCATCTTTCAGATCGGTAGAAATTGAGACATTTATCCACAGCCAGTAATTCAAAAGCATATTTAGTTGAGCCATGTGTGTTCTCCATTATTACCTTGCAGAGTGACCTCCTAGGAAAGAACAAGGCATTGACATTTACAGTTGATAATCTATCGATTCATGGTGGAAAACAAAAGCAATCAGCAGTGGGGCTGTAATTGTTTCATTAAATACAATGAAACAACACTCTGTACATTGATCCAAAGTGCCTTGGAGCTACAGCTTCACAATGTCATGACTCTCCCCATGGGCACCTTAGTTTTCAATTTGCTGGTGCTTGGAGGTGCTTTGATAATCACGGAATCCCATCACTCTGAGCCACTCTTGCTGTCACTGGGGCAGGAAAGCTGCTGTATAATCCAGGCACTGAGTGCAGAATGGAGTCAACCCCTTGCATAGTTGTTGAGGTCTTTACAAGTGACTCCACTGTGCTCCAAAGTAGGGCCAGGGAAATCAGATGTACTGGTATCCGGCCTTACTGTGCCTCAGCTCTCTTCTGCATGGGGTCCGTGGAGTATAACTGTGTTTTCTTACTCTGCAAAGAGCAGAACTGATATGATGGATTTAAATCCAGCCCTCTGTCCTCACTTGAAGTCCTGCAATAGCTGGTTCTGTGTAGTAATGCTTGAATATTTAATAGAAAGCTTGATTCTGCTCCAGCAAGAAGGAGGTTTCCCAGCTCCTGTTCCAGCCAGCATCTGGGATCCTTTTCAAGCTTTGCCATGCCATTGTTCATTAGTGTATTTTATAGTAAGTGAAATCAGGATTGCAATCTCCTGAACCATCTGGTGGTCCTACAAATGCAACAAATGAGTGTCTATGCCTCTTGGGTTTACTGGAGATAAAAAGCATCTGGATCAAGAAATAAGCATGTCTAGTGGAAGGTGTCCCTGCCCATGGCATGGGGTTGGAACTGGATGAGCTTTAAGGTCCTTTCCAACCCAAGCCAGTCTAGGATTCTGTGATTCTATGTACTATAGCACAAGCTGTGAACACTTGTCCTTCTCAAAATGTTGAAGTTAGGGTGTAACATGAATTTATAGCTTGATGGTTTTTCTTAATTATCACCTCTGACTTCAGGGGCTCAGTAGAATGACCACACATCTTGTGACTTCATCCCTTTTCTGAAAGCTTTCACACATGGCCATGTCCCTTTTCCCCCTGCACACCTGCAGCAGTAGCTTTGGTGTATCCAGGCCATAAAGATCTCATTCTCATTGTACTTCTCAACAATTTCACCTTTAGAAAAGTGTGTGGAAAGATGGTCTCTGGCTGTTAGATGCAGTATCTGAGATTTCTCAATGTTCTTGTTGAGTTAATCCTGTTTTTCAAGGGTTGTACTGATAAGAAAAGCCATAAATTACCTGCAGCATTTCCTTGTTAACTTGAACCAAGAAAAATGGAAGGGGTTTTGTCATAGAATCCTAGAATAGTTTGTGTTGGAAGGGCTGGCTGGGGCAGCCACAGCTTCTCTGGGCACCCTGTGCCAGCGCCTCAGCACCCTCACAGGGAAGAGCTTCTGCCTAAGAGCTCAGTTCAGTCTCCCCTCGGGCAGGTTCAAGCCATTCCCCTTGGCCTGTCCCTACAGGCCCTTGTCCCAAGCCCCTCTCCAGGTTTCCTGCAGCCCCTTTAGGCACTGGAGCTGCTCTAAGGTCTCCCCTTCAGGAGCTTTCTCTTCTCCAGGCTGACCCAGCTCAGCTCTCTCAGCCTGGCTTTTATGTGCCAACTAGTTGCTAAGTTACTTGCAGTTTTAAGTAAGGGCCTCCTGGTCTGGGCAGCAAGTCTTGTCATAGTAAGTGTGGTTACACTGGAAAGAGAACAGCCTTCCTAAAACCCCTCAGTAAAATGGCCAGGGCAGCAGCTATAGCTCTTCTCATAATGATGGTACAAACCTTCACTAAACTTCTAATGATTCTGATGTTTATAGCTTAGAATATTTCACACATATGTTCCAACTTTGCATTCACAACATTTGTTAAACCAACAAGTCTATAGCAGACATGATAGCTACCATCAGGAAACTTGTTTGACAGTTTAAACAGACAGCATCTGTGTTTCCTACATTTCATAGTACACAAAAAGAGCGAGGATTGCCCGTAGCTCAATTAATTCAAGATGTTGTCACATGCTGGAACTCTGTTTTGGAGATATTAGAAACATCTAATTGAAAAAAGGGATTTTGCTCTTGTATTTGGCTGAGTTTCATCAATATCACCTCCTTGGTGGGGTATTACTGAGAGTTGGTTTGAGTTTGGGAAATGAAGATAAATTGGTGTACATGAGGGCTGCCCTCCTGTGCTTCAGCTATGTCTTTGTGAAATGGAACTTAGGACTTTCAAACTTCAAATAAATGTAAGAGACTTTATTGGGTCCATAGACTGGTTTGGGTTAGAAGGGAACTTAAAGCTCACTCAGCTCCAACCCCTGCTGCAGGCAGGGACACCTTCCACTAGAGCAGCTTGCTCCAAGCCCCTGTGTCCAACCTGGCCTTGAACACTGCCACGGATGGGGCAGCCACAGCGTCTCTGGGCACCTTTGCCAGTGTCTCAGCACCCTCAAGCATCTCTTACAGTAGCACTGAAATGGTCACCATAGTCAACAAAAAGGCCATCAATAAAAGGAAAGGGGACCCAAATGTATCAAAACCAAAATGCTGTGAAAGCAGGGCAGTGGTAAGGAAATCAGAAGTGAGTTCTTTATCTGCATGACAGGAGGCAGCCTATGTGTGCATCCTTTATACCATGTAATGAGAGTCACTGCATTAATGATCAGCCAGAATTGTCATCCTCTGTGTTAGTGAAGTACAAACCAGAACTAAACCAAATACAAGGCACTGCACATCAAAACACTACACAGTGCTAACACCAGCCAATGCAGGTTAGTGTGGTCCATTGATGACCTACTTCTTGTAGGGGAAAATTGCATTGCATGGCTTGGGCTTAACATGAACATAAACCACATAAACCAGTGCTTAAGGCTAAGCCATGAGGGATGTTGGGATGAAGTGGACTCTACGAGAGCCAGGACACTCCAGTGTGTTCCAGCATTGCTGTTCACTGTAAAGGATTTAAAGCATTGCAAGATTTTAGTTAGAATTAATAGGACCACATTTTGGCACCTGCTGCAGAATCTTCCAGTTCTATGTTGCCAGAAAGACCTAAGATACAATGAAAATTTCCTCTTCTATGACAAAATCCCTTCAACTTACCCCAAAAATGGGTGGAGGGAAGAAGTGGGAACGTTTTCCCAGAAGCTGTAATCCCGGCTCAAACTGTGATAGCCGTGTTGAGTGGTATCTGAGCCCATGATTTCATCTGTTGGCTCCATCAAAGCTCTTTGCAAGGTAAGAGACTATTCAATGTGTTACGTCTGAGCCTCTGATTCTTGCTTCCAATGCTACTTGTGTTAACAGACGCCGGTTTTATAGGGACTGCTCATTTGTGCCACAGTGTGTGCTGGTGCCACTGGGGACACCAGTCCACAATACAGCACCTTTGTGTCGGTGTCTTTATCGGATGTCAGCTCAGAAATCCTTCCCCACACAACTTTCTGGCTTCTTTAATAGAGGACATGCAGTGAAATTCATCCTCACTTGTCTGAAAATGTGTGGGTTGACCCGAGCACTGTCTCTGGGGATGACTCCTTGGGTCAGTCAAAGTGAATGAAAACCAAATGTGTCTGGTTTTCATGTTTACCCTTCCCATAAACATAGCACATATGCAGTGTGCAGCTGCTACCCTGAAAGGGTTTTTTTTCCCCTGGTATTTGGAGGATCTACACTTTAAGAGTATATCCCATTGATAGCGCTGTAGAAAGAACAAGGGATGCTGGACCGCCTCACAACTCATTTATCAAACTCTCTGGAAGGGTTTCAAGTGAGGTATGACAGCAGTGAGGCTGGAGCTAAGGCAGTTAATGTGCAGTGCACTTCAGTAAATAAAAACTAACCAAAAGGCAATGCCTTTCCCCTCTGCTTCTACCGACTGCAGGAGAAATGAGATGAAAGGTGCAGGACATTTCCTTGGGGGTACATTACCGTTTATTGTTATTGATTAGGGCCCCCAGTTTGTGACCTCAAGCACTCCTGACAGTTTCTTCCCCCTCCTTTAGTTGTTCCTTGGCTTTGATGAAGTGGTTTGCTGTTGTTTTCAGCAGTGGAGGCTCCTCAGAGCCAGAGCTGCTGTGATGCTCTGGTTCGCTGCACTGTGGTCAGCTGGGCACAGCGCTAATGCATGGAGCAAAGCCTGACCAGGGGAACTTAATGCTGAGCCACTTAACCCCTTGAAGACACCATTCTTCCTTCTGCAAAACAATATTAGGCAGAAGAATCCTGTTTTTAGGGCAGGTTGATGGCATTCTTGAATTAAACGTGGAGGAAGATCGTATTTTGCCACAAAGGTGCCAAATTGTCCAGTGAATACACAAAACATGGTGTAGGGACTCACCACAGCAACATAACATTCACCAGCCTAAATGTTCCATCTCCTGTGGTTTAGCCCCTGTTTGTTCCCTTCGGAGCGTAAATGAGGATACCTTTTCTTCTGGGTATGTTTTGTATCATTAACCAAACCTCTGGATAGTGAGATGCCATAGAAGATGCAATTGATGGAAGGGAAAGACATCATATAATCCATCTACAGAGAAACCAGCCATAGAAACCTTAAGACCCAAGTGCTGTGTGTGGCTTCATTGCTGGCAAAACATGTAGCTCCTGTTGTTAAACTGCAACCAGTCTCTACACCAGGTACCTCATAGCTCTGGGTATGCAGTTCACTGGCCCATCGGATAGAGCAGAACTTAATCTTTGCCTGAGCTAGGGGAAGCCTCAAGCTGGCTTTGACCTTGTGTTTTCCTTTCCTTGTTTGATTTCCCCAACATTTTCAGCAATTACCCATGTCCTTCTCCTTCCTCTTAGCACGATGGTTCCCTTTCAAGCCCCGCTATTTTAGGGGTCTGGATGAGGTCTCTTTTCCCTGCCCTCTTTTGATCCCACCCATGGCAGTGGGCTGGGAGAACAGACACATACGATGGCACCCACCAACCTGGGGGAAGTGAACGTAATGAAACCCTTTCCTGGTTGAATAGGCTTGCAGAATGTCACCCAATTTCCCCAGCCAGCCCGGACCTTTTGGAGTCATTCTATATCCTTTCATTGCCGTTGCCATAGCGAAAGGCACTAATTCACCTTTGTGTGAAACTTAATAAAGATCAGCCCATCGTTCACTTGTCCTTAGATCATTAGAAATGCTTGTGCTGAATTTCACAGACAGGCTTTTCACAATCTATTAATCTACTTGCTAAAGAGTTGCTTATCCCATTCTCTTGAGCGGGATCCTTACAGGGCACCAAGGAGTTGCTGTACTTGCTTTGACTACAGTCATCTGGAAATAGGCAGAAAGGCACACAGTGACTGGGGTTTAACTTAAATGCGGAGATTACCCTTGGGATGAGCACTCTCTGCTCTTCAGAGGGGAATGGAGCTGCCTGGGAAACCCCAGCAAAGTACTGAGAAGACTGAATTGGCCTGGCACTGATCAGAAATAGTCTTTTAGGGGCTAAATTAAAGGGGCTGTTTTACAGATACCAAGGTTTGCATTTGGGCTGTTCAGCGAGTTAAAAGGGTGGCATACTGGGGCAGAGCCAGATTGCAAGTGGCAGTGTGCTATGGGTCATTCTACCTGGGATGCGTGTTATTGGAAGACAAAATGCACTAATTTACCCTTTAAACTGAAAGAGCTGCTTTTGGTTTGGAGGTGTACGGACACCACTGCTCCCATCAGAAGACCTGACTGGGGGGATAACAAGGATAAAGCCTTGTTTCTTGGTATTCTCTAAAATCAGTGTAAAAAGGCAGGAATTATAGAATCATATCATAGAATTCCAGACTGGTTTGTGTTGGAAGGGAGCTTAAAGCTCATCCAGTTCCAACCCTGCCACGGGCAGGGACACCTTCCACTACAGCAGCTTGCTCCAAGCCCCTGTGTCCAACCTGGCCTTGCGTCCAACCTTCTCCCTACTGCATTTTGATCCAGCTGTGGAATCAAGGGATCAATTGAGAAATACTAATCTAAATGTTGTCTTAGATCACAAAACTCTTTTTTAACCAGCAGCAGCATCACTTCCCCAAACCCCAACGAGCAGCTGAGTTCTGTAAGGTTACTGTAAGCAAATATAGAAAATATAAAATCTAATCTTTCAACTCAAAATCTACTGAGTTGCTTTAACAGCTGCAGGTAAGACACTGTCTGTACCTAAATCAGTGAGGAAAAGGTTATGAGAATAAGCATGTGCTTAATTCATATAGGCAGACACAACTGGGAAAGGAGGAGGCAAACAGGTAGAAACAAAGCAGTGTGAGCACTGGGATGTGCATCAATCTCTGTACAGTGAGCATCCCTGCTGCAGGCTCATTTTGCTTACTGGGGTGCCTGAGTGATGAATGGATGTTTCCCACGTTCAAGCAGCAGCTCCTTCCTCTCCATCCAGACTTGGACCACTGCAAAGGGGTTCATCCAACCCCCTGAAACCCCCAGATCCAAGCTGGGATCCCCTTGGCACGGGGTGGCTGAGCTGCGGGCAGCCCCCGAGCCGCGGCAGGGATCCCTGCATTGTGCTCCGGGTATCAATGCTCTCAATGGGATTAGAGCAGAGAAGGGGCGAAAGGCTGTGGGAAAACCTGCGTGTGTCATATTTCTCTCGTCTGCTGTCGCCGACAATGGGGTTAAAACAGTTTAAGAGCAACTGTTGGGGTAGCTCCATTTTGAATTATGTATTCATGAATCTGCATAATGGCCTTTCAGCCGCCGCACTGTTGTTTAAAGCACAGGCTGGGGATTGTGAGAGGGGATGGGATGGAGGGGGGGGAAGAGGGATGGAGAAGCACAGGGGGTGGAAATGTGGAAAGCTAAGACTTAATCAGAGGAGAGTGACAAATTGTATGGAATGAGACTGTGTTCCTGTGAAACAAGTTTTCACTTGGAAATGCTGACTTCTCTCCCAGCCTTGTAATACTTGTGTTTTCTCTCTTGGCTAAGCGCTTAGAGCCCTAAGAAGGAGTAAAGCAAAGCTATAACTGCATATACCTGCTCTGCTGATCCTACTCGCCCAGGTACTACTGGATTTTCCTGTTTCTTATACAGGTAAGATGAGCAATGAGCTACCTTGGTCTGCTTAATGTCAGGCTGCACAGTAAGGTGTCCAGGAGAGAGACGTCTTGGGAAAGTGTTGAAAAGATGGGAAGCAGCCAACAGGGGCCAAGTTGCTGGTCAGTTTTGAATGCCAATACACAGACCCTGATGCCATCTCACTAACATAGTTGCCTTTTAAATGTGTTTGAGGACTTCTCTCCTACAACAATAGCTGTGGGCCCTCAGGAAGATGAGTGCTGTGATGGGCAGGAGTGATAGGAGGTGGTGGCTTTGTCATCAGCCCTGCCCCAGGAGCCAAACCAGGACTCAGTATACCAGAAGCTCTCCTTCTTCTGCTTGCTTAATGGGTACAACACAACACTGGGATTCCAAATACATTTTCTTGTGAGCAAAACTGATTTTCTGTTATTTATCCCCTTTTTTCCTCCCCCAGACTATGAGGGAAATGGAACCGTGGGAAAATATTTTCTCCCCCCTCCCAATCCATTCCAAAAAGCATGAGCCTCTAATCACACTGGTGTAGACCTTCCTCAAAGCCTTCAAGACCCTTGCTCAGTGTGCCAAACGCACTCCTCGACTCGGAGAACACATCCCCTTTATTCCACAGCGCTGGAAAGTTGAGGAATTCTCTTTCTGCTCCAAGTCCCTGTACAATTTGCGTGAATGTGCCCAAATAAACTTGCTGATCTGGCAGAGCGAGCATAAAATTCATTACTAAAACACACACTATAAAGTCCCCAATCAGCTAGATGTGGCCTGCGTTTCTGCTTAACAGACGTGCACATTGTCAGTTGTGACAGCCTCTGGAATTTGGCCCAAAGCTGCAATGGCTTAAAGCACAGGGATTTTCCATAGCATCTATTTTTAGTAATTATATAGGCTCTGCTCAAGGTAATACCTGCACTGCTCTTGATGTGCAATGTATTTATTCTCCCTGGGAGGTCGGAAGGAATGAACACAAGCCAGTTGGGCCATGTTGTAGCTATTCTGCTGAAGAGCTGGAAACTGGTGGGCTTTATGCCTCTTCTCTATAGGTGAGGCACAACCACGATACCCAACCAGTCTGAAGCCTTTTTAATGCATTAGGTGCAATTGAATGTATTTCTAAAGCTGTCTCCAAAGGTGTCCCCCTGCTATGGATGGAGTTTAAACAATATGTGCTATGCTGTTCTCACCCCTCATATTCTTCTTACACATGTTCTATGTAAAATACCACATTTATGTAGGTTTAAACATCGCCCATGTTGCATAACAACATTATTTGCATTTCCAGGAGCTCATAAGCTAAACAGGGGATGCATTTGCTTTAACTGAGCTGTAAAGTGACTTTCTGGAAGCAGATTGTGACTTGGGTTTTGTTCTTTTCCCCGGTCCCACTTGGCCTGTCTGGTTGTGCCCCATCACGTAGCTACATTCACTGCGTGAGGCTGCTGCTGTGCTCCCGCCTATGGCTCTCCTCCATAGAGCCACATCTGGCCCTGTACCTTCTAACTTCTTCCTTTTGTGCCATCTGGGATGAGTTTTTCCCTCCTGCCACTCATGTTGTCTTCTGTTTTGCCTGGACAGGGTTTTTCCTGAGTTAGTACCTGTCTCCTGTGACTCATGTTTTGCTGCTGTTTGGCTTGTTACCCTATGCCATCGCCTTGAGTTGCTAGTGGATGAATAGGCTCTATCCCAAACCAGGTTTTGCCTTGGGCTGGATTGTTTCAAGCTGCACGGACTCATCCTCCTGTCAGTTGTGGTACCCTTTGAACATCTGCTTTCTGCATCCTGTCCGCCGGACCAGCAGATAAATCCTCCGGCTCCGCTCAGGTTTGAGTGGTGTCTCTGCATCATGATGTCAGCTCTTGCAGCTACTGAGACTGCTGTAAAACTCCTTCAAATAAAACCTGGGCTTGTATATACAGCTGCTCTCTCACCTTCCCTCTCGTGGCACTGGATGAATTTTGGCCAGTTCCAGAACATGAATGCTTTTACTGTTTCATTCGCTCCCTGTGAAGCTCTGTTGGGCTGCCTGGAGATGTGCAGCTGCTGCAAAAAGCTGGCTCTGCACAACTGTATCTTCCTCCTCCATTTCTGAAGCATCAGAGACCTATCTCCTGTTTACTTTGTCTGCATCCCATGTGTTTATTTCATGGTGCTCTGAATGCTTGAGGCCAGCCTGCCTTTCCTCACTGGTGCTTCCTCCTGCTTTCCTTCCCCCCCAGCACAAGTCAGCAGTGTGTTTGCTCTGCCATGTAACTGTTATTTAGTGTTGTCCATTAGGAACAGGCGTGCTTCTTGTTCCAAGTGTGTCAGTGAGTTGACTGTTGCTCATCTTCAGAGCAAGAACGTAAAGGGTCCTTGTGTCTGTTCATGTTCTTCCATTGATGTTCTCCTCAATAGAGTTATCTGCCTCTTCAGTGCTGCTTTTACCGTTCAAATGATGCTGCGAGGGCTGGAGCAGCTCTGCTCTGGAGCCAGGCTGAGAGAGCTGGGCTGGGGCAGCCTGGAGAAGAGAAGGCTCCTGAAGGGGAGACCTTAGAGCAGCTCCAGTGCCTAAAGGGGCTGCAGGAAACCTGGAGAGGGGCTTGGGACAAGGGCCTGTAGGGACAGGCCAAGGGGAATGGCTTGAACCTGCCCGAGGGGAGACTGAGCTGAGCTCTTAGGCAGAAGCTCTTCCCTGTGAGGGTGCTGAGGCGCTGGCACAGGGTGCCCAGAGAAGCTGTGGCTGCCCCATCCCTGGCAGTGTTCAAGGCCAGGTTGGACACAGGGGCTTGGAGCAAGCTGCTCCAGTGGAAGGGGTCCCTGCCCGTGGCAGGGGTTGGAACTGGATGAGCTTTAAGGTCCCTTCCAACACAAAACCATTCCAGGATTCATTCTGTGATTCATTCTATGAAGGCTCTCACAGTCCTTCACCAGACCTCTGTAAGCTGGATATCCTTTCCTCTGAGTTTAAAAATGCTTTTCCTATTGGAATCTGATATTTGTGCTATACCTGTCTCCATCCCACAAAGACTCTGTCTCAAGCACTTTTTCTCCACTAGTGGCTATCGTCATTCACTCCTCCTGGGTTATTCAGCTGCCACTGCCATGTGAGGGCATTTCTCTAAACTTAGAACAGTTCCTCTTAAAAATGTCTTCTGCTGAAGAGAGGTTATTCCTGTGTCCTAAAAATGATCCCACCCCTATTTGGCAAAATGTTTGTCTTCCAAAGTAAGCACAGAGTGTTTTGCTTCCCTTCTTCCTGATCTTCCTGTAGGGTATATGTGAAAAGAGTGGTACCTCTCTATAGCCTCTTCTGTTTGAGATCACAGGACTCCCTGAGCACTTTCATTAGGTGTTCATTGTGCCTGGCAATGGCACATCATCGCTTCTTGCCTCTTTTCCCTTGTGAGGTCCAAAGAAACTCTACTTTCCTTTTCTCCTCTTTATTTCCCTCTTGGTGAGCTCTGAAGTCAGACCCAGTTCTTGCTCCCATTGCTTGCACAAGTGTTTTTACTCTGGGAACTCAAGTTGCTTGGCAGCCTGAGTCCATGTGGCCGACTCCAGACTTGTTTTCTTGTTAACCTTATATGAGGTTCACTAGTTAGAGCCTTTGCTATCCTTGTATGCCTATTTGTCACCCCTCTGATGTGTGACAGATGTGTGCGAGAGAAGTCCGTGTTCACAGACTATCCACGCTGGCTCACATGAGAACTAGGGCTCCAGTACACAATCATATTTCCCTGTGTCAGCAGAAATTTGGGCCCAAGCCCTGTGTGTGCTCCTGATCTTTCACAGAAGTGGTGCAATTCATCTTAATGCAATCTGCTGTGAGAGGGGTTTTGCTAGTTCTCGTTATTTTGCCTTTGCTGAGGGCTAAAAGCATGCACGGAATGAGCTGTAATGCCTCAGCTGATGGGGAATAGCTGATCATGCACTGAAGTCATGTGAGATGTCCTGTGAGATGGAATCATAGAATCATGGAATCATTTAGGCTGGAAAAGACCTTTAAGATCATCAGGTCCAACTGTTAACCCAGCACTGCCATCACTAAACCATGCTCAGTGGCACATCTACACACCTTTTGAGCATCTCCAGGGATGGTGACTCCACCACTTTGCAGGGCAGCCTGTTCCAGTGCTTGACAACCCTTTCAGAGAAGAAATTCCTCCTAATATTCAATATAAACCTCCCCTTGTGGCCATTTCCTCTTGTTCTATCCTTCTTCAGACAGCGTTGACCACGAGCAGCAGTTGAGGACCACAGTAGCCTCCTTGCTTGCATCAGCTGATAGCTGTACCAAGAGGTGATTCACCTCCTGAAAGGGCAGGAATTATCCTTTACCAAAGGTCTGTGCAGCACTTTGTGGGTTGCAGGCTGGGTTGTAGCCCTCAGGTGATACTTGGAGTCAGTAACTATAATACCTGTATTCAGGTAAACCGGCAAATTACAGCCTTGACAAATCCTTGCTACTGATCCCCACTCGAGGCCTGTGGTTATGATGGATTATGAGGCACCACAATAGTGATTTGAACTGTTCTCTCTCATTTGCTTTTCTAAGGACAGACTGTCTAATCCCCTGGAGTTCCCAAACAGTGGGAACAAAATGTTCTAGGCTCTATGGCTTGGTGCACAGAGGATTTACTGCTGGGAGATGATGAACATACTTGAGGTAATTTAACATTAAACGAAGGAAACATAGCATCAAACTGTAGCCTTCCCAAACAACTTCTGTAATGGAATACCATGGCTAGATGTCTGTGACATGTTGGATTTCTTTGAGGTTGGATTTCTAACTCTACTTAACCAGTGCATGAAACCTAACAACCAGAGATGTGCTTTTTGGGGAAAGTATGAATACCTCTTTGGCAAGACTTGAGAGGAAAAAGTAGGTAGGTTGTAGAGCATAGTCCAACAGGCTTGCCACTTTAGATGTAGAAAATGAGGTCATAATGATGCTTTTCTCTGCTGTTTTTAAGCAGCTTGATGGATAAAATCTTGTGCAGTCTTGCAAGCTGGTTGTGTCACCTGCAACTTTAAATATTGACCCACTCCTGAATGGTTTAAGGGAATGGAAATAGGAAATGAGGAGAATAATTTACCAGATAATGGCTTGCAGTGCTTTTTCTAATATTCTCCTGTTGCTAATTGTCTCATGAAGAATATGTTTAACACCATGGTACATACATGACATTTTGGACAGTTACATTTCTGGTATGAATAAAGTAGCGAGATTGCACTGATATTAATGTAGGTTCTATTTCTCCTGAATGGCACTCATTCCGTTCAGGAGAGTCAATCCAGCAAGGAGTTTGCATTGCATCTGCTTTGGAGAAGTAATCCTTGACTGCTTTCAACTGGAAAAGCCTAGGCTGCATTGGAAAAGCAACACTTCAAAGAAAATGGTCCTTTTCCCAACAAGTTCTTCAGGAATTGTGATTTATTCCAGCAAAATGCAACAAGGGATTTTATTCTCATTCATATGTAAGAAAATAGCATTAAAGTTGTCTTTCTGAAGCACTTTTTTCATGCAGTTGTAAGCTTGCATTTGTTCATGGCCCTGAATGTTTAAGCAGTGGAGAGCAGGAGAGGCTTCTTAAAACTCTGGTTTAAAATGGTATGTTGAGAGTTAAAGTATAAGCCCACTTGGATCTAGATAAGGGTCTAAGGATCTTCTATAATGAAGAAAATGAGACAGGAAAGTAAATAGTTGCTCATATAAGAGTGCTAATGCACATTTAAAAGCCCAGACTCTGAAATCCTCATTTTAACAAATTTAACAAATACTTGTTTTTTTCAAAGTAAATCACCTCTTTCTATCTTAGCAGTTTTGCTTCATGTTGACTTCAAGCCACTCTCGTGTTTGACAGACTTGACTCTCCCCTTGCTTCCAGGGACAGATCTCTCATGGGTTTTGACAGACCCACATCAGCCCCTCAATGAAAAGCTCTCTTTAGCAGGGTCAGAAACTGCTGTGGTATTTCCTAGGTGTGCCTTGCATATCCCACCTCATGGCTCTGCTTTCATTACCCTTCATAGCTATTGTGTCCCAAAGTCATCACCCCAAACCTACCATAATGGGTTTCTTTAACAGTTAACAGTGTTATGAAGCTGATTCCCAGAGGTATTTCATATGTCATTGACTGTCTTCTGCTCCTGCCTACCAGTTGACCACGTGCTTTCACTGTGATGAGGCGATAGTCGCAGCCTGTTTTTCTGATGTAACAGATTCAAATGCTTTTTTAACTCCCACAATTGAAAATGGAAGCAGCTTTAACAACCAACCAAGTCAGAAGTTAGCTAGACACTGTGCAAGGTGTTGGGTGAAAACAGTCTTTGTTAGAGAGGGAGGAGTGTTTTAGAAAGGAGAGCTACAACATTGTGTGTTTCATGGCATCCTACTACATGTGCAAATGCAATTAACTCTCTGTATCTGGGTGCCTGGAACTATGTATAACTGAATTGGAATCTGATCTTATACTGAGATACATTCATGCAGTCTTGATAGTTGGGAGTGAGATATGTGAATGCATACAGTGGCCAGAAATCAATGGCATTTGCCTCCTCAATAAGTTGGACACTTGAAATACTTTTTCTTCACATTTTTCATTGAACTTAGATCAGAAAAGCCCAAACCAGGTCTCTCCACGAGTTGCATTTTTCCTTCCTAAGACTGTGCTCACCCTAAGCCTGAATTTGGCCACTTTGTAATTACTACAATGCTCATTTTCATACTTTTGACTTCCTATATACGGCCTCATGTGTTCTGCGATGTCATACAGTACATGTCTTGAGAAGTAACTAAAAGACCCCATTGTAGGAACTGGTTAACAATCCTATGTTGGTTCCCCCACCCCAAGTTCCTTGCTGTTTAATGAGGAAGTTGCCTCTACATATTCCTTAAACTCTCTTTTGTAAACCTCTGTGGCAATTCCACAAAATATCGGGATTTATTAACATCCCCCTAATCCTTTATATTGGCTCTTTTGAAGGTGGAATGAATCCCATGGGCAGTTTGTTTTCTTCTTGAAAATATCTATAAGATTGGATGCAAAAAGTGCATATTATAGAATCATAGAACCATAGAATAGTTAGGGTTGGAAAGGACCTTAAGATCATCAAGTTCCAACCCCCCTGCCATGGGCAGGGACACCTCGCTCTAAACCGTATCACCCAAATATGATATCACCACATTAGAGTGAATGTGTTAATTAATTGGACACATTGTTTCAGGGTATATTATTAACTGTTAAAACTACCTTAAAAGTAAGCAAAACCCTGTCAAAAATGGTGATTGAATAATATGTACGAGGGAGTAAGAGAGATCTGCTGGGTGAATACCAGTTTAATCAGACCTGATGGCGATGCGGAATCGCCTCTCACCCTCATTCCAGTTGGGACTTTTCGTCTGGCACAGCCACGTCTCTGAATCCCTGCAGATACAGTATTTGCAAACTTAATCAGGAGCAACAGGTTTTTCTCATGACCTATTGTATAGTCTCCCTTCTGAATGGGCTGTTGTGCCGTTGCATCTGCAAGCGGCTCTGGCTGCAGCATAAAGAGCTCCGCGTTGCCCTTGTGCCCCTCTGTATTTCACAGTGGTGCGTGGAAATGGCACTACACATCTCTGCTTTCATCTGACACCGAATGGTTCATTTTCCTCTCTATTCATGGAGGATTTAATTGCCCTGCACATCAAAAGCGGGCTATCCCCCAATTACCATCCTCCTGCCTAGAAAATAGCTAACTGCCTACCTCAGGAAAGTTGCCAAGAGATCCAAGCACCCGGAGGAGAATGGAAGTGTCCAAACACAGGCCAGGGGAGCAGGGAGAAAAGAAACTGGCACAGACAGGCAGGTGTTAAAGCTCTCCTTTATTTTCCGTGCACCTCCATCTGCGGAACATTCCATCTCCTGGAGCACGGTGCTTTTCAGCAGCAGAAAGGGAGATACACAACTGCCTTTGACAACATGCTGGGCTTATGCCCTCCTATCCTAAATGAGGATGCACAGTATTACTACTTTAACAGTGCAGTGATTGTACAAAGCAATAGGTGCCCCTGCCCTAAAAATACTTCTCTCCACCTTCTGCAACTAAAGTTATTTGCCAGTTATAAATAATTATTGATGAAAAAACATCAGACCAGATGCAAAACGAGTCAAGAACTGGGATTTTTTCGTTAAAAACTACCTGTCAGGTTGCTCTAGGGCTGTTGAGCGCAGTCTTACAGACAATTAAAGCTGTTTTTTTCATCAATAATCCTCCCAATCCCCAAAATTTCAAGAGAAAGCCTCTATGTTGTTTCTTCCTCATCACCCTCTTTTCTGCCTGGATTTCTTTTGTACCTGTTTTACACCCTTACTAGAAGATGAAGCTCTGATGGTTTGTCACTGGTAGGGTTTTTCTAATGCAAAGCTAAGTCTGACTGCATTTCTGCTGCATGGGAATCTTGCTGGGTGCTTGCAAAGGTTTTCCCTTCCAGCTTTGCTGCAACGTCGATCTCAGCCAGAAACAGTGACTTAAACCATTTGCCATCTCATACAGGAGACAGGAAACTTTCTAGGCTGATTATAGAGATACGTCTTCAAAGGAAACTAGGAATTCAGAGAAGAGTTCACTGGAGCTGCATATCAAGGTAAAGAATGTCTTTGAATTGGTAAGCAATGAGAAGGTTATTCAAACTCCCTAGAGCTTGCCTAAATAGGACAGTCTGGGAAGAAAACTGGCAGTGACTTGGAACCTTTCCAAAGAGACTTCCAGATATGAAACCCGACTTCTGGTCCTGTCCTGCATCCAGACCCTTTCCAGGATGCCTAGGAAATGCTTTGCTGGAGCCACTGACTCTCCAGGGAACTGGCCAAGTGGTAGCTGGGTAGATGCAAGAGTGATAATTTGCATCACCGCATGGCTGGGGCTCCCAGCCATTTAGGTTAGCCCAAGTAAGACTCAGTCTTGACCCTGTCCCTTCTCCCTTCCACCCTGTCCTGCTGTGTTACAACACTGCTGCCTCCACTACAGCTTTTCTGAGTAGCAGTTCAGAAAGATGTGGTGTGTGTTTGTCTAAGCCTGTGCACAAGGTGCACCTTGTGACCCTCATCCTGCAAGTACTTATGTTCTTCAACACATGAACAGTGTCCTTCAGGGAAATGGCGTGTTTGTGTGCTTCAGGTTAGAGATAGTCGGTATTAGGGCTTCTGATGACTGCACACATATGTTAGTGCGGCAGTTTCAAGTGTCTGACTAGACATTACAAGCTTAAAAGTGAAGGAAATGGAGAGGGACAGAAGTTCTCTTGTGGATGGAGGCAGGCATGAGGAGATGGTGTGTTTCTGAAGAGTGTTCAGGAGCTGGAAAAAGCACCATTTGTCAGAGTTACGATAGACCAGTCTAGACAAGAGTAGTGCCTGAGCTGGTTTCCAAATCCTGACATATTAATGTAGGCTACAACTTGGAAGTATAACTCAGATTTTGACAGAGATTTCTGATGCATTCGCATTGATGCACACACTCGTTAGCATATGCACAGGCAGAGGGAAAATTCCATTTGGTTTACCATGTGGATTTATCCCTGTGGTTTGTAAGGTGACCCTCAGTCACTAGGACCACAGACATAGCAGGATGTTTGCAAATGCCCAATTCAGGCTAATGGAAAGCCCTTTTTTCCTCTTGGCACTAGCTAAAAAAAGCCACTAGCTGTCATTCAGAGCTGGATTGCAGAGAAGCAGGTGGGAAGCAGAGGCATCACCTCATTGGACTGTGTGAACAGGCAAGTGTAGATGGAGATCGTCTTCATAAAAAGGATGATAAAATTCAGACTAAATCATCATTCTGCTGTCCTAAATATTTTTCCCTTGCTATTTTCCATGTCAGACCCCCCCGACCCTTTTCCCTCCTCTTCTTCCTCCTGAAGACAGTGTGACGGGCAACACATTCCGGTACCTAAAGGGGCTCCACTACTTAAAGGGGCCAACAAGAAGGATGGAGAGAGACTTTTTACAAGGGTCTGTAGGGAGAGGCCAAGGGGAATGGCTTGAACCTGCCAGAGGGGAGACTGAGCTGAGCTCTTAGGCAGAAGCTCTTCCCTGTGAGGGTGCTGAGGCGCTGGCACAGGGTGCCCAGAGAAGCTGTGGCTGCCCCATCCCTGGCAGTGTTCAAGGCCAGGTTGGACACAGGGGCTTGGAGCAAGCTGCTCTAGTGGAAGGGGTCTCTGCCTGTGGCAGGGGTTGGAACTGGAGGAGCTTTAAGGTCCCTTCCAACACAAACCAGGCTGGGACTCTGATTCTAAGATGCTGCAAAAGAAGGCTGTATTTTTACTGGGATAATGTCCTAGCTGGCCAAGCATCTATACTTTTACATATCATGAGTATCTGATGTCCACACTAAACACTCAGCTCCCATTTGCTTCTGAGCATAAGACAACCATCTGCTTATTGTCTCAGAAGAAATCCTGCGTGCTTTTGTAGGTGTAATAACACACAGTTTCATTGTCTGCAAGGAGGTATGGCTCTTCTTTTTAACCAAGACTAAGAAGACACGGAGACATCACCTCCAGCATTCCCTGTTGTTGTCAGCTTCTTTCAAACTGTCCTGACCTGTTTCATTAAAAGCTGTTCCCCATCCACCCTCCCCGAGTGTTGTGTTTAACGACAGCTTTTCCCTGCTAGTGTTGGTTTTCATTACTGGTCTTTGCACTCCCAGCATCTGGGAGCAGAGAACAGAGCATATGTTCATATAATTTATTTATATTTAGGGAAAGTGTGGTGTAGGTTGTGCAACGTGAAATTCCCCTTTGGACGGCTGTTTCCTTGATGTGTTAGCACAGTGTTTTCAGAGCATTAGTGTTTCCTGTAGTAAAGACTTGATTCACTGTTGTGTCATACCATGGATCCCCCGATACCCCTGCAATGGTATTTTTAGTTTCAAATGAGGGTTCTGATGCTGTGCAAGGCGCCATGGCCAAAAAACCCCCTCTATTTGGCTTTCCCTAAACACCTCTTTATATCTTTGTCTTTTGGATCCTGTCTGTTAGTGGAGAATGGGGTCAATACTCTTCAGAATAAAATTGGATGGCATAATTATTGTTCCGGCTCAGTTAAAAAGCTTGAATGTTTCCATATTAATGTCTGTCATTCTCTTATTCTGGGTGACAGTGCTTCTGATTGGGAGCTGCCAAGAACAGTTTGAGCATTAAGGATGCATGAGTTAAAACACAGTCTTTCTTTAAGCCGGTCCATTTGAATGTCTTAGAAATAGGAGTTCATATCACATCGAAACTGCCGGCGATGGCAGGGTTTTTCCTTTGCAGAACAGGGGCCTTTTACACAGTTGTATTCATTGGAGTTAAAATTAGGATTCTGTGGTGTTGACTTGCAGCCAGCTTTTCCCACAGGGCAATTTATTTAAAAAAAGGGAAAAAAAAAGAAAAGCCCTAAACGAGGAATGGGCAGATGACATCTTCGGTGCGCTCAGGAGTCCATTTGGACCAAAGCTGTCTTTGTATTGTCTTTGTCTATGGTGCCTTAAAGTGTGGTCATAAGCTATCTTCCCTGTCTAACATAGGGAGTGTGCAACACTTCTATCCATTTTGAGCTTTTACAGGTATATTCTATGAGATTATGTTATATTATATTTATATTATATTATATTATTATTATTGTTTTGGAACTGTTGGAACAAGTCCAGAGGAGGCCACAAGGATGATCAGGGGACTGGAGCAGCTCCTGTATGAAGACAGGCTGAGAAAGTTGGGGCTGTTCAGCCTGGAGAAGAGAAGGCTGCGTGGAGACCTCATAGCAGCCTTCCAGTATCTGAAGGGGGCCTATAGGGATACTGGGGAGGGACTCTTCATTAGGGACTGTAGTGACAGGACAAGTGGTAATGGGTTCAAACTGAAACAGGGGAAGTTTAGATTGGATATAAGGAGGAAATTCTTTACTGTAAGGGTGGTGAGGCACTGGAATGGGTTGCCCAGGGAGGTTGTGAATGCTCCATTTATGGTGGTGTTGAAGGCCAGGTTGGACGAGGCCTTGGGTGCCATGGTTTAGTGTGAGGTGTCCTTGCCTTTGGCAGGGGGGTTGGAACTGGATGATCTTAAGGTCCTTTCCAACCCTAACTATTCTATGATTCTATTATACTTAAAGAAAAGGAATAAGATAATTCCTTGAACCATTGATCATGGAATCGTAGAATAAGTTCCAACCTGGTTTCAGCTGTAACATTTTTTTTTCTTCCTAGTAGGTATTACAATGCTGTGCTTTGGCTTTGGTCCGGGAATACCAAACACAGCACTGCTACAGTGAAGAAAAATAACTGCTACAGCTGAAAAGAGTCTTCAGGACTTGGTCCAGGAAGATAGATACCCTTGGTTCTCCCAGCTGTGTTGCTTGGATTTATAGGAACAAAAAGAAGTTGGATGGATGTCAGTGTATATTTTTTAAGAGAAAATAGTAAACTTTACAAATGGACGAGTACTTGCATGCATCACTGAGCAAGTAAACTGGAGTTTGTGTTTGTGTTAGCACTGTGGTTTCCTTATTTTGGTACACTCCCAAGGCAGAGGTCCTCTGTGGAACTGAGGACTTCTCAGAACTGAGAGATCCTCAGAACTGCCCACTTGGGTGACAGCGAGCCTCCTTCCTGCATTTTGGCCAGGGTCAGAAATAAATCTGGGACTTTCTCCCAGGCAGACATTGTTCATTTTACCTCTCCTGCTTTCTCCTGGCTCAGCTCCACAACGCCTTGGAGCGTGGTCTGCCAGCATACCACCAGCATCACTGGGAACAAGCACTTCCCCATGTCCAGCTTGTCAGTGTGAAACTGCTTATAGAAAAGAGTTTCTATGATTCAAGTGCATATAGGAAGGGAAATGTGGTGGTGTTGACTTTCACAGGGAGGTAGGACCCACTTGCTGAGCGCTCTACCCACCTCTGCTTTTGGTCTGGCAAATGATCTTTTGGGCAAGTTACAGGTGGATGATTACTTTCATAGAATCCTGGAGTGTTTTGTGTTGGAAGAGACCTTAAAGCTCATCCAGCTCCAACCCCTGCCACAGGCAGGGACCCCTTCCACTAGAGCAGCTTGCTCCAAGCCCCTGTGTCCAACCTGGCCTTGAACACTGCCAGGGATGGGGCAGCCACAGCTTCTCTGGGCACCCTGTGCCAGCGCCTCAGCACCCTCACAGGGAAGAGCTTCTGCCTAAGAGCTCATCTCAGTCTCCCCTCTGGCAGGTTCAAGCCATTCCCCTTGGCCTGTCAGTATATGCAATTCATTTGATTTCTTTTGTGAAAGGTCTAGTGGATGTTGATGGGAAAAAGTGAGTTAGGGCTCAGGTGTTATTATTTGATCATCAATTTGACCATCCTACCAAATATGTCAAGGGGGTGAAATACCAATACTTGTATCCTTTGTCAGTATCTGCTCTGTGCAAGGCTTCTTATCCTTGAAAGCTATCTACTCATTATCAGTCCCAGATGGTGTTGCTACACCTGCAGATCCATTACAAGTAAAACGAGCCTCCACATATGCACATTACATTATTTGATTTTGCAGGGAGAAAAATGTACCAAATGTGGTTACATTTCAACCCTTGCTTCTTGGTTTCTGCTAACATCCTTTGATTCACTGCTACAGCTGAACGTCGCAGGTTTCCCTGAGCAAAGTGCAGCCGAGGTGGAGCCTTAAAGATGGCCATAAATCAACCGAGGTACAATAGCTCCCTTTTTGACACCTCCCATAAGCCCCTGGTGAATTCCACTGGGTTAATTTGCAACGTACTATAGTTTAAAAAGCAAACCCCACATTTTGAGGGCAACGTTACTGAAGGGTTATTCATGAAGATCAGTCACCCAGAAAAACAACACACATCAAAGCAAAAACCTTTAAACAGGACCTAAGTTACCAACAATTATAAAATGAATGCAGGATGCTTCAGTATCAAGGGAACTTCATACGCTTGACAATGATATTGTAAGTCAGTATAACTGCAGTGGCTCAATCTCCTTCCAGCAGTGGTCTAGGCCATGAGGTTGTAGATGTAGTACTACATCCCCTGTCCTCTGCTCAGTCCTTGGCTCTGAAGAGATACCTTGTATTCTCTACTTCCCAGCTTTCTATTTTTCATTAACATCCTACTAAAAGGGGTGAGAAACAGCATGTTTTGTTCCACAGCATGCAAACCCCAGCTTATCTAAGAGTTTTAAGTGTAGCTATTTTTATTTCTCTTTTTAACTATTGATATTTAACTATTGATATTTATCTATTTTTACGTTTTATACCTAACTTTGGTTCATTTTTATCTGCAGTTTCAGTAGACTGAGAGCCTCTAAAGCCAGGTAGTTTATCTATTTGTATGAAGGAATGGGCATGTGAAAGTGTGCGAAAGGAATAGGATCAATAAACTGAAAGGAAGGTGCTCTGAGAGCCCTTTACACAGCTACTGAGACCTGTGATTTTTTTTTCTGCTGTCAGGTTTGCTTAGGTTTTGAAGGGTTTATTCTAAAAATGAGCTTCTCTATTTACTGAATCCAATTAATGACACTGAATAAATGTGAATAAATGGATAAAGCATTCCCCACCCTTTTGTTTTTAAAGCTTTGTCTACAGCAAAGTCTCTCTGCATCTCGAGTGGAGAAAATGAACCATTCTGCCTTCTTTTTTTCAGGGTATGACAGCTAAACTAACATTTGTGCCTGCCAGCTTCTCTTGGAGTGTGAAATTGAATCAAGGGCAGGAAAGACTCTGAAAAGCAAGGGGTTTTTTTCAACATTTTAGGTGTGCAGAAGGACCTGTTTCTGTTTGCATTACGTGAAACTCCTAGGGAGGGCTTAGAAAGCTCCCCTGTGCTTGTTTGCATTGGCACATAGAGCAGCAGAGCTATTGAGCATCTGCTATAGGGCTTGTGGTTCTTCTGAACGGGGGCTTGGAGAAGAAGGTTTGAAAGGGCCGAGGGTAAACTTGGGTTTAACCAGCTGGTTGTTTCTTTGGTTTTGGTTTGTTCATTTATTTAATGACGAAGATGGAGTTTGATCAGCTCTTTGATCAGCTTGAGTCCTAACCTGGATGGAGCCTGCGTAGCTGGTCGTCTCTCCTCTCTCCGGCCGAGCCTGAGCGCTGGCATTCCTAGTGGAGGCAGAAAAGCCTTTCCCTTCCATACACAACCTTTGGCTGCTTCAGTGCCAGTAAAAATAAGAAAACGGCACTGCTCAAATAGCAGACCTCCCTCAAAATAGCTCTGTGGTCATGAGCTGAGGGCAGAGACTGCTCCTTCTCCATAGCATACGTGAGATAAATGATTTGCGGGATCATTTCTTCCCCGTGCCCCTTTTATAAAGAAAGGGTTCAGCGTTTTGAGCAGTTTCCTTCAAGGAAGTGCAGGAGAGCTATTAAGCACATATTTCTCTTGGAAATGTTACTGGAGCCTTCTCTTCCCCGCAGTGGAGAAAAGAAGTGTATTAGAACACTTTCACTGAATGGAACCTCGCTGCGCTGTTTGACTGGGTCTTTCTGCTCAGTCTTATCTATTCTTTGTCATTTTTAGCTGAAGTGGCTCCTCTGGCAACAAGTAAGTTTTCCTAATCAGACAACCGAGCCTGGGAATGTCTCTCATTTACTCCACAACACATTTCAGTAGGTGGAGGAACAGGGAAAACTGAGGAATGCTGAAGCGCCTTTGCACACTGGCATCCTGAGATTAAAGTTCCTCTTTTTCTCACCAGAAACCCCTGACCCCTCCACTTTCTTATAACACAGCAACCTCTAGATGGCCCTTAGGCACAGCTTACTGCGTGATGTGTGCCGATAGCGTGATAATAGAGCTTCCTGCTGTGAGGTTCTTATGGATTCTGTGAAATCCCAGAGGGATTCAAGGAAATCTGCATTAGAATGCGCTGTTTGGTACAGGTCTGTGCACTGAGCGGGTACACAAAAGGTAACGGAAACTAAATGTGTCAGGCATCATCTTTCTAATCCAATGTGGGGTCTGTTTAATCTCTTTCAAAAGATGTCTTAAGAACTCCCAGTGTCTTCATTGAGCACTGGGCTTTCACTGCTGCTGGATGGGGGCTGGGGCTGTTGTGTGTTGGGGCTCTACTGGCCACTGCTCCACATCATGGGGAGCTGCCATAGATGGAGTTTTGCTTAATTAACACATAGAGGCATGTCTGCTGCTAACCCATCCTTGCCGCTGGCTTCAGCCTGGGCAGGAGGCTCTGGTACTCGGTCTGGAGGGAGCGACTATAATCCTATAAACAGCTCATTGAGGGGCAGGGGGAGAGAACTGGGGATTCATTCCCTTTCTGTCTCAAGTAGGAGAAATAGGAAAGCCCTCAGGCCTCATAGAGTCAGGGCAGCAAGTGTCAGACCATCCCAGCTACAGCAATGCCAGCACTGAACTCCAACACCTCACTGTGCCTATGTTTCCCCAGGCACCAGATCACTTTATAAGAGTTTAAGACCTCCTGCAAAGCCCTCTGGCTCAGACCTCAAGCTCTGGACTCGGAGCTGGACTCAGTTTATCCTTTTCCCCATATAAATTTCAGTCTCCTAAGCCAGCTATGGAAAGCTGAATGCCATGGGAAAGTGGAACGGTGTTTGGAATGATGGGGGGTGAAATGTGTGTTGAATAATAATAAAGTCTTATGACCCCAAAAGCTCTAGCAAGGCTGCAACTCCTGTTGGCTTCTGGAGGTGTATCGTGCTTGTAGTATAAGTCCCACTGCTTCATGGAGCAGTGTTAGTCCAGGTTAGACAGAGGCTGGGTGACATGGTTTAGTGTGAGGTGTCCCTGCCCAGGTCAGGGGGGTTGGAACTGGATGAACTTAAGGTCCTTTCCAACCCTAACTATTCTGTGATTCTATGTTATGTTATATGTTCGTTATTGAGGAATCTGGGGAGGAGAGAAGTCCAGGTTCTTTGGTGGCTTAATATGGCGTTTACCAATTGTAGAGTAATATACCAGGAAGAAAATGGATGTGTTGAATAAGTAAAATGGACAAAAAGCTGGTACAGGCGGGCCAAAACTTTATCAGTATTGATCTTTGTCTGCTTGTGTAGCTTGGCAATAATAACTTTTGGCTAGTTTGGACAGCATAATACGTGAGCACAGAGAGTAAAAATAAGGACAGATAGTGAGAACGATGTTCATCTTTATTGTATAGCTCTGAGTGAGCCTAGGAAATAAATCTGAATTCTTAAAAAGGTAAAAATCAGCAAAGGAGACACAGTTCAGAGAAGAGTGCACATCCTGCAGTAATGAAGAGCTGGCTGCACTGGTTGTGACTCAGTTGAGCTACATTATGTCTATGTATAAAGCTATAGACTTTGCAAAGACACAAAAGAAAGGGAGAGGTAGGAAAAAAGTGCAGAATCCCTTTCTTTTAATCTACCTTCTAATGTTTGGCTTAGCCTCAGTGTAAGTAATTGCAAAAGAACAATGTGTATTTGTTAACTGAGCACTAAAGCTTGTATATAAATGTCTATAGAAAGAAGAAAACCATAAGACTTGTGAAACCAGTCAAGCTCTGTCTCTTCTTGTTGGCACTGGGATCTTTAGTCTTGTCCAGTAGCAGTCTAGCAGGTCTTTGTGCTACTGGGACAAAGGAGCTATGTCTTTCCAAGCCATTGACCACCATCACCATCACTAACCTGCACTCCCTCAAAGTGATCTGCTTCTTGGTCTGTGCCCAGGAAAAACTCCCAGCACCTCCCATGGGAAGAGCCTGCCTCCATGTTCAGCCAAGAACTGAGACTGCAACAGAACCATTGTGCTTTGTCAGTCCCAGATTGCCTCAGCCATTGCACCTCCCACCTCCCTCATCCAGCTTTCAGTGGCACAGAAAATGGCACTTTGCGTGGCCAGAGGTGGAGGCATTGGAAGTGTTTCAGGGATGCCAGTCACCACGTGGGTCCTGATCTTCCAAAGACCCACCTGGAGTCCTAAATTACTTTCTAAAGTGGTGCTTAGGGTGGTGATGTGGCAGAAGATACACCAGGAATACCCATCAGGAAGAGGCTGAAGCTGTTGCTATTGGAACCAGTATGTCTATAACATCATACAACAATAACTATTTACAGACAGATACCTTGGGACAAATTCTGGACTTTAAATCATATAGTCAATGCTCTGGCACTGGTCTTCACCACTCCAGGGCAGAGGCCCCAGAGTTTACCAACAGGGCTCTTAATTACCTTCATACATTCTCAGTTGATGACAGGCAACTGAACCATGCAACATATTGCCCTTCTATATCTGTGCTGGCCCTTTCTGATGGTATTGTGTGGTCAGAACTGGTGGAAAAAATGCAATTGCAAAAGAAAATGTGAAAACACATTGAATATTTTTAAAAATTCCAGACTTTCATAGAAAATAATTGCAACTATCTCTTCATTTATTTGTTTTAAATAGCGCTTTCATGTGTTGGGACAAAGGGACATTGTATTAATTGTGAAGTGTGAAATGTTTTTCTTGTTTGCTTGGGACAACAACTGGGAATACATGGATTTGCCTATTCACGCTTTATTGTTATGACAACATTTTTTCACTAAGTGTTTGAAAGCCAGCCCTATGAAAGGAGTGGAGTTGGCTATAAAGCTGGAGGAGTTTCATGCTTTTGTTTTAAGCTTGCGTGTAGGAGCTTTGTCAAGATTGTGAGTCTTTCATCCATGGTGTCTGCCTGACTCAAGGGTTCTTTTCTTGTTCAAATATCCTTTAGTAAAAGCCATTCGACTGAAAGGCTGTGCAAACACAAGCTGGCTATGATAAGAGTTCTACATGAAATCTTTAACATGCTTTGTCAGCATGAGGGTTTTTCAGCTGTGTGCCCTGGTAAATATTCCCCCCCTTTTCCCCCTGCGGTAAGTTCTTTTTCTTGAAGTGCATTTCTTATTTATAATTGCTGTAATTTTGTGATGGATTTATGACAGTACGCCATTATGCTGTAGGTGAAATGTTAATCCACTGTGGATTAGCGTTACTTGAAAAATACTGCCCTAGTCCAAGCTGTGTTACTAAAACAAGCTGCATCAGAACTTAGGTCCCAGCCATGACTGAGTTTGCAGTGGATCTGTTTTCTGTGTCTCTCTTTCCTAAGTTATCAATCTTCTTTAAGCACTGAAATGCTCAAAGCCGACGTCAGGATGGTTGGAACTGGATGACCTTAAGGTCCTTTCCAACCCAAATCATTCTGTGATTCTATGATCATAAGGAATCTAATGCTGTAACTTTGCTCAGCACAGAAAAGGTGCTGGAGGAGAACACATTAATCAGCTTAATCAAAACTGAAAGACACGCTTTTCCTTTCAAATGTGTTTGTCATATGCAAGTACGCGATTACGCAGGCAGGAACTGAGGACAGACGGGCTCATTTAACCTTGTCTCTGCTCTGTAACATCCAGGATAGCTGGTGAAAAAGAAAAGCTGGTTTTCCTGTGACAAACTTTCTATCGTGCCACATACAACCTATTTACTCCAGTTAGTCTGAGCCTGCAACTGCTTTATAGGAAGAGCAAGAAGTAAGGTTTTCCTTGAAAAACTCTTTGCTTTGCTTCTGTTCATTCCTGGGCTCCTGTTTTAAAGCCTGAGCTTTTCCAGCTCCTGTTCATCTCCACTCACCTTCGCTTTTCTTGGTTAAAGTCTACATTGGCAAACAGCTCTAAGACAGGAAACAAGGAGAAATTTTACCACATGCCTCTGCTAAACACTAACTAATAATATGCTGGATATTTTCCACTCCACCCAAGCCGTATAATTGTTCACCATATGAAATGAAGTTAATTCTCTGTAATGTTTTGATGAGTAATTTTAATCGGGGCTGTGGAGAAACTGCTCTCAAGTCTGGAAACGTCAGTGCTTCCTGTAGTAAACAAATCTTGTGGTTTTAGCATTTCACCTAATTTGATTTTTCAGTTGACAGAACATGTTCCTTCCCTTGCCTTATGGTCTTCAAGACTTAGGAGCACTTTCGTAGCCCAATTTAGTTTATTCCTTTAACTTAGACCAGTTAAAGAGGAGAGAGAAAAAGGGAGGTTTTGTCTTTTCCTTTGGCCAGTTGGGAGGAATCTTGACTGTGATTTCTTTAATTTCACCAGCCCTTCATGCAGCTACTGCATGAGTCTGCTGTAATGCTCTCTGAATACGAATGGCTTCTTTGCAAAGTGCACACTGGATCAGTGTCTCCTTGGAAGAACGCATGGGGAAACTGATGAGTGTGACTTGATTTGACACCTTCCAGTGCATGGCAGTGACTGCAGGCACCTGGAGCCAAATGCATTGACCAAGTAAATCTCTTGACTTCTTGCAGTGGCTGCCAGGATGAATGTGGTCCATAGAGCTTAAGCAATCGTTATTGCATGTCCCAAGCTATCAGGTGCTTTCAAGACTCCTAAATACACAGGCTTTGTTCTAGTTTAGCATTTGAGAGTGGTAAGAAGTTGCAAAATGAGTGGCTGGTAAAAGTACTTCTATTGCATAGTGGTTAATAAGGAGTTCCTTGTAGTTTGGATTAAAAAGCCTGATCTTTAAGCTGATAGAGGGTAGGTTCAGATGAGCTCTTAGGCAGAAGCTCTTCCCTGTGAGAGTGCTGAGGCATTGGCACAGGGTGCCCAGAGAAGCTGTGGCTGCCCCATCCCTGGCAGTGTTCAAGGCCAGGTTGAACACAGGGGCTTGGAGTGAAGGGGGAGGAGGGCGTAAAGGTCCACAGATCACTATGGATGTAGCATATGTATTCATGTGAACACCCAAAGCTGGTCACAAATGCAACTCTTGGAAACAGATTTCCTGAGAAAAAGTGAATGGTTGCAAATCAGGAATTCACATTTTAAAACTGCCCTCCAGTATTTCCATGTAAGTCTTTAGATTTATGAATTTTTCATTAATAATCTTGTTTCCCAGAATGTTTCCAGACAGGAAACACGAATAGGAAAGTCATGGTCATTTTAATGTATATGTGTATAAAGGAAGTCGGTGGTGTGATGCAGGGGTTACTAACATTTAGCAATACCCCTCCATTTACTATCGGTAAGCACCATTTCACACCCCTGTTCGAAGTTTAAAGTACTGGTCCCATGAGCTATCCTGTCTCTCTCTCTTATTAAATTCTTTGTCATGGATTTGTCCCTTGCCAAACACATTACCTGCTGCTTTCAAACTGAGAATCTCCAGATGTTAATTTTTTATGCTAAGGCAGATTTAATGTTCCCCCTGAAAAATAACCACGGCAAACAAAAGATGCATGCTGCTACAGAAATGACAGGTTTCTTTTACTTGGCAGGTATTCAACAGGCTGAGAGTGCAGGGAGTGTCTGCTGAAGTCCATGATTCCCAAATGCTGAAATCTCTTTTCATTCCACACTGCAGCAAACAGGGATGTGCTTTTGCTACTGTGCAGTATCCATGGTGCAAGCTTACCCTGGTGAGGGCAACAGGGAATAGACAGTCCTACCTTCCCCTACAAACAGCTCTAGAAAACATTGCATGAGATCTCCTCAGCTATTAAGTTTATTTCAGCCTTTATTTGCTAAGGGAAACCACCTGTGGACATTTAACTTGATGCATTGGGCTGTGACATCCAGCAGCAGCATAGCCCCAGACTGCAGAATGCTCCACCTGCCTCGCATGGATGGGTCAGCCACAAGCTAGCGAGGAAAAAAGGTTTCCCAAACGATTGCTGTCCATGTAGAGCTGGGTAGGGATTTATGGCACATCTGAAGCACTCGTCAAATGCTCAGCACAAGAACTTGGGATGAGGAGATGGCAAAACAATCACTGGGCTGAAAGGGATTCCAAAGCATGCACGCTGACAGGGTGAATTGTGTGTAAAACGTGTATTTAAGAGAATAATACAACATTGATTTTATGTGACCTGGATGATTTCACAAGTTGTTTTGGCACTGCATTTTTTACCTAAGCTGTCTAAGAGGATACTGCATATCCTTGAAAACCCCCCTTGTAGCTCAGTCTTTCCTTGTCCTTCGGTGCATAAGCATACCCAAGCTGTATTCATTTCCTCTCAAAAGCATCGTCCACTACTGCTCTTCCCTGTGTGTTGCCCTGATTTATCTCTTACTACATGAAACACTGATTTCTTCATTCAGATTATCTCTTTTTTCACTGGCATTTTCTTTGGTTCTGTTGATAACACAGCTACAGCAAAACAGGATTTGATAATATTTTAATGTATTGGTTTTATCAGCCTTTAAGATTCCAATGTGCATTTTCTACAGACAAAGCAGGTTCTGATTCTGTTTGCTACATAGGGGTTTACCTTTGGTGAAGCTCAGAGCTGTGTATCAACTGTATCCTTTGGTCTCCCTCTTCCTTCACCAGTAACCTTCAGACCAAGGCTTCTGGAGTCAAAGCTTGGCTAGAGGACATCAGTCTGGCTGCTTCATTGATGTGCAGAGACACCGGCTCAACACCTGCGACACACAGCTCGGAGCGGGTACCACATATTGTAACCTTCACTTCCCAGAGCTCCCCTGCCTACACGGGGACAGAACAGATTGTCAGCTTCTGCTGCAGCCATCTAATAACCCACCATCTGGTTTTCATTTTTAATTTAGACACAAGCAATAGACCCGGGTCGAAGCCGCGGTTCCAGGTCCCATGGGGGTTGATAGAAATTCTTCTGAGTTTAATAATTAAATAAACATGAAATAATGGTTTAATCTCTCAGCAGAAATCCATCGAGCTGTGCACGTGCCTGCCATGGGCAACTGCACCCTCATTACCTCATTCATTCCAGCCCCTGTTCTGTTAGGACTTGTTCCTTGTCACATCTCAAGTCTGTTACCGTGATTTCTTCAGGGCAAGGACTGTGTGTGTTTGCTTGGTAATGTATCTATGGGAATAACATGAAGTACTAATGGTATTAACAGCAAGTGTGAAAGGTTATTTGGAAACTGGAGTTGATTTTGAAGTTTGGCTCTATGGTTCACCTGCAGTAATTAGGAAGAAAAGAGGGAGAAAGAAGAAACATCCCCCTCAGTGCACTTAAAATTCCCATTTGAAATTAGAAATGCCACCAAAGCCATGATTGCTGTCAAGGAAATGCCCAGCGAAATCAGCAGCCATTCCTGCACTGCTCATGATCCCTGCTCAAAGCATGGACACCAGGACATGTGCTTCCCTTTGGTGTCTCAGGGCTATGAGCAAGGTGAATGCGATCTGGTGGGCATAGTGCAGATCCAGCTAGGAATGTGGCAAACAGCTTGGGTACAAAAGGAGGAGAGGTTGTGCTGGACACAGAGGAGAGGCTGTGTTGGTTGTGTTGAAAAGGCTATTTGGAGACATAATGCCTTCCAGTACCTGAAGGGGGCCTATAAGGATACCAGAGAGGGACTCTTCATCAGGGGCTGTAGTGATAGGACAAGGGGTAATGGGTTAAAACTTAAACAGGGGAAGTTTAGATTGGATATAAGGAGGAAGTTCTTTACTGTGAGGGTGGTGAGGCACTGGAACAGGCTACCCAGGGAAGCTGCAAATGTTCTGATCCTGAAGTGTTCAAGGCCAGGTTGGAGCAACCTGCTCTAGTGGAAGGTGTCCCTGCCTTCGGCAGGGGATTGGAACTGGATGAGCTTTAAGGTCCCTTCCAACACAAACCATTCCGTGATTCTATGATTCTATGACTGCAGCAATGACTTTGGATCCTGGTGTGGGGATAGCTCAGTCTTGCCAGGTGGAAGCAATGACTCAAAGGGACTGCTCCTCCTCCTGATTCCTCTCCTGTCCAGACGTGGCTCTCTCCGTACAGCCTCTGTCATCGCCTTCTCCTCTTCAGCCCTGTTGATGCATTCCCAACCTGCCTGCTGGCAGCCCAGGGTAGGCGTCTACCTGGAAAACTGAAGGAACATTGGTATAAAGGAATATTACCAAATTACAGGATTTAGGGGTGAGGCTTTCCAGGGACTGTCTGAGGCTGCTGAGGAGTGAAGAGATATCAGAGTCAAGCTTTTAAAAGGACTAACGTGGTAGTGTTAACAGGACAAAGAGAAAAGGGAAAGATATATCCTCCTGGTGTACATCACTTGGAGATATAGAATCTGAGTGAGCCCATGTCACTCCATGGACTTTAACAGCATCGTGCTGCTTTACACAGACCAGAAAGGATTGCTACAGATACTGCTCTTGGAGCAAGTGCTGGACTTCAGCTTCTGTATCACTACCGGTTCCTCTAAATTCATACTACAGATTACAGGGTTTGATTCTAGAATTAGTTGTGCTGACTGGGTGCCACAGCACATAAAGCTGGCAGATCTGAGGGCTGGGGCATCTCAGCTCAACTTCTGTTTCAGAAGTCTGACTTTCCCAGCATCCCCTACTGCTATCAGAATGAATGAAGGTGTTCATCAATGATGTCAGAGGGTCGAAAAGCATTTATGGGCTGAACAGGCAAATGTCTCCACATGAAGACAGTGAGTGGTGCAGTCCTTTGTTCCTCAAACTTAATGCATATGTTGTGGCTACAATGCATGTTGTGGGTCTATGATACTCAGTTTTTGTTGTTCTGTCTCCAGTCTGGGGAGTGAAATGCTACCTTGAGATTCCAGCAGCATCTCAAGACAGTCTTTGGTAAAGAAGTGTATGTGAACAAATGAGGTTCATCCCTGATATGGTTGCAGGGACTTCTGCCTTGTGCCCCTATTCTCCTTGGGATAGTAAACAGAGCAGAAGCCAAGGCTCTCATGGAGTGAGGCTGGGTTACAGGGATGAAGCAGAGCTGGATTTGCTCCAGTGCTGCATCTAGCAAGGCCTTAATCTAAAGACTTCTGGTGGGAGAAGCCATCATGGAACTGGAACCGCATGGCTGGATGCTGGCAGAGAGACGAGAGACATCTCTCTCCTTCTGGCATCATTAATAGTCTTGTCTGTTTTGCTTCTCCCTGCCATGCCAGCATGGTGAACAAGCTGACAGCATTTGTCTGGTGCGAGTGCCAGCCAAGAAGGGCAACAGAGCTGCTGAAAGTCATGAAGAAATTATGTGGGGCTGAGACAGACTTCCCTCTTGGTCTTACCTCTGCTTTAAAACCTGGAATGTAGTCTTGGAGTCGATTAGAGAGAGCTGCTGCCTTCCTCCAGCTCCAGCCTTACCCATGAGACAGCATCCGAGCTGCTGAGCTGGAGGGACTATTGTCATCCTAGTGCCTCTGCTGTTATTTCCCCCCTAGGAAAACAGGCATGTGGCTCTGTGCATGGCGAGAAAGGTTTTGAGCATTGCGTTCAGGCCTGGACCTCTGAATGGAAACACTGAGCTCTGCTCACCACTGAGCGAGGCTCCGTGCAGCTTTCTGCCCAGAAGCTGTGTCTCCTGTGCCAGCTCTCAGCCGTGCCCAGCTTTCCCAGAATATTGTGCTAAGCCATCCTGCTTTCTGCTCCTAATTGCAAGGAGCTCAAAATCAGGATGAGGATGTGTGGGTATCGCCATGGATCGCCATGGTCCGGCTTTGGGAAACTGGTTGGTAGGAGTACACCATTGAAAGCATCTGCTGTGGAGGTGATCCTGCAGAGGTCATGTGAAGGGAACAGCTCTTGTCTGAGTCTGCCAGACAAGGAACTAAGGAGAGATCTTTGTTTTCTTTTCTTAAGCATTTCAGCTTCTGTCTGACTCTTGCAACCATCCTATTATTTGCTGCATCATTCTTCATCTCAGCGACGTGGAAGGCAGCCCTGCTGTTTAATCACTTGCCTTTACTGCTCACTTGTGGCTAATACTTGCTCCTCAGCATTGCGAGTGGAATGCAGTAGCACTGCTTTGCATTACCGCCCTGTAGCTGAGAACCAGGCCAATATCATCAAAATTCAAGGCATTCCTTTCCCAAAAGCACTTTACATGGAAAAGTACCCTTAACTCTCTCTAGCCCTGAGTACCAGGCTTGAGGGCCTCTTTACCTGCCAGTGATGCCGGGCAAGCGTGCAGCCCAGATAAATCCCAGGCAGCCGGGGAATGGGCTCCAGTTCTTGTTTCACCACTTGAAAAGCAACTTTTAAAAACTGGTTGGAATCCAGCCTTTAATTTTGCACCCACAGATTTGAACCCATAATCACACGTAGGCTGGGATCTCATCTGCTGCAGTACTAATGCTGTCGCTACGCATATTGCTTGCCTAATCCAAAGGAACAGTTAGGTAATTAAAAGTCTAAATGTCTTTAGTTATTCCCACCACTAGTTAGGAACAGGGAATTAAAAGGCATTGGGTCCTCTGCACATGCCCTAGGTAAGCAGATTCTTTTACCCCTTATCTCCTGGTCATTCATTTGGTATCTGTAAGTGCTCCCTGCATCTTTCCCATTTATCCCAGGCTGCTTTCTTAAGAGAGGCCCTCTGATGTGCTACTCCAAATGGAATTATTATTATTCTACGAAACCCCAAATCCACTCATTTCCCAAAATGAGGCTTAATTTAGAGGGAATTCTTTCAAACATATTTATTTTCTTTTCTGAGTCCAAACTTCAGGAACATTTCAAACGCAGCACATGCAGCATCCATGACTTGAGGCAGTGCCTTGGGCATCACTTCCAGGGGAACCCAGCCCAGCAGAAAATTGTCGCTTTTACTGGCATCCCTACTGCAGCAGGATTTGGAGGAGGACATGAGAGGTTTTACAGTGCAGCCTTGTTGTTCTTGTTGTCACTGGGGCAAAAACCTGTTATGTTAAAAACCTGCAGCCTCTCTTCTCTGCTTGATGATGGGGAAAGTGGTCCTTAGGTCTGCTCCCTTGCTTGAAATGTCACTGCACACCTGAAAGGAGAAAATACGGGAAGTAAAATGGAAAAAAGAAATGCGATTTTACATTTCTTTCCTAAGTGTATGGAATGAGTATGAAAAGGGAAGGTATGTTTTTGTTGGGACACTAACTGAACAATCATTAAAATGTGTGTTTTCTGCTTGACAATGTCATGTTTAAACAACTTCATTCACAGAGTGATGGACTTCATCATAGAATGAAGTCGAAGGGAACACGATGATGGGACTCTGAAGTAGGTGATTCTCAGAAGCACTACATTATGTTATTAAGAAAAATCTCGGTCTCTGCACAGAAGCAGCTGATGCTTCATCAGGTTTTGGATGTCTGCTCACCTCTCCTGGGGAGGATGAGCTCAGTGATCTGACAGGTTTCCAGCTGGAACTGAACGTTGTCTGGGTGTGATCCCAATGTCCAAACACACTAACTGTGGATGGTGGCTGGAGACTTCTCCAGAGAAGCCAGCTGATGCCAGGAAGACATCACTTCAGTGAAGTCATTGGATGGGAGTCGCATTTTGCTCTCAGGCTGTGGTCTCGGCCGCCTTTCTCAGTCTGGATCATGATTAATGCTGTGTCCAAGCTAAAAATTAAGACTATTTTATAACTGGGCATTGAATTTGCTTCTTCTATTTCCTGACTCATTTGAACCCTTGTCAGACAAAGCATTTTTCCTCCCCTGGAAAAGCTCTGTAAATCTCTTATCGTTCATCCATTTTGGTAAGCTGCTGATTTTCCTCTCCATCTTGCCTTTCACTCCGGGACAAGCAGCACATGTATATTTGTCATAAGCACATATTTCTTTCTATGTCTTGAGACCTATTTTCTTCTTTCACTCCTTTCGCATTCATTACCTTGCCTTGCTGCAATTTAGATTGCAAAATCCATAGGTAGAAAGTTGACTGCAAAAAGCAGCCTCGGTGGTTTGCAGATAATAATGCAGAAGGCAAATTGTGTATTTTCATGGGCTACCAGTGTGTTTTTAGGAAAAGCCCTTTTTGCAGATGGACAAACAACATGGAAATTGAGTGGAATTTGTGTCTTTGTAATAAGCTCCCAGAGATTAATTACTTTGTGCTCTTTGTCACATTCAAGCTATATGGAGCACCAAGATAACGTCAGATATCATATAGGCAGTAGCTAGGTGGAACACTCCTCACAAACTCTCCAGGATTTGAGTATTCATCCTGTTAAACCTAATGGTCATCAGTTTGCTAGGAGCAATGGAGTCCTGGAGGTACCCATTTCCCCCAGGAGCTGTTGCAACAGCACCCTGGTCTCTCACAGCCCACTGATGTTTCCATAGAGGGATGCTCACTCCAGCCTCTTGGTCCACTTCCTACTAAGGATAATTGGATTATTAGTCAAGGTTTTCTTTCCACTTGCATTTCCACTGCTTGGTAAATGCCATATGGTATTTACTGCACATTTACTCAAGCAATATTGTTGAATGCTGTCCCAGTGGTGGAAGTGGTGGGGGTTTTGTGAGGCTATGCAGGCTCCTTCCACATGAAAGACCCTGTTCTTAGGAATATCAGGTTTTATTATTTATTTAAAGGATGTTTTCATGACACTGCAATTTCTACCCCAGCATGGCGAAGCCATTAAATAATAGTGGGTCTGTTCAGAAGAATGTGTTTTATTTGGCACATTTGGGGAATAGCGGTACAAAGGAAGAAAATCAAGTTGCAATGTTTATGGCAGCTGGGTTCTCTGTCCGTTGGTAACCACTTCCCACAAATAACTGCTTGCTGGTGCCTACACATGATATTTTAAGATCCGAGCTCTTAAAAAGAAGCCCTTAACCATCAGCAATATTTAGTGCTGTACAGCCTCCTGGCCACCACATAATGACTGCAGTGTTTCTTATGAAAATGAAACTCATCGCATTCTGGGCTTTGCTTTAAGACCTCACATCAATCACTCAACCCCAGGCCATGCCTCACACCTTTTCAATTCCCACAGCCTTGTTCTTTCCCTTATGTTAGTCTTAAAAGTGTCTTTTCTACCTTCTTCCTTACTGCCTCCTCCTTGAGGAAATAGGCTCTCTCCAAAGCTCTTTGCTGAACAATCCTTTTGCTTATCTGGAAAAGAGAAGGAAAACCGGTCAAGCCTATGCGGCAGCGCACCTAGAGCACACTTATTGTTTCTTACAGCAAAACAAACTGGGCATAAGTATTGGAAAGATCAAGCAGCAGGTTAGACAAGTAAAGGAAAAACCATTTTTGTCCTCAAAAAAATTAGCTGTGGGACCCATTGCCAGAGGATATTGTGAAGGCCAGAAATAGATATTACTTTTTGAGATGAACTAAGTAAATGAGTGAAGGTTGGATTCATCACTCCTTATGCAATGCAGTGACTCAGAGGAAACAAGCCACTGAGAAAGCAGCCAGGAAGTTGGTAGGAGCTGTGAGGTACCAGCATCTTCTGCTGGTCCTGTGGGAAGCAGGATGGGTCTGACTCAGTTACTGTTCTGGGCTTTTCAATCACGCCACCAGTAAGGGGTAAAACAATTACAAACAAAATTACAAACTGGTACAAGCTGTATAAATGCAGTTCAGTTAAGGTTAGGATCTGCCTAAGTGACGAAATGACCCAGTTGTTTGACTTTTAAATCTCTTAGTTTCTTTATTTCTGCCTAATACTTTCTTTCTCCTGCACTGCCATGATGAGTTTTGTTTGCATACTCCTCAGGGCTGTGACCATGTCTTTCTTTCCATAAGGTTGTCTCATGCAACCAAAAGCTACAGTAGCTTTATTCATTCAATTTTACTTTCTCCCATTCCTTGGCAACCCCATATGCTGCAGCTCGCATTTGCTCCTTTGTCTCTTCCTCTCTAAGCAGCAGACAACAAATACTGCCCCAAGTCACCCTCCTGATGCAACTGGGGCTCAACAAGCGGTGAGGTCAATACTGTCTGACTCTTCCCACCAGCCTATTTTGCTTTGAAACCCTCCCACCCTCCTGTTGTTTTGAATCAGGGTTTTTGCCTGGGATCACTGAATTACATTACATGGCATGAGAATATATATTGCAAACAGAACACAAGGCTGATATGTGGCTGTTAGATGTCCATACGGTGCCTTAGCATCACCTTGTATGATGTGACTTGGATAGTGCAGGCTGCAGTCAGCTTGATTCCCTGCACTGAGCCTGTGCTCTTTCATACAATCACAGCCTGGTTTGTGTTGGAAGGGACCTTAAAGCTCATCCAGTTCCAACCCCCTGCCATGGGCAGGGACCCCTTCCACTGGAGCAGCTTGCTCCAAGCCCCTGTGTCCAACCTGGCCTTGAACACTGCCAGGGATGGGGCAGCCACAGCTTCTCTGGGCACCCTGTGCCAGCGCCTCAGCACCCTCACAGGGAAGAGCTTCTGCCTAAGAGCTCAGCTCAGTCTCCCCTCTGGCAGGTTCAAGCCATTCCCCTTGGCCTGTCCCTACAGGCCCTTGTCCAAAGCCCCTCTCCAGATTCTTGTAGGTCCCCTTTAGGTATTGGAAGGCTGCTTTCCTCTCTAGGATTAAGATAACACAAAGGAAACAAAAGAAGAGATAAGCCACTGCTTCAGCAACCTCATTTATCTTGTTCCTTCTGATCTGAGATGCTGCTATACAAAGAGATACTGAGGAGCTTTGTTTCAGTGCCTTGCTGAGGATGCTGGGCGGTTGGGCAATGCTTAGTGCTGCTAGTCCCCAGATGTCCCGATGCTGCAGAGCACAAATGCACCCACAGTAAACAACCATTGACAATGGGGACTCTAAGGAGGAGGAATGGGCTTGTACCAGGGCTAGTAACTGTACCTGAAATAACAAAAGGGCAATTCAGCTCCTTGGGACGGCGTACTGTGGCACAGTGCAAAAGGAATGAATGAGGAAAGATTAGCAAGGCTTGGCTTGTGCAGGCTGGCACATGATAACATTATTGGTTCTGTCATTTGATGCTGGGTGAAGAATGCAGAGAGAAAGTGCTTTTAGTCAGCATATGATATTGGTAAGGTTATTTTCTGGTATTTTCTGCTCCCTTCCCTTTTTCTGTCCCACGAGTCATTCCTCATGTCCTTTTATCTGGTGATATTCCCGGTTATCAGGCAGCGACATGACCGCGGGATTCCTAGCATAGCAGAGCCAGTGCTGACCCAGCGGGGATCAATACACTCAGAAATTCCAGGAGTGGCTTAGCAGCACTCCGGGCAGACTCTGAACACATCAAAACCTGGATGTCTGGCCTGGGGCATCTGTAATGGAAGAAAGGGAACTGTAACATCTGGGGGAAAAGTGGCCTGATGAGGTTTGTACTCTGAGACATTGAATAGCTCTGCTTTAGGAGGGTGAGTCTACATTGGGAAAGCCAGCATTAGGCACCTGGGCTTGAAGAGGTTGATTTGTACTCTCTGTGACATACTCTGTAAAACAGAAATCTTAATGTAAATAGTAGCAGATAAAGGCCCTTTAAAATGGCCCGTTGCCATGAAGAAAAGGAGCTGGGCAAGCAAACAAGCAAACGCAGCTGAGGGAATGAAGGTCCCATAACTCACAGTGCGTTTGTTTACTTACTTTGGCATGGGGCTCAGGTGTGAGTTCATTCTTTGTTTCTCTCTGCAGGCTGGAATTAAGCCTGCCTGCTCCTTGCCATGCAGGTAAAATAACTCGAGTCCTGAAGAATATTCATTAAAGCTGTGCTTTGCCACCTTGTTTTAATGGAAAGACACATGCCTCTTGGAAAAAGGCGTCCAAGGACCAGCTAAAGTTAAATAAATGAAACCTGCAAACTGCTTCATGCAAGCCTCTAACAATGGTTTTCATTTATCCTCCCCACCTCTCCCTGAAATGAGCTGAAGTTTGAATGTTCATGGATTACTCTCCCCAGTTTTGCTTCCTGGCATAGATCTTTGCACATTTTCACCTCTCAGGTGCTGCAAATCCCCGTGGACCCTCCTGACAGCAGTCTCTTTACACACTCTCTTGGTTATATTAGTTCTTTGTATTTTAAACCTTGGGAGTTCTTTTTAATACCTACTTTTTGATCTTAGACCCTTTTACTGAGAGTTTAATGGTAACTTCTCTGGGGACATGGGGAGCTTGGGAGAGGGCAAAGTGTAAGAGCAGTAGTGAGGCTGGCTGAGCAGCTCTATAGCTGCTGGCTATAGAGGGACTGGTTTTGGGGAGGATTGGCCACATCCAGCCTCAGGAACGGAGGCTTATTTTCCAGAACTAACTCCAGCTGTGGGGAAGTTCCTCCTGGAGCTCCAGGTGAGAGGAGGTGTGTTGGCTGTGTAACCCAAATACCTCTTCTTTGGGATGGATGCTCCATCCCTGGTGGTGTTCAAGGCCAAGTTGGATGAGGCGTGCCATGGTTTAGTGTGAGGTGTCCCTGCCCATGGCAGGGGGGCTGGAACTGGATGATCTTAAGGTCCTTTCCAACCCTAACTGTTCTATCATTCTATGGATAAAGCAGAGAAAAGGAGTACTTGGAGGTAGTACCCTGGGTGTGCTGAGCAGCAGTATCTGGTGTGTGGACATGTGGAGTCTGGAGTTCAGGAAGGGAGAGGAAGAACAGGCGGCTGCCCTGTGGACGGTGCATGTATTTGGTTAATGATGGTAATAAAATAGGATTAACTGCTGCTCCTGGATTGATGGCCATGGCAATTGCCAGGCACCCAGCTTCCCTTCTGTGGGTAAACAAAGGTGGTGGCACGTGGAAATGAATTTTTAAAGCTAATTAGCTGGGTGTTAAGTCTCCTCAGACAGTTAACGTTTCCAACCTGGGTCTAATTGCAGCCTCTGTAAATGTGTTTGCCCCATTAATACCTGTCACAATCGATTATGCAATGCCCACTCAGCTGTCTGAATGCTTGTTTCAAACGGAGCTTTATTTACTTATAGCACTATCAGAGGTTAGCAGGAGCTTTTCAAACCTGAGGATGTGTTTTCTGCTCTAATCTGAAGGTAAGAGGTTAAGTGGGAGACTTGAGAGAGATGCTGGTGATGCATTTGTGCTTCTCTGATTTGATGCCACAAAACCTATGGGAGACTTCTAGGGTGAGGGCAAGCCGTGGTTTGGATTACTGGTGTTTGGAGGACCTGGTTCAGGTCTCCCAGATGGGACTGGGAGCAGATCCTGAGTCATGCAGGAGGGTTCAGCTCCTGTTTATATCAGCAACGGGAGAACCATAGCAGCAGGAAAACAAACTCCAGGAGAGAGGGCAGGCAAATGAGGCAGCCCTGGGAAGAGGGAGGGAGCTGAAGCTCCAAAGGGGTGCCAGAGGGGAGACTGAGGAGGTGCAAGGGGGGTGAATGGTCCCTGCCAGCTTGGTAAGGGCAGTATTAATCAGGACAAGTCTTTCTTAGAGCTGACCCAAGCATTTTTGCCATATCTGAAACAGGAACGTTTGCTTTCACTGCTGTTGATTTTTCTCCTTTTCTGGCCGCTGCATCTCTGCTGAAATCTATGTGGCACAGATGGCTCCCAGTAATTTGTGTGTGAGTCCTTTCAGGAATAACATGCTCCTTCGGGACAGCTTTGTTTGGTGTTTTTATTAAAGTGACGCCTGCTTGGTGCATGAGTCAGAGAGAGCCATAAAGAGTGGGGCTGATAGGTGAAAACCCTTCTCTTGATCTCCCCGTGCTGATCTTTAATGCTTATTAAAGCTTACAGCATCACAATAACTAATGAAAGTGGCATTTCTCTGGTCAAATCGAGAGGCCTCTGGCTCCCAGCTCTTCCCAGCTGCTCTGCCGACACGTAAGCAAGCACTTCCATGCAGGGCATATGGGGCGCACCGCAGTCCTGGTGACTGGGTAGAGCAGTTTATTTTGGAAACTGATAATGGCTTTGTTTGTACATTTATTCCCTTTGCTGAGAGAGGCTGCAAACTGTTACCCTGACCTTTTGTGTTACTATGATAAGAAGCTGTTTTGGAGGAAAGTAGGTCTGGTGCTTTGGAGACCCGGGAGCCTTTGGAAGGGCCTTCAGCCCATCTATGCAGAGGGAGGTATGATGCTGTTTGCAGCTGCAGTCCATAGGCTGGGTAATATTTGCTAGGGTAAATATTTAGAGTTGAGGCATAGGAATTTAGGAACAAAAAGAGGTCAATGTATATGCTCATTCAAGGCACTGGATTGCTGATTTTGAGGGTCCAGTTATGGAGGCATCTCCAGCCATGCCAGGACAGCTTCAGGTTGATTTCCAATGGAGCAGAGAGGTGTATGTGGAGGGGAATGCATTCCTCCTCCCATCTTCACTGTGGAACCCTGCAAAGTTGTCCGATGCCAGTAGTAAAGGGGTTTTTGGTTTCTAAAAGGAGAAATAGCAAACCATCCTGACCATGGGGCAGCAGCAGACCTCACAAAGCATTCTTCCATCTTCAGACCATCTCTTAAACAAACAAAAAACAACAGAGTTTAAATGTTAATTTTTATGTAGGAAGCAAACTGTAAATTGTGCTTGTTCTTTATTTTGGCACTAGAGCTGCAAGCAAGGCATGTCATATTGCCTTCATAAATTAGCCCTATACAATTAGCCCTAATTTACTTTCAAGTTCTGATAATGTTGGTTTCCATATGTCTCCAGTTCCTGTTATTAAGAAAGATCTAGCTATATGAATCATAATTGATGGCAGGGAAAACTGCACTATGAAGACATTCTTACTGCAAGCCCTATGTATATTTTCTTGGTTAAATAAGTAGCTTGAAACGGGTCACTCAGAAAAGAAAGAACAGTGCTTGTTGCTTTTGCAGTGTCCTTTTCAGATCCTGTGTATAATAATATATAAATGAGGCATATTTCCCTAGCTGCCATTCGAGAGTGAACAAAGCTTGTTATTAGATGTCTAGCCTGGCTTGTTTGATTTGAACTGCAGTCAGAGGGATGAGTGCATGCTTGACATTTCTTCTGCAGCAAAATGTCTAAAGCAATGCCAGCCCAGGCTCCATTATGGGAAGCTACTAAAATCCATTCAGTATGTTCATGAACAATTCTAACTTTTAATAAAATGACAAAGTACATTACCGCTTTTGGCTGCATATGTGGCCAAAGATTTTTGATATTAGAGAAGAATAACAGGGTAGGTTTTCTGAGATATGGAAAAAATACTAGCAAAATCCATATTTGTTTTATACAGCTCAGCCTTTAATATTGCCCATGCTATGGATTATATGCCCTCAAAAAGAGAGGAATCTTGTGTACAGCTGCTGTGGAAAGCCTTTATTGTGAACGGTGATGGAGAAAAAGTGAAGAGCTTTCTTAATGAGTACATAAGTAATGAGAATAGAAGACAGACGAGGAACAGTGACTTTAACTCAGTTCCTTGAACTCCGCAGGTACTTTAAGTATATCCCTGAGCTGATCCCTGTTGAACAAATAACGTGAGTATATCTTTGAGTTTTATTAGCTTTAATGGGGCTTACACATGTGTTCAATAAAAATGTATAATAAAAGCTCTGCTGAACTGGGGCCCTGGGTTTGCTTTTTAGGTCATGGATAATGGTATTTGTCCAGCTTGTCCTGATAGGTACAGAGAAGAGCTCTCTATGCGTTCAAAGTAGTACTATACGTGCTTAAAAATATTAAAGGGAAAAGACAAAGTGTATTTCTCCCTCTTGGATTCCCTAGAGATGCCTATCTTATTTGGCTGATGGTTTGCCATCCTTGCTGGTGCTTCTCAGTGCATCAACTTGCAGTATGGTGCTGCTTAAAAGACCTCTAACTTGGTTTCTCTTTTAAGCTCTAAGATCTTCACACAAGGATGCTCTATTTCCAGCTCTTGGTCCAAGCTGTGGTAGGAAGTGACATTTCACTGGGGTTGCTGAGAAGCCACCACTGGCTTATGGGGTCTGCCTAAAACCGGAGCAGAATAATGTTGCTTATCCTAGAACTGTAAATGTCCCAGGAAATCAACCAAGGAGACATCTCCCCATAGCTGTAAAAACCAGCAGACCCCAAACCATGGCAGCTATTTCAAGCTTTTTGATGCTACTGCAACTCAGCCAAGAGGGCTTTGAGTGTCACTGTTGAACACAATGAACTTCCCACTAGGGCATCTGCACTGTAGGTATGCTCTTAGTTTCTTCATTCCCCACCCACCCACATGCAGAGGGGAGAAAAGGGGGATAAAAGAGGGAGGAAGCTTCATACACGTTCCAAAGCTCTGCTAGGAGACTAGCAGAACCTAGACTCTGACGAGAGCTTAATACGGCTTTTCAGTTCTGGCTAGGACAGAAGATGCTATGGATCAATACCACAATTAGATATTCACCACTTTAGATATTGCTGTGCAAGCTCCGGGGATTGCTCATGTATCTCTTACTTAATGGGATTATTTATGTATCTTGAGGTACGTACAAACCTTCTTCTGCCACAGCAATTAGTTAACCAGCCAAAAAGCTGATGTAAATGGCAGCCAGCTAAAACCAGAAATCAGTGTGCAGCAGTGGCCTTTACCATGCACCTTTATTGCTGGCTCTGATGGAGCTCTGCCAAGGCTTCCTCCAAGATGTGTTGGACAGGCTGGAGGGATGCTCTACACCAAGTCTCTACAAGCTCACCCAAGAGTGATGTGGCCAAGAGGTATCCTGGCTCTGTCTCTTCCCAGCAGGAGAAGGGAGTGATTTCAGAGCTCCTCCTTTGAGTTCATGCCACACAAACATGGATATTTCTTCTGGTAAACAAAGAATGTATGAAGCTTACTTCACCTTGGTAAATACAGTGTGAGCATAAGTAAGCTTGATGCTCGTGCAGAGTTCATGACTTTGAGAGGCTGGTCTAGCAGCTGGGGAGCTACAGATAACCACAACCTGGTTTTAGAGTGTTGGCCTCTGAAAATAAAGGTAGGATTAACTCCATCAAGGCTGACAGAGCAGCACAACAGTAGAGATGTCGATGACATCAGTGCAGAGAAGATACTGGACCAAAAGCAAAAGGCTGACATACAAGATCCATTTCTAAATGAAGGAAAGGAAATAAATCCCCAAAGTGTTAATGCTGACTGCGCTAGCACATGGACAAGCCTGGGACAGCAGAAACACGTCCTCCCAGCACTCAACTTGGGAGAGTGTCTTGATTAGGATTCTGCCTCTCCACCAAAGGGTCTTTCCTGCTTAGGGGTTTTACTTTCTGGCAGTTGGACCAAATGATTGTTGTAGGCCACTTCCAACTGAAATATTCTGTTTCCTAACCCCTTTTGGTTCTATTTTCTAACACTTCCCTCCTCTGAACTTACGTGAGCCATTTTCACTATGAGGGTGCTGAGGCACTGGCACAGGGTGCCCAGAGAAGCTGTGGCTGCCCCATCCCTGGCAGCGTTCAAGGCCAGGTTGGACACAGGGGCTTGGAGCAAGCTGCTCTAGTGGAAGGGGTCCCTACCTGTGGCAGGGGTTGGAGCTGGATGAGCTTTAAGGTTCTTTCCAACCCAAACCATTCTAGGGTTCTGGCCTGGCTCTATGACACCAATGTGTCAGCAAAAGCACTGGTGTGATGCAGGATATTCCATGTATAGGCAACCTCTTGGTAGAAGGTCTCCCAGGCTGCTGAAGGCTATGTCCCAATATGCCAAACAATAGGGATAATCAATAAATACTCCAGATGACTATAAGTATACTGGTGGCAACATGACGCTGCTGGGTGATGTAATTAAACTGCTGTACTGTCGTATAGGCACAATAACAACAAATCCATACTTTATCCCTAAATTATGGATTGAGTTGGGTAGCTGGGAACATCTATGGAGTGACTTCTGAATCCAAGTCTGGATTGTGAACACAAAATGCAACTGGGTTAGTTTTACTTAAAGAATGAAAACAAGATGTCACAGCTCACTGTAGCTCATGCAGCAAACCAGGGCTCTTAGTCACTGTCGGTTGTTTTTCTGGTGGCTGGCAGCTATCACTTGAATTTTTCTAGCTAACTAGATTGAATCCCAAATGTATGCCCCTAACCCATTCGTTCTGGAGAAGAGACTCAGCTCTTTGTGCATAAAGATGTTTTTTCATCACTGTAAGGTCATCTTTCCTTCAGGTAACCCCCACTTTGGGATGTCCATGATGTCTTTAAACTGTCTCCAAAGCCTTTACATAAAGGCTCACAGATAGTACTTGCTAGTAGTAGTTTTCTTTAAGACTGTGTAGCCGATGTTTTACTATTTATTGGTTTGATGTCTGGGGGCAGCTTTGCTATTTTTTTTCCTGAAGATGACTGTAGTGATAGGACAAGGGGGAACGGGTTCAAACTTAAACAGGGGAAGTTTAGATTGGATATAAGGAGGAAATTCTTCCCTGTTAGGGTGGTGAGGCACTGGAATGAGTTGTACAGGGAGGTTGTGAATGCTCCATCCCTGGCAGTGTTCAAGGCCAGGTTGGACAAGGCCATGGGTGATATGGTTTAGAGTGAGGTGTCTCTGCCCATGGCAGCGGGATTGGAACTGGATGATCTTAAGGTCCTTTCCAACCCTAACTATTCTGTGATGATTCTATGTTTAATGGTCCCACCTCCAAGTGTTTCTCAGCACTGTTGCATTTCTGAAGTACATTGCAAACTTCCTAATAATTTGATTAATAGTAAAATGGTTTGATGCTTTTAGCCTCTGTGTAAGAGCAGGGAGCTGCTGCCCTGGCATTTCTATTGTCAGCTGTTAGTCTGTGTTCACCACTCCTGGAGCACAATGAAGTTTTGCATAAGGCTTCTGTTTTTCTGAAGATCAACTAATACAATCTGCATGTGTTTCCATTCGGTTTGTGTCCTGGTTTTCTTGGGGGTTTTGTGTGTTTGGGGGAGTATTTTGATGCATTTTGATTAAAATAACCTGAACAAGGAAGTGTTTGACAAACTGACCCTTGTGCCATCACTGCTTCCTCTTAGGAAGTGTTCAGTAGTGGTCCGATAGTGTTAAAGATGGAGACGGAGGAAGACAATATGGCTCCAATGAAAACTAATTGGAAAAACTCCCACAAACTTCAGCAGAATCAGGATTTAATCCCTGCTATTTTACAGTGAAGCAAAACTACATGGGAAAGAAGCCTTAAAAAAAAAAAATCATTAGTGAACAGTTGAGATTTTGCATGTTGAATGTATTTAATTAGAAGGATTTTTCCAGTATCTCTAGAGAATTTAGGGACATTCAGTGGGACCTTCTCTTCTGTTTGGAAAATACTTTGCCCATTGTGGGCACTAGGAGAGGAAAAAATTGAAATAAGCTGTCTCCAATTGCAGTTGGAAATGTAATACAATGGGAGAGGGCTGAGACCCACAGGGAAGCCAGTGGCAGCACTCCCATTGACCTTAATGGGAGCTGGACCACATCCCACATGGCCTCAGAGACATTTGTGGGAAAAAAAAAGTCTACTGTAAAACTGAAAGATGAGAATGAAGAAACACATGAATTTCAAAACTCTCTGGCTCGAAGAGGGTCAGCGCCAGAACCCAGTGAAGCAAACACGGAGGCAGTGGTCAGGCTGACTTGGTTGCGTCTCTCTTTGTTCTGTGGAAGATCTTGTCTGTCTCTTACCTACTACTCTTAGGATATACCTGTTCATGATGCAGATAGTGTATGCTGGCAACGCTTCTCCTTTGTGTAACTGGATTCTATCCAAAACCATGGGAAACACTTGTGTATCGGAAGGCTTCTGACCTCCACTCTCTGGCAGTTCCCCACCTATTGATCCTCAGCGGTGTCTCCAACGGGATCAACCCATGGTGACGTAAGAGCTGTGGGAAAGAGCTGGGTCGCCTTGCAGCCTGGGAAAGGCTGGCAAAAAGGGGTCTTAGAGAGATGAGGTCTCTGTTACTGCAAGGTGAGGTAGACAATGGTGGTATACAAACAGTGCCATCTCACTGGCAGGAAAATGAGGATGAATTTTCATTAGAGGTAAAATATTTTCTGGGTTTGAAATGCAGCTGAGGAAAAGCATAATAGAGAAAAGGCATAGAATCATAGAATAGTTAGGGTTGGAAAGGACCTTAAGATCATCCGGTTCCAACCGTGTAGAGGAAAAGGAACACCTGAAGAACTGCAAAAAGGTGAAAATGTCTTTTACACCCACAGTTCAGGACAGCAAAGCCTTCAAGCTGCTATTGCCTGCTTGCTATTTTGTGAGATGATGGGAGAAGATCTCTGTTGTGGCTCAGCTCCCAGTGATGAGGTGTCTGATGCACAAGTGTGGGCAATGGAGAGCTAAAGACAGTATGAACATAGACTCTTATCTTGGGTACCAGAATGAGCTTTGCTCCATGTCTCTCCAAGGGCATCAGTTCTCCAAACTACATGAAAAAGTTTCCAGAGCTTTCAACAAAGCAGAGCTCGTTCACACCAACTGTGGAGGAGATCAGGAGAGTCCTCACCCCCAAACTGCACTCAGGCAAAGACCCATTAAGGCACAGCAACACACAGAAAGAACCCAGCTCCCAAGAAAAGGGTTGCTTGCGCTTCCAGAAGAACTCGCTAGAAGCCACAACGCATCTTGGAAGGAACGGGGATCGTGTTTCAGCCTTGGATTTCAGGCACACGTTGTGACAGCCCGCGGCAGACATGCCAGAACTTCATTCCGTAAATCACATTTCTTGCAAAGGAGGCCTCTGTGCTCAGTAGTAGTAGCATTTGTTTCTTCTTTTTCTTGGCTGCTTTGCTTGGAAGTGGTGTAAAGACTTAACCCTGGTGAGAAGGACCTGCGGAGAAATAATGGAGTATGTGAGAGCTCCGGCTTTTGCCTTGTTAAATGAAGCTCAGTCTATATAAACACCCTTGAAAAAACCCTCTGGTAATGCTGCAAACACAGGATTCAGCAGCGGGCTGTTTTCATTTAGCTTTTTGGCAGCATTTTTAACAAGAATATGCTTTTTTGCGACTTTCAAACCAGACACATCATCTTGGATGAGCTATAATGGTAATAAAAGCATTGCAAATATCTCTATTTCTAACCCAGGTTTTGCTGGAAACATCTTACTACTTAGAGGAGAAATAGAGCCTTAGTGTACTGAGTGTAACAACTCACTTAGAAGTGAGCGTGTAGTAAAGCATATTCCTGTCTTTACTCGCACTCCACCTTTACTCTTAGTGTTGCTCCTTTGGTTTGCTCACACCATCTTGTTATGGGTGGTTTTCCTTTCATCTCGCCACAGCGCAGAAACTTCAGAAGCTAGCGATCTGATGTACCTTGCCTTTTCCCTCTGAAGTATGTGTTTGGTGTAATGATGTTTCATATACACCAGGGCTAGCATCTCTGCAATGAATTGTTTGTAGGACAAAGTCTGCTCAGTTGGCTTCTGAGTTTGAGGAAGATCTTTGCTCTCAGGCAAGAAGATGCTCCAGTCTGGAGCAAGGTCTGCTTTAAATGCTTCTGAATGAATATTTTGCATAAAGATGTATAAATGGGACTATGATGTCCATCATAACTATAGTGGTGACCCTAAAGAAAAGAATGTAGAATATGTCAGTGGAGATGGTCATCATACAAAGGTTTTAATTAGCTAAACACCCACTGATTTGTGGAAGAGAGGCAAGCAGCTGCAATTCAAGGTGTCTGCCTTTACCAGAGATAACCCTGTCACCAGCTCTCACAGGCAACCATTCTCTGTGTATCTAGCTGCAGCCTGAGGTTAGGGAGGAATTCTCCTTCACTACCACCTATAAAGATATTTCAGAGTCTTTGTCAATAGCTAGGAACTTCCTAACTTCCAGCTAACTTCTACGTTGTCTTGTCATTGCTAAGCTTGGCATAAGTTGCCATTGTTTATCTTGAGCAGCAGAACTCTTACCCACTGCTACAATGAATTCAGCCTGCTTTTTTATTCTGGTCTGTTCTCCCAAAATGGCCATGCCCTTCTTCATCCGTTTAAACAGTCCTTTCCAATCTTATGCTATCAGCAAAATTTATCAACACGCTTTTATTTCCCATGCCAGGAATATTAATGAAAATATATAATATATTCAGCCCCATGACCAAGATTCTGGGAGCTCTCCACTTTCAGTCCCCCTTGCAGCCTCACTAAGAATTTCCCTCTGCCTCTCTTTTGGAAGCCCCCCAAAACCTGGGATGAGGCTGCTGGCTGCTCACCACGCCATCCCTGGTGCCTTGTGCCCTCATAGCCTGCTGGTTACCGAGCATCCTGCTGAAAGGTAGTAACAGTGGGTCACCAGGCTTGAAAGAGTCAAGGGTTTGATTTTTGCTTCAAGTATTTTGCTATAGAAAATATAATAAGAATGTAAAGAATCCCTAAAAAAGTCATATTGTCCATATTGAGTACTCTTTTAGTATAGAAATGAGAACTATACCCAACTGTTGACTTCAGAGGCTATGCCTAAAAAATCCTGAAGGCAGCCTGGAAACAAGTGAAGGTAGGAGTGAATGGTGAGATGACTTAGGTAAGCTAAGCTCTGCGTTTCCCAGTCTCCTGAGGGGGCTAAAATATCCTGTAAGCCTCTTCAACCCTTTGACACACAAGAAACAGGCTCATTCATAGGCCAAGAAGTACATCTTTTAACATAAAGATGACCAGAGAATGCAGAACGCTTGAAGATGGAGCTGTCTCAGAGTCAAAAAACACATCTTAATAATGAAGATTTCAGTGTGAAAATAAATTGCCTTTTGCACAGAATTGTTGGTTTCTTAAGAATCGTAGGTAACTGGATGCTTATCACCAACAGCCCTCCAGGACCTTGTTGGTTTGATTAAAACACAGGCTTGAAGGTATAGATACGGTAGGTAACATGAAGATATAGATATGGTAGGTCATCACCATACCAGTATAGCTTTTTTCCTTTGAAAACGTGGTACCTGCACAGAGGAACTTCCCCTGCTTCGGAGCAGAGCTTCCCTCTGAGGATGCCAATTGCACCATCGTGCTCTTCATGGATGTGAATTCCTCTGCAGCAGTTGTAAATGCAACCACTGTTGACCATAGCAGAAATCAGCACCTCCAAGCTTATTGCATGTTGCCATGCACAAAACCAGAGACCCTGCCATGCTCCTGTCCTCCTTCACCAGGTGAACAGCTGTCAAACATCAATGAATCACAGCAGCTGCAGGATATTTGAGCTTCACAACCTGAAGGAGAAGTGAGAGTGTGGTACTATTATTGTGCTGGTCATCATGTTACCTGTTTCAGTGTGCCATAAGGCATGCAGTGAGTTAACTTCATGCTGTGCTATTGCTTGGAGTTACAAGTAAGCCTCTTTGCATGAACACTGCCCACGCAGCAGGGAGAACTGTCAAGCTCCAACATGCCAGAGACACTAAGACACACCTATTGGAAGGGCGCTTTGCCTCCCCCTTCGCCTTTCCTTGCTTTAGCCCTCTAAAGTCGAATGGAAAATAACAGGTACTGCATTGTTTAACTTCAGATTTGCTGTGCCAAACATGATAAACATCCCCTGCACTGTGAAGTGTAGGCAGCCACAGAAACAACTTACACAACATTTTCCTGCTCTTTTGTGATGGGATGGATATGGCCTTTTGCACTTGGGGCTTGTGGCGACAACAGGAGCCGCAGCCTTGTGTGTGCTGTGTGAATATTGCAGTTTAATGATGCCTGATGTGGTATTGTCTATTGTAACATGGGAGATAGGTTAGGAGGCCTCTCAGAGAGATGCCCATGCCCTTCTGCATGAGCTGTGATGATCTGAACACATCACCAGGAGCCAGGAACTGCTGAGTCACAACTTCACCCCAAGAGGAGTTGCTGGAGCTGTTGGCATTGCTGTGTGTCTGCTTCCATAACCCATTTGTTGCCAATCACCTCTCTTCTAACCTGTTGGAGTATTTAACTGAAAAATTAATCTTCTTACAGTGGTGCTATAGGTCTGTGAGCACAGGCTTTGCAGAGGGACGTGGGCAGCATCATGGTGCATGAGGATAACTTCTAAGAATAAGGATTGTACGAGGAGCACTCGTTGCTGGGAACAAGCCCTCAGGGCTGCATCTGGCCCTGGGATGGTGCCATGGCTGGAGTGTGGGAATCAGAGGGAGATGGAGGAGCAGGTCTGACGTCTGCCCCCAAAGGCTCTTTCCTGCCTGAAGCCACCAGCAGACCTGGGATGTGCTGTCCCTCTTGTTGGTCATAGACCACTGTGGGTGCATGGTAGAAACATGCTCCCACCGTGCTGATCATGCTTTATTTTCTTTCAGATGTTAAAATCATCTACACAAAAGGTTGGATAACCAACCTTAATTTAGGCTACTCAGGAAATTCCTCTGTTGTAAATTTACACTGAGTTTACCAGCTATTCCATGCAAACTCTCCCTGGCAGTATGCACATCACCCCCTGCTTCTCTGTGTGGACAAACCACCACTGCAAGGGTACTGGTGTGGGGAAAGGGCTCTTTAATGAAGCAAAGTTATAATGAGGTTCTGCGGCTGAAAGCTGAAGCTGAAGAATTCAGACCAGTAATAAGGTGTGCATTCTTGGCCACTGGAGAATTTAATATCTACAACAATTTGCCTAGGGACATGATGAATTCTCTCTTTGAAAACTTAAATTAAGATGGGGTTGGTTTTTTTTTTTTCCCTAAACCATCTGGTTCAACCAGAAGTTATGGTCTTGATGCTGGAGGTACTGAGAGCAAGTCTATGACCCAGGCAATGTAAGAGTTCAGACCAGACCCTGCAAGTCTCCACTTGGGTGGAATAAAGTGTTTTGAATGGTGTATTAAAGCATTGCTTACCCTCCTGTTTTCAATCTTAACCTGCCCTGCATAAAGAAATGGGGGAAAAAATGGCAACAAATGACATTTCCTGAATATTCTTCTGTGATGTAGTTTTACCTTTATATCTATTCCTCCAATGACATGAAATGTGCTTGGCCTAAAACGAATCAGAACAGCTTTGTAGGGCTTCCTGATCTCTTTTCTTGTCCTGGGGAATGGGTCACTGCCTGCCTGCCTGCTACAATACCAGCACTAAGGGATAATTCACCAGGAAATACCCCAGGCCAAGTAATGAACTGCACAGTACAGCAGCCCTCTTTCTACTCATTTTCCTGCAAAAACAATCCCTGTGCTTAGATATTTAAGGAATGCAAAATAAAGTGGTGGTAGTGACTTTGAGCTATTAAGTATATTTTTCTACTCTTCCCCTTAGTATAATGCTGCATAGAGGGGAGTCTTACAAAAGCCCCTGTATTTGGCAGGGCACAGACCTCCCTGGCTGGAGCAGAACCGCTCCTTCTCCTACCGCTCCCTTGTAGAGGAGCTGTAGCTGCAGCGCAGTGACATCCAAACCACTGCTACCTGCCCCGATGGCCCCTGAATCCACAATCCCCTGCAAATGAGCTGGGACGAGTACGGGCATGGAAAATGTTTGCTACACCACTGGAAACACCTCAGCTGGCAGGGACTAACAGGGCTGTTACCACAGCTGTGCTGAGTTGTTAGTAGCAGGTTTTTGGTGAGAAGGAAGAAAAAGGCAAGTGAAAAGAGGAACTTTGATATAGTCCCATAGAATCAACCTCTGCAACCCAAGAGTACCCTACATACCCTTCCAGCACAGTATAGATCTACTAAATTAGTATGGTAATGATGATCTAGGTTAACCCTTGTACTTATTTTGGCAGTTTTATACAAGAACCCTGAAGAAAAAGGGACAGAAATGTGTATGTTTAAGGTCTACTAATTCTTCTCTGATGCTCACGATAATGGTAAATGAGTGTCTACAAGGAGTGCCAAACTTAATTGTGTTGTGTGTCTTCTCATACTACTCTGGAATTAGTAGGCAAGCAAGAAAGTGCTTTTTGGGGAGATCAATGCAGACATTCCAGCATTTCCCATGATTTTTACATGTAAATATATTCAGTCAGCTGGTTTGATGAACCCTCACAGTGTCCCTGCACCTACATCAGTCAGGCTCCCTCTCCTGTGGTTTAGGAAGGCATTCTAATAAATGTTGCTAGTTATTCTAACTTGTTGTTTTACTGTGAGCAGAGCAGGGATAGAAGAGAACTGATTTACCAATTTGCTTCATGTGAAGCTCTTGCAGAAAGCAGGTACTGCCCAAGGGATCAAACACTGGAAAATGATTCTTTGATTTGTCATTATGCTAAAGCATCCTTTTGCTAAATCCATCCTTTTGCCAATGATAAGTTATTTATTGTGTATAATGCAGCTTCACAAATTTGTATTATTTCTTTGTAGCTTCTTGCCCAGTATCTATTGAAACTAACAGAGTAAAATCATGTTTTCGTTGCGATAATGGCAAATGCTGGGGGGAAAGACTAGATTTACTGACAAGAATTTTCATTTTTGAAGGAAAAAGAACACTTTAGGGGAAAACTGCATAGATTTATCTGCCTGTGTTTACTGAAAATAGACAGAAAGGTTTTCCCTTACAGAAGTTCCCTTTACTGGCAATGATGCACAGACCTGAGCTCTACTGGGCTGTGAGCTGGGACAGTTCTTACGTTCTTCTGCCTTCATGGCTTTCAGCAGCAGAGATGTGCAGGGTGGCATTTTAAGGTTGTAGCTTGCCATGGTACCATATACTGCGTTGGGAAGAATACTCTGGACAGGCAAGGCATTGAGATTTACACAAGGAATTTCAAAGCATGCAGTTGAGAACTACATGTAGGTAATTTTTGTTGGGCAGATGTTTCTTTATTGGTCTGAGATACACACTGCATTTTAAAATGCTTTGTGCTGTTTGTCCAGTACAGTATTTAACAGAACAGTTAATCTTTGGTGTCCTGGCCTTGACTCTGGCTCTGCTCCTCAGGCTTGTACTTACTCCAGAGCAAATGTTTCTGCTGACAAATTTGCAGTGATTTTTCATATTGTTCGTGTGGTCTGGCGCATTTCTACAAGGAAAACAAATATTGATATCAAAAGGGGGGTATTCATCTAAGGAGAAACTGAAAACCGGTGTTGGCTATTTGGGTGTACCTTCCATCGGAAGAAGAAGCTCATTCTTATGTTTAAAATGAAAGGTTTTATTGACTCCAAGAGGAAAGGAGAAACACCTTTTCAACAAGTGAGCAGACCATAAGCTCCTGAAGATATGTGATAGTCTGTATATTTATACTCCTTCGTAGAGCAGAGCTGGAACCAAGCAATGAATAAAGACCAACTTCCAGTAGGTGAGGCACATGTGCAATGGTCAGAAATGCTCGTCATGGACAAATTAGAGGGTATTGCCAATTAGAAATTAACCAAAAGTGTTATTAGCATACAATTATTTATTCCTTCTGCTGCTCTTCTGATGAAAGAATTTCCTATTTCAGGTTTTAATCCAGCAGTTAGGAAAATATCCATGTTTTAACTAGTGCTGACATGTAGAGGATGACAATCAACCGGGGCATCAGGTGTCACCCTTTTTTTGGTGTGGGAATATCGCATATTACCTATCCATGCATTGGTGTTAAATGTGGTTGCCTATCCATGCACTGTTAACACTATTACAGAATCACAGAATCGTAGATGTGATATATAGATCATTATAGATCATAGACCATTAAATGTGATATTGTAAGAGTACAGGGAGAAAAAGCCTTGAGGTTCTTTTGAGCAAATAGGGTCCACTTCCATAACCCATGATTGGTAGAAGCAGGCACATCTAAGTGTGTATGACCGTGTCTCACCCTAGCACGGTGATACTCTGAATGGAAAACTGATCCCGGGGAGATTAGCTGCATGAAAGCAGTACCCAGCCCTCACACATAAATAATTTCCACTGCTTATCTGCAAAGCCCTGCTGTGGTGTGGGAGAACCGAAGTCAAATATTACACTTTAAAGGACAATTACGTGTCCTTCGCTTCCTCAAGCCTCTCGAAAGCCAAATAGCGCTATCTAATCTAAACCACCCCGGCTCTTCTCCATCCCCTCAGACACATGCTGTGCATTACATTTCTGCAGAAATTCATTGCAGTCTGGTTCAGCAATGCCTTTGAAGTCCTTGGGAGTTTATCTGTACTCCAGCAAGCCAGGGTGTGCTCCCGGCCGGCTTGCAGGCGACCATAAAGCACAGATTTATCCCAGAGGCCACAGGTGCCTCTCGGGGGGTTTGGGTTTTTTCTTCCTGCATATCAAGAAATCTCCAGAATTCACCCCAGAATTGTCCCTTGGCCTGAGGTGCTGCTGAGTGGGAGTGGGAATGTAGTATGGGATACAATACAGTGGGCATGGTCCAGGAGAGTTCAAAACAAAGCAAGCTCCAAGAAACCATTGAAAAACATCATAGCTGCCTTTTGGTACAATGGAACCAGTAGGAACAAAGAGGGGCTGGGAGGAGGCACCCATCTGGCTCCCCACGAACCTCCATTAAATACCAGTGTTTCAGAGCACTGTAGCCCACCAGCATCAACCTTTTCCTCCCCAACTCCATGTCCACTCTACAGACCCTGCTCTCCCTACCCTCAGGGTCCTACATCCACCCCCATTCTCACCCCTTTCCTGGTACCCATAATTGCCTTCCCTAAAAAAAAAAAGCTGGAAAATGGTTTTACTGCCACAGGACAAAAGGGGAAAAAAACAGAGTCTGACATTAATCCTGAGATGAAAATGGCTGAGCAAGTATTTATGTTGATTTAAGGCTGCTCTTGCTACATTCTTGAAACTGCTGAGGTTATCTGGTAATCCATCTGAATTGCAGCTTGCGGCATTTAGAGCTAATTTTCAATTGTGCTGCATTTAACTGTTCTTTACCTGCTCGTAGTACATGTGGAAAACTGTACATTGGGTTTTGGAGCCCCTAACCTGGGGCTGTGTCTGCATCAGAAAATGGAGAAGAGAAATCTGGGGGGCTTTTGACTGTTCAAGGCTGCTTTTCCAGTGCTGGGTTTTGGCTGGAGGAGGGATGCAGTTGAGCAGCGCTGTCTGTTTATTTTCTGACTGTTTTGAGTGAACGCACGTCTCCATAGATGTTTAGAGAGCAGCAGCACTGGAGAGGAGGTTTATTTATTCACAAGATATGTATCATGCAAACAGCTGTGAACTGCTTCTCCTCACAGCTCTGTTGGTGCGGTTGGACTCCCACCCCAGCAGACCACCCGAGGGAGCAGAGGTCTGCATCGCCTGGGGGCTGCTGCTGCTTCTACAGCACGGATCATACTGCTGGGCTTAGCAGCTCCTGGGGCTGGAGCTCTGTGCAGCAGGGTGGAAAGTGGGTGAAAAACTGGATATGACCTGGCAGTGTGTGCTGGCAGCCCAGAAAGCCAACCATATCCTGGGCTGCATCAAAAGGAGCGTGACCAGCAGGTCAAAGGAGGTGATCCTGCCCCTCTACTCTGCTCTCGTGAGACCTCACTTGGAGTATTGTGTGCAGTTCTGGTGTCCTCAACATAAAAAGGACATGGAACTGTTGGAACAAGTCCAGAGACCACGAGAATGATCAGGGGCTGGAGCACCTCCCATATGGAGATAGGCTGAGAAAGTTGGGGCTGTTCAGCCTAGAGAAGAGAAGGCTGCGTGAAGACCTCATAGCAGCCTTCCAGTATCTGAAGGGGGCCTATAGGGATGCTGGGGATGGACTCTTCATTAGGGCCTGTAGTGATAGGACATGGGGTGATGGGTTAAAACTTAAACAGGGGAAGTTTAGATTGGATATGAGGAAGAAGTTCTTTACTGTGAGGGTGGTGAGGCACTGGAATGGGTTGCCCAGGGAAGTTGTGAATGCTCCATCCCTTGCAGTGTTCAAGCCCAGGTTGGGGTAATGGTTTTAAACTAAAAGAGGGTAGATTCAGACTAGGTATAAGGATTTAATATTTTATGATGAGGGTGGTGAAACACTGGAAGAAGTTTGCCAGAGAGGTGGGAGATGCCCCATCCCTGGAAATGTTTGAGGTCAGGTTGGACTGGGCTTGGAGCAACCTGATCTAGCTGAAGATATCCCTGCCCATGGCAAAGGGTTTGGACTAGATGACCTTTAAAGGTCTCTTCCAACCCAAACCATGGTCCCATGGATTTTGAAAGACTTTTTTTCCTCTGGTGAAATTAATTTCCTTCTCCCATCATTCTGTCTGTTACGAGAAGAGCTCCAAAGGGGTGACAAATCTGTCAGATTTTTGGATGCAAGGCATTAGCAGGAATTTTCTCCTGGGCCCTTTTGGTGATCTCAGCATCCAAGAAAAAGAAGCCTCAGTATTAAACCCTGGATATGACATATCCAAGGAGCAGACACATTTTCCTGGAGGACAAAGCAAGTGGATATCTCTAACCAGACGGAGTCACAGCATGATTTTCCTGCGTGATCTATTACAAATAACTTCCTGAGGAAGGTGGGGGTTAGCCCCATTTTTCACATCCCTTTGGAAAATGCTCCCGGTCTGCTCCTTACCCCCAAACCAGCAGAAACCTAGAGATCAGAGGCAGGCCAGGGTATGTACATAGAAACCTTGTATTTTCACATCATGTCTTGGCTTCATCACAGTTTTAGTGGGGCTTTAGCTCCATAGGAGTCCCTGACACCCCTCCCTCGGCTTCTTTTCCCTTCCTCTCCCCATCCCAGGGAGCCCACTGACCCACTGCAATCACTTGTGGTTGCTGCTGCCTGTTTGTTTGTGGAGGCAGGGTTTAGCAGTGTGTTACTTCCTATCTGTAAATGGTATTTTTCCCACTGAGCACGATTGCAAATGCAGCTCCTTCGCTTTCAGCCCCATTTTTCACCTCTCGCTTTCCCTCCCACTCCCTCTTGGATGCACATTGGAGATCACAGTAGTTTCTGTTTAAAATGCTTCTGTGTTCTCCAGCATTTAATGGGGAGCCTGTTGCTACACGCTGAGCAGGGTGGGACTGACGAGTCCTTTATTCCTTTTTCCCCTCAGAAAGTAGGTTGCTGAATGTAAGGCTTCAGGGAATAAAATTTACGGGAGCAAAATTGCTGGCTATGTTTTACATGCAGAGCTACCTCGCTGCCCAACACAGTGTTCTACCCATTGCATGCCATGGAAAGCTCCTATTAGGCTAACTGTCACTGGAGGTTCAATGTTCCTCCATTTCCTGACTCCTCACTACGTTTTTCTTGTTTCTGTGGTGAAAATGAAACTTCTTGCTTTCAGAGTCATTGCTGAATTGCCCTTATTTGCATGTAATGAGGCTGAATATGCCAGCAGAAATCAGAGACCCCTTTGAAAAGCTTTTTCAGGGAGATCTATCATCTGTCCCTGATCTTCATGACTGCTCTTTTCAAAGGATATGCAGGGTTTTGGGACACATCCAGCCTGGGAGCTGAGAGGAGATGGCTTGTAAGAGGCCATTTCTTTTGAGTCCCAAATGGGGGATGTTTATGGGACAGGGTCCTGTGCATCCCAAGCTGGAAGCCAGGACTGCCTGTCTGTGCCTAGAGTGAGGAGCACTGTGTGGGACAGGGGGGTACTCCACACAGAGTTTCCTCACAGGAAGCATCGTAGGGGGTTTGCTGGGATGTTTTGGGTTTTCTTTCTTGCCTGGGTTTATGCTCTTAGGACCTGATCATCCCAAAGAGCCGAGGGCTGGGGCTGGGAAGTACTGCTTGTGCACAGCCAGATGGAAGGCAGCACCAAGCAAGGTCCCTGAGCACTCGGTGCTCACTCAACACTTCACAGCAGAGGGGAAAGAGCACGTTGCAATGTGGGATAAGCAGCATGCTGGCTCCACCGGCATCTGGTCAAAGTGATGCTGGTTGGGATGTGTGATCTGGGACCCAGCCATCACCTTCCCATGGCAGGGCTCGACCCAAAGCACCATGTGGCTTTCCCAGTCTCCAAGCTTCTGTGCAGCTTGCTCTCAGGCTTTGCACTGACTACTGTATTGTACTGAAGGAACAACAGCACTAAGGCTTTATAAACCTTGCTTATAACATTCCTCTTGCCCCGAGCGCTCATGGTACCTGATTACCAAACGCAAGGTGGTCAGATAACCGAGTCCTGTTGGCTCTTCAGGGCTCTCCTCAGCAAATTAAAGGAGCACTATCTCCAGCTAACATTAACAAGCAAAAGCCTTTCTGCAGATCCACACAGACCTGCTGTATTCCTCCCACTAGAGGACGGTAGCTGGTGTGCGCACACATCAGTAGCCATTTACAACAGAAGCAAGAATAAAACGGCCCTACCCTTCCTGTAGAAACATGTTCCTTTCTAGTGGTTTTCACATAATGAATCCCAGTGAATATTTAACTAAGTCTCCCCTGTAATCAAGTTTCTGGCCTCCTTACTTGTATCCACAATGTAAAACATTTCCTGATCCATTGCATGCAGCAGCCCTGGGAGTCTCCAGCGATATCTGTTTCTCTGCTCAGTTGACATCAGATGATTGTTACTGGGTTTTTCTCATCCAGCAATCGCTGATACGACCTTTTCTGTCCTTTAAGAGTTGGGAAGGCTCTTTAGCACCTCAACTTGGCCATCTAAATCAAGCGCCAGACCTCTTTGAGCTTTAAAATATCGCTGTATAGTCATACATATATGAATATTCATTGATATGCATATGAATATTCAGTAATGCAAGTCTAGATTTCATGCAAAGTGAGCTCCCCTGTAACCCTCCCTTTAAAACACAAAGGAGTGAAAGAGAAAAGTGTGTTTCTGGGTCTGTGTGAGCAGGGAAAGAGGATGGTTTGGGTTTGCATGGCGACTTGAGAAACCTTGCTATGGAAAAACCTCCTACTTTTGTTCAAGGAACTCCATATTCCTTAAACAAGCAAATCCCTATTTGTGTTTGGGCTTTACCTGCTTGACCATTCTGTTCTCATCCCATTTTGTCTGGACTGCAGCTTGTGAACGTGGTCACAGAGTTAGCAAGCAAGGGCTGTTAAACCTTGATGCATCTCTGTTTATGTGGAGGCTTTCTTGGGCAGGTCACTGGCTTCTCTCCAAGGCAATCCAGTTTCTCAAGTAGAATTGTGGGTACCTTGATCACCTGGCAAAGTGGAGCAGGAGGTCATCTTACAGTGGGGACTGATAAAAGCCATGGCGTTCACTGAGGGAGATGGGAAACACAGAGGAAGAAGCAAATTCCTGTGAAAACTACGGTAGGAGATAGATAGAGAAGTGGAATTATGTGCAAGGGATGGGGAGAGAAGGAAGAATATGAACTGCTTGTGGAATGCTGACTTAAAGATGGTTTGGGGGATGAGAAGAATGAGGCAGGGAAATAGTTATAGGCACTTAGTGCTTTATTACCCGGGGTTGTGGAAATTAAAACATCCAAAAAAGACTTTTATTTCATGTTTCTGAGCTCCTAGAGGGTGACTGTGCCCGTTTGTGTCCGCAGCTGGGCCTTGGAAAGGGTGGAAACACAGAGCTTGGCACTGCAGTGAAGGATGTGGGAAGCAGAAGGGGTCTGCTGGGATTCAGTGGCATGGGATGGCCCAATCAGAGGACCCTGCCCTGGACGAACAGATTGCTTACACTGTGCATCCCTGCCATGTAGTTTTCCGCCCTTTCCAAGGTTTAAGCTTCAACATGAACCCTGTTGTGAGGCCAACTTCACACCTTCTGCTCTGAGGTTGTGCCTGAAAGTAAGAGCTGAACCCTGCGGTGTCACCAGAGAAGAATCTGATCTCACGTAACGTTGCAGGGGAAGCTGCTGCAACCACCAGTTGGTCTAGTTAGACAACAGGGCTTCAGTAAAACAAACCAGTGGGTATTGATCAACTGGAAGCAGGAATGAGAAGCGCGCAGGCCAACAAGCAAAATACATCCAAGTTCTGTAACAGAAAGACAAATTGTCTTTGCAGCCTTTGTCTTCCCAGTTTTATAAGTCTGGCTCTGTCTTGCCATGCCCTGCTCAGCGCTGAAAAGGGGTTTATTCACATGGTTTCTCTGAGGCCTGCTTTAAGGGAGAGCACTGTTAAAACATCTCCAATGGATGCTGCTTTCCACTCCTTTAGAGCAGACACTATCCCCCAGGAGCCAGAGGTGCTCTACCAGGGCAGCGTGTGACAGATTCTTCATGAGAGAATACATAATAAATGGAGGATTTTCTTTTATTTTGATTATTTAGTATTCAATATTTGCATTATGGAAGTGCCTGGAGGTTCCAGCTGAGATCAGTGTCCTATTGTTCTAAGCTGTGCATAAAAACACGGTCAGAGATGAGGAGCTTACCATCTAAATAGATGAACTGGATAAAGGGTGGGAGACAGGAAGCATCTATTATTCTCATTTCATAGCTGGAGAGCTTGGACACAGACAAATTAAGTGCCTTTCCCAGGACTGTGTAGGAAAGCTGATGTAGAAGGGCAGAAAGCGTCAGATGTCCAGTATCCCAGTGTAATACCCTGCTCATAACACACCACATTTCCTGTTTAAATACATCTTGTAACAGCGTGATAACAGCAAAAGATGGGGGTTTTTAGTGTTTTCCTTAAGACACACAAAACAAGAGGAGTACCAGAAAGGTTACATGGCTACAAGGCATAGCAATCCGGAGGGACTCTTGATACTCAAATGCCATTACAAGACACTGACACAACAGGACTGAAAATCATTTTTTTTAGCAAGTGCTTGGCCTTACAGCACAAAGCAGTGTCTCTTAGAAGTTTCTGCTGTGCATTATGCAGAGGGAGATCAAAAATTGATAGATAAAGGCAATTGATTTGCCACTTTCTGTAGCTTAACCAGAATGAGGTTTTTATTGATAAATCCTCAGTAAAATCACCCCTTTGCATACCAGGAACTTCAGACCCCCTCTCCCATGTGTATTTTGCTGCAAAAGTACTTGGTAGCCTATCTGCTTTGTACTTTTATGGATAATTATTGGATCTCCTGGCATTAAAATAAAGAAATTCTTATCTCAGTTTTCAGTTCAGCAGCATCTTGAAGTAATCCATGGTGAGGACTAGTGATGGAAGCCTCTCAGTAGAGGTTCTTCTGTTAGAAATGGATCATGTTTATAAGAACACAAAGTGGCTTTCCCCTAAAACACTGACAAACCTATAGGGCAACTTTGCCTGTCTTGGAGAAGAGAAAGATTTCAGAAGTGGGTTCCTATGATCTGCTTCTTTGGCACCCTAAAATCAAGTTCAAAGCTCTCAGGAAAGGCAGCCATAAATACTTTGGAAACCAGGTAAATATTTTAGCTGCCAGAGTTTGGGTTTAGGCACTTTAGAAGAACTTAAAAGGAAAAATCCATCTTGGACAAGTATTTAATTGCATCCATCATGGTCAAGCAAAAATTTTGGGGCAGGACAAGGGATAACAGGGAAAAAATGTTGCTTCCCAGCATCTTCTGTGGAGAAGCTGAATCCTCAGTGGGGTGTGTGACTGAATTGGGATCTAGGAGGTTTCTTTCCATAGATGTCTGAACTTGAATGTGTGGGTTTTCTTTATCTTTATTTAATATTCTGTAATATATTCCTATTTCCATCAGATAGAAATGCGACTTGTGCCTGGAAAATAGAACAGTAATGAAGAGTTGTCTTCCCTCGGGTACCTGTGGCCTCCCTTGCCATCTGTCTGCAATGTGGCAGGACCTGGGGCTCGTTCCTCACTGGGATCCCATGGAGGAGTCAGTTTCTGTGGAGTCCTGACAACAGTAACATCTCCAGCACTTAAAAGAAATGTCAGAGGCTCTGTAAGGGTTCGAACTGAGGAGTGCTCATAAGCTGTATGCTGTGTTTTTATCTAAGGTGACTTTTCCCACATTACTCAAAGGCATTGGTTGCCTATCTCACCCCATCTCTCTGTTGATGCAAGCTCTTTATCTTGCGCTTAACCTTCTACCTTCATCCCTAAAAGCCCTCGAGTTGGGCTCTTGGTGGCTCCAGCCAGGGGGCTGCCTGAAATCAGGCACATCTTCACCTCACCCTGCCAAAGAAGAGGAGATGCCAAGTGGAAATGAATCCATCTCCTCACCTCTGTCTGCTCCTCAGCGGAGATGGGGCTGAGCCCAGCTGTGCCTTCCCTGTTGAACATTAACCGTATCCCTGCCTGCGTGCGTGCGGAGGGGGGACCAGGGTCCAGCTGACAGCACTGACAAAGAGCTGGCAGGGCTGAAAGATTCAATTTAACTTGGTTTCTCCTCCCCCGTTTCCATATGCGAGGGGGGGGACGGGGGGACGACACAGCACTGTTCCTGCTTTTGAAACTTGCGGTGCAAAGGAGCATTGGTGTCCTCATTTTCCTTCCTCCCTATTGATGTATCATTGCCAGGATGAAAAAGGACGTCTCAAGAGCTTTTGAAAAAATGGGTGACTACTCAAGACATTTTATAAAGGAGGAAGAATGGGGAAGAAAATAGGACTCGGTAGGGGGTAGAAGGAGCCTGAATGTGTGCCTTGTCTGTCTATTCTTTTGCTTGAAACCTGGAGCTGTTGTTCCTATTTCAGTTCAAACTGTCACCTTTAGTTCATGATGGCTTTACTGCCCTTGCTCCTGAACCTCAACAGATTGGGGCTTATTTACCTATTCACACTCTGCTGTGGAACCTCATTAATAGGCTTATTAGCCACACCATTCACGTGCAGGGGGGCTCACAGAAAAGATCCCAGCCACTTTGAGAGGAGGAGGAAAAAACTGTAAAGAGATTATGCTCTCATTCAGCCGCCTAACTGCTATGAAAGGCTCCCTGGGCCCACTGAGATCTCTTGAAGCCTAAATATGATGACAGAATTGATCCCCCCTCTACTCCCCCCTTTTAATTCCAAACATGCTTCTGCTTTTCTCAGATGGAGGAGCTGGGCTGTTGTGGGCCACTTTAGGAGAATGTGGCTCATTTAAGAGAAAAGGCTGCTATTGATAGACTGCTATCTTTTCATCCCCAGAAAGAATAAATTCTGACAAGTGCTTCCAGACATTGGGAATAGGTGTTCTGGCTTGTCATTTTTAGTGGAATGCTTCCTTCTCTTTCAGAGCATGCAAAGATATTGATGAATGGGGAAAGGTATCGCAGCTTCCTGTGCTGGACAATAATTTATGTGAGAATGCGTTAACAATGTTTTCAATGGGCAGTGGACATGCCGGAGCTGGGAAACTTGCATCTTGCCTGTGACATCTCAGCTTCTCAATTAGAACATTCACATGCCTGTTGCTTTAGGAACAACACCAGGAAAAAACAATTAAACCTGTGTTTCTAATCAATTACAAATTTGTCTGATGTCCCCCATAGAGCCTGAATTACTGCTGGTGATGGTGGGAAAGTACTTGCTGGGAGGTAAGTATATGCTCCAGGGAAAACTTGCTTTTGGTATCTGGAAGCATGTAAATAGGGAGTCACACTATGCCATGCAGCCACAGTCCTTGAAACCCCCCTTGGATCAATATTGCACACAGCGTATAAAATGTACAGTAGGGCTATGCTTAAATAAAGTAGCTTTAAATTGATGAACACTGATTTAATTTGAGGCAACCACCGCTTATTGATTTTGTTGTCAAGCTGACTCTCCAAAGCAAGCATTACATGGGCTCTGTATTAACAACCTTTTAGCTAATGGTATCTAAAGCAAATGTTTTATTAGGCACGTATCAGGTTAAGCTGAATTTTGAACGCTGGTTTAATGCAGTTTTAAATCTGTTTGTGCAGGCGGATGATATTTGCGCAGCTATTGGACAACTTCCCCTGTTTGGGCACTATTAGTAAAGGTGCTCTGTGAGACACATTCACCAGGTGGTTGAAATCAGGCTTTGCACTGAAAGGCTCCTTAAACGGAGCGCGGTTGTTCTAGCGGGTGCTATGTGCTCATCCCCTCAGCTAACAGGCCACAGGCCAGGCAGGGCTTCTGAGCCAAAAGAGCTCCCGGAGAGGTTTCTTGGGGGGAAGCCGTAGAGCTGGGACCACTTTTGCATGAGGATGCCGATGCCGCCCCACCTTGCGCCCGGGCAGCATCAAGCACCGGGCAGCACTCTCCCCATCCTTCCTTTCCGAACTTTGAGCGGGGCAACACTGTGCGGGATTCCTCCCGCCCCACGGCAGGGGTTTGGAACTGGATGAGCTTTAAGGTCCCTTCCAGCCCAAACCGCTGGGATTCCTGCTCCCTTCCTGCCCCTGTGTTACCCCTCTTCCCCCGCGGTTCCCCCGCCGGGGGCAGCAGACCCGGTCCCCGCTGGGGTAGCGGCGGAGCGGAGCGGGGCCGTGCGGTGCCGGGCAGCGGGGGAAGAGGCTCCGGCGGCGCCTCCGCCGCGATTGGCAGAGCCGAGCAGCGCCGTCCAGGAAACGGCTCGGGTTGCAGCGGGGGGAGTGACCAGGGGAGGGAGGAAGGGAGCAGGAGGAGTGCGCCGGGAGAGAGGGGAAGGGGAAGAGAAGGAGGGGGGGGAAGAGAGGAAAAAAAAGCCCCACCAAAACCCCAAACCAACCCAAACCACCACCCACCCGAGGGGGGCTGTCGGCTTGACAAAGCTGCGGGCGGCTGGATGGAGCGGAGCGGGACCCGCAGCGATGCCCGCACGGGGGAGGAGGCTGCTGGCGCCGGGCACGGCGGGCTCGCCCCTCTGAGGCGGTAGCCGCTGCAGCCGAGCGAAGGGACGGGACGGGACCGGGCGCCGAGCCGGCTCCTGCCTCGCCTCCCTCCTACCGCGTCCCGCGGGGGATGCGCCCCGCTGCGCTGCTGCGGGTTTGCCAGCCGGGGCTGCCCGCGGAGTGACCGCGGCTGCGGAGGAGTTCTGCCCGTCCCCGGAGGAGCTCCTGCCCGCCGCGGGGACCCGCAGCCCGGCACCGCGCCTCAGCCCGCCTGTTGCGGGCGACCGGACCCTTCCCGCGAAGCTTCCTCGCTGCAGGTAATGGCACCGAGCGGGATGGGGCAGGGGGGGGGAAGGCGCAGCCACCCTGTAAGGTGGCGGAGGGCAGCGCTCGGGGCTGCCGGTGCGGGGTCCCGCAGCTGGTGCACGCCGGCTCAGGGGCGCTCTGTGCCCGTGCGGGGCTTGGGATGCGGCGGGGGGCTCCGTTCGCTCCGTGCTCCCCGTTCTGTCACTTGATGGTCTCTGTGGGGCTGTGTGTGTGTGTGTGGGGAAGCCTGAGGTATCTTTGTGACCGGTGTCCAACGGTGACAGCGGGGATGAGGAGAGGGAGGCTCAGCGTCCGGGGAGCATCCCCCGATTCGGAACGCGACCGCCTGGACCGGCCGCCCGCCTGGACCCGGCGCCGCCGGAGCGGGGGGTCCTGCCCGCCGCGGGGCTGGGGAGGGGGTGCCCGGGGTAAAGCGGGGGAGAAATCCGCGATGAAATACATATTTAAATGCAAAACGTCCCGTTCAAACAGGCACCCATTATGCGTTCGGTGTGAAACGCTATCAACATTTAAAACTTCATTGTCTCCTTTGTACCAAATCCCTGTAAATCTTCCACTAGCCTTTACTCATTTTCATCTGAAAAGCCTGTTTGGGCTGAATAGACAGCAATCAGCAGCCTCGGGACTTCTCTCTCTCTCTGGAATGTCAATTAAAATGCAGATTTTTTTTCTTTTTCTCTCCCCCTGATCTTTTGGTGGCAAAAGACTTGAGAAAACCGGGATAGTCCTGGAAAGCGAATGAAAGAAGTTCGAACAATGCAAAAGTACTGAAGCTGCCAGCCGGTTCCCATTAGTCCTCCAGAATTAATGTTTAATAGCTGGGATGCTCAGATTTGCTTGGAGATTGAACTGCGATGTAGTCTTGTTAGTTACGTATCTGTGTATATATGTTTATAGACGCGTGTGAGTATATGTGTATGTGTATATAAAGCTGTTAGCTCCAAAGCTGCACGTACCTGGGTTTTTCGGATGAAGCTACTGGGCTTTTAGGGCGCTGGAGATTTCTTTGTGGAGGGAAGAGCCGTATTTCATTCAGAGTTTGCTATTCCCTGCCTAATAGAGAGAGATGCTGAAGGGCTGTACAGCGAGCAGTGTATTGATTCGGTTAACATACTCTACAAATTGTGCTCTCCCCGGGGAGTGATAAACATCTTATAAACAACAATGGAAGTAGATTAAAAAGAACACTGAGCATTGAATTTAATTAATGCCACTGCTGAACAAGTACTACTTGTTTGTGTGTGTGAGTGCGTTTAAGCTGAAGTGCAGCTTGGAGGAATTTGGTTGGGCTCCCAAACCAGTCTGCTTTCCCATGCTTGTCAGTTTGGCAAAGAAATTTGGGCAGGTATGTGACGAGGTGAAAATTGACTTGATGAGCGAGTGGCAAGGAGAGCCATCAATCATTGGAGCCTGACAACTCCTCCCCAAAGTGTAGGCTGAGAAGAGAGACAGAGTTCCCTTTCAAGGGGAAAAATAAACACTACGTGTGGCTTTCACTGAGTCTGAGACTCCAGGAGGGATTATGGTATTGTAGTCAGGAAGCCAGGATTGTGGAGGCCAAAAAGCATGCTGGGGCTGTGTTCCAAACATTGAGATAGAGGTACATAATTATCCAGCACAGGAGGTCTTTCCAGAGGCTCGTCCCCCAGCAACTGTGGCGATTAAGCTATGAAAAGAATTTGGTTTCATTTCATCTTCGTTGGACTCGGCGTCTTTTGGCAAAGGGCAACCCTCGAACCCCGATCGCTGTTGTGGTGGTGGTAGAGAGTGGTTTGGCTTCACGGATGGGTCCAGAGCTCTGATCTGTTCCTTGTTGTGCCTTTGCAAGCCATGGGTTTGAATTCTGTGGTGCCCCGTGAGTGAAGAGCCCCTTCGTTCTGCTGGCAGATGTTCAGCTGCAGAAGCAAGTATCTACAGGTGAGAAGATGCATGGTCAGGTAGCCTTGTGGGCACTTCAGGATTTAGGGTGAGGATAGGAGCCACAGACATGCTTTCAGTGGTGTTTAATGTAGCTTAAAAATCGAAACCAGCTGAGATGTAAGTGGAATTAATGCTGTTGGAGTCTGGAATACAGGCTAGCAGTCTGGTATGTTTTCTTTTTGCAAAACTGTGATTTTCTCATTTATATACATTGCCATTAATTGGAATTTACAGGATGATTTATGGCAATTAAATCAGCATTACATCCAGCCTGTTCATTAGGGTTCCTACCCACTTTACAGCTGGATAAACTGAGCTACAGAGCCGTGGTTGTGGGTCTGGTGGTCGGGTGGTTGACCGGGGTGGCAGCATCCAGGAGGGCTTGATCCGATCCCTTCCCAGATGCAGTCCAGTCCCAGAGACAGAGCTCTCTTCAGTTCTCCACCTGCTCAGTGCTTATTTAAAGAAGAGCTGGGCAAGCTCTTTGCAAATGTTTATGCAGTGGTCTGGTGGTGTTTTCACTGGAGGTTTAATAGTAGTTGCTAGCTTGTGGTGTGGGATGCTCACCTTATGCTTGAATCCCTAAAGGAGGGACAGAGCTTTTTGCTGATACCAGCTGAGGGGGGGAAGAGCTTGCCCTGAAGTACCAGGGATTCACCTGAAATAGCGTGTGTTAATTCTTTTCCCCAAGTGCCTTATTTATGTCATCTAAAATCTGTTCCTACTAATTCCAGATGTGACTGTATCTAGTAGCCAAGATAAAAGATGCCTCGACAGCATTTCTCTCCTTAGCTCTGTGAACTTGGTTTGTACACAGCAGGTAGCAAAAGGCTAATAAAATCTGAAAACACTTTTTAATGGTTGGCCTTATAAAGGGAGAATATTTGGCTGTGTTTCTGTGTACTGTATGCTGAGATACCATACCACATCCAAATGGCTTGGAGTTCTGGGAAGTTGCCTTTATCTTTGCACTCCTTGCCTTTTTAAGGGTGAAAGCAGGAGGGGAAAAAGAGGTTTTATGTTATTTCCCCCCTTCAAGACAAGTGCACTCGAATCTTCAGTTGGGTTTGGTCACATCTAAGGTGAATCATTGGCCAGGTTGTATTATCCATTGACTAAGGTTTACCATCTTTTATTTTTGAAGTGGAAAATCAGGTCTAATTTTCTGGTTGAGCTGTTAAATCACCCTGTGAGGATGTTCTTCTGACCCTCACCTGGCATCTTCCTGTGGTGGCAACAGGGTCCCATTAAGGGAGTAGTGGTTACTTTGGTACCACTTCCCTTTTCCATCAGCCCATGCCTGGATTACCAGCTAACTCCATCTGTTTAGATTAGTTTTACAGTGAATAAAATACTTATTTTTTTATCTTATCTGAAAAAATACAGATCAATAACCATTGTTGAGAGAGAAGAGAAATGTGTGTGCACACAATGTAGCATACATGAATGGAAAATGATGCTGGGGAGGTCTCCTGTGGAACTGCAGCCTGTACCATCCTTTATAAGGGTTTTAATTGCCTGTAATGGCACGTAGCTAACCAGTATCCCCACAAAGACTGGAGCCTTCCACCTGTACAGGACTCTCAGGCTTTAGAAGGACACTGAGTCAGAAGAAGGTCCATCCATAGGGGAGCTGGAAGTCAAATACAGTTGGAAGGAAGGTGGAATACAGTTGGAGCTGGAAGGTGAAATAGAGTTTTCCAGATTATCCAAGTCTAAAGAAGTGTTTTTCAACTGGTTGTGCTTTTTTTTTTTTCCTTGTGGAAAATTACTGAGTTCTTGCAACTTCAGCTGGCTGCAGAGCTGCCTAGGTGAAGGAATGAAAACCAAGGCAAACTTACATAAACCTTCAAACAATAACACGAATATAATTTGTATAATTGTGGTAATTTTGTAGCATTACAGGTTATGTGCCTGCACATGTGTGCGCCTCTCGGTTTGCTTTAAAACCTGTATATTTTTCTGTCAGTAAAATAGCCCTCTAAATATGTGCTGAGAAGTGATTTTGTGAAAACAAGGAGGACTTGGTTACGCCTCAGGTGATGATGGAAGCTGCTAACAGAAAATGAAAAGTCACTCACTTTTCACATATTCTTGAAGCTGGAAAACTGTTTTTCCCATCCTCCTCCTCCCTTCCTTCTCCCCTCAGCTCTGCTCGGGGCTTTCTGAAGCTTTTGGGTTTGTGCTTGAAGATGTTTTTGCTGACAGTGTTAAATCTCTCTTCTCCCCACAGCAGCAGCAGCCGTCGTTCCAAGGGAGGAGTGGAGGTATTACCCTGGCTGAAGGCACTGCTTTCTCTCCATGCTTCTTTAGAGGTGTTCAGATGGGATTAAAGTCCACATGGAGATATGGAAATGGACCAGGAATTTACTCTAAAAAGATGGTCAGCTGGGATTCGGGTTGCCTTATCTGCCTGGTGGTGGTCACCATGGCTGGACTTTCCCTGGCTAGACCTTCGTTTAATTTAGTTGTTGAAGACACCACGCTGGAACCTGAAGGTAAATCACTCTTCAGTCCTTGATTCTGCAAAATAAGTTAATTCTAAGTGTCTGGATGTCTGAAATAAAAGTCAACATCTTTATGTGCTTTGATAAATCTAAGGCAAGTAACAGATTAGCCCTCAAGAGTTATGTTTTTTGTCTTATCCTGCTCACACATGGGCTGTGTTCATGCAAGCGTTCGTTTGTTTAATCTTATGCAAGCGAGCGGTGTCAGTGATTTCACTTGGGACTGTCATCACGTTGTATAATCAAAGCGTACGGCTGCAAGTTTTCAGGAACGGGTCTGTAAGGAAACCAGGCTGTTGCACTTGCATACGTGTTACGTGTTGCTGTCTCAAGGAATGGAATGGCTGCATGGCTGCATGTCGTTGTGGTTGCCTTAACCTGAGAAGTTCAGAGAGAATAAATGCCAAGAGCTTTTCAGTCCCGAGGCCTGAATGTTCAGTATTGCCGGGCACTCTGCAAGTGTGGTGTTGCGGCTTTATTAGTGTTTGTACTTTGAATGCATTCCCCCGTTGCTGTTAATATCCAAGAACAACCGGTACAGTGTCTGCATTGCAAGTTCTGGAAGTGTAAATGCTGAGATTTGAAGAGCAAGGACTGCAGTTTATTGCTGGGAAAGACCTTTTTACGTTGAAAGAGGTGTTTTGATAAAATCTCCTACTTTGAGCCGGCACCTGTTGATACGTTCTTCTAGGTATATCCCTTCCTCAAGCTTTGCAAAGTACTTTTCTTCTCCAACGAGCTAAGGAGGGGCTGCTTTTTTATTGTCGTGAGCTGATTGTGTTTAAGGATGATTTTACTGGATTGTGTGGGATCCTTCCTGCTCTCTGAGCACCTTAGGGGGAAAGGGAGGCTTCCTTCATAAGGTTTCATCTGTCCTTTGGAGGAGTGATTACACTTCTAATAACTCAACTGTCAGCCTAGTATAATACTCCACAGAGCATTTGTGACCCAGCAAGCTTGCTGGAAAGAATTTGGCCTTTACACATTCTACTACTCATGTCCACGGATACGGCTGTGTTTTTATTTAATACATTTTCATGCAAAACTTATTTGTTTCTATCCACTGCCTCTAAAAATAGACGTCACCAGCTAACACATATTTAGAGTCTGTTCCAAGTACATTTTTATTGATGGCAGGGGATGAACTATTTAGAGACGAGGAGCTCTCCTCCCTAGCAAGTGTTCCTTAACGGAGTATAGCAATATTGTCATCTGTCAGCCATAGAGATTGCTGATAGCAAAGATGTTTTATTTTCCTTTCGAAGGTAACTTGATAATTAAGTGAATAAAGCCCAGCTCTCCTCACCGCTCACTGTATGGTTTGTTAATTGCACATCTGGTGCCTTTTTGGCTTTACAAAGGAATGACAAAAGCATGAATAATTCTGGTTGCAGTCTTGCTGTTTGTAGTGAGGTTCCCTAGTTTTAGGGTTAAATCAGAAAGAATGCGGTTGCAGGATTGGTGGGGTGTTTTATGGGGAGAAGAGTAATATTTTCTGTATGATGCCTACTAATTTTTCAGCTCTTCAGGGGAAGAATAGCTTCTATTATTTTTAAACAGCACAGTTTAAAACCGTGTTTCTTCCACAGTAAATATCCAGGGGGTAAAACCTGGGTTTTATCAAAGAGTAAATTGTTAAAAAGGATTTAAAACGTCTTCCCTGGGCAGGAATGTTACCGACATGAAACAATTTTAGATGTGAGAACCTGAACCATTACCAGAAATAAGAAAAGGGAAAAACCAAACCAAAGACCCAACAAAAAAAATGCCTTGAAGTTAATGGTATAATAAGAGCTTTTATGCTGCAGAATACAGGGAAATGTGTGGGATTTATATCTGAGATTTGGGAAATAAAACCTCCTTTATGTACTTCGTTAAACCCTATGTTTTTACACAATCACCTTCTCTGGGCGCTATCGCTGCCACCCACAGGTTTCCAAGCCCAAAACAAAACAAAAATCCCTTCCAAAAACCTTTGCAGAACCCAAGCAGACTTCTTTTTTTAATTTAGTAAATGCCAAACATTTTGGCCAGAGCTAATCTGGGGGGGTCAGGTGCTCCAATAATGCAGGTTTTCAGTAGGGCTGCTGAGTGTGCAGTCATTAGAGCTATGACATTTCATACCAGCTGAGAAGGTCGGCAGGGCCATGACCTTTGGTGACACGTGTTGATCTGTTTTTTAGTCTTCCTTCATGGACATGCCCTAAATTTTGTCCCTTTTTTTTTCACGTGAGGTGCTTTTCATTATTATTTATTGCTTTAGTGACTCAGAATACTCAAAAAGCTGTATGGAAGATTCAGAGGGATTGAGATTGTGGCTTTTTATTTCTTTGATTGCAATAGAGCTCTTGTCTCTTAGCTAAACCTAACTTTAGGGGTATTTGCAGCCTTCAGAGTAGCTGGTTAAGCATGTACTGTTAGTACAAGCAGTATTTATCTAATAGGGTAATTAACTGCATGGGTATGTGCAGGTTATGGGCAAGATGTCATGCGTCAAGGTTCTTTGCTTTTGGTTATCTGCAGTCAACCAATCCCTGGTGGCACGCTTCTTTCAGGTGCTTTTATAAAATGCTGGGTTCACTGAGCTCTGAATCTCATCTGTGACCATTAGATATTACCACAGTCATTTACTCAATATTTACTCTGAAAATGGTATCTCGAGCCATTGTAAATTGGGACATCAGTGTTGATATTGTGGCTGCTCACCAGTGTCTGGATTCAGAGTGTTATTGGTTGTGGTGCTTTCTTCCCTAAGCTGAAATCAGAGGCTGTTGAGCGCTGTGAGCAGAAACAGGACCTGTAGGAGTTAGTTTGAGGGCTGTCAACTATCAAATTGTATCTCGCATCCAGTGTTTACATCCATGTTTTTTATCCTAGGGAGTATAAAGCCTTTCTGCTTTTAAATATTTGGAAATAAGCCTACCCCAGTGTGTACAAAGGAGCCATTCTCTTTCTGTGTACCCGGGCTATGAAGGCCTTTGATGATAGCCAACGTTTCAAAAGGGCTCTGACCGCACACATAGGTTGAAGGGTTACTTTGTGAACTGAATAATTAGTTTAGACATATATTTGATAAATAGCAAGCTCTCCCTTGACCTTCCCTTGCCCAAGCTGTGTGTTATCGTTCTGCTGGGTAGTTAATTTAGTCTCTTCCCCATGTGCAGTGCCTCGATGCTGTCCTTGGAGCGCCCATTCAGAGCCCTCGCTTGGCGCGCAGTAGCAATGTGTTTCAGTTCTTTCAATTTAGGTCAAATTTCAAAGGACTAATTTAAGCTTTCCACGAGGGACAGCCTAATTCTGTGTCCTGTGAAAAACACAGCAGGTCAAAACAGCCTTAAATGTGCATTTGGGAGGTTCCTAGGAGCAGCAAGTGAAGGAGAGAGACCTTTAATGGGTGGTGTGTGCTTATGGTGGGCTATGAAGTAAGTAACTAGTTGTCATTTGGGTTTTAACTTGGTCACAGCTATTTGCTGACACAAAACAACACAAAAACATAGCCACATTCAGTGCAGTACCCAAAGCGGTACCTTCATTTTGGTAAATATGTTGCATAGTGTGAGGACTATAACATCAATTTTGGTGTCAGTGTTGCATATAGGAGGAATATAACCTTAATTTTGATGACAATGTTGCATAATATGAGCACCATGCCTTTGTTTTCTGTAAAACTGCTGCATAATACGGGCAATTTGCCTTCATTTTCATAAAACTGAGGGCAGTGCTTAAAGGTTAGCATCACCTGTGGTCATAGTGGTTAGCTCAGTCCACTTGGACATCCTTTGTTAGCCACTGCAACATGCCTGCATCAGGATGTGGGGTCTTGTGAGGTTCTTCTCGGGCTCCCAGGCAGTGGGCAGGACCGGGATACAGAAGATACCAGTGGTGGGATGTCCCCTGTCCTATGCAGAGTAGCGTGTTCCCCATTCTGGGTTGCCTTCATGGGTCCTCTCCATGCTGATGCCACCCTGCTGTGAGGGACCCCACATGGTGGTCACCTTCCTCAGATGGTGGTGAAGCATCAGGATGCTCTTCTGATTTGGCTGGAAAAATAAAGCAAGAGGTTCACTCAGGGTTCCCTTATTGGTGTTTTGGTGTCTTTTTTACAAAAGCAGAGGCTTTGATATCTGCAAGTTCTGAGTAACAGTTCAAACTGATTAGTTAAATCAGAGTTTAGGTTTTGGGTTTATTTAAGGCAATTATCACAGCCTATTATGGAGGAATGTGACATCCCCACAGCTTCGGGTGAGGGTTGGATGCCCTTTCGGGGATCTGGTTCAGTAAGTTATTTGGCCTGGTACAGGAATTCTGGGGAACTGTGCAAACAGCCAGATTAAATCAGTCTTAATGTGCCCATTCTGCACTGGAAATCTGCAGCCCTTCAGCAGGGGCATGGTCTTGAGCTGCAAACTAATTGGGCATGGGTAGGGTTGTTATTTACAGGCTGTGTTGGTGAGACGCTGGGAGCTGGTAATGTGTCAGCATGGCAAGTGTTTCACAAAGTAGCACAAATAATTGCACATTTGGGGCTTATCTGCCATTTTTGCTTTCTTTTTAAACCACTTGTCTAGATAAAACCCCAACCCAGTGACCAGCTCCAATGCGTGTGTAGTTTTGTAGCTTTAAAATAGCTCTTACTGGGCAGAGAACTTGCACCAAACTTCAGGCCATAGTAACGTACTTTACAGGGAAGTCACCAGTTTTCAAGTTACCTTTGAAAGCAGAATTTCCAGTGAAAATGCTGACATTTCCAGTTCTTCAAGGCTGTGTATTTGAGAGAGGAGGGACTATTGTGGTGTTTTAATAATAACCATAGCATAGCTCTTAATGAGCATATTTCTATATCCAACTGCCCGACTTCAGTAGAAATGATCACTTGGCTTTAAATACATAGAGTCAAAGCTTAGTATTTTCTTAGAGTGAATATTTACTTCAGGAACAGATGGGGATGTGAGAAAAAGATTTAACTTTCCCTTCCTCTATCATTAATAGAGAGAAGTTCCTCATTGGAACTGTCATATTTTTAAAGTGTTACATATTTTGTGAGTCGTCAAGGTTGAAACTTCAGTGAAAGCAGAGACTTTCTTTGAAGCAGAACTCCTTAGCAATATAAATCCATGTTTTTAGAAGAACCATCACCTGCTTAGACAAGTTACATCTTGTCTGTTTGTAATAGTGCACTTGGTTTCACTAGAAGAGAAAATGTAATAGTGTGGTTTAAGAAGTGCGAAATTCATGCTGAAAAAGACGTCAGGCATGTCTGAAATGATGAAGAGTCTGGAGTTTTGCACCAATGTGGCTGAGGGTTTGGTTCCCTGGTAGAGGAGTCTCCATCCATCAGTGGGTTGGGTGGGAGCATCTTCTGCAGTGTCAGTCAGGATGCACTGATTTGTGTTTGTGGTGGCTGTGGGAAACTGGGCAATGCTTTAGTGTGGAGCCTGCCAGGGTAAAATTATCCTTACAGCAAACTGGGAACCAATCTGAAATGAGGACCTTTGAATTTCAGCTCAGCACATTGCGCTGTGTGTCTGTAATGTGGTTATTTAGGGGGGGGAATTTGGCACAACGTGCCTCCAAATTCAGAGGTGCCGTCTTGCAGTACCAGGCACTAAACTGCCACTTAAGCTGGTTGAAAAAGAAGCAATTTGGATACAGGCAAATCTTAAATAAAGACCAGATTTTCAAGAGTGCAGCAGCCAACAGCTCCTGTTATAATTACGAAACGTATGCTGGGAATGCCGAGCTGTTCTGGTCTTCTGGGTTCCAGTCGGAGCAGAGAGTGTCAGTGAAACCGCATCTGCATTTACTCCTTGGCGATTGTGCCGCCTCTCAATGAGGACGGTTGCAAAATGAGGTATTCCAGTTTATAATTCATATCCCAGTCATGTACATCTCCAGGTTATCTATTTCCACCTTAATTATCATTCCTGGCTTTTTTGTTAGTATTTTTTTTTTCCTTTACTTTTAAAACAATAACCTTTTTTTGGGGGATTGGTTTTTCTGGACCTACTTCTGAGTATGAGAGCAGTCAACACCCGGTATAGCGATGCTTCACTTTCTGCTGGTTCAGGTCTTTCTTCTTGTCACCACATAGATGTCATTATCCATATCAAGGAGAGGGACAGAAAGGCAAGCTAAGCGCCAGCTGAATCCTACCGTGCTGCTTCCTTCTCTTGCCATGCTATTATTATTTTAATTGTGTTTCCAAAATGACTGTAAGTGAAAGCATTTGGTGAACCTCAGCGACACTGAGCAGTTGAGATCTGACCTACTTTCCTTCCCTTCCTCACATGCCGTTGCAAGTTGTGTGTAATTATTGCTTTTCCTCCCCCGCAAAAGAACTGGCTCATGGGGCTGGGACACAAACTGATGTGGAGCAGCCCCGCAAAGCGCCTTACATTGGCAAAGCCATAAGTACTGAGAGGAGGGGAGAATTCCCCTGTACAAACCTTGCATTTGTGAGGGTTTATAGGAGAGAGCAATGTGCTGGGGGGCTGGAAGGGAGAAAAAGGAGGGTGAGAAGTTGGTTGGGGAGGAGAAAACTAGTAGTTTGGCTGTGTGTATGTATATGTATATTTCATAAGTTTCTATTTTGAAAGGAGTTTTGGGACGTGGTAGTTACCACCTCAGTCTTTCTCCCAGAGGGTTTTGGCTGTTGGAGCAGGGTTTGGAGTTGGCTATGGTGGCTGGGCATGCCTCAGCAGTCTGCTCTGAGCAGGACAACTCTGTAGGAGGTTAAAATGTGGTTGGATGGAACAGAATATGATCCGAGCACCATGCTCAGCTGAGTTTTTAAGCTTTATACGAAGTCGTGGTGTAGAAAAACTACGTAAGATTCGTGATGCTCCTAAGGATGGGCTGTGTGGTAGGTTTGCTGCTGGCAGGACCTGCTTGCAGGAGAAGGTGCTGCTGTGAGACTGGCTTTGCAAGTTCCTAAAGCGCCCTGCTCAGTGTCTCTGTGTTGCAATGTTTAATTTGTTTCAGGGAAAGTAATATGGTTTATAATGCTGAATGTCACCCAGCAGTTCTTAAAAGTCATTTCAAAACCCCAGCTGGAATTCTGAGCAGTTCTTTAGCTTTGTTCTATTAAATATATTAAAGAAAAATAATCCGGTTCAGATATTACAGCACTGAAGTACCCAGATTTATCTGATACTGTTTGCTCACCAGGGTATTTCAGACACGCAGATTAACATGGAGGCTCCTTAAGAAACCTGCACCACTGCTCAGTAATAGCCCTTGTCTTAACAATTCAGAAGCATTTGAACCATCTTCCATTAGTATGGCAAAGTGCCCAGGAGCCACTGCTACAGCAAGGAGTGATGGAGGTGTCTGCGAGTTAAAAATAACCCTTGTCATGTAAATGGTTGTGTGCCACCTGGAAGTGCAGATAGCCAGCCTGGCTTTCAACTTCAGGGCTTGTTCTGCTGCTCTTGCCTTGTCCCAAGGTGCCAGTGGTGATTATTTTCTGTATTGAGCTGGAATTGAGTTAGCTCCGATACCTTTTGACTAAATGTTGTGAAAGGGGAGCCTGGCATGCCTCAAAACCTTGAATTACTTGGAGAGTATCCTATGGTTTATGCGTGTTGTGGCGAACGCTTTCAAAAGTGCTGAGGGGCTGTTTTGGGGTATTGTTTCCAGTGACTTTTTTTCCAATCCCACTTTAGGAAGAGGGGGAAGATGAATTTCAGGGGAACAGGCAAGATGAGACTTCCAGACGAGCTGCTAAAATTAAGAGGATTTGTATAGTCAAGTAAAAATGGGACCGTGTACAAAAGAAACAACTGCTGACTTGCTTATAGGGAATCTGAATAAATGTTCCCTGCATCCAGAACTAACACTTGAACATGGAATTGTGCAATTTTTAACCTCACGGTTGTAATTTATTTCTTTTGCATGTTGAATAGCGATAGTCCCGAGCATGGCCTTCGGCAAACCTGGAAGAAGTAGGTTGTGTTTTTATGTTTGGATTTGTGTTATGTTCTATTCTGTTTTTGTGTTGCTCTTGAAATGCAAATAAAGAACCTGAAAAAAAGCTACAGATTGGACGAGATGCAAGAAAATACTAAACCCAAGAAAAAGCCTTTGCAACTAAACGTGCTCATACCTTTCCCCAAGGCTGTGTATCTTATACGGAGCCTTTCCCAAGCAGATCTTAATGCTAAGTTGGACAATGGGAGTTGCTTAAATTGCTCTGTCACTTAGTTATGTGCAGAATAGAGACAGGAAGATTTGATGTGCTGCAGAAAGTAGAAATAATTAGAAAATGATCCTCGTCTTGGATCCTGCTTTTTTAGGGAGAGAAGGTTAATTTTTTTCCAGCTTTTCATTTGAGGTTCTGGCAAAGGTGATACATTTCCCCTTTGCATTGTATAATAGATTACATGAGAAGCCTCTTCTGTAATGAGTTTGAAGAGTAGTTAATTATTTTTGAGATTGCATTACATGTGTGTGAGGTTTATATTGTACTCCCCAGTACGCTTAGCACAGAGACTACCACTCTGTTAATTTAGGCAGCTAGAGGAGATTCTGGCTTGAACAAAAGTGGTCAAAATACAGTGCTTGGAACTAAAGATCCAAATCCTGAAGGTGGCCAGTTGCTTCTCATCATACCAGTGGCATAAAAAGCAGCACAATAGTTTTAGGGGGTTTGTTGTAGTTGCTCAAGGTTGTGGGTGTGTTCTCCCTCTTTGGTTACCAAGTCTTTGAGCAGAAGGCATACTGATGCTCTCCTCTTTCTTATTCTGTCTCAAGTCTGGAGATAAATCCTACGGTGACTGTTGTATAAAGAAGTCTTCATCCTGTAAGGAGCAGGCTGTGAAGAATGGGCACAAACAGGAAGAAATTGCAGGGCAGTTCCCAGCAGCAGGAGGTGGCCTTGCTGGTCTCTACTGTTTACTTTGAACTTGGCATGCTCTGAGTCTTCCCTGGCTTGGCTTCCAAAAGCATAAAGCACACGGCCAAGCCCAGGAGCATGTGATACTTGGCATTTTTGACACATATTGCGTGGCTGTGCAGCCATAACTCAAAGATCACAACTATAAAGACAGGTAGGAGCAAGCAGGCTGCAAGTTGTAGGAATTTTTAATCTCTGTAGGAAGCCTGGACAAGTACAATTTCTTCGTCTTTTGAGAAGGAGTCTTCCTTTAACTACGGGGTGAGACACACCAACCCAGATGCTTTTGCCATTAAAGTCATGCTGCAAACATAGGGTGGGTACCCAACTCACCACATATCAGCCAACACACCGACATAGCAGGGGACCTCAGGAGGTTTGTTCCCACCACTCTCTTCAGCTGGCTTCTTCCTTGTGTCTGTAGCCAGGACTAAATGCTGCCTGGGGGTAGCTACCTCAAGGAGTTGCAGTTCTGTAACTGCTCATCTGCCAAAGAGCATTACACAAGGCAGATAGATATAATCACATGGGGATGACTTTTATGTGCATATGCAGAGCTTTCTTTTCCTTGGCCAGGGGGTCCTGCAAGTGGTGAAACTCTCTGCCTGCTCACCAGAATTATTTATTTTTCTAAGTCTTTAGAGCTTAGGAAAACAAGTTAGTGTAGTGTAACATTTTCCCTTACCCATGATGACATTGGCAAGTGTTTCAATTGGAGGAGATTCACTTCTTTTTAATGATCTTAGTATATGTAACACTCAATAGGAGTTGACATGATGTTGGAGGTCCACGCTTTAGCAGGTCAGTGCGGCTGGAAGCTCTACACTTGCTCTGGAGTCTTGGGGATGTATGTGGCAACACTTAGTTTTGCAAATATTTGCTTCCAGAGAAGAAGTATTCTTCCTGTTCCTCTGGTTTTGTCTCCTGTACCCATCAGATGACTGGGTCTCTATAGAATAAGGATAACAGGGTTAAAAAAGATGCCAGGAAAAAAATCTCTATTTCATACAGTTTAGTGCTTAATGGTTTATGGAGTCACTGCTTTCAAACAGAACATCTTGGGAGCTTGTTTCAAGCCTTGTGAAGACTTAGAATCTGCCACATAGTGTTTGTAACTACCATGGATATCCCTTTGATGCTTTGTGTTTGATGAAGTTTTGCTATAAGGCTTAAATCTTTTTCATTACATCATTATATGGTAGAGGAGGAAGAATGATTCCTGGTCTTTGGAGTGGTGTTCAGTGATGAGGGATTTTTATATGTTTTTATATATATTTTTTAACTTTGATGTTTTACAGTTCTAGCAGGAACTGTAGTGGTTTGGAAAGGAAAGGTTTTTATCAGAACAGAGGCTTCCTGATTATGCCTAGCAGAGGCAGAGCTGGGCATAGCTGGCAGCTAGCTGGCGGAAGCGCAGTACAAATAAGCCAGCAGGAATCCAGTGACTTTGGAGAAGCAGATGGATGAATTGCCAATACTGTTTTGTCCCCCTTTGTATAGGGAGACGTGCTTAGCCTTTGTGGCTTTGGTTTGCTGTTGGCTCATGGGTGATGGTCACCGTGGCCAAGAATGACTCTTTGCATTTTTAAACCATTGGCCATTTCTTTTGAGTTTATCATCCATCATCAGAAGGAGACATGGAGCTACTCTTAGTGTTAGCCAGCCAGCTTAAATTGAGGAAGAAGCCCACCAGTTTGTACCCGGGAGGTAGGAGGGAAGGTTGCAAGCCTGGCTGATGATACCTGGGCTTCCCAATCCTGCAGAGGCTACCTCCAAGGAAGAGCATAAAGGCTTGCATTTGACTTCCAAAGTCATGGTGCCCATGGCTATTCTGCTTCAGGCACGGTTCGGCATCCCCATTCCGTGTTGCTCATCCAGTGTGGTCTTTCTTGATTTTCCTCAATGGCAGGAAAATCAGGAGACAAGGGTAGGAGAAGCAGGAGGAGTGGTAGTGGTTGGCAGCCAGGCATTCCCTGTGGGGACATTCAGTTTTGCAATGAACCCCTTGGATTGGTGACAGGTCAGTTCTGTTGACCCTTCTGGGCACGCTATGGTGAGTGTTTAGTTATTTACTAAAGCCTTTTGAAGAGAAAGTGGCTTGATGGGGACTGAGGCTTTTGTGTTATGGAGAGTTGTGTGAGAATCTTTGCTGGGGTTAGCTATTAGCTGATTGTTTAATTATTTGGCTCTGTAACTAAGTAACTAAATGCCTTGAGCCTTGAGATAAGCAGCTCTTTGTTAACATTTTAATAAATGGAGACAAATAGTAATAACTTAAAACCTAAGGAAGTATAAATCTCTCGTTTCAGTGACTGAATCTTGAACAGAAACATGATTTGGAATATAATTGCATATCTCATAACAAACTGAAGTAGAGCATTCAGAATGTCCCCAGCCCTCTATTGTGGTCTTTATACAAAGAGTATTTACTCCATTTGATGGCTGGACGGCATAAACCATGCTGTGAGACTGTATGAGCAGGCAAAGAAAACGTTCACATCTTGTTTATTTAAGAGCAGCTTGGTTTTCCATGGTGGTATTGTTCAACAACTCCACCTATAAAGTTTAAACACATTCTGTGCACCACTATTACAAATAAGGGTGTAGCTGGGAGAGGACAATAGCAGAACCAATATGGTCTCCCTTGTCCACCAGTGTTTTGAGAGCATCATCAGAAATCTTGCACGTGCCTTTGTGGCTTGTTTGCTTTTTGAGGGGTGATAGGCAGGTGCTGTGCACATCAGGTAATGCACCTCTGCAGTAGGAACTATGCCACAGTTGTAGGATTTGCAGAACTTTCTTAGAAAGGAATTCCTTCTTCAGCCTGGAGAAGAGAAGGCTCCTGAAGGGGAGACCTTAGAGCAGCTCCAGTGCCTAAAGGGGCTGCAGGAAACCTGGAGAGGGGCTTGGGACAGGGGCCTGTAGGGACAGGCCAAGGGGAATGGCTTGAACCTGCCCGAGGGGAGACTGAGCTGAGCTCTTAGGCAGAAGCTCTTCCCTGTGAGGGTGCTGAGGCGCTGGCACAGGGTGCCCAGAGAAGCTGTGGCTGCCCCATCCCTGGCAGTGTTCAAGGCCAGGTTGGACACAGGGGCTTGGAGCAAGGTGCTCTAGTGGAAGGGGTCCCTGCCCGTGGCAGGGGTTGGAACTGGGTGAGCTTTAAGGCTCCTTCCAACCTGAATCATTCCAGCATTCTATGTATCCCATGCTGCCTTCCCCCAGCTCTGTAGAACTCTCCCAGGGAAGGGCTGCTTTACAGGCTTGTGGTGATGACTGAAGGATGCAGTTTCAAGGCAAAGCTTTGGAGAGAGCTGGAGGAGCATGTGTTTGATATTAGATCATCAAACCTTGCTTTGTCCTGTGTGCTCTTCAGGGCTATCTGCTCCTTCTCCCATCTAGCTATTTTCACTAGGGGGAAAACTCAGGATGCTGCTGCTGAGAACACTGAAGGATGGATACAAATGAGAGCCGAGCAAACCTGCAGCCTTATTTCCCTGTTATGCTCAAAAGATGGGGATGTAAGGAGAAGAATCCTAATGTCAGCCTTAGGGAAGCCATAGATTTGATGCTACAGCATGCACGTTCAAAACTTGGCCCTAATTTTCTGACCAGCGTAAAAACGCTTGTGCAGTGTCCTGGAATGAGAATTAACTCTGCACATAGGTTGTTTATGTGCTGCTGGGAGTGTTTTAGCAGTTTAGACTGGTTGATTTTTGCATTGAAGCTGATGGGCGGACTCATGCCTCCGAATCCCACCTGTTCTCTGTTTGCTTTTGGGCACCATTTCAAACCCACACTGGAAAGAGTTTATAGGCAAACATTATAAAAAGTGACAGTCTTAAGTGCTGCTACATTCTAGTTTGGCAACACAAAGGCTTACCTGAAATAACTCACTATTTCCAAACATGACTTCATTATTTCATGACAACACTTTGCTGTGTCTTCCCTGATACTCTAGAGAGAAAGAAATGGAGGAGGATAATACTTACCAAATGCTAATACCTATTGGAAACTTCAGTATGCTAGTAATTTTCTGTGGCAAAGGCATTTTTTCTTTGTCATTTTGAACTAAATTACTGCTCTTGAGTTGGGATTTGCATTTGTTTGAAAGACTCAATGTACATTTGGGGATAGTAGTTTTGAAAGAGATGGAATCAAGGATGGGAGGTAAAAAATTAGCTTCTAATTGTATGGGAACAACTGATTTGCCCAGGAGGATGCAGCAACCTTATGTGAGCATCCCGTGAGTTTCCTGGCCCTCTTTGGCAAAAGCCTCTACTGCACTTAAAGGAGTGTTGAGTTATGTTCACCCATGGTGGAGTTTTACAAAGGTTAAACAAAGACATTTTCAGACTCCAGGACATTGTTGGCACAGGGCAAACTCCTTTAAAGAAATTTGCTTTGCAGGTAGAGCGTTACAAAGAGTCTTAAAAACTTCAAAGTAATTTAACTGGTTGGCTTCAGCTCCCTCCTTTCTCCTTTTTGCTTTAATTTGGCAGAGGAATCTTAATTTAAAATAAAATCTCAAGCAGACTCAACCATACTCCTTACTGTTACAAAATACATGCAGAAAGGAACCCATGCTTAGGTTCCTAACAGCATAGTGTAGTACTCAGTGAAGCACCTGCATTGCAGATCTGTGGCTTTGTGACTGTATCAGCAAGACTGAATTAGTTTATAAGGAGTGTAAAGCTGTATTGGAGTTTGTCCTAGACTTTGGGATGGAACTTTGCACGCTAGAAAGTTTAGAGATCTTCTTATAAAACCTAAATCCAAGAAAGAATCTTTATGATCTCCGTAATTGGTTTTGTTTAGATGGTTTTATGTACTTCTGGTCACCATCTTGGTGTGATGCATATGTCAAATCTGTTGTTTAAGAAAGCATGTTTCCCCTAGAGAAAAAGGAGAAGCTGCTTGTTTTGCAAGGGCACATCCCTGGATCTGTTTTCACTCAGTCAAACTCCCACTGAACTCCTTGAAATGACATAATTCCAGGATGAGTGGGAGAAGAAATCTGGCACGTTCAGGCATGTCAGTTTAACCCAGTATTTAAATGCATGAGTGTCCCAGTGAGGTGGCCACTTCTGGTACTTACAGAATCACAGGCTATCTCAAGTTGGAAGGGACCCATAAGGATGATTGAGTCCAACTTCCATGCTCCTTACAGGGCTACCCAAAACTAAAGTACTGACAGAGCTTTGGCATTTCCAGACTCATGTCCACAGGCTAGCTCAGATGTGATGCTTGTTTCGGAGTTCTCTGTTGGAAGTGATATGACCAACACCATGTCCTAAGGACAGGGCACACAGCTTTCAGGGTTTCAGTATTCTTAGTCTCAAGGGTTTGCACTGAAGAGTCACCTACTTTAATTCTCCCTCAGACTCCCAGACAAACAGAAAAGTGTGTGTATATTTATACATGCACACAGTGGTGCCTGCATGGGAAGAAGGATGTGTGCTGGTGAGCAGCTGCCTGTGCGATGTGACCCTCCTCAGGAGCAAACAGAAGATGGTTTCATGCTTCTTTCCTCTATTTACTGTTCCTTGGTGAGGCCCAGAGGGTCGTGGGAGGGGGATACTGTGGTTGTAGGGAGAAACCAGTCACAACAGCAGTACCTATATCTGGAGCATCCCGCTGTGGAGATGGTCCCAAGTGTCTGGGGCTGTGATTCTCTCCCTCCCTCTGAGAGCCAGCCTTGGAAAAAGGGGTGATAAAGCTCTAGTAACTATAGGCAGATGTAGTTTTCCAAGGATGTTTTTTTGGAAAAAGACTGTGGTTTGACATTCTTCTTGTTATTTGGTTATAAAAGGGATGGTGGATGAGCCATTTTGTTCTGAACTTCTGTGTACACTGTGACATGCTTTGCTTGTGTTCCTGGGTTTCTCTTGTATCCTGCTCAGGAGAGGACGTGAAATCAGAAATGAAGCATGATTAAAGGAAAAAGTTGTTGTCACTGGGAACAGAGCTGATGGTGTAGAAGGCAAAAGCAGAGACTTTGGGAAGGCTGCAGGGAATAAAATAAAGGGCATCATATATGCTGTGTATAAGAAATGATGTTTATTAGGTTAGTGGGGGGGGGGGGGCTTAGGCATTCTTTTCTTCCAACACAGCTCTTTTCAGGTTGAAAAAGAAAACAACAAACTTACAAAATCAGATGGGGAAAGGTTAAGTTTTAATTTGAATCACAGACCCAAACGTTAAGATATAAACATGAATCTGCTTCTTGACCACCTCCTCCCTCCTCCAAATTCCTCAAAGCCCCAGGTTCAGCAGCGCTCATCTCCCTGGAGATGCTCACAGTGGCTAGTGAGAAGGGTTGCGCCTTTGCGTGGCACGCGGGACAAGGCACATGTCGAGGCACTGATCAAACGGGAATGAGCTTTGCTTGTGGTTAACTTCTCGACAATGAAGCCTATTCCATACCTGTGAGTGGTTCAGTTTTACAAGGCAGGTTGATGGGCTGATTTGGATGGAAGTTTTTTGTTTAACATAACTTGATTTCTGTGGATGACAAGGGCCTTCACTGACTTGTGTTGGAAATTCTCTCCTTTCCTTTCTCTTCTTTTCCTCCTTTCCTCCCACCTTCGCAGAGCCGCCAACCAAATACCAAATCTCTCAGCCAGATGTATACTCAGCACTTCCAGGAGAGCCGCTTGAGTTGCGCTGTCAATTGAGAGACGCCGTCATGATCAGTTGGACTAAGGATGGGGTCCCTCTGGGGCCCGACAATAGGACAGTGATTATTGGGGAGTACTTACAAATTAAGGATGCTACACCCAGAGATTCGGGCCTCTATGCTTGCACTGCTGTTAGGACCCTAGACAGTGATACTCTGTACTTCATTGTAAATGTTACAGGTGAGTGAGTTAAACATAGGTTTTTGCATGTGGACGCTGTAAAATGTGATATAAGGACACGTTATGCTATAATGTGAAACAGCTCACTCGGGCACAGCAAGCTGAGCTGGGTTCTCTAGTTATTTAGGTATTTTCCTCCTTGTCCTGACTGTGAGATAGACTCTGTATATACTCCTTTTATTTCACAGGATCTATAGTGGGGGTGTTGGAACTAGATGATCTTTTAAGGTCCCTTCCAACCCAAACCATACCATGAATCTATGATCAGAATGTGCTGAATAGCTCTCTGTTTTATGCCACTATGACACGATCAAATTGTACAGAGTTGTGGTGATGATAATGCCAGTAGAATGAATACAAGGTCCCGTCCCACCCCCATCAGAAGAGGAAAAGGGGTGTCCTACATCCTTTAAGGATAAATAATTCTGGAGACCCTTAGTTCTGTTCAACTGCATGTCCTTAAGAAAAATAAGAATTAAAAGTAGAGATTTTTGGAGTCAGCAAGATACCTATGGAAACTTTGCAGCATTTCAGGATTATTACCTAGTCTTGTTAGAATTTTGTGAGAATAACACACATTTTGTGGCTGGATTTTCTTTTTCTGTAGCTTCTGCACGATGTAACTTCTGTTCTCCTGATAGATAATCCTAAAATGTATCATAATGGTTTATTTGTCTGTAAAAAAATAGGCTGGTTTAAAGACTTGATTATTTTTAATGTGCAGATGCTCTTTCCTCTGGGGACGATGAAGATGACAACGATGGGTCTGAGGACTTTGTGAATGACAGCAACCAGATGAGTAAGTAGCAGCCAACTGCCAGAAGTCACTAGCAAGATCCACGTGGAAAATAATGTCCTGTCTTTCGTGCTCCTGCCTTCAGAGCTTCCTGATTGTTCACTGCATGGGCTGTCAAATAGCGGTTTCTTTGTCCTTCTCCGTTTTCTGTTTCACATAATTCGTATCTTGGAAAAGAAAAAGAGAAATAAACTAATATTCTCCTAAACTTTACTGGTCTGTACTTTCTGTCTCCTTTCTTGCTAGCGTTTCTGTGGTTTCCTTTCTTCCTGCACTGAAGCTCAGTCTTTGTCTGGTTTAGACTCTCGCAGATGAACTAACTTCCCCTCAACCTAAGCTGAAATGTAACAGAAGAACCAAAGATCCGGCTCACTTTGTTAAAAGATGGTATGGAAACTTTAAAAATTAAGTTGTAATGAGGCAAATCCTTCAATCCTTAATCTCGGCAGAAATCTCCCCTGGGAGAATGAGTTTGGAGACAATGAGGTTCTTTTGTCTGCAAAGGACCTCAAGGTTTGTGGCATAGAAAGCAATCCAGCACTAAACCCACATTTTGTGTTACTTATGTGTGATGAAAATGGGCTAAAAGAGTCTTAAACCTATCTGAATGTTAAACTTCAGTCCCTTTGGAGAATTTGGAAAGCTATTAATAGGCTCTAAATAGAACAGTTGCTAAGGAGAGAAAAAAAAGACGGTAAGATTCATATTGGTTCCTTATGCCCCTATGTGCTGCTGCAAAATCCCCTCAGTGACTGGTAGTTTGCTATCGCCTGTGCTTTGTAAAGTCAATAACATGCAGAACACAGAAATCCTTCATGGGAGATGTCAGCTAGTTAACAAACACAGTAGCCAGGTAGTATGTTTACTCGTCAGCCTGATTAGTAGCTGGCAGCTCTACTGTATGCTTGAAGCATGATAAAGTACAAGCCTGTCTTGAGCTCCCCTAGTTAGTTACTGTTATATATGACTGCCCCTGGTCTGAAGCTGTGAAACATTAGATGCTATTTAAAATGATATAAGTTGTTAGCTGCCTGTTTGGCCCCTGCCATCTGTTAGTGTGATTAACCCGGCCTGATTCACAGGTGCAGCTTGAAGTGGCTGAGATTAGGCAGCTGGAGGCTGCTCTGACAAAGAATGCGGTGGCAAAGATAATTGGGGAGTTTGGGAAAGGGACACTGCTTTTAAAAGGAGTTGTCTAAGCAAAACCCAGCAGTCCAGGCAATGTTAGTGTTCCCCTGGAAAGGACTTGTGGGTAGGAATTCCTTTTAGGAGACATCCCTATGTCTGTTATCACTTTAGAGCTTTTTTGGTGTTGGTCAGAAAAGGACTTGCAATGTTTTCGGTGTGTTAGCAAAGACCATTGTGCTTCTAATCTGTGCTGATGCTTTGGTGGTTCATTGTGATCACAAATGCCTTTTGGAAGAGACAAAAATGAAAAGGACCTGATCTCAAGGCAGCTATGCTTTATAAGACAGTTGTGCAACAGGGAGAAGTACCCAGTGGTCATAGAGTTATAAAATGGTTTGTGTTGGAAGGGACCTTAAAGCTCATCCAACCCCTGCCATGGGCAGGGACACCTTCCACTAGACCACAGTGGTTCAAGCCTCATCCAGCCTGGCCTTGAGCACTGGGGCAGCATCAGCTTCTCTGGGCAGCGGTGTCTTGTGTAACACTAGTGACAGTCTTGTATTACGAGGTGTCATTGTAAGCTATGGTTAATCAATCTTGGTTCAGGAGCTGGTGAAAGGCCACTGAGGATTTCCATCTGCTGGGGATGGGGTGTGTGCTTCTGCAGGGGTCAGTCACACTTTCCCTGCTCAAAGTGAAAGATGCCTCTAGAGTGTGCGTGCACAAGCGTGTCAGGTGGCAGGAAGAGTGCAAGCTCTTGCAGTGCAGAAGGGAGGAAACATCAAGAAGACAGACTGCTCCCGACCAGAGCGTTGCACAAACAAATCCTCATGCGATGGCTTTTTACAAGGTGCCCACAAGCTGCTGCGCCTTCTCGCAAGCTGCAGATGGGTGCAGGGAGCAGCACAGCCTTCCTCCTGATGTCTTGAGAGCTCGATGGGAAGAGCTGGAACCAGAATAAGCGTGGCACCACATCCCTGCAAGTAGTCTGCTTTCAATGAAAAGTTGCATCACAGTAACTCGGCTGGATTAAAGCAGCGTTGCTGAAAGAGGGTTGTGATTTGGCAAGATTGGAGCTGTATGAAAGTTAGGGGTGGGACTTGGTGTGGTGCTTTCGCAAACCACTGAAGTTTGTGCATCTAGCATCTTCTAAGAGTTCCTTCCCATCAGTGCTCCTCTTCTAGGCTTTATATTGTGTCCAGAAGGCCACATCTCATTTAAGACACTGTGGTGAAAGATTGAAAGGCAAGTAAGGAGTTCAGGGGTAGCAGAAGGTCCACCATGAGCATGCCATGGGGCAGGCAGTGTTGTGTAATGCTCAAATGCCCCGTACCATATTCTCCTGCCTACGTGAGGGGAAGTCCACGATCTCCCAAGAGCCCCTGGTTGCTGCTCTGTAAGAGAAGAAGACTTTAAGTGTTTCCTGAGCCATGGTTTGAGCTTTGCAGATCTAAACCGATTTCGCTGATAATTTACATACAAATTACAGCTGCGATCATTAAGGATAAGCAATGGAAATTGGCCCGGTTATGCCTCTACTGATGGAAACAAAAGGCCATAGTCTTCAAAGGTTGTTGCTTTTTGATGAAACAATTCTGATAAAGTCCAGCTGTCCTGGCATGTTAATTATGATGTGATGAGGCAGGAAATGGCTGTAGTGCCTTCCACAGGAAACTGAACCTTGGCATTCTCATTCCTGCATATTTAAAGCAAACCTTTTTAGAGCTGTTTCATTTACGAGGGTAAGTATTCCTTTAAGCTTTTTTAATTTGCCTCAGTTGCAGATATGTCTTTCAGAGACCAAGGTTTTCCAATACAAGCAGAGAGGCTATGGAGGAGATCTAGTGTCATTTTCAAGGCTGCCCAGAAAATACAACTGCCCTTGAAGTCAGTGGAGGCTGTAAGTGGCTCGGTAGCTGTGAGGGGCAATTCATCCTCAGGAGACGAGGGCACTTGTGTGTACACATGTGCATTTGACCATTTGCCCTGTGTGTATTTATAAGCAAAAGGCATGCATAGCAGATTTCACTCTGCGTTTGGTGTCCTTTTAGCTTGACAGATACTTTAACTGTCTGAAAAAGCACTGTGGTAGATTTGTTCCAGACTGCATCCTGAATAGCTTTTTATTACTTCCAGCTTTTGTTGAAGGGATTAGTGCTTGTGGGGAAGGTGCAGGGTTGGTTCCACTGCAAAATAGTCTTCTCTTTCCACAAAAACGGGTTTGTTGGCAACTCAGTTTTTCCCCTTTGTTGCCCTAAAGAGGGGACTTAGCTTGGTTTTGGAGGGCCACCTCCAAGGACCTTGATCTGGGACTTGGTTTTTGCAAAGCTAAGGGCTGCTCATCGTCAGTTCCTACTGGTAGCAGTGGAGCACAATACCTTGATACTTGTTGCCTTATCTTGTTAAAAGGTAGCCCTAATTTAAGGGATTTCTATAACCTTGACTTTGTGCTGGCAAGGCAACGGCTCATGATGTGGTCCATTGAGATGCACCAACAGTGATTTATCCCAGAGACCCCTGGATAGCCCTGGAGATCCTGCTATTCTGCCTTAAATTCTAGTCAGGCGACTGGAAGCTTTAGGACTCTTTTTCCTTATCGCCCTTTAAACAATTTCTCCTGGGCCAAGCAATGGTAAATTGGCACCAAGAACAAAAAGTATCTAAATGCAATCCACATGCTGTTCTTTTCATGCCTTAAAGACTCAGAAAGGATGAAACAAGGTTCAAATTCATCAAATCCTTTAGAGTGGAAACCCACTCAAGGGAGCAGCAAACTAGGATGTTGCCTAGAAGTGTGTTTTAATTAAAGGTCAGATACAACTGGACTTAAAACCTTTGGAGGGGGTTGGTGTGGTCATTTCAGGTGTGCTATTGCCTGGTCAAGGAGCTCGTAGGGCAGGCTTGGAGCTGCCTGCTTTAGTATTCCTTTGTATCAGATAAGTCCAAGTGAAAATTAAAGAGTCCTGAAGTGAAGCAGTCCCCTGGGCAGCCTGATTTCAATTTCACATGCAGGAGATTTGCCTGATTAGATATAATGTATTTGCAGTGGAGTGCAGTGTGGGTCAGCAGGATATTTTCTCCACTAATGAGAGCTCCAAAGGCAATCAGGAATTCCCACCCGTTCCCCTGCTGCTTGTTACTGCTATGGGCTGGAGCCTGCACTGGTGTAACTGTGAACTTGTCTTGACAGTGGTGCTACCTATTTCCACCTGTCCTGTTAGCAAAGCTGGGATGAGGTGGGCGCTGTCTGTGAGAGAAGCTGGCACTATTATCTATTAATCTATTACCTAATAATCTATTAATGATCTATCATTATTAACTATGTTCGTTATTGGTTTTAGTGAATCTGGATGTTTTTCCTCTCAGGACAAATAAAAGCAGTAAAAGGCGCCTTTAGGTTATGCTAATTTAATCTATAAAGAGAAATGCTGTGCGTTAATCACTGTATGAAGGCACAAAATGAGGGTGAGTGTTATGGTTTGTGGATGTTGCTGCCTTTTTCTCTTTTCAAACACACTGAGGAGCTGCCAATACACGTTGCTACTACCTAGTGAGAAATGGTAGGATGTCTTGAAGCGTTTTCAACATGTGATGTCCGCATGTTCTTCTCCAAGCTCCCCTGTAATTCGGGAGCATTGCGGATTATGCTGAGGATTGTGTGAGGGGAAGCTTTCCAAGCAGAGTCGTTTCAGCCCGGGGAGTTTCCTTTCCCCTTCTCTCCCTGGCACAGAACTGAGCTGCTTCTCTTTGTTCTTGCCTGCATCCTCCTGGCTTCTTCTCTGCTCCCACCTCTTCCAGAGAGCAAAGTTTTTTCTCCTTGTGCATTTGTCATATATGACTCTTACTGGAGCACTTCTCTTCCAGGAGCAGTTTTTTAGAGGGTGAGGGTTGATGAAGAGGGTTATATACAAGAAAACCCAAGGATGAGCTGCACTATAATGCAGCAGAAACCTGGCTACACGAAGCAGCCTGGTTTGGGGAACTGTTGGTAGCTGGATCCTGACCAACTCTGATGCCATGTTGCAAGCTTCTCCAGAGCTTGGTCCATCCTGCAGAACAGCATCACCATGGGTGAGCTGTGGAACATGTGCTTCAGAGGCTGTGCTTGCCAGTGACTGTACCCAGGCCCTTTATGCTCTATACATGTGGGAGGGAGTGTGTGTGACAGATGTGATGAGAAGTGACCATGCTGGCTGAGAAACTGCTGGGTCAGCGTTGTCTTTTTCGGGTGAAATCTGGGCGCTCTGCTCTGTCTGAGGTACCAATATAACTGGTTTGGGTGGTTGATTGGCTTTGACCTGCCACAGTTTACTTTGGCTTTGTGGGAGTTGTGGATAGGGCACAGTAGTGGTCACCTTGCATTGCCTTGTGCAAGAGTTTTAGCAGTCCAGAGAAAATAATCCTTCTACTATATCGGTACCAACATGTAATTCCCCCTTTTCCTGGTATACTTGTAATGTAATTAGGTCTTTGCGTGTGGTAGCTAATTCCTTTGGTTGGCTTTGTTTAAAGTCTTCTGTTGTTTTAATGTGATCCTGGTTTTAGCAAATAATATTAACAGTGATTTTCCTTGCATCCCTAATTCACTTCAGTCTGTGTAACAAGTTCGTAGTATTGCAGTTAAGTTTTCAATAGTTACCGGATTTTCTACTTTGATTACATGCACAAATTTGCTTTGCTTTTCTACTTCATTAATTTTAACACTAATTGCCACTTGGGGAGGGGGGGGAAATGCCCAACCCTCTTATCGTTCTTAGGATCATTATAAGACTTGCTTTTAGAATGTTCCCTTTATACCGAGACGTTGTTAAAGGGTTTATTCCTGTATTTTCTATCCAGCTGTATTTTTATTTAGAGAGGGGGGTAGCAGGATTTCTGAGTTTGCACTGATTGTAAGAGCTGCTATAAATATTTGAGGAACGGAAGAGTTTATTTATAGTGGAGTGTTAGGCTGCTAATGAAGGAAATGAAACAGGGCTGAGAGAAATGGAGTTATTTTTCTGGACCCCTCTAGTCCTAAAAATTCCACACTAATCTGATTTGCTTCAGGAAAACTCCATTGTAAAAGAAATTAATGTTTCCTACTATTAAACAGATCCTGAATCTTTAACTTTTAAAAATACCTGTTATGGTGAGACAACTGAAGCAATGCCATGAACACTGTGCAATGTAGCCCAAGTGGTGCATAGATCCAGAGCATGGGATAACCTTGTATATGGGTGTATCTACCAAGATTTGCTTCTTAGGGGGTTAAACGAGATGGGTAGTTGTATGTTTTGCTCTCCTGTGTTTCCTGTGCTGGTACAGGACAAGTGATTGAGAACTTGGTTGAAAGGGTTTTTTTTCCATGTACTCCTTAGGCTCCTTGTGTGGGCACACACAGGGCCAGGGCATGGCAAGGAGGGAGTGAGTGAGTGAGCCAGGAGAGCCTTGCCGCACTATTAAAAGTGATCATTTCAGTAAATGTAGGCTGAGAGAAGTATGCATTTTGTGCCTTGGTGTTGGTCTTGTTCAATTTGGGCTTTGACAGGCTCATGAGAGTGGGAAATCCCGGCAAAATGATAGATGCTGTTACTGAGTATTCCTGATCCACGTGTGCTCATTTTCTTCCTCCTTGGTTAACATTTCAGAAATGCATTCCATTTGTAAATATATTTCAGTAGTTTCTGTGACAGTAACAACACAGTTCACCTTGCCATCGTACAGTGTAAGCTTTAGCATGCTGCCAGGCAGGTAGCTATGTTTATCTGCCTTCTAACAGATGGAGAGAGGTTAAGGCTGATGCTTCCAACAGCTCTTCTGACTTGGTCTGTCTGGCTTTGCAGCTGAAGTCAAAGAATTCCAAGTTTGCTGAGCACTCGCAGTAACTCAACGTGAAGTCAAGTGTCTCATCGTTTGAGTCACTGAAAACTCAGTCCCTCTGTCTTACTTGACACACACAAACCAATGTGGTTAATTATTGGGATTTCATCATAAATGATATATTCAAAGCTGCAGACTGAGCCATTTGCAAAACTGGTCCACTTGCAGCATATGGCTTCCAGTCATGTACTCAAACCATGTTTAAAACTAGGATGTGCAACTCTTTATGTCCTTATGGAAGGGGCTGGAAAGGGAGCTCGGTTTCCAAGTACTGATGTTTCTGTGTGTATTTCCTTGCAACAGGGGCACCCTACTGGACACATACGGACAAAATGGAGAAAAGACTTCATGCGGTGCCAGCGGCAAACACCGTCAAGTTTCGTTGTCCGGCGATGGGAAACCCAACACCGACCATGCGATGGCTGAAAAATGGGAAAGAGTTTAAACAAGAGCATCGCATTGGTGGATATAAGGTAAGAACTCACAATGGAGTTTCGCAATTTCTCTTATTGACCAAGGCTGTGATAAAAAACAAAACCAAAACTGAACTTGAAGTCACCAGAAAACTTGGATCAAATGTAGAAGCAAAAAAAAAAGAGTAATTGTTTTCTTCTGGGGACGGGTGGGTGGTTTCTTTGGCAGTTACTGAGCATTAATTCTCTCTCTATATATAACTTTTGTTAAAATCAGGCTTCTGACATAGCAGTGCAGCTAAGAATCATATAGAGAGACTTATTTGGAAAGCCAAAGACTGACTTTGCAAAGTGGAGTAAGACTATTTTGCTCTGTTCATGTTTGACTGCTTTGTTAAAAACGTGGCCATCCACACTGATGATAGTAAACAGTTTAATAAAGGAAGGGTAGTAAGTCAGAAGTTATTATTTTCTGTAGAGTTTATGGTCTGTGAAACTGAAATGGGAAGCAGAATTTGAGGGGAAAGTAACAGCAATTACTTTAACAAGGGTTTGTTTGAATTTTAAGCAGCTTAGATTAGATGTTTCATTCTAAATTAGTGGTTACTGATTAAGAGAGTGGTTTAGGGAGGCCATCTCGCTCTGTGGGTTAGTGCATGGACCTTTAACCCCCTGATATCTGCCTAGGTCAGGTCAGAAGTCAGGATTCGGTCATCTTATCCCACTCCTCGCATGGAATGGGAGTGTGTGACTTTGATGCCAAATTGCTGTTCAAGCACTACCCTTGCCATCCTGCCCTGCATTTCTGGGTTACCTTAACTCCTTCTGTGGAGCTTCTGCCAGTGGCTTCCTCACATACCCGCACCTCGGAACGTCTCTCCAAAGTTGAGAAGTTGATGAGTTAGTCACTTTGTGTCACGCTGCAAGCCCCAACCTAGAACTTGTTCAGAGCAATTTCTAATGCTAATTAAGGCAGAAGTTGACTGACTTTGTCCAGATGGCATAGTAAGCTCACGACTGAGTCTTGGGGTACCTCACTGCTGCCTTACCCCAGTAACTGCAGTATCTTTGGGGTGCCACATTTTGCGATGCCCTGATGGAGCCAGGGTGTATATTTCTTCGTGTGCTGTTGACTTGGATCCTGCTTGGTACAAAAACCCCAAGTTTTCCAGTGCAGAGGAGGAGAAGCTGCAGCCTCCTTTCCTCTCTAGCTGGGTTTACTGTAGAAAGTGTCAATTTTTCCAACATTTGTGTTAGCACAGAGCGAAGCCCAGAAAATCTCCCTGCATGAACACTAATTATCTAAGTAGACTTTTCCATCTATGTTTGCTTACACCATAAATTACTGTTGCTTATGAGTGTACACCTGGCAACACCTTCTGCCTTTCATAACGCTGCGGAGTGTTAACGAATTGGCTACAATTCAGTGATTTTCACCTTTCTCAGTGCTTTTTTAAAACCAAAAAGAAAGCAATTAAAAAACAACCCAAACACCAAACCCAAACTAATCCTGTCTTGGAAAATTATAGTAACTGTTTCGGTACTAACTGGGGCATTATTTAAACCCTTTATACCTCATAAAGGGGAAATGGAGCTATCACCCTTGAAAATCATGCAGGAAAATGTGTGTCATACAAGGCAAGGATGGAGATACCTGATGTCTGGTTTGGGAGGATGATCTTTGATGGGGTAAATCAGCCCTTGCAGGGCTCTGTGCTGCCACTGCAAGCTTGTGTTATGATTCTGGGTGAGCTCATTTAGACTTGTGCCCATTAAGTGCCACAGGTTAAATTTTTGCTCATGTGTATTAAACATATACAATTTCCTAGGTATGTGAGTACTCTGGGACAAAACCACAGATGCCTATTTCTAAAGCCACCTGGATCAGCGAAGTATATGACTGTAATTCTCAATCATAAGTTCTTACCTCTCTTTAATCTGAGGGAAATAAAGAGGGGGCACAGCTGTGGATTTTAGACTCCGGTGTTGCTCAGAAATACATCAAATGTTAAATGATCTGGTAGCATTTACTTAGAGAATCATAGAATCAACTAGGCTGGAAAAGACCTTTAAGATCATCAAGTCCAAAATAATCGTTGCCATTCTGCTTACCAAATGTATGCATATTCAAGTTTCTGTTGGTGGTTTAAATAACCATCCTTTTAAGAGTAAAGCTTGTTTTCAGTGAATGGGTATTAAAGAATGAGGCCTCCAGAGCTTCTGGAGCCTGTGTTCTCTTCTTGTAGAGGGGCAGGTTGAGGTCGTTGTGGGCTTGTCCAAATTTATCATGGAGTAAAGAGAGAATTGTATTTTCTTGTATTGCATGTCTTTACTGGCAAACTTGTAATGAGGGAATCCTCAGAAAGGACTGGTTTGTTTTCAGCCAGATATCACAGCAACTCAAAGTAATTCTTGTATGATAGCTTGCTACATATATGTATTGTATGGTAGCATTGCTACATGTAAAGCATTTCTGCTGGAGCTCTCCATAATGCTTTGAGTAAATAGAATAGCTGGAAACAAACTTGGCCATATCTGCCATCACCAGTTGATGTAACACCATCTGTCCTTTTCGGAAGGGGCAATCATCCCTTGAAGACTTTAAGAACAACGTAAAAATAAGGAAAACATGAAGGTTTCCAGTAATCCTGCAGCCACCTCTCTCCTGCTTCCTTGAGCTAAGAAATCTCTTCTTTGTATGCTCTTTATCACAATCAGATAGTGGCCTGTAGCACTTTGTCCTTCAGACTGGGGAATATCTTGAGTCAATTTGCACTCAGTCAGGCTAGCAGGAGGGTGTATGTGCCGGCCAAGATAACTTCCAGAGTGAAATTCCTCCACTGTGACTAATTCTGGCTGGTGAATTTCAAATTTGAACCTTCAATGATTTTTCAAGATATACACAAAATTCTGACAAAAAAATCATTTATTGAATGTCTAAATCCTTTATAGATGTGTTTTTATGTCTGCCTCTAAAGTGATGGTAGCCCTTGCTTGTGCAATTAAAGGGGTTTTATAATTCTTTGAGTGAATAATCTACATCCTCTGTGAGAGACCACAGGAGCCTTTACTTTTCTATACACCACCCAGAAAGCAAATGTACTTCTATCAGTTGGTACTGTTTAAGTGTTAACAGGTGTGTGTGTTTTCACGTATTCATTTTGATAAACTTCATCACTACAGTTGTCTTAAGCACATTTAGATTCAGACAGGTAAATACAGAGTAAAGAAAGAGTTCTGACTCTATAGGAACTGTAAAAGCCTATGGCTTTTGCGTGGACATTCTGCATTTGTTCTCTCTACCTGAGGTGATTTTGTGGGGAATCATGTTTTTACACAATCATAGATGGTTTTTGTTGGAAGGGACCTTAAAGCTCATCCAGTTCCAACCCCTGCCACGGGCAGGGACACCTTCCACTAGAGCATCTTGCTCCAAGCCCCTGTGTCCAGCCTGGCCTTGAGCACTGCCAGGGATGGGGCAGCCACAGCTTCTCTGGGCACCCTGTGCCAGCACCTCAGCACCTTCACAGGAAATAATTCCCCTATGTCAAGAAGAGGCAATGGCAAATAGAGAGGGATACACTGAAGACCAGGTAATGGAGTAGATTCTCCAGGATTTTGAAAAAAACTCAATGTGAGTTAAGATTTCTGGGAATAAAATAGTAGAAATAATAGCTGGGAAGGAGCTAGTCAGGTTGAAGAACTGGAAAGGTTTTTGAATGTGTCTGTGGACACAACCTTTTCTGAACCCTGTAGGCTTGGTGAGGATACTCCTGCTTTCAGCGACTTGTTGCTGCCCTCATGGTTTTTTCCTAGTAGATTCATACGTATGAGTTCCCTAATACGTCTGCCAGGTAAGCTCAAGTCATTTATTTAAACAGCTTAAATGAACCCTGTTGGTATTATCTATGGAAACTTATTAGGGAATATTTGGAGAGCTGTAGCACTGGTGTCTTCAGTTAGAAGGGCCCTAGTGAGCAACCAGGAGGGAGCTAATGGCTTTAACCTGAATTACCAAAGAGACCTAGATCTATTTGCAACTTCAGTCATAACAGTGGGGTTGGTTTTGTTTGATTTGGCAGTCCTGGGTTAATGGACTTGGACTTGATGATCTTGAAGGTCTTTTCCAAACTAGTTGTTTCTATGATTCTATGATTTTGGTGCTGGTTGTCTGTAATGGCTCTAGTTTTACTCCCCAAAGACAGGCTTTGTTGGGACCAGGGAGTGACGTTACTTGAAAAGACCATGTTAACGAAGACTGTAGGATCATGGTGTTGGTTGCAAGGGATGTGGCATGACCATTGAATTTCTGAGAATGAAAGGTTGAATTTGGAGTCTTCAGTGGGAGAAGATTCTGTCATCCCCAGCAAAGGGGACATTTTCTGGGCGTTCAATCCTGCACTTGTATCCAGAAAGCACTAAACCAACAAGCAGGATCTAGTTGAATCCAGATCCATGTCATAAATCCAGTTGTGTGACAATGTGTCTTATGTGCTTTGGGCCTCTACAGCAGTTGTTTAGCTTAAACTGAAGAGTTTCAAGCTGTTGTTTTACGATAAAGATATTATCTCCTCTTATTGGAGTTACAAGAAGGGGAATTACACAAATACTTTTTAATATTGCCATCCAGTGTATCCACTTGTGGGTGTAAGCTAGTTATGTTTTCTTATTGGATACTAAACAATTTCTTGTGTTTTCCTATCAAGCTAATTACTTACAGCTTGTTAGTAATTTTTATGCTATTTTAACTTCCATGCAGCCATGATTTGTTCTTCCTGTTTTGCGGTCAGATTAGTTAAAAACCCTTGCTCTGATTCCGAGAAGCGTGATGTAACTTGCAGTGGCAAAAAGTTCAGGTCACTTTGACCAAATCTCCATCAAAATAGCTTGCAAGGAAGTAAAATAACAAAAATATGTAGCTGTTGTATTTGTTATTTTCCAGTGGTTTATGGCAGTAATTTTTCCTGACTGGAACTTTGACTTTCAAGGTTGCATAGCAGAATAACAGCACAGTAACACTAAAACTCTTTCTAGCTTTATAAAATCGCTTTGTAGTTCTTGATAGTGTGGAAAGAAGTCAATACACCATAACCGGACAATAATAATATAATTTAGCTAAAGAGCTAATTAATAGCTGGGGCCACTGTGAAAACCAGGAACCCCTTACAGAGAGGACTCTTCTTCCAAGATCTGAACTGAAACTACTTTTCCTCCAACAAGTATGAGGGCTAATCTCTTTGCACTGGGGATAGGGCCTTGTGCAGCCTTTTCCTGCTGGATAGGGACCTCCACAATCGTCATTCACAAAGCAGGATTTCAGACCTATGGTTGTAATGATGTTTTAAGAATGTATAGTTACTGGAAGTGTTGCTGGTCCATAAATTCTTCTGGTGTACTGCGCTGAATTGCTACTTTCCATTTGGCTGGTCAAAATGACTGTACCAGATTGGATTTTATTCCATTCGCTAAACTGAAGTACTTTGCAATTTCAAAGTTGTATGTTATGGCTACTTAATGTTAAGATTTTTGAGTGCTTTGTCAAAAATGTAATGCTAAAACAAGGGATTAGTGGATAGCCAGCAAAAGGTCATTTTGGGAGCCAATTTATGCTGCAGGAAATATATATGTGTACCGGATGACTCTATATCCTTCCAGTATTGGGCTGGATCCTATTTTCTGCAAGAACAATTCCAGTGCTCCTGTTGAGTTCAAATGGGAACAGAATCAGCACCTTTAATACATGCTGTCTGAGAAGGATTGTATGCAGTAAATGTATATCCTTATTCTCTGTTTCCATGAGGATTTTCTTCAGGCATTTTTCTGGAAGCAGCATCTTTATTTCTTTTGCTGCCCTGGGGTACCACAAGGGAGGTGTTGCCACTCCTCTGTCTGTGGGAGGGATCCCAAACATTGCCCTTTGGTACTTTGTTTCTCCAAAACCCTTGCTGTATAATTGAGCTACTAGAAAGACAGAGATTTGATGTTAGGGGAAAATATCCATGCTGTATTGCTGGTGGGTAGTTAATATTATCAGATGATTGTTTGGAGACAGATGGGAAATGTCCTGAGGGTATGAATTCACTTTAGAGTGGATTGAGAAGTAAAGCCTGGTAAGATGACTGCTGCTAATTGGAGCCATTGTTTTAAGCCTGGTAGGACTGAGTATGCACCGAGGTCTGCAGTGCTCAGATCAGGGACAAGGTAAATTTATAGCAGAATGTATGAAAGCTTTCACTGCTGCAGCCGTGCTGTACCATAGCTAAAGTATTTCACTGTCCAGAACAGTCAAATGAGCACAGAGTATGTTCTTAATCATGGATTACAAATGGTTAACTATTCAGAAAACAGATCTTTTGGAGGGGATGAGACTATGCAGTGAAGTTATCAATCTCTCTGATTACAACCCACCAGGTCCGCAACCAGCACTGGAGTCTCATCATGGAGAGCGTGGTCCCATCTGACAAGGGAAATTATACGTGCATAGTGGAAAACCAGTACGGATCCATCAACCACACTTACCATCTCGACGTTGTTGGTAAGTAAAGCTCTGTCGCGTGTAACACTATGTTTTAACTTAATGAGCTGTCTATTAAAACATTTAGAGCTAAGCTGATACGTTTTGCATTCATTTTGAAGATGATTTCGCATTAGTCTGAAGACAAGATTTCACTGCATAGCCAATTGCTACGTAGGGGTATGTTCATCTGTCTTTTGTCTGTAGGACTAATCTACTTGTACCTTGCAAAGGTGTAATGTCCATGTGTACAAGTGAATTTTTGTTTGTGTGATGCACCTACAAGCTTACCATGACAACCAAATAATAAATACTGATGCAATTTTAATCATTGGTGTTACAATTGGATTACTACTCGTACAATTGTCCTAACACAGATTTTAATAACTGCAGTTATAAAGATTGTCGAGGGATCCTTTAGATTACTGTTGTTAGAGCTGAAATGATTTTTCTTACAATGAGAAGATAGATACTGACTTTGGGGAAGCTAACGCTGATCTGGAGCTCCAGGAAAGGTGCTTTGCACTCACAGCGGTATAACGGAGATCTGACCACAGCCTGTTGTGTGGCCTCTGAGCAGCTCTGAAACACAAGTGACAAAAGTAATGAAGAAGTGTTTTACCTGAGGACAAATGATAAATAAACAACTGTGTGAATTCTTAGTAGTAGCAAAGCTGTGATTCAGCAGCACTATCAAGCACATGCTTAATAATGTTAACTTAATAATACCAAAATCCTGGTGGACTTTAATAAGGCTTACATGTATTTATTTAAGTGCTTAGTAACATTAGGGCTTGAACTCTTAGGATCCAGTTCTATTCTATTCACCCCTGCTCTTGCTGATTAGCCTGGATGGGTGTGAGCAGTTTTATTGGCTCTGAAGGCATCTCTGTCCAAAAGTAATCAGTTTGGTTGTTACTGTAGGGCCTTCTGGTAGTACTTTTAAAAGTGGAGTCTCATTTTGTCTGAGAGCACTCAAATCTGCAGGAACCCCCAAATCTAAAATAAAGCAGGTGCCAGCTTTTCAGGCAGCAAGAAAGGAAAAAATCCCCATGGTGAGAATTCCCCATGGAATTACCATGAGAGCTCATCTGCTCCTCTTCATGGAGCACAGGAGGAAAAAGATAACTTTGTGATGCCATCAGACTGGAGCTCTACCAGCAGCCTTCAAAGCCAGTCTGTGAACCACCCACTTGGTTTTAGGTAGTCAACACTGAAAGCAACGAGGAGTTTTATAGCCTTGGCAACATTTTTGTGATCCATAGTGAGCTATGGGTATTGTTGAGGTGAACCAAGCAAAGCCATTTTGTTTGAACACTTGTTTAAACAAAGTTTATGGAGGGTGCAGCAGCAACGGCTGTCAGAGGTGGTAGTAAATTGTGTTCTGTTGCCTCAGTCCTCTGCTGACCACCTTGCTGGAGGCAATGGGCTACTCACATGAGCTTGCTTTAAACTTGACTTAAAGCCTGGCCCAGGAAGTGTATAAGATGATGATGAGTTGTGGCATTTTTGAGTTGTTTTGGGTTTCATTTTTCTCAATTCTTTAGGAAACATAGATTAACTCAAGTTGCTTAAAACTTTTTTTAAGAGGTGACATAGAAGGAAAAAGGCACTCTTGCAATATTGGAAGTTTTCCTTGCTGAAATGAAACTGGTTAAAAATTCCCCTTCTCTTCTCTGTCCTCTGCTCCTTTTCCTTGTTCCTGCCCCAGCTCCAATCTGGCATGTTTCACACTGACCATAAATCTCTTCACCCATTTTTTTCTAGCAAATGTGTTCCTGGATGATGTGGTCACTTGAACAAATATTTGTCAGAAGCCCTCTCACCTCCTCTCCCCCTTTGAGCCTTTTGAATGTCTTACATTGAAGAATATTATGCAGAAGTTTATTTTTCCTGGCAGTAAATTATAGGGACCTGCATGAATGAATGGAATGGTAATAAGGATTATGTCATTTATTTAAATGTCTGTTCCTTTCCTATAGAGAGGCAGAAAAGTAAATAATGAGGTTTTTCAAAACTGACTAGTGATTTGAGGTGCTGGGTACCAGGTTGATGGCACCCAAGGGAGCCTTGATTTCCCCTGGGGGAATAATCAGCATTTTCCGATGCTGAGACCCTGTGGGATATGAAACCAGAAGTCCAAAAGTGATTTTGCAAGTCATGACCTGCATTTTGGAGTTCTGTGTAATCATTTTACTTGCTTTTCGCATTTAATTTCATGAGTTCAAGAGTGTAAACTAAAATATCTGTGCTCAATTCACTGTGAGTCTCTTGAGAGGTACTGCACTGGGACTTTAACCTGAAAGGGGGATTGATGCTAGAGAGCTCAGCCATTGCTGTGTGGCTGAAAGCTTGTAGTAATCATGGAGGTTGGGCATAAAACTGCTGAAGCAGTAAATTAAGGCTGGCCAGAAGGGGAAACTCTGACAGTTTTTCTAGTTAAGACAGTTCTACAGAAATTTATTTTGTCTCTTTTCTGTTTTCATATAAATTTTCAGTTCCCACAGGGTTGCGGAGAGTTATGGGTGTTTGTTTAGAGGCAATTGCGTATGTAGACTGCATCTTACAAACTTCAGGTCGTAATTTTGAGGCAAGTTCTGTGTGGAAAACTGTCAGTTGAAAGCCTCTGAAATTGCTTTTCCTATATGGTTTAACTGGTTCCAGAGTTGATTAAGTGTAAGTAATAGCAAATGGTATTAAATATGGCAACGTATTACACTAACATGAGCATCTGACTATATGCTGTAATGTAGAGAACCCTCTGATTATGTCACAGATTTGGGAGGTATCCCAGCAAAAAGCGTGCCAAATAATGACACAATGCTGGTTAGGAATAGGCCAATAACTTTCCAAACCCTGAACTCTTCTGACAATTAAAAACCTGGAGCCAGCAGGGCTGAGTAGTTTTCAGTCAGAATGTAGGTGTGAAGTATTCTCGTTTTTACCTTGTAATTACTTGCAAGAACCCTCTTAAAATAGTCAACTGGGCTCAGATGGTCTCATTCAAATTTACAAACCTGGCAACACCACTGAGCTGAATTTTTACAATGGGAGTAGAAAATACCAAAGCAAAAAGCAGCAAGCTGTTGTCAGCCTCTCTGCATCGCACGGGATACTCGTGCACATTGACAATATTAACGGGGAATTGTCCATTCGAGTTGGCCAGGATATTCTGTGTTGGACAAAGTTATTCTTTACATGTTTGGGATACCCTATTCCACTGCCTTTTGGTCTCTCCTCTTCCATTTCTGAACAGAGACTTAAGAAGGCTGACTGCAGGACTTTGCCCAGGGATACAAACTGGTTAGATGCAGTAGTGGCAAATGGTGGCTATACAAAGCTACGTTAGGATCCTGTAGAAAGGAGACAAGTTGATTTTAGCTTCTTATTACAGTCCTGCCAAAAGGCTTCAGTTACTATCAAATACTTAATGTCCAAGGCAATGTGACAATGCACAGTAATTGCTTACAACTGAAATGTGGACAGGCTGGGAGAAGGAAATGTCACTGTCCATTTTATAGATGAAAACCTGAGCTGTGGAGCGATAAAATTTCTTGCCCTGGGTCACACAGGAAGCTGGTGGCTGAGCCAAAAAGTAAAGCTGGTACTTGAATCCTAATCCAGGACCTTAATTAAAAGAATGTTCTTTCTCTTGCACAGTTTAGCCCATCAGCTGAAAAGTGCCTTTGTATTCTTTTGTATTTAACAGTAGGTAGAAACTTGCATTTTTATAGTAAGCTTACTAATCAACTAACTCCTTTCTCATTAAACATATATAAAGTCATGCAGTCTTAAGGGAGAATGAATGAAAACGATGTGGTTTTCACTTACGAGTTGTATTGTAGTGAGTCCGGGTTGTAGGAAGCAACGTGGGAATGCAGCCATTGAGACTTGTATATAATTAGATCACTCTTGGATTGCAATTATCGCTAGAGTACAATTTCAGCAGCGGCGGTTCTGTTTAAGCAGGGAAGTAACTAATTGAATTTATATTTTAACAGCAAAAGAAAAAGATTAGCCTTTGAACAGCCCTAGTGCAGGTAGCCATTTCTGTCCTATTTAATGTCATCATCCAGGGAAACAAAAGATGGTTTGATTTCAGATGAAGTTTGGTGCCACCCCATTTACTGGGTTTCATAAGCAGCTGCTGTAGCACAACACCTCTTCCAAGAAGACTGCTGTTTACTATAAAAATGAATGTTACACATCACAGATATATAGTTTTAGAAAGGTCCGTTTGCAGCCAGTTTAGCTGCACTTTGGCCAGTTTCTAATTTGCCTAATAGCACTGCCTTTGGCTCTCATTACTGAGGAGTGAACTCCAGAGGTGGGCACGCAGTTGTCCCTTACCAATCATTCGTATTTTCATATGAAAACAGTGTGAGAACAACTTCTCATCCAGGGAGCATTTTAAATGACTCTCGGTTTAAAGCTCATGCCCCAGAAATCTCATGTATGAGTGGTTTTACTGATGGGCATGCAGAAAAATGCTTTTATTCTGAACTCCTGGAGGTTTTAGAGGGCTGGGGGGTGAATTTTACTCTGGCTTTTTACAGCATGTTGTTAAAAAAGATCTGATTAAAATGGCATCAACTTTTTTTTGCTATTGGTGGTTCACTGTTTATATGTCCCTTAGCTTAGGCAGAAGAAAGAACTTTGCCTTTGTTTCTAGTCAGTTTTATTTTTGGATTCTCATGTGCTCTCAGTCTCTAGCTGCGAACATGGCACGGACACATATTTTTCTGTTAAAGCCATGTTTCCATTTTGTCATTCCCGCATTCATAAAAACATATGCATTGTTGTTTGCTTTGTGCCGAGGCTTGTTTGTCAAAATAAAGCTCAGAAGTAGCTTGACTGAACTATAGTATGTCCCTTAATTTCCAAAGAATTATATTTAGGATTCAGGTTACTGTGAAAAAGGAACTGACATCAACTAAATACATGCCTTGGATGTTGCATCACTGATGTCTGGCAGGAGTGAAGCGTAGGTATTGCAACCAAGCCTAAACTTGTATTTCTGGCAGATGTGCTTGTAGTTGTTGACTGCCTCTTTACATGGACAAGCTTTGGCTTGATGTCTTCGCCCAGGTGCTTGCGGCAAGGGACATGATGAGACAGGGGCTGAAAGCGTGAAGGAATCTGTACTGATGCTTGCCCTCAGGGATTTGGTTAGGCCAAGAGGGAAGAAGACTTTATTTAATGTACTGATAAGCCCAAGTGTGGACTTTACACCTGGCACTAGGCTTTTGGCAAGGTGTGTGCACCTGAGAAGAAATTACACAGATTGTTTAGTGCTGGAGGCTGTGCGGTTTGCTCCTGAAAACAAAGACCACAGTGTGATGGTTCAGCTAAGGGAAAAGGCAAGCGTACGTTTTCCCCCTCCCCTTTCTTTATAAGGTAAAAATATTCCAACCCCCTGGTTTTACAGCGTTAAAGCTTCTGATTTCACTAGGGTAGTGTGGCTAAGTTATGTTTTATGGACAAATACTAGTGTCATTACTTCATCTGCTGAGTGAACAGTGAATTTGTCATGTTTGGAATGCTTCCTGCAGAGTCTGCTGGGGAAGGACTGCTCTCCCTGTCCCACTTTCTGTCTTATTACAGCCCCAAGGCAGGTATTTCTCTTTCTTTTGATGAATGATGAACAGGATATTGTTTCAGCTCTGTTATTATCATTTTTAATCATGCCTTCTAATTCATGCAGTATCCTACTTGTGGAAATGCAAGTAGGAATTTGCAGGGGTTGTCTGAAGATTCTAACAAGACTTTTGTCTTGTCAAATGTGCAATTGGCATGTGTCGAAAGCCACGTCTGTGTCTAATAAGAGGGGCTTTTTGATCTGATCCAGTGTCTTCTAACAAACTTATTACTGAAAGAAATGAGTATAATTGGCAGTAAATTGGTAAAGTTACATCCTCTTAAAAAGTGCTGTCACGACTATAGAAAAGTCATAAATGAGCTGTGATACAGACTGGATGAGTGGACCATTTTAAAGGCAAGCACAAGGCTATTGATCATGCCTTATTAATGAGGAGTTTGCACCTTCATTTCTTAATGTTGTCTCTGAGGGTGGGGGGAAATGCAGAGTTGGGACAGCCCCATGGCTGCAGTGGGGTAGCTGGCCCGCACTGGGAAAGGTGAATCCCAACAGACCACCACACTGGTGGTTTTGGGATTAGACTAGGATTAAAAACAACATAGCAGACGTGGAAATAGATGGAGGTGACACTCAGCAGAAGGCGTCGGGTTGTTTCATGGCTGAGACTGGCAAGAGACAGGACTGGGAATATACAGGACTGAAAGGCTGTAGGGAGTCTTTGCAGGGATTTTCAGTGTAGCAGAGGAAGAGCCCTTGAGGGATGGTGTCAAGGTGAGATAGGTAAGAGGATGAGAGATCAGAGGAGGGCCATAAAGATTACCAGGAAGGTGGAACCTCTCCTATGAAGACAGGCTGAGAGAGCTGGGCTTATTCAGCCTGGAGAAGGTGCAGGGAAGACCTTATAGCAGCTTCTGGTGCCTAAAGGGGTCATACAAGGTAGCTTGTTAAGCACTTTTGAAGATTGAACTGCTCTGTAAATAGAAAATACTGAGATTATTTTTTCCTGTTTCTCTTTAGAAGGTTGCATGAACATGGTGAAATCTTTAAGTGTTCATGAAAGTAAAACTGATGCTGTCAGATCCTGAGTGGAGTTAAGAACTCAGTGTTGCAGTGTATTGGTCGGAGTACAGTCAGTCTTTACCATTTTTGCAATGCTTGTGAAAGTCTAAAGTTATGTATCCTTTTAGGGATTTGTAAGCACCGTCATAAATGAGGTGGTCAAAACAGTTGCTCTTAAGCTGTTCATGTATCCTGCATTTACAAGTTCATATACTTGTGTTGGTTAGTGTTTATATCTGCAGCATTGTTTCTGCTGTTAGACTGGATTATGCGCATTACTGAGCACCATAATTTCATTGTAGCAGCTGGTTTCAAAGGTTTCCTCCAATATCTGTGCTAATGCACTGTCTAGAGTGTCTGTGAAACCCACCTATGTCTATGTTTGAATGAATATTACAACAAAAGATGTTTCCTTCCTTCCCCCCCAACATCAGTGAAGTCTTCTCAGAGAGCAGTTCCAACCAGAGGCTTGTGATGGTGCTCCTGGCTCTTGGCTTCATATAGGCTGGTCGTCCAGATTGTATGCTGAAAGGCAGGAAAATGTGGGTGCAGAGGAGTTGTGGTTTAATCCCAGCCAACAACTAAGAACCACACAGCTGCTCACTCACTGCCCTGGTGGGGCGGGGGAGAGAATTGGAAGGGTAAAAGTGAGAAACATCATGGGTGAGATAAAGACAGTTTAATAGTTGTCATAAAGTAATAATAATCAATAATTAGAATAATAATAGCAATTTTGATGAAAAGGGAAACAACAAAGAGAGAAATAAACCCCAAGAAAAATGAAGTGTTGCAAATGTAAACCAATTGCTCACCACCAACTGAGCAGTGCCCAGCCAGTTCCTGAGCCACTTCCTGGTTTATATACTGAGCACGATGCCATATCATATGGAATATCCCTTTGGTCAGCTGTGTCTCCTCCTGGCTTCTTGTGCACCCCTGGTCTACTCACTGGTGGAGTGGTGTGAGAAGCTGAAAAAAGTCCTTGACTTGGTGTAAGCACTGTTTAGTAACAACTAACACATCAGTGTGTTATCAACATTATTCTCATCCTAAATCCAAAGCATGACACTGTACCGGCTGCTAGGGAGCAAATTAATTCTATCTGAGCCAAAATCAGGATAAAAAGGGAGATCAAGAATTGTAGAAAGTAACAGAGGACAACTTTCTTGGTTTGGAGCACAAAGCTTGTGTCCAAGCATGGCCCGCCTAAGTACTTGGTATGAAACCTATTGCATCTGGCAAACTTTACCTAGGTTTACTTGATTTACTAGAAATATAATGAAAAATGTGTAGAATCGGGGTCTTCTCAAGAGCAGTCTTCAGCGTCTGGTCCAACGTTTAGAACAGGTTGTGGATACTGTGTTGTAGAAGTGAGGGACACCTCCTCTCTCTTGACATGGGACCACATGATAGCAAACTTCATCACTAAAGAAGGTAAAGGCTGAATGTCTTGAGGCTGTGTCAGGATAGTCCAGCACAGAGCATTGAAACTCTGGATGCTGGAGCTTCTCCTGTTCTGAGAGCCTGCACAACACGTACGTGGACAGTCAGCCATTGGTTGGCTGTGTCTAGCAGGGAAAAGAGGGAGAACACCACTGTGCTTCCCATAACTTCATGCCTGTGTTGCTCAGTAGAGCATATGTGTAAGAAAAGGGGAGGAAGTGTGGAAGTATCAGAGCTTTTAAAGGTTTACACAGTCTTTTCCATTTCACTTTAAAGGCAGAACTATTTGCAGGAAAGGGAACGTGGAGGATGCAAAATATGCAGTTGGGTCACAATAACAACAGCAATAATAACTCCCACTGTGTGCTTTGGGGCATCACTGGGTGCACTGGTTAGTTAAACCCACTGCAGCTGGGAGAGAACATCATCACTATGGAAGAGATGCTACTTGCCAGGCATACAGTAAATCTTTGGCAGAGCCTACTGGAGAGCCCAGTTCAATGGTGCTGGATGCCAGCGTTATCTCTGGTTATTCTAAGGCAGCTGAGTGCTGGGAGCTGTGCACAGTACAAAGGAAGATACCTCTGTCTGTAAAAAATAATGCAGTCTCTGGAACCAGCCAGAGCAATGCAATTTGGCCACTTGTCTGTGAGAAGCCACAAGCTGTTTTTCACATTCTCTTGTAGCCTTTTTGTTTTAGGGTGCACTGAAAATAATTTCAATGGTAATTTCAGCTCCTCATTGTTCTATTCCTATTCAGCTCCTATTGTATCTATTGCTTAAGCATGCGCTGGGTGAGGGATGCTGCAAGTGAACTCCCAGGTTAGTGTTGGAGCAACACCTCTTGCTGCTATGACTTTTTTTGCTCCGTGGGGCTGATGAAACCTGTGCAGTGTCCCCCTGACAATAGGGCTTTGCTCTATGGACAAACTGGTCTTAAAACCCTGTTGATAATTCCAGGTTGTAAAACAAGAGTGTTCACGTTGCCTGCCTTAGCCCTGGGCTTGCTGGGTGTACATGTGATTTGAAAGGACAGCTTTTAACTAGTTCTGATTGTGATTTTGTTTTTCTTCCCTACTGTTTTCACTGACATCAGTGGACTTTGTATCAAGCCAAATAAGTCAGTCTGGCTTGCTTTCTTTTCCCTGGCTTGCTGCCATATGAGAAAGAGGTGTGCAGATGAACTTATGCTGTAAAAGTGTTAAGCAAAGATGGATTTTAGCTAAAATGCACATAGGATACCAAGCTGAAGCCATGCTGTTGAGCTATCCAAAGAGACAGATGGGATAACATCAGTGGGAGTTTGCCTGCTGGAGCAGCAGTGCCATTACTTCAAATTGGAGGTGAAGGTGATGAAACCAAGGACAAAGAGTTAGAATGCACCTGATTAGTTTCTGTAAAGGTTTTAAAAGGCACTGCCTTTTCCTTAGGTGGCCTTGGAAAGTAGGAGAGCTTGAGTGGCACAAGGAGGTTGGATGGGGTGGCCAAAGCCTTGCTCTGGGTAGCAAATGGGTCTGCTCCTGTTGTCTGTGACAGTCTTTACTCTTTAGAACTAAAATGCTTTAATAGTCTTCAAATGTTTAATTGTATGAGAAAGTATTCACTGACAGCAGGGAATATATGGAGTCTGGTTCCCTGCTGTCTCACTTTATGCTGTTGATACTGCTCCATAAACCAAAGCAGGGATGGAGGTTTGGGCACAGCAGTTATGAATGGTGAAGTGTCTGACACAGCAGTAGAAAGAAGTACCTCCAGTTTACATTAAAGGCTTCTAAACGTGAGGACAAAGGGAGCTCAGAAAGTGGTTATGGAGGTTAGCCCCTCAGTCCCATCTGCATGAGCAGGTCCCTGTGCTGCTCCAGGCCTCACCATGTTCACTCATAAGGGCCAGTGACACCCCTTTGAGCTCTTGGCCACTGAGAAGACTTCTTCAGGTAGTATTGGGCAGACAGGAAATGCTGTCCATGGAGACTCCTGCTGTACAGGAACATTGAATAGATGAACATTTGTTGGCTAATGCCTCCTGATAAAAGATGCCAACATTTGTAAGGCATGATTTCATCAGCGCTGGTGATACTGGTCTGATCCATAAGCTATTCACTTGTCTGCCTGAAAGGCTCCTGTTCTTCATCAAGTGCTCTTGCCAGGGATGGACACCAGCACACTTTATCTCTTAGTGTTTAATGACAATGATTTGTTATTCCCTGTAGCCTTAAAACATCTGATTTTGCAGAGTTTGCGAAGAGAGCATTGTCCCTAACTTGCTGTGGATGCTACCTTAGTGTGCATGAATTACCTAAGGAAGAGATGATTTGAGGGGTGTGTATGTATGTACATTGAAATGGAACATGACAGTTCTGCAGCCCTCCTGAGTTGGCCATAAACAACATGCAGTGCTTCATATTATGTAGAGAGGAAACCAAACTGATGTGCAGCTGGTTAGAAGATGCTCAGCCCCTGGCTCAAGTGTATGTACTGTATGGTGTTAATTAGTAGAGGCATTTGCCTACACCTGCTCCATTGTTCCTGGTCGTTTGAAAGCACAGCCAGCACTCAATCTTGCTCCTCCATGCCATGGAACAATTAGTGGAGTTAGCAATGTTTTCCTTCCAGCTCCTCATAGAGCACAGGCCCCCCTAAGCAGTTGCTTATTGCTGGAGAAAGGAAGCAAAGGTTTGGTTTGGCCCTTGTGTAGAAAGCTACCTTGAAGGAGGAAATTCCTGTGGGGACTCCGACATCTGTCTGGTTAGACCCCTCCTATGCCACTCCACCTGGAGGTGTGGAGAGCAAGTGTGGTTTCAAATCAGGTCCTTTGTATGAACTTGGATAATGCTGGATTTATGAAGAAATCGAGTTGCAATTCCTCATGTGCCTTGGCTGCTCCTGGAACTCTCCTCATGAGAGCTCTGTAATTAATCCAGCCTCGGAGTGCTTGTGGTCTGAGGCCAGATTTGCAGCTCATGGCGGTGGGATGTTTCATGAGGGACAGCAATCCTTGCAAACTGGTTCCTTTGCTGCTGGGCTGGGGCAGGGTAGAAACTTGATAGGATTCCACTCGCTGAATGGTGAGGCATTGCTAAAAAATTGAAATTTTCTTTTAATGGTTGATATTTACCCCAATAGGTAGTGCTACAATAGGGGCTGATATCCTGTGGGTGGCCCAGTGGCTTTAGTAAATACCCAGCGGTAGGTATCCACACCACCAAAACCCATCATGGGAGCCAGTAATAACAGTATGAACATGTACAGTCTCAATAGAGATGCCAGAATTTGAATATAGAGATGCTGGTTTGCACAGGTAGAGAGCTGTTCTCTGAAACTGTGGCAGAAATGGTCATTAGTGCCACTTCTGAGAAGAAATGGTATTTCAGCTTTGAGGTGGCACAGGGTGCACTGACCTGTGGGAAGCTGGAGCCGTACCTGAGAGGTTTTACGTTCCTCTCAACTCCGAACAGTGGTTAAGGCACCTGTGAAGTTACCATATAACTGCATTTTCTATTGGAGTAGTTCGGGTAATCCCTTGGGTATCATTTGGAAGAAGGCATGAAGAGGGGGTTCTGGGTGTCCTGGAGATGGGTGATGCTCACAAGGCTCATCTGTGGGTTATTTGGTGGCACAAGGGATATCGGGTGGATATGTCTCTAAATTATCTGCCAAGGGCATCCCCTGATGTGATGCGTTGTTGGGTAGGAGAGGACACATGCAGTTAATTTGGAGACAGAGCCATGTAGCAACATGTTTCTCCATCATCAGGGCTGCTCCCAAACCTCTGTGGCCTTCTGGGACCCTCCATGTTAGGTACATGACTCAGTGGAACCGGTGGGAGAGTGTGGGTGAAGGCAAAACACAGGAGAAGTATTTCAGTCCGAGTATATGATGAAAAGTCTGTGATTTGATTTTTATAAGTGTAAATATATATACATATTTTTAAGGCTGAAGAGTCAATCTTGCAAGCTTGAGAGTCTAAGCCAAGGCAAGAGGCTGTGATTGCAATCTGGCCTAAATCACTGTAGGATGCTTTTGAGACCCATAATTTACTGCATAATTAGCATTTTCCAAAGCAACAGATGTTGCACGATCGGAAGGAAGGTGGTTGGGAATGGGCAGTGTTTTCATTGAATGGGGTCCAGGCTGCTGCTTGAAGACTTCTTGAGCACAATAAACAAGTAGAGCTGAGCATGCTGCGCTGACCAGGGCAAATGAAGACGAGGGCATGGCAGGTCTGTGTTTTCATTTAAGCTGAGAGACAGCTGGGGCTGCTTCATTTTTCATTCGCTGATGTCTGGTTACACAGAACCTCTGCCAGGGGCTATCGATCCTGCAGTGATGCTGGTGCACTGAGGGGCATCGTTTGAGGGAACCCCTCTGTAGCTTCACAGTGGCAGCCGTCAAGATGACTCCTTTGGAGTCAGTAACATTTCAAAACTGGTATTAAAGACTCTGATAAATGTGTCTAATTATAAACTGTGGAAAAGAATTGGATAACTTTCTTCCCCTCCCTTTCCTTCGCCTCCCTCCCATTAACTGGGGATCCCTTCATTGTCCCCAGAGCTCATGTTTGGTCTTGCATTTGTTATTCAGCTTTTATTTTCCTAGCCTGCACTCGGATCCCACATTTGGAAGGAGAGGAAACAAGCACAATCAAAAGGGGGAAAATAAGAGTAGTTTTCATTTATTTATTTATTTTGTTAATGAATCAGATGCCTTATGCAAAGCCCATTGAATTCCATGTGAGTTTTCCCCCTGACTTCAATGGGCTTTGGTTCTGGCTTTTAGCTCCCATGAAAGGTCCTGAACTGTCTGTGCTGGGGTGACAAGGAGCCCTGGATAGACAATTGCCAGAGCTCTTCTCAGCCCCTGGCATAGCCAGGTTGCTAAGGAGACTTGGCTTCAGGATGGGCCCCAGAGCTCAGCCCTTCCGGGGTTATTGTCTTCTCTCCCTGCCAAGGCACTCCAGTAGCAGCAGAGACACTCTTTGAGTCACAATATGCTCTGCTTGGGCCTCTGGCAGCAGCAGATCCTGCCCTGCATCTTCCCTCTGCCAGCATGCTTGGCGAGCAGCCTCTTCCTGCAGTTATTCCATCCCTTGCACCCCCTGCACTGGGACTGGAGTGGTGGGATTGCATCCTCTGGTTGTGTTGGCTATGGAAGCAGGGGTTTTGGCTCCTACCACCCACCTCTTCACCCCAGTGTCTTCACCTCATACATTTACATCATGACTGTTTGGTCTTCTGTCTGGTTTCCTGCTATGTTGGCTGCAGCTATCAGCAATATTTGGAGGAGATGAAAAAGCCAAGGATGGGAGAGAGATGAGGCCCTTTTGTAGCAATCTCCTGTTCAGGGACTTAAACTTCTTAAAGAGCCAATAGGACTGCTTGGGAAGTGTGCAGGCTCTGGTTGTCATTTCCAGAATGCTTCTTCCAGTCATTTCTCCTTCCATCACCTGTGGCAGGACGAGCCAGCTGTATGAGGAAAGGCTGAGAGAGCTGGGTTTGTCCAGCCTTGAGCAAAGGCAGCTCAGGAGAGACCTTGTCACCATGTTCCAGTGCTTAAAGTGGCTACGAAAAGGGTGGAGACTCCCTTTTTGCAAGGAATCATATGGAAAAGATGAGTGATGGGCACAAGTTACTCCTGGGAGATTCCAACTGGACACGAGAGGAGAATTTTTCACAAGAACAACCGGCCATTGGAAAGTGATGGATTTCCCAGCACTGGACACTTAAGATTCAGCTGGACAGGGTGCTGGGACATCCAGTTTTGATCATGCTTTCCCTAGAAAGGCTGGACCAGATCATCCCTGAGGCCCTTTCCAAGCTGGTATTCAATGATGCCATGACTGGGCTCTCAGCTACCCCCAGGTGTCCTGCAGGGCTGGGTGCTGCTTGAGCAGTTCCTTCAATGGGCCAGTTTTGCGGAAACTTGGACTTTTCCAGCTTTCCTGGATTCTTTGCAGTTTTCTCTCTTGGAGGAAGGTATTCTGAAGTTTTAACATTAACAGGCTAAATGACAGTTTCTTTCAAGCCATTGAGCAGGTATCTTTGTCAGTCATCTTTTCAGATAGCAAGTCTGTTTGTCTATGGATAAGCAAGGAGAGCTGCTCACCCTGAGCACTTCTAAAGTGGTGTAAAAGTTAGCTGCTTGTGGCCTTGAGTATGATATTCCTCACGTGAGCAATCATTTTCACTCTGCCTTTTGTAGATAGCTGACTCCTCAAATGGGGATGATGTTGGTTTTGTATCTAAACTGCAAGTTGAAGAAAGCAAGCTGGTGTCTTATCTCTTAAGGTGGGAACCAGTGTAAAGCATGCTTTCTCTCTAAAAAGCATTCTAAAGTTAGACTGTGGGAACAATTAGAATACAAATGAAATGTAACATACGGAGATTTATATGTAATTATCAATTTGGCTCAATTTAGGATCAAGACACAGAAAATACTGTTCAATTTTAAACATTTTTAAACACCCATTACATTTGCTTTTAAACATGTATGGCATTTCAGTTGAACCTTTTCATATCCATGAAAAACCTTGTATATCCGTATGTAGTTCACTAGGTAACTAATACTTATATTTCATTTATGGTTTAGTGTGCTTAAAGACAGCTCATCTGTGGGGTGATTTTCCATATGCATATGCTGTTGACTTGATTTTGAAGCGAGTTTGCACTGAGAGTGGATAGGTAGCAAAGATTTATTTCTTGAGGTTCTGATTCAATTTAGTATCAATGAGCAAGGGGAATATTGAAATCAGTAAGGCTACAGAGGCATGAGATGGGTTGCTAACTTGTTCTGTATGAAAATACTCTTTGTCTGAGTTAAATATCCAAAGATGTCTTGTTTAGCAGTGATCCTGGTTAGAAATATTATTTTTTTTAGGGTTAACGATAAAACTAGTTTCACCAACCTTTTAGAGTCCTTTGCTAGTCTTTAGTAGAAAAGAACACACTGTTTCCATCTAATATTTGTGTAGCCAGTTGTTTGAGTGATGATATCTGCTTACACATGTACAGCTTGTATTTTAAATGCTAAATAGTGATGTGAGATTTATGAATATGGTTTTGACAGTACCTATGCTTAAGCAGAGTCCTCAGATGTGTGTGGTTTGCAGAGAAATAGGAAAGACAGGATAACAACCTGAAACGGCTATTTCTAAGAAATGATACTGTATAGAATTATACTTGATCATTTGTAATTAGTGGAGTTTCTCCATATTTAGTTGTTTTCCCCAATCCTGAGTGTTTCTTGTGGTCTTTGTCATGAAACCCTGCCGAATTTGCATCGTGATGGTTATGTTGTGCTGTTTGCCTGTGTGGGCATAGGAATATCCCCTTCTGCTGAGGTGGGGGAGTTGACAAAGACCGATCATTGCCCCATATGTTGGAGGGCAACCAAAGTTTCTTTTTAGCACACTTACCTTTAGAGAAGAAATTTCACAACTGGCTACACATACACACCTATACGTATGCACAGACTTTATTTAGGTGTTTTAAAGGAATTTGGGACCTAGAATGTAAGAACTCTGCTTTTACTTCTTTGCTTTGCCTCCTCTTTTCTGGTAGAGGAAATGTTTGACAGTCATCAATAAAAGATTAAATCATTGATGGCTATCGGGATAAACTAAACACATTTCGTGTGTTGATGCTGGCATAGTAGGAACTTTTCCAAGATGTTTCAGGCCTCATTCTCTGGTTTGTTTAAGGGCAGAGAATAAGGTCACAAAGGAAATCAAACCCTTATGTGGAGAAATGAAACATGAGGCCTACTGACTTCTAAAAAACATTTTAAATAACATTCTCTAAGGTTTCATTTTATACTGGAGGCAGCTGTAATAAGTTTTGGAAGATGGTGTAAGGTTTCTATTAAAGAGAGATTTTTTTTGCTTGCTGTTTTTGTACCCAAATGAAGGAGCGAGAGAGATGGAATTAAAGCTTATTTAGTTTAAGGTGAGAAACTACAAATTCTTTCCAGAACTGTAAAATAGTAATTTATGTGTTCTACTGTAATTTACAAATTAAAAAATAGATCTTTGTTCCTAGATCTTTGAAAATGACACACAGAGCCTTGGAATAATTTAATAGCTGCAACAACAAATGCACTTTTGCCACAAGTAAAATAAGACTGCATGCTGCCAGTGTAGCCTCAGTGAGTAAATTCCCAGTAGATGTTTGCTGCACGCCAAATATATTGGACTGTATAAAAGATCCCATTGTTCCATGGGCATCATTATTTGCTATTATACTTGCAATGTTTGCTTGTGAAACAGTTTATTGGAAGCTAGTATGTTTAAAAAGGAATGCTTGGTTTGAAATTCAGTTGATTTGGCTCGTAACGTTCAAAGGTTTTACAGCATACAGCCTCTAAAAATAAATACTGAGGTCCACTGCTCCTTACTTACCTTTGAAAGAATTCCTGGAGCAGGAGGGAAAGGACAGCACAGGATGGGCAGTGGGTGTTTCAATTCATAGGTTGAAAATATAAGTAGGTCTGCATTAACTTTACATTCTTATAAAACAGAATGGACAGCGCTGGGCTTGCAGGAAGAATCCTGGAATGATTAGGGTTGGAAGGGAGCTTAAAGCTCGCCTACTTCCAATGTGAAGGTCTCCCACATTAACACACCAAATGGCCAACTACAAATCAGAGAAAACTGTGTTAGTAGATCTGCCTTACTGCTGGAAAAAGAGATGTGTCTGTGCCAGATGCAATGGCTGCTGGTCCCTCTTAGGAGATGTTTAAATCAGCATCTGCCCAACTCTGACCACAGAGTTGGAAGGAAGGAACCTTAAAGCTCACCCAGTTTCAACCCCTGCCACAGGCAGGGACACCTTCCACTGGAGCAGCTTGCTCCAAGCCCCTGTGTCCAGCCTGGCCTTGAACACTGCCAGGGATGGGGCAGCCACAGCTTCTCTGTGCCAGCACCTCAGTACCCTCACAGGGAAGAGCTTCTGCCTAAGAACTCATCTCAATCTAATCTAAGAAGGTGGAGAGTTCCCTGCTAGGCTGTTGAGACTGCATCTTTCTGAGGGCTTTCTGGGAAGAGTGGCATTGTCCATCCCACTCACCGAATTCAAAGCAAATTGGTAAGCAGGGCTGCTGTTTTGAGGACTTTTCCTTCAAACATCACATAAGAAAAAGCCTTTATGCTTTGTCCATTTGCCTTGTCTGGCACAAAAAGGTCATTGATGGCCCTGATGATGGGGAGCTGCCCACCACCCAGAAGATTTTAGGTGGTTAAATCAGGCTTAATGAGGGTGATGAAAATGTGATGATTTCCCCAATTATGATGAATATTGCATCCGCAAAATTGGGCTGGTAATGCTGGCTTCAGTGGTTCTGTGGGTACCTGGGTGATACAGGGTACACTCGGTGTGTTTAGTGATGTTAGCTTGTTCAAGAATGTTTGATAAATGCTAGACCCAAAGGTCTATTGGCTCACACTGAATACACTACAGTTTTCCAGAGGACTCTTGTGTTGCCCTGTGTCCTGATCAGAGTAAGAACAAACTGGTATTTCTGTTGCCGTGCTGGTAAAGCAGAGAGCAGCTATTGTGATAGCACTGGTCACAGCATTTTCAGTAGTCTAGGTGCTTGGTGTGTGCATCCTGCTTAAGGACTTTCAGTGCTGAGGCTTCTAGTTTTGAGAGGTTCCCTTTGGTTGTTTTCTGGGTAGGGTGGCATTATCTGTCCTGCTCAATGGATAATAAAGCAGTTTAGTAACCAGGAGTGTCATCTTGAGGACTTCTCATTCAAACATCACATAATCGGGTTTTAAAAGGAATCAATAATTTTTCATTTTAATTTGTAGAGTTTTAGTCTAATTAAAATGTTTTAAAACTCAGAGGTACTTATAATAGCTCAAACAACAAAAAAAATCCTATTTTACTTAATTCTCGAGCTATGAAAAATGGTCAAAGTTTCTAAGCACAATTTCGCCCCTCCCCTCAAATAGCTATTCTTTCTATTACAAGTGTAGTGCTCAAGTCATCTCCTTTGAACTGCAGTTTTTGTTATAGGTTTTGGCCACAGTGTTATTTCGGAGGAGTCAGCCAACAGGCTTACAGGGCTGTTTGGCTCGAGTTCACTTACAGTTTTCTTGGCAGCTCTGCTTATTTATGCATCTTTATTTCTCTCCCTCCCCATCTCCCTCCTCCTCGCTGCCTCTCCCCACCCGAACAGAGCGATCACCACACAGGCCCATCCTCCAAGCTGGCCTTCCAGCAAACGCCTCTGCAGTCGTTGGAGGGGATGTCGAGTTTGTCTGCAAAGTCTACAGTGATGCCCAGCCTCACATTCAGTGGATAAAACACGTAGAGAAGAATGGCAGTAAATACGGGCCAGATGGACTGCCGTATCTTCAGGTTCTGAAGGTGAGGCTTTACAGATGCTGGAGATGGTGACGACCCCTTTAAAGCATCGGATGTACTTGGTGTAAATCCAGGAGTTTTGAGATGTGAACTTCTTTTGGAAGAGGAATTGTTTGTGTTAGAAGTGAAATAATGACTTAAATGATAAGCATTTGATTGTCTAAATGCTAATGATACAGTTTATAGATGCTGTTTTGCTCTTTTTTGCTTCTGTGAAGTCCTTTATCTCTGAATGTTTCAGGCGTGTGATGCTTTTGATTTAAACCCCCCCCCCAAAAAGCCCCACAAAACTCCCAAACAGCCCCCAAACTTTCAATGTCTTGACTCTGTGTGAAGTGGAAGGCATATTCTTATGACGTGTTGGTGGTGGGACCATAGATTGGTGTCCATTTTGGGCAGCAGTGACATTGTTCTCCTGTGTTATTGGTCTATTCTAGCATTCGGGGATAAATAGTTCCAATGCTGAAGTGCTGACACTGTACAATGTGACAGAGGCGGACGCTGGAGAATATATTTGTAAGGTCTCCAATTATATAGGGGAGGCCAACCAGTCTGCCTGGCTCTCAGTTCTGCCAAGTTTACAAGGTAACAATGTTTTTTAAAGCAAGCTGGATGTAGAAGCTGGAAAAAATGGTGCTTTGGGAGACTGCAGGCAGCTTGTAGGATAACTCTTTGGCCTTGTGGTATATGTGTAATCCTCCTTTGGTGATGCAACTGGTATTACACCAGCAGCCATGGAAAAATTCCCACAATATTCTGTGTGTGCCATAACCACTGGTTTCTTTATTCCCTCTTGTGTCTGTGTGTTTATGTCGCTTTTGTTGTTGATTCTGCATACTTTGCAGTTCACATACAGGGTACTCATTGAATAAAGTAATTATGACCTATATATATATTTACACATATATATACATTCATATATATATATGAATTGTCCATAAAGTACCCATTGAAGCACAAATTAGGTCCATTTAATCACTTATAACTTCCCACATCACCTGTGAATGCACAGGGTGGGAGGGTTTTCCAGTTGTTATTCACACATTATTAACTGGGTAATAACCCACCAATAATGTGACTACAACTCAGAGCTACATTTACTTTAAAATGGTCTGGTAAAACTGTGTTTATTCCCTCATCCGGTATTTCAAAGTAATGTCTTTGAATGGAACAGAGACAAAAAGTAACAATTTCTCTAAATCTCCATCATAGAGACCTTGATGTCTTGCTGAGCCCATCTTTGGACAGCTGGAAAGCTGTCTAAGATTTACTCTGTCTGTATGAGTTTGGATAATCAGTGATACACAGATTGGTTTGGTGCATAATGACTTGTCAAGACAGAGATTAAGCAAGTCTGGAAGGAAACCTGTTAAAAAAAACCCCTACTTCCAGAATTAATTTTTCCATCTCTAAGATTTAGATCCAGTGGAAGGTGTCCCTGTCTGTGGGAGGGGGTTGGAACTCAATGATCTTTAAGGTCCCTTCCAACCCAAACCATTCTAGGATTTCCATTTCCTTGTTCTTGAACCTTTGTAAGGTCCAGTTTTTCTCTGCATTTGAGTAACAACTCATCTTTTCTTTGAACAAGAGCTGAGATTCCTTCCACTGTACTTCTAAGCAAACTACCAAATATTACCAGACTTGTATTAAAACAGCATTTGGCAACACTGCACAATGTACAATATTTATGTGAAGTGCAGTGGGTGATGCAAGGACCGTACGCTGCTTAAGACAGCTACTAAGTTGTGTCTTTTCAGGCAGAATTTAGCTTTCTTTTAATCCTTTCAGACTATATTTTTATAGTAAATTCTTTCCTCTGGAACAGGTAACTACATGTGAAGGATCCTGCGTTCTGTCCTACTTTGTTTTCTCTTTGTCTTTCAACTTTCTTTTATTATAAAAGAAGAATAAAAAAACAGCTTTGTGGGTAAATTTTTCCATGTCATTTGATTGCATGCATGTTTAGGTGGTGAGTTTAGGTCTGGTGAAGGGTGTCGATTACTTTCTGAGGTGAGCTGGGACCTGTTGGTAAACGCCTTTTGGATGAGGGATTGTGGATGGGGAAGGAGCTTTGCATCTCTGCATCTCTGCCTTTACAAAGCCCTGTGGCTCCATCTCCCTATCCACAAGAATTCTTTCAATGTCTAGCTTTTTCTCTTGCTTCCCTCTCTTGTTTTTTTTTAGGCTGCCGGTGTTAACACCACGGACAAAGAAATTGAGGTTCTCTATATACGGAATGTAACTTTTGAGGATGCTGGGGAGTATACATGCTTGGCGGGTAATTCTATTGGGATATCCTTTCACACTGCATGGTTGACAGTTCTGCCAGGTATACACTGCTCTCTTTCTGTGGTTTTTCCTCTTTTGTTTTTCCCCTTGTTGATTGCTGCAGAATTAGGCACAGCTTCTGTCTCAGAAATAGAACTTTACAATGATTTTTATTTAAACACAGGTGTCTCAAGCCAATGAATTGTTTTGTCACATATTTGCAACTCCAAAAACCTAACAACAGCAACAAAATAAAAGGGTTGGGGGAATGGCGTTTTCACTAACTTGAAATATTTTTACATCTGTTAAATGATTATCTGAAATGCTAAGGAGCTGCCTTTCCTTAGCGCTTCAGTGAGATGCCTGAAAATCAGCACATTAATCATTGTAAACTTTTTCAAGAGGATGAAAGTCAAAGCTTCTTTTGAAGCTTTGGGACTAATTTGGCCACAGTTACATACTGGTTCATTAAAATACCTGAGCTATTCAGTGTACTTCAATTCAATTTCACCTATCATCCAAATTCTGATTTTAATGCCAGTGGATTGTGTACAGAAGCAGTGTCTTCCATATCTTGGGAATCGGCTCCGTGCATCTTTAAACATTGCATGCTCTAAGAAAACAAGTAGTCATTTGCTTTTACTGCAAAGCATGTCTTGCTGTTTTGGGGTTGATGGTGTTTCTGTCCTTAAAAGAAACAAACATCAATGTGCTTTATTGCCTGGAAATTGTTATCAGCTGTTAAAGATGTAACCGTAGTTGGTTTTGACACTAGTCAAATCTTCTCGTTTATAACTGTTGGCAGCTGCCTTAGGAGGTCCTTTGAAAAAAGAACATGAACCACCTGAGGTTTGCTGGGTCATCTTGTGCTTACCATTTATTAATCGTTAATGCTAAGTAAAAGGTACAAAACCTGCATGTGCATATGGCTGAGGTTCATATTACGGGAGTGAAATGTTCCCATTTGCTGCAGATTTCTTACCCATTATTAAAATATACTGAACAAGGCAACTCTATTACATCTCACTCGTATGTGAACACCGAGCCTGCATGGCCTGTCACCAAGCAGGCAAAGCAGTACTTGTGTAGAGCTTGCTTCTGCAGTGTTTGCATTTTGCGAGTGCTTGAAATGTATTTTTTTTAACCCATTTTTGGGGATGAGATATTTTTATGAGCCTAGAATGGGGCACAAGAAAATCTCAGCTTGAAACGTGCCTTGCTTGCAGAGTGACCGCTGATTGCTGTGGAATGCTGTTTATCTGGGGGGTTCAATCCCAGATAAGGGATTAAGGACAGTGTTTGCACATATAACTGCCTTGAAGATAGTTTCAAAATGCTTTCAATCAGAGTAACAGCTATGTAGAACCACTCCCACCAAAATCTAATCTCATAGGCTTGTAACCACTGATGAGGTTACTTGAAATATGCAGTCCTTATGCAGGACTTGTTAATTAATGTATTGGTAGCAATTCAGCTTCCACTTGCCTTATGCTTCTTAATCTCACACTGGGCTCTTCAAAGAACCTCAGAGGAGGCAGGCATCCAGTATAATGCAGCAGCCAGGTCTTTGAAACCCCCCTGAAACTCCTAACCTGAGTTTAGCAGCATGATGAGGCATGATTCATCCTGCCTTCCCTCTGTGTTTTGAGATTCCCACTGAAAACTGTGGATTAACAGGCAATGCAGACTCAAGCCCAAATGTCTATTTGCACATTTATACTGTTTTAGGCTAACTAATTCAATATTTTACCCTTAGATGTGTCTTTATGTGGTTAAAATTAACTACAGGGCTTTTGAAGTTTGACTTAACCACAAAATGAACGTGAGCCTAGTTTGAGCACTCCCATTTTTTGACTCTCCCCTAAAATTATGCTCGATCATCCACTTTTTCAATGTATATGCATCTACCTTTCTAGGCAGCCACATGTATATGCCTATATGTGTACAGATACATGCACAAGCTCATGCTGAATGGCAAACTGAGAATTCAAAGCAGTAAAAGAGGAGTTACTCTCAGATTGCAAGATGGCCTAAACATTCATAACATTCTGTATGTCACACAGTCACTGCAAGAACTGCTGGTATTTTACCATGTCAGGTTGTTCCAAGCACTGTGTTGAACTATGTTTGTTACCATCTGCTAACTCTGTGGCGTGATTGTTCCCTCCTAAAAACTTCCAATCCAGCTCCTGAAAAAGAAAAAGAATACCCGACATCCCCAGACTACCTGGAAATAGCCATTTACTGCATAGGGGTCTTCTTAATTGCCTGCATGGTGCTGACGGTCATCCTGTGCCGCATGAAGAACACCACCAAGAAGCCTGATTTCAGCAGCCAGCCCGCGGTCCATAAGCTGACAAAGCGAATCCCTCTGCGCAGACAGGTAACAGAAAGTAGATAAAGAGTTCAAAAAACCTTTTACCAAACAACCAAGCCAGCACATCCTTAGCTTTGGAATGAAAAGCTTTGGAAAGGGGAATAAATAAGCATTACACCAAGTTGCACTGAGGATGGGATTTAGCTTGGCACCTAGGAGACTGGCATGGGAAGAAAGTACATCTTAACACAGCAATGTGTGTCTCAGGGCAGGGATGTTAGAGGAGGAATGAAAAAAATGGAATATGTTCTGTATTAACAGGCTATAGATGGAAAAAATGTATTTAAAGTATTTCAGGGCCTGATCCCACAGCTCATTGAAGTCAATGGAAAAAATTTTACTGACTTAATGGACTTTGGAACAGAATCCTATTTAATTGTGTATTTATAATGTTTCTAAGGTGACTATTATTGTAGTAACTAGGTACCAGATACAGAGAGGTATTTTTCAGGAAGAATTTGGAGACTGAGGGTAGGGAATTTCATAGCCAAGCATCCAGAAACAACCCCAGAATAGAAAAAGACTCTAATAAAATAAGAAGCGTGGAGATACTGTATCAGCTCTTGGACAGTTTGATAAAGATGCTGATGCTTTTGAGTGAAGAACAAAAGCAAACTTCAGATTTAAAACCAGTATTACATGAAATATGTTTTACAATTGCTTGTGGCTGGCAATGAGTGTTCCTGGAGAGGGCAGTACCATGAGGAGCAAACCAGTTCGATAACAGGACTTTGGCTTTGTCACAGGCCATCCCTTGCCAAAACAGACTCCATTCCCACATACCATCCTCTCCTGAAAGACTTGTTTCTTTTGAAGCTGGAATTGAATATGTTTTGATTTTCTTGTAGTAGGTCTTCAGGATAGACCTCTGAACCCACCATATCCTACCCCAGGTGAGGTGGAGGGATGTCAGCCCCTGAGGCTGTAGTTCACCTCACTATTCAAAACAGGGACCATCTGCAGGGGTTGCATCCAGGCTTTGCTCAGGGGGTTTGGATCTGAGGGTTTAGTTTGGGTCCACCTACACTATGGATAGGTTGTGCAGAATTTCTGCAGCGTGTTTTTAACCTGTCCAGAACATTATTAGTGTCAGAGTACCTTAAAAATACTACTTCATTGTGGGTAAATGTTTGAAATTTAGATGCACCTTCACACATGATAGGATGGAGCTTGGTCTTGGGATTTTGAGCAGTATTACTTCATTTCCTTCATGGTTTCTGAATGTCCATGGTTAAAATGCTGCCAAGTACTAATGCTTTAGCCAGTCTTCCTCTAAAGTGTAGTATTTTGCAAAATCTTGAGGTGAGGGACACGAACTTTGTCTGACCTGAAAAATATTTGGTTTGTTTTTTATGCACAAAAATGGTAATTCTTATTTCATCTGACTTTTTTCCCCACTTTTTTTGGTAATGCTATGATTTTACTCATTTGCTTAGAAATCACCGGGAAGAAGAGGGACTATGAGCGTATCACAGTGATAAGCCCTCGGCTCAATTCGCACACCTCTATGGCTAAAAATCTGTGTAGCTTTCTGGACAAAGAAGGTTTTTCTAATGTTGTATACTTAATCAGAGAGAGATACACATCAGCTGCTTAGATAAAAGACATTTATTAGATTTCTGCCTGAATACAAACGCATCATAATGACTCAGATAAGTTGACGGCATTAAAAATACCTCGGGTTTGGTGTGAGCTCAGTTGTGTCAGTTGGAAATGGTTCCTCAGGGGGAGAATGTTATTTCATTGCGTGTGACAGCAGTGCCAACCGCTGCCCTCAGTTTAGTTATTTACCGTTAAATGATGCAATATGGACCTTCTCCAAAGCTATTGTTTCATAGAGGAAAAAAATATTTGTCTTACAACATGCCTGTCAGGATTTTATTTACGTATTTTGTCTTTCTGGATCTTCTTTGCCAAAACAGCATTTTGTTTTTAAAAGGGGGGATAATTGTTCGAGGAGCAGTATATATGTTTGAAAGCGCGAATCCTATTTCAACCCCTAAGCAAAATTCCACTACTCTCAATTCTCCCAAGTAGTTTTTTGTGGACAGGAGTTTCTCATCGAAGGGCTCTCTCTCTGCTTTCATATCTTCAGAGAGGGAACCGTAACTGCTATAAGCATTAGAAGAAATTTCTATTTCTGTTCTGATGATTTCACTGGTTATTTCACTAATTGCCTGTATTAGCTTGTAGAAGGAGGGTAAAGCAAGCAATCCCTGAAGACTTGCTCATCAACAGTGAAGATTCCTTAAGTTTTCAGTTAGCATCTCCTTAGTATCTAAGGCTGCAGCAATTGTTTGGTTTCTGCTTTTTTTTACAGCTGGTTTTGGATATCAGAATTCTTGTCAAAAATGGAGAAACATCAAAAATAATCCAGGAGATGTTTTATTACATGGGCGTGTGTTTCTGGATTATTCAGCTCTGTTTGTTTTGCTGTGCTGCCAGTTTTACTTTTTGTTTTGGTTTATTTGCATTTCAGAGGTCTGTATTTAGAGCCTGCTGAGGTTTTGTCACTGAACCTTTATTTATCTCTTGGTCACAGAAGGTTCTCCCTTGCCTTTGTGCTGTGTGTGTGAGGAATAGAGAAAGTGGCTGAGTCGTTGAGAGGATGGGGGAGATGCTCGTGGCAGGTAGACTGTGAGCTGGGCAGCGATCTGGGGCTGGCTGATGGGTTTTGTTGGAATTCCAGAGAAATGAGGCCATAGATTGGGTAATTCTTGATATTGTTTTCAAAGCATTCTGCTGCTGGGTCAAGCTCCCTAAAGATTTCAATATGAAAATAATCCTGGTTCACAAAGAGGCATTTGCATGACTGTGATGCCATCTTGTCTAAGCAGGAGAAGAGTCTTGCTGAGTAACATATGGTTTGGTTTGCAGGACTAGATTCTCACACACTATTTTGTCTGAGCTACTACAGGATTCTATCATTCCCCACATGCAGGCATTTTTTTTTCCCTGCCAAAATGCAGTTCTTTTCACGTTTATAGGAGCAGTCATGATGAAGTCAGGGTTTATCAGTCTCCTCCCCCTACAAACCTCAGCCTCCCTAGATCTGGTACTTGGTTTTCGAAATAGAAACTGCTTACAGGGAAATCCAGCAAACAGTTCCTCCTTTTTATATCAAAGCAGAGATGTGCACTGCTCTGTTGGTATTAGCAATGTTCTCTATTGAAGTACAGCTTGAGATGGAGGGGGAAGGAGTATTTGTGGGATTGAACATCACAAGCTGATTTGCAGTATAGGCTTCAGGAGACAGGGTCACTGAACCAAAAAGGTACAGAGTAGCCTTTAGTAGGATATACATCTATTTTGTATAACTTATTTTTTCTCTTCTCAAATAAGTTTAATTGAAAAAGACAAAAAGACAGTCTCTGGTGACTTGCCCAGTCAAAGTCAAGTACGAGTGTGTGTCATCACTACAGCATTTCATTATTGCTATCACAATTAATCTGTCAAATATGGACCCCTTGACTTGGGTGCACATATATGTTTTAAACAGGGAGGAATGATTTCTTATGCTCAGTCTTTTAAATACGTTCCCATTAATTTATATCTACTGTCGTTGTCAAGTCTAAGCCTTCATAAAGATATAGTGAGTGCCTTTGTGATGAACAAAGACTGATTGGTTTAAAGTAAGATTTAAGCTCACCCAGAAAATAGCTAATTCAAAGTGATGATATCAGCTAGAACCTGTAAAAAAGAAAAGTGATGTGGAACAAGTAAAGTAACATGTTATTTAACATAGTATTGAGCTGTACAAATGTCATTCATTTTAAAGACTAGATTCTGAACTACAAAGATTAATACACAATTGTCAGTAGGATAGGTAGAAAGGACTTTACCTTAATACATATTTTAGTTTCTTGCTTTATCCTTAGATTTCTCTGTATGGAAACCATTGACAGTAGTACTCATTTGTTATGTTGTTGTAGTTGTATGTTGTTATAAGTGTTTCAAAAGGACTGCTTTTCATGAAGGGGTGATTATGTGTGCTTTAAAATGTCAGTACCTAACACTAGGAATCCTGTTTTGTGTAGTGCATTTAACCTTCTATTTTCCTAGATCCAGTCACTTAGGTAGACTGATTCCACCAACAGCTAATAGCGTTACTTACTAATTATATTTATATACATATATGCATATGATTTCAAATTAACTTTTATAGCAGAGCCTTCAGAAAGACTGACAATTATAGGAAATCACTGCATGGCTGCTAAAATCTCACAGCATGAGTGCCAGAACTGACAGATCTAGGCTTCGGGACATGGTATAAATCATCAGTGGAGGAAAACACCCTTCATAATCAATTACAGACAATTACACAGTGCTCTGCAGCTGATTTTGCCACATGGCATTTAAAGATTCCAGCAAAGATTTGTTTGTTTTAAATGCTCCACTGCTTAGAAATGCTTGTAAAGCATTAACTTAGAGCTGATTAAATACAGTGTGATGGCCAAAGGAAAAATACATTGGGGATATAATCATGTATTGGTGCCTGATGTTTGGACACAGCGGGCTTTTTTTCTTTCTGAAGTGCAGATCTGGGCCTGAAGTCCTGTCTTGGGCTGGTACTTTTCTTGGTTCTGGCCTCTTAAAAGCAGAAAGGAAGCACGCAAAGAAGATTTTGTGGTAGAGATCTACCTTTCTGTTGAGGTTTAGGTCCTGTTCAGTGTTTGCTTAAGTCGTGCTGACTTCTGCCTTGCTTTAATTGAGCACTCAAAATAGTTTCTTAGTGTAGTGTTATCACTTAAACAGGTGTCACCAGCACACTGGGTAGACCTTGAAGAAGTCTAATTCACCTCTATCAGATGTCCCTCATTGCTTCTCTGCTCTGGCTTGGCTTTGTTCCTTTATCTCTGAGAACAGATAAAGGTGGTGAGCTGGGTGACTGCTTCTTGGCACCTGATAGACCCCAAAGTGGCCCTGAAGTTTGTATATTGGCCATGTACAGCTACAGTCTTGAAGCAAATACTCACTATGGCTTCCATTAGGCCTGTGTCCAATGTACCTTGAGTCTTTGCATAATTGAAAGCAAAAAGAGCATCCACATACTTGAAGGCAACATCACATGCTGAAATGTAGGGCTCATGTCAAGAGTGTCACTGGTTCTTGAGCCTGCATGGTAGGAGGTTGGAGAGCAGTGCTGTAAGGAGCAAGGTAGAAAAAGGTTTTCTATATATGCTCTTACTTAAATGTATGCATTGAAGTTGACCCTGTCAACTGACCTTGGAGTAGGTGGGGTTTTACTTATTGTTTGATAGTGCACTGTAAGGCAACAAATGAAGTTGCTTAAGGGATGAGTTCAAAGGTTAATTCTTGACAACTGCATAAAAGTTGTAAGACCATTTTGAAACAGAAAATCTCCAATCACAGGCCAGCCTGGACTGGCTTCATCTTTTCTGGAGCAGATTTTTATAGCCCTTGAGCTCCTGTAACTCCTCGTACTGCTCCAGTTAGTCAATCAGAAGAATATTCCCTGGGAGTACAGTCCATTTTTCTTCGCCCAGACAGTGAGTAAGCAGTTCCTCTGGATTTCTCATCATTCCTATCCACATTAATGCACTCTGGTTGCCTACAGGATCTCTGGCCAGTCATCCAGTTATTGTGTGAAGTAAACGTGCAATAGGGTTAAAAGGGAAACTGGCAAAGTCCTTCATCTGTTTTTTTTTATACATTACTACTATTTAACTTCTGTGTTTAAAATGCATCACCAGAGTTTTTCTGTTTATTGCAGGTTTACATTTATAGGTTTTAACCGTGCTAAGACTCCTGAATTGTAGGGTAAGAGCTAGGGAAAAGATGAAACTCAGGCAGAGATCTGAACAGCATCTAATACAAATATTGCATTCATGAAGAAAAAGACCCCAGAATGTTCTGGGCCATTTCTGATACATAAGGGGTATCTAAATTTGGCAGTTTCACTTCCATGCCTGCCTGATGTCCCATGAAAACAATGGCTATAATGACAAAGAAAGGCAAGGAAATAAAAGCAATGTTAATAAATACAGGTGAATCAAGACTCGCATAAAGGTCTTGGTAGAATGGATGGGAAATAATGGGTGGATTTTGGAAATGTGGGGGAAGTGATCATAGAGTATTAGTAAGTTTGTAGTGAGAGATGGTAAAAATGGAATCCAGAAACAACGGGAAAATGAAATTTAGGGGAACTCCTTGGGGACAGAGGAGTTGCCATATTGTTTGTGGATATTTGCACATCTCGTAGTGCTGAGCTGGTTCATTTCATAAAGCATCATTTTTAAATCATAATGAAAATGAGCAGAAATACAAGCAAGAGTCTGATTCCAGCCCTGGTTCATATGCTGGCTTGCCATAATGCTCCAGCAGATGTGTTCCCCTCTGTAGACTCGGTATGCCAACATCTCTCTCTTGGACTCTGCTCAGTATTCATTTACTGATTTGTTTAGAGCTATGTAGTCTGCCTTAAGAGTAGTTTTCTGTTTGTATCCCAAGTGGTCCCCGTATCTATTATTCCAAAGAAATGTGCCAGGTACTTAGGTTTACCAAAATAAATATTAAGATTGAAGATGGTGGAAGGAATGAGTGGGGTCCAGCTTTCCTTTGAATGGTACCCTAATTTGTGCAGTTATACTCTCTTGTTCCATAGACACCTTAGTGTCTTGCATACAGAAACTGGAGCTCCTGATATTAAGAAAGGTCTGTCAGCTGCAAAACTGGTTACCAAGGCTGTTTTTTTTTATAGCAATCCTTAACACTTTTTCCTTATGAAACCTCTTTCCAGTCTTCATCTCTAGTCCTAGAAAAAGGTGTCAAGACGCCAAAACCATTTGATGAGATGGGTTTGAGGATATCTTCCTGCAAAAAGACCTCTTAAAACAAGTGGTCAAGAGTTATGAAGAGAAATCTGTTTAAGAGCATTAGCCCTGTCTTGTCAAAATACGTTGTGTAAGAGCATGACTTGAAAAAGCCTTCCAGCCCCATTCTGAGGAGCTTGAGTAATTCCGTGGGCTGAGATGCTGTAATTGCTACTTGAGCTTAATATAAGGAAGCAGTAATATGGACTTCTCAGGTGACATGGAGACAAGAGGATTTTGTGTTCACATCACTGCGTCACTGATTTTCACTTTAATGCTGTTAGGATCTATTTGCTTATAATTGCTTCATCTAGTTATAAGATCTGTGGAACAAAATTGTAACCTGGTGACATTTTACATAAGCAACCCTGGGTATTACATGAGCAAACCTGGTGTCAAAGCTGACTCCAGGCGAAGGGGATAAAGGTCAACAGTGGTAGTTGTTCTGATCCTCTAGGCTTTCAGCTTGGGCAGGGTCCCAGCAATGCTGGCTGAGAAGCACCTCCTGCCACCTGATGTGAGGATGATACCAGCAATGGCACTGTGAAAGAGCCTGCATCCTGCTTTGACCACCAGATTCGGGCTTGACCAAGCCTTTCATGGCCTGAAGAGAGAAGGACGATTCACACTTAAAGGAGAAGACTGTCAATACAAGCATTTTTGTTTCGTCCTCATGTTCACATGAAACTCTGAGGTCAGGAGACAGCAGGTTGCTGCTTGCAGGTTTGGGGGAAGAACCTTATGGAAGATTCACACCAAAACAAGTTTTGTTACATGGAAGAGCTGCCTCCTTTTTCAAAGCAGTTATCATTAAGTGTCTTTGCTCTAAGGAGAATGTTGAGACCCATGAGAAATCATACTCCAAAGTGAATTACATTTCAAAGCATTGGACATTAAGTTATTTTTAGGACCTCTTCTCCACATTGCCTGCAGAATCTTTAATTAAGAATGTAGTTAACTGAAAACTTGAGTATCCCCCAATTATTGTGATAGCTTTTTCATGCTTTTGATATTGAACGCTTAAAAAATATGGAATCGTAGAATCATTTAGGTTGGAAAAGACCTCTGAGGTCCGTGAGTCCAAACATAAACCCAGCGCTCCCAAGTCCACTGTTAAATCATGTCCCCAAGCACCACATCTGCATTCCTTGTAGAGACCTCCAGGCCTGGTAGCTCCACCGCTGCCCTGGCAGCCTGTTCCAATGCTTTTGATAACCCTTTTGGTGCAGATGTTTTTCCTAATATCCAATTCAACCCTTCCCTAATGCAACTTGAGGGTTTTTTTCTTCTTGTCCTATCACTTGCTAACTGGAACAAATTCAACACCCACCTTGCTACAACCTCCTTTCAGGTAGTTGTAGAGAGCATTAAGGTCCCTTCTGACCCTCCTTTTCTCCAGGTAAACCAACTCCAGGTTCCTCAGCCATTTCTCATAACACTTGTGCTCCAGGCTCTTCACCAGCTTTGCTGCCCTTCTCTGATGAAAAATATAGGAGCCTTTGCAAAAAAATAATGTTTTTAATCAAAAATCCAAAACTTGAATTTGCTATTAACACAAAAAAAATAAAATAGTAAAATTGTCTTCAGAGTGAATGCATTTAAAACTTACATGGTTTTTGACCTATGGGGCAGACACAGCCTTGGCAGCAATTAGAGTTAATGTTGTGCTTACAGGGAGGGGAAAATACCTGAGAATCGTGCACTAGAAACAGGACTGTAGGTTCACTTCCCAATACCACTGTTCTGAGCTGGCTTGGTTATCAGGTGCTGCCGGGTTCCAGATTTTGGGTCAGAATTACATCTCTGCCTTTCTTTTTTGCATCTTGTATTACAACAATAGGTGTCAGCCGACTCGAGCTCCTCCATGAATTCCAACACGCCTCTGGTGAGGATAACCACTCGCCTCTCCTCAACTGCCGATGCCCCCATGCTGGCAGGAGTCTCGGAATATGAATTGCCAGAAGACCCAAAATGGGAGTTTCCAAGAGATAAGTACGTAGTCTGTTTCCTTTCGCAGTGCCTATGCACATCTGAAGAGCATGATTTGTAATGTGTCCTTTTAACTCAAGAAACCCTGGGAAATCTCAATTACCCAAATCTCCTGAAGATCAAGGTGCAGTTCCATTATCTGAAGTCAGTTTGTTTAAATAGAAACTAGATTTTCTCTGCCTGTTGTTCTGGTTTTATTTTCAGGTTTCTTGTGAGTTTTCAGATATTCTGCTAAATGCATCTCCTCTATCAGGAAAAGAGTGAACCTCAAATGTTATCTCAAAATATATATGGTCTAGACTGGGAGAAGTAGCCGCATACAAGCATTGGTGAAGGACAGTCAAGATTTCCTCCAGCAATACCTCTGTACATTAAACCATGTTCTTCAGTTATTACTCCAGTTAATATTTATAGAGCAGGTAATACAATATCATGTACGAGATAACGTCTAGAATATGGTATTAGACAGCCTTTTTCTGTCAAGACTCTGGGTAGGATTTGTTTTGATTTCATATTAATGGAGATGGTGATTTTTGATTTAGGGGCACATTTTGCATATTGTATGCATATATGTATAACTTCTGTGGCTTAAAAGTATTAGGTTTCAAGCAGAGCGTGCTGAATTTTGATATATGCAAATTTGTGTGGCTCCATAATGTTTTCTTCAAAGTCTGTTGACTAACATGCAAAATGAGCTTCTGAATAATCTAATTAAAGATGTAACCGTATTTTTTAATATAAAGAAGACATGTAAAAGAGAGGTAGAACCATGATTATATATTAATGTTAATACTAGCTTGAAGAAGTCTTTAGGTGGCTTTGAGAAAATAACCCCTTTTATCACGAGCAGTTCTCTTTGAAAGTTCAGGGTTGTACCTTTTGGATGGCAGAGCTGTAATTCTGAACCTTCTGACAACTGTTCTGGAAATCATTTTAATGATGTAGCTGCAAAGCAGTGCAAAATGCCGTAATTGCCACCTGCAGGATTCTAGTCAACAGTGGGGGCCTGTATATGTGCTTCTGTCAGCCCGGGCCCTGTGGGGATACACTAAATGCGGAAAAACTTAGAGTGCTAAACATTTCAAACCAGCATTCAGCACAAATGGTGGTGGAGCAGATTGGCAATGAAAGGAGGCTATTTAGAGGCAGTTTATTAGGTTGGGGGGCAGGAGGCACACAATGAGGGGTTTGTTACTTTAGTCCTAGCAGGGCAATAGCACATAAATTAACCAGTTTCCAATGCAAATGTTTGTTCTCTGCCAAGAGCCTAAATTCAATTTTAGTTCTGGAGTGACCTCAGCATAGCATAACGCTGCCCTTCAGTCTTTGCACCTTTTAAAACTCGCATTTGCTTTAGAAACCGATCCAAAACAGCTCGAGGAATTCTAACCGAGGCAAAGACCGCATCTGACAAGGAGTCAGCGGGGCTGCCCTCCGGAGGAGGCGCCTCTCACTTCTGACTTGTGCCCAAGTAGATAAGCAGGGTTTTCAAACCACTGAGCCTTGGTTTAACGCTCCCCTGTGGATGATATGACAATGTCTCCCTGTATTTCACTGGGGAAGACAGAAGTCCATGCTTTAAGAATGAGTCCCTACATATACTGTATCTGTGAATCTTGCTTTTGACCATAAAAAACCAGTCCTGAAGAACTTGGTTATGAAAATGCTTATCTGAGTCTGCCCCCTCCTCCGGATAACATTAGCAGCATCAAACTCATCGACCACCCTCCTGCATTTCTGCTACGGCACTGCTTCTGGTTGTTAGATGATATTTTCTGCAAGTAAAGGAGCCCAAATCTGGCCCTTAAGCATTTAGGCTGGAGCAAAAAAGATTTTGCTCAGAGGCTTTAAAGTTTCTTTTTAATTCTTTCTATCTTCATAAATCTGAGATTGACATCTCTATGTCTGTTACAGCTGAGTAGGATTTGCAAGCAGGTATATGCTCTGCAAAATACACTTTGCACAGCATGCTTAATAACTGCTCCTTTTAAAAGGTTTCTGATGTGGATACCATGATTATAACAGAGTTTCAGTTTCTTCCAGTCTCTGCTTCCTGCTTTCTGAGCGGGCCCCAGGTGCTTGCAGGCAGGAGGCATCTTCTGTTACCCTCCTGCATGACACTTGTGGTAGCAAAGAGCCTGCAGCCAAGAAACAGCCTCTATGCTAGACCCAGCTGTGGGTAAATAAAGCATCCTCTCTTGCCCCTTAAAGGATCAAAGGGAATGCGTGAGGATGTTGGATCTTGCTGGGGTGGCTGTAAAGAAGACAGCTTGTAGGGGATGCTCGGATGTGCCAAGTGTTTTGTCCCATGGAGGTAGTGCCGTGCAGGGAGAGCATTGCCTCTTTATGCATGGTGGAACTTGCAACAGAGAGCAGAGCTGGTGGCCGTGGCAGCTCCTGCCAGCTCTTCAAGGCACAAGAGCATCAGTATCACTGGAGCTGTTGCCCAGTCCCTCACAGCAGTAACCCCTCCTGAGCCTTTGCTGCATGCTTGCCACCAGCCACTGGGAGCAAGAGCCTTATGGAAGATACACCTCCTTTTTCAAAGCAGTTAATTGCCTTTGCTCTAAGGAAGGCGTCAAGACCCCTGAGACATCGTACTCCAAAGTGAATTACATTTCAAAGCATTGGGCATTCAATTATTTTTAGGAGCTTTTCTCTGCATTGACTGCCACCCACCTCCTTTCTCTTGCCCTCATCTTCTCTCCCTCAAGAAGGCATCTGGATGGCCATCTTTTCAGCCATACAACAGAGAAATGAGTTTGATAATCACCCCCAGACCTGCTGTCTGGTCTGTTTTGGCTGATTCCTCCAGTGCAAGACTTCATTAGGCAAATCTTCACAGCCTGCATCCCCAGACAAAAAGCAAGAATGAATTTTGAGCTAAAGTTATGCTGCCCGAAAACATATTTGATTTTACTTTCTGTTTGCGCAGTGCCACCATATCACAGTAGTTCATACGTAAAACATCCCGCGGATTTTAATACCACCCTTTGCCATACAAATCATCAGCTGCCCAAAAGAGACCACATGGCAACACATGCAAAGAAACTTCTTTCATCTCCTTGTGATCAGTGTGAAAAAGAAGATGACTGGCCATATTACAAGGATAGGAAAAGCTCATGTGTTGATTGCTGCCCTCTGAAAGCTCTGACCCTCCATGCTGTGTCTCCTTGCTACAGCCTCTTAGTACAAGGAGAGGGAGAGCTTAAAGGTTGGGCTTAGCAACTGATCTGCCCTTCTGAGACGCTCGCTATCCCATCCCTAAGAAAACATACTGCGGTGCACGTGAAAACTGATGCATGCACAGAGTCTCATTAGTTCCATATGATAAATGCTTCGTGCTACAGCAAGATGCTGGAAGCTTTTTATATTTAGCCCTGGAATTTCACTGGCTGCATCCCTTCACCAGATGCTGAGTGTTAATCTCCTGTTTGCACCTCTAGGCTGACGCTGGGTAAACCCCTGGGAGAAGGTTGCTTTGGGCAAGTCGTCATGGCCGAAGCGGTGGGGATTGACAAAGACAGGCCTAAAGAAGCGGTGACTGTGGCAGTCAAGATGTTGAAAGGTAAGAAAATTGGGTGATTAGGGATCAGAATGGGCGATATGGCAGTCTTCATCCACGAAAAGTTTCTTTTGTGGCATCTGAACTCTGTCATCATGGGGGGGTCAAAGAGCACATAGCTGACCCCAGCCTTCAGCAGTTTGGGGTGTAAATCTGTGCCTTGACAGCCTGTTTATCTTGAGCAGTGAGTATTTAGGAGGCAGGAGATATATTAGCATCGTGTGGGTCTCTCTGCTTTTAGTTTAGTTCATGTCAGAGGCTGTCAATATGTGTATCCCAGCCCATTCAGTCCAGGTGGTTGGTGCCTATTTATTTTGCATTTAATTATAAGGTTAGTTTGCAGGAAAGGCATAGTTATTGAAGGCTTGATAGCTAAGGACAGCGTTTTCATGTCTGATATTACTGCTGCCTCTTAACATACACCATTGAAGAATTGGTCAGTTTATCAGCGACTGAGATTATTTTTGTTAAGACATAACATATGTCTTTACATAACATACAGTTTATACAGGAAAACAAATCCTGTATTCTTCATTCAGAAGCACACATTTTACACCAACTGGTGAGCCTTTGTGAAGTTCGGGGTGGCATGCTTAGAAAATACAAACTGAACCTGTGTCTTGTACAGATGATGCTACAGAAAAAGATCTGTCTGACCTGGTGTCAGAGATGGAGATGATGAAGATGATTGGGAAGCATAAAAACATCATCAATCTCCTTGGAGCCTGTACCCAGGATGGTGAGTAGAGAAAAGAAAGTAAAGCAGGACTTTCCAACAGGCCTGCAAAAGTCTCATTAATCATAATTTTTCAAGAGTTTTTTAAGGAAGCAGTCATGCCGTGATGGGATTTTTAGATATTTCCTTAGCTTAGCAGCAATATTTTAACTCCTGTCTCTCATTATACTTGCAGCTTTAATATGAGAAAGGGTACTATATCAAATGAAAACTCTCTAATCCCTTGCTGCAGGGGAAAAAATGACATTTTAGAGGGGCTTTACCCATGCCTGTTGTTCTGAATTGTCAGCCCTGCTTTAGTGGAACTTGTATCCCATTAATCTGAAATGAGCATTTTTTCTCTCTGAAGACCACAGTGTTTTTATTAAAAGCTAATTATGTCACGTAAAGTGATGCAGAATGGCATAAATCTCTGGGAATTAAAAAATATCTTAAGCACTTTCCCTTTGTTTGAGATCTCACAGCATTTTCTGATTGAAAGTGCTTGCTGTTCAGTACATGGCATGGTCTGGAAAGGAACAGTCACTAGCTCAGGGTTTGGGTACTTTCAGACACTAATTGTAGCTCTGCTGCTATCCTGCTATGGAGCTTTGGGCCAGTGATTTGGCCAGGTCTAGACCTCCTTTTGTTTCAAGTTGTCCTTACTGGTTTCTCAGTTAAACATTTATTGGTTCAGTTCATTCATTATAGAACACTAAAAGCTTCTTCACATAAAAACACTTTACCCTTTGACCTTACTCTGGTTTTCACACGCTTCTGTTTATCCAAAGGTCCACTGTATGTGATAGTAGAATATGCTTCCAAAGGAAACCTGCGTGAGTACCTGCGAGCACGCCGCCCCCCAGGGATGGAGTATTCGTTTGATATTAACAGGGTACCAGAAGAGCAGATGACATTCAAGGACTTAGTGTCATGCACCTACCAGTTGGCAAGAGGCATGGAGTACCTGGCTTCACAAAAAGTAGGTAGAACTCAGCAAATACTACACACAGTGTGTGATGTGTGTGCTTGTTGGACACTTTCTGAGTTCGGTTTTGTTCTCATCTCGTTTATGTTCAAGAATTTATTGGGAAAAGAGCCCTTCTAAAATGAGTTGCACAATCCATGCTCTTGGAGGGCAATGGGAAAATTCATACACTTGAAGTTTTTAATCACTGCTTAACAGTATTGCTAAAATGAGGCGCAGAATGGATCACTTAAAGTAAATACTGTGTACATATCTGCTGTTTGAATTCGTAAGCACAGGTGGTCACTTGATTACACAAGTCACATTATTCCACCCATGGGGCAGCAGGCACCATTTGGCTTTTGTTTCCAGTCAGATCGACCAAATCAGTTCATATAGTGATGTGAAATAAACGAGTCCAGTTACTTGGAGGGTTTGCAGAATGATAATAGGCAGAGTTAAGAAGACCACAAGATGCCGGGGCAGAAATGAACAGAAGAGGCAAAAATAAATGGAGTGAATTAGTCACTTAAATTATGCACTTTACTTAAAACTGGTGTTTGTCAGGAGAGCAAGCTTATTGAAAGAATTCATTTATCCTGTCGTGTCCCTAGACATTTATTTCTTCAACTTTTCTTTTTAACCAGTAATTTGATTAAATTATAGTTATGAAACCTTAAATATCCCTGTATAACTAACTGTAAACATACTGTGGCTTGGTGGACAAGCAATCATGAATACCCTGCATGGTGTTCGGACCTAGTGGCTAAACCAGAGCACCCGATATTGATGATATATACTTCCTGCAAGGTGTGGAGTGGTTAGTGGGATTTATACTAATTTCCAGTCATGTTCACTCCCAAGTGTGGAGCTGTTTTTAACCAAAGACCAGAGCTGAGTGTAACCCTCCATTCCTGTTGTGTGGAGTCATGATTTTACTGCTTTTGTGCACTTGTAGAGGTTGTGTGTGTGTAATCTAGGTCTAATTTTGCTTCTATTCTTTAATTTTGAAACAGTAATTCTCAGCATAGTAGGGTAGTCAGGGCAACATGCCTGACACCAGGACAGATATCTAAGGGAGTCAGTGTAAGTACTGTGTTTTGTAAAGCGCCTCAGGGTATCCCATTTTCCTGGCAATGAGCCATATCCCAAGAAAATAGAACTGTTGTGAAGGGAAAAGGAAATCTTTTGATTATCAAATCCTGAGCACAAGCATTCACCTGAGAAGCTCTGAAGTGCTGTTGTAGAACACTACCAAGAAGGGGTGAGCTCACAGAGATGCACAGGGCAGACCATTTCATCCTTGATGCTGGCCCTTTGCAAAAGCACTTGGTCAGCACTGGGCCGAACTTGACAGAGTGTGAGGCATTGCACAAGGCAGAGGACAAACAAAGGCAGCACATACTAAGCTGTGCATTCTGGTTCTTCAGCTATCCCACCACTTCTGTTTGTATTTCACTAGTTCTTTTCCCCTTAGGGAACTGAAATAATAAGAACTGGTCTTCTCACAGTATTTCCATCACGCAGGAGCTGTGAGAAGGCCAGTGTTCTTGTTATTTCAGTCCAATAAATAGCTCACTGAGACTCAAAAGAGAGAAATAAAGATGATGTTTGGGCACCTACTTTTTGCCTTACGTAAAGTTTTTGCCTTGCAAGCAATTGTACTTAGAAACAATATCCCATTTCCAAAGTTGGTTGGATGCTTTTTAGAGCTCTTGGCATGCCCTCTCTAACCTTCCAGTAGCATGAAGCACCATGGGGGAGATCCAGGAACAGGGACTGGCCCAGTTTATTGCAGAGACAGCAAATTGTTAGGGCCAGAGGTCAGCTGGGAAACAAGTCCAGAGGAGGCCACGAGGATGATCAGGGACTGGAGCACCTCCTGTATGAAGATAGGCTGAGAAAGTTGGGGCTGTTCAGCCTGGAGAAGAGAAGGCTGTGTGGAGACTTCATAGCAGCCTTCCAGTATCTGAAGGGGGCCTATAGGGATGCTGGGGAGGGACTCTTCATTAGGGACTGTAGTGATAGGACAAGGGGTAACGGGTTCAAACTTAAACAGGTGAAGTTTAGATTGGATATAAGGAAGAAATTCTTTCCTGTTAGGGTGATGAGGCACTGGAATGGGTTGCCCAGGGGAGTTCTGAATGCTCCATCCCTGCCAGTGTTCAAGGCGAGGTTGGACAGAGCCTTGGGTGAGATGGTTTAGTGTGAGGTGTCCCTGCCCATGGCAGGGGGGGTTGGAACTAGATGATCTTAAGGTCCTTTCCAACCCTGACTATTCTATATGGAAATCAACAGGGGGACCATTTAGAAGATAGGAAGAGCATTAGTTGCAAAAATGCAGGATATGAGAAGTACACTGACAGAAGGTGCCAGGATTCGACTCACTTGTTGTCACAATTCATTTCAGATGCTCTGCGGTACCCCCAGCCTTCTGTTCTGGAAAGGCTTGGGTCTGCTGCAGATCCTGTGTCATCCCTGGTAGTCTCATCCAGATACCCTAGATATCCTAGGGTACCTCAGATGACATTATGAACTTGTAGTTGGTTGACTGCTTTGAGCTCAGAGGGTGTTCTTACATGTATAAGGACAGGGAAGTAGGAAGGCCGGCCTATGTAGATTTTGCTGATGGTGAATTACAAGACTGATTTGATGCTGAAAGCGTGCACTGTTGTCTGGTCCTGTGCACATAGAGGCATTGCTGGAGCAAGTTTTTCTTGGCAGTTCCCCATGGCTAACCCAGTGAGGAGCAGAAACTTCATTTTACCCATGCAGGATAAGAGATCTCAGCAAATTGCTGAGACAGGTTATAACGCAAGAAAGAAGTTGGCTCCGGTATAATTTTTGTAGTGGTTCAGTCCAGCATGTCTATGCATGTGCTGAAATAAAGAGTACAACATAAAGGGTAATCCAAAATGATGGGGGAAGGATATTTAACTTGAAAAGAAATAGAATATCCTGGGGGGGATGCAAATGCGATGTTTCTTACCATGCCGTCTTGTATGAACCCTAATAATGCTACTTAAACACAGGAGTAATATCCAGAGCAATCACAATGTAATTTCAGTGTCAAGAATCAGTTACGAGTTTTCAGGATAATGCTGACATGAAGGAAAAGTCTTTAAGGAGAGAGCTTGGATACTGAAACTAAATGTTCTATAAGCAAACAGCCAAACCTAGACTGTTTTGGGCTTTTTCTTTCCTTTTCATAACTAAATTGTTATAGTCTTAGGTTTGAAGTAAATTCACACACTCTAGACATCTATTTTAAAGTTATATACTGTGGTTATACTTCATATTAAGGTCTTCTATATTAAAAATGGTTTCATTGCTCCAGACTGTCAGGTTTTAGCTCTTGTGAGATGATATAGTTTAAGAGAAGCAATATAACGCTCATTTATAGTATCTGTAATGAAAGTGGTGCAATACCTGTACCTGGGCACATGTAATGCAGAGTGAATCACAAACAGCCTGGCATGGTTTGTGTCACCACCCAGGCTTTCAGCCTTAGCAAAACACAAGTCTTAAATAAACCAGGCTTTTCTAAGAGGCTTCTTAGGGTTGGTGTTCAACTTGGAAACATCACATGAGAGGATGGACTACAGTAAGAAAGACAACCTTATTTCACGGGCTTTTAGTAAATGTGATTTGGGTTAAAATCTGTGAAGGAGACTTACTTACAGTGTGGAAGTAATTTAACTTTTACAACAGTTTATTTCAGTGTGTCTTTTTTTATTTCCCTTTTCTTTCCAGTGTATCCATCGAGACTTGGCTGCAAGAAATGTTTTGGTGACTGAAAATAATGTCATGAAAATAGCAGACTTTGGTTTAGCCAGAGACATCAACAATATAGATTATTATAAAAAGACTACTAATGTAAGTGGATGGTTCTCTTATCTCTGAAAACAAGTGTTTCTTTCAATGTTTCACTTAAAAACTGTGGTTGTAAGCTTAATGGGCTTCTTGTACAGCTGCCTCACTTTTCATCTCAGACAGAAAACAGGGATCAAGGACATAAATGTTTCTGTCCTCTCTTACCATGGCAGTTAGTTAAAAGATAACCAAAGAAGCTGTATACTGTATGATTTATTAGAAAATCTGAAATACAGGAATTGCTTTTTGTGTGTCCCAGACTCCAGTCAGTTGAAATAGTGGAAATGTTCCTGTTTGCTCCAGCATATTTTGTACCAAGTGGAGAATCCTGACAAGGACTGCATGAACAGTGCTAGAAATCACCCTAACACAAGTCCTGTTTAGGTGTTATAATGCTGCATTATGCAAAATGCTTTATGCTTTTTGCCTGTATTTGTTATGTTATTGTACAAGTTATGAGGGTAGTATCAAATTGGGGATATAAATTGAGAAAACAGGTTTTTACTCCCTGCTCTGTCACCATTTTGCTGTTTAACTTGTACCAAATCAAGAAGATAGATTGTTTCGGAGGTAGTTACTGATGCTTAGTTTGAACAGCTTACACCTCCTTCCTAGGGGATCTCTTAAGATTGATGAGCTACACTTGGGTTTTGATGGGAACTTTGCAGTTCTACAGGCTTTTATATTTTGTATAAATATTTATTAACAGTCATGTATAAGGGCTTATAAAATAAAGTACCAAGTAATTAATAGCATTAAAATGATAATATCTGCCTGCTTCCAAAAGACGGAGCAATCAGGTGTGGGTACATCAGTACTGGAAGGAGTTGAACCTTCTTCATATCAAATGTAGTGCGGCTCCTGGGCTCTGAGCAGAGCTGTCTCTATGCAAAGCAACAGGCAGTTCTGACTGAGTTTTGGGTCACTGCAAAAGGTAGAACATAATCCCCAAATTCTTATTAAAAACCTTATTTTTGCAGGCAGGCCTATTTTTCAGAGGGTTATTTATTGGGGTTTTTTGTCTTTAAAGAGCTGCTTCTTGTATTGTTCTCCCAGCAAGCAATCTGGGAACTTTTTGGAGAGCCCTCAGTGCTCTTAATTTTATCTTCCATGATTCTATCCATTTTTCTTCATGCTCTCTTTATTTTAGCCCATTTTCCTTTTTCTCCCTTAAAATTCTAAGTTAAATTCTATGCTGGTTTGCATTAGCAGACTGTTCTCTAAGAACTGATTCATCTTTTAGAAAAATCAGGGCTGAAATCATCCTGTAAATTGCTGCTGGTTTAACTTCCCTTCCCCTCCCGACTTACAGGGACGGCTTCCAGTAAAGTGGATGGCTCCAGAAGCTCTGTTTGACAGAGTTTACACGCATCAAAGTGATGTGTAAGTGGCCTTATTTGAGTGGGGTTTTGAGGGGCGGAGGGAGGGTTGTTTTGTTGTGCCTTTGTGAAAGTTTGGGGTATTTTCAGTGTATTTTGCTGTTGTCTTTTACCTTTAAGAGTTTTCATTCTGTTTCACGTATTAATAGATGGAGCAGGACTTGCCCTTAGAAAGTGAGGATTTTATGGTAGACTGCTAACCAGTGCTCTGTTACTAATCTGCCCAGCTTCAAAGCACATGAAAGGTGGAAAATGCTAACCTCCTTCTGTCAGTGCGGAAGTTTCCCCCCTTGAACTTATTTACGGATGTGCAGCTACAAAGAGTCTATCTAATTTGCTTGGCTTTTGACATACTCTGGACTTCCTTCAGGTTAAAAAACAGGAGAGGGAAAGAAAGAAAGCAAAAGTTCTTATAAAGTTGTGCTAAGTTTAGGTACAATAAAACGTAGGCTGGATATAGTGGGAAAGTTCCCTCCGAATGTCAGAAGTGTTGGTGCTTCCCATGTAGCAGAAGTCACTGGACTCCGACACTTCACATCTTTTAATGTGTGCACAAAAGTCACTGGCTGATGCAACCCGACTGCTCAGGATTTATTCTGCTTCCTATTACTGTTTCCTAAGCCCATCTACAGTACTCATGTGCACTGTGCTTGAAGTAGATGTGTATTTTTATGCAGTGCAGATGAAGATCTATCTCATGGTTTTTATTTCTCCAAGAGAAGCTGTTAACTGTAAAGGGCTGGATGTTTCCCAGCACTGCTTTAAAAGGTTATGCATGTCAGTGCAGGGTTAAAGGGGAAAAGGGCAGGGTGGAGAAAATAAGGGGTATCTCCTCATTCTTTAACATGGGTCCGCTTTTTGAGCTGTGCCCTCCTTAAGAAAAGCATTTGCTGAGGTTTTTCTTCAGTATTTACAAGGAAACTGTATACACAGGTTAAGGGTGAAGCCCACTTTTGTTTTAAAACAACATCTTGGCAAAAATATTTAAGTGAATGTGAAGTGTAAACCGCTTCACTGGTTCAGGACTGAAAATCAGTCTGAGCTCTTCAACAGCACATGGGTTTCAGTGTTGGAACTTGGAGCCTCTTGGCCCCATGGTGGCTTTGAAGAAAGCTAAAGATAATATTATTGTAAGTTTGTGCAAACAGTTTGCTAAAATACACTGCTCGAAGCCTGGAGAGCTGCAGAGAAGCTGGGGAGCCAGTGCAAGCTGTGTTGCTGTAGCTTACCTGGCAAAGCTGCCTGCCAAAGAGCCTTGGGTTGCCAGCGAGTTGGGCACTGGAGGAGGTGGCAAGCAGGCAGGAAAACTGGCTTAAAGTGATCCTCTTTCATTTCTTAACAACAATTAATAATAAAAAATAGGCGAGCAGAATGAGGCAAAATATTTTTGTTTTGAACAGTCTGCTTTTTTTTTTCCAAAATACCCTGCCACATCATTGCAATGCAGCTCAGCTGTGAGCGCTCTGTAAGTAATTAAGCTGTGAAGACGTGGTTCTTTGCACTAGTCCTGGAAGCTTGGGTGCTTAGAGCACAGCTGACAAAGGCAGAGAGTGTGTTTCTGATCTTTCTGCTCATCAGTCACTATTTCTATATGCTGCCCAGGCATATATCCAGTTAATGGGCTGACATAGTGACAGGGCAAAGGGAATGGCTTGAACCTGCCAGAGGGGAGGCTGAGCTGAGCTCTTAGGCAGAAGCTCTTCCCTGTGAGGGTGCTGAGGCGCTGGCACAGGGTGCCCAGAGAAGCTGTTGCTGCCCCATCCCTGGCAGTGTTCAAGACCAGGTTGGACACAGGGGCTTGGAGCAAGCTGCTCTAGTGGAAGGTGCCCCTGCCCGTGACAGGGGTTGGAACTGGATGAGCTTTAAGGTTCCTTCCTTCCTTCCAACACTGTGGTCGGAGTTGGGCAGATGTTGATTTCATCATCTCCTAAGAGGGACCATCAGCCATTGCATCTGCCACAGACACATCTCTGTTTCCAGCAGTAAGACAGATCTACTAATACAGTTTTCTCTTTGATTTGTAGTTGGTCGTTTGGTGTGTTAATGTGGGAGATCTTCACGTTAGGAGGATCACCCTACCCAGGAATCCCAGTGGAGGAACTTTTTAAGCTGCTTAAAGAAGGGCACCGAATGGATAAACCTGCCAACTGCACCAATGAACTGTAAGCAACCCTTATTTTCTATACCAGGACTGGAGGGCATAAAGTGTACTGAATTCACATGGTTAATGCTACCCCCAGCAGAATTGCTGGACTCTAAAATTGTAGATATACATGTGTGTAAGGTACGTAAAGTATGAAAATGTCTTCAGAAAATGTTTGACAGAGGATTTAAGCATCTTCTTTACACACCCTGCTGTGATCCCATTGAAAAAAGAGATCATCTACTATCCTGTCTTCATCACTGTTTTTACACCCACATTTGCTTTATTTTAACATGAAAATGCCTAAATGGCCACTAATCATATGTAAGGTACATCAGGCTGGTTTTGTACACAAAAAAACACATCTGGGAACTTCTGCATTAGCACACCATTATCTCCTGGTGGTGGAGGGGAGGGTGTTTTCCCACTCTGATATTTCAGTGGAGCCCTTAACTATTTCTAATTTATTTTTTCTTACACATTTTAATTTCTTCACTTCACAAAGACCACAATCCCTGACATGCACAAATATTTAAGGATGAGTAATTTAAAACCACTGCAATTCCTGGGAAAGAAGGCTACGGAAATGGGTCCACAAAAAGGCAATTTAGACATTATGGGGGGGATGAAGAGATTCAGGAGTAGAAATACACCTTTAAAGGAAGGGAATATCACACAGTTTTGGCAAAGTCAGTGGTCAGTGTATAGGGCTGTGGGTGCTCGCTTGCTTTGCTTGTGATGAAGAGCATTGTGTCTGAAGAGATTTGTGAGGAAACGCGTGATTTTAATTAAGCCAAGAAAATGTGTATTTCTTACAGCTATATGATGATGAGAGATTGCTGGCATGCTGTGCCTTCACAGAGACCGACTTTCAAACAGTTGGTAGAAGACTTGGATCGGATTCTCACTCTCACAACTAATGAGGTAGGTAAATTGTTTCCCTCCATAAGCTGCTGATCATGACAAATGCTTCAGGAGACAGATGGAATTTATTCAATTATGAAATCCCGCTCAAGTTCTCTTCTTGTTCTGTTTGTCGCTGTCCTCTGAGGTTACATGCATGAAATCCTCGGTTTCTTGCCATTATGCCTTGATTTATGTAACTAAACAGAAACACATCTTTAAAATGTTTTTGTTTATTTCTCATTGCATCTTTTGATGTTTTTAGCATGGCAGTATCAAGGGACTGCATGCAGCAGGTTGAGAGGCAATGTATATGTTTCAACATGAGGTTCATGTGAAGGAGATATGTAGAGTTCATGGTGTTTTTCATTTATCAACCCAGTTTGATTCCCAGCCATGATATCTAGGTCAGAAAAGGAGAAACTGTTGATGGTAGATTTCAGATTATATGTCTGAGAGTGAATTAGGTTCACTGAAATAGCTCTCTGTGGAAGGAAGGAGGACCCATAGGGAACATGTGAACAGTCATCCAATTATCCAAAGGTCCTGCCTAACACTGCTTCAGGTTGGGATGTATGAATGCAGAAAGGTTTTATTTGAAGAGCATTCTTTCAGAGGTCTGAGATATTATTAGTTTTAGCAAGGAACACACTGATTAGGGTATTCACACAGGAATCGTCTCTCTTATCATTAAAGCACATGCACCTTTGAGGAAGATCACAAGTGATGGAAATGTTGATTCTTTTGGTGGAAACTTCTTTTGAGAGAAAATGCTTGGTGTCTCAAATGTTTTGTGAATTCCTATTATTCTAAGAAATGATATGTATAATGGGAGGAAGAAGACGAGCACACTTAGGGAAGTAGCAACAACTTGATTTAAGAGTTTCAAAATAAATTTCTCTGATTTGCTATTACTTCTTTATAAGGGAGAAAAAGGTAGGGGAAAAAAGATTTTGATTGTTCTATATACATATATGTATTACGTTCTGATTTTTCATAATTGTCAGAGAAATAAGAAATGGATTATTATGCAGCTTTAAGAAAGTCTGTGTGCAGCAGCAATGACAGGAGAACCTGAGTAAAGAGATACCATTTTTTATGATCATGATTTGTTCATCAGATCCAGTTGAAAAAGATTCTTTGGCTTCAGTAGCAGCTATATATTTGCCTGGATTCTGGTTTTAAGGCTTACTCTAAACGGTGGCACCTTCAGGAGTGGTTCAGAGATGGGGTAGGAATGTGTGTGCTCCCTTTGGAGTCAGTAATGCAGCTCTGCATATCATTACCGTTTTCCCCTCATCCAGACCGACTGCATCTTTTCCTGCCTAAATTATACATGATTTCACAAGACTTGTTGGAGGTGGCTGGCTGCCACTGCAAAATGCTGGGTGGCTTGGACTGGATATGCACTTGCAAATTGAAGAAGGAGGTTCTGGGCTGCAGTTCTAAGCCTGGGAAAGGATATTACTTTCTTTCTTATGTGCGTTTAACCATCTTGCCTTCCCAAGTCATGGGGCTGGAAGGATCTTAAAGGTAACCTGAAAAGGCCTTTAGGGTTCTGTCAATTACTTTAGACTAGAACCACAGGAAAAAAGGCTCGGAAAAGCTCAGTACATCCAGTCCATCTGATCAGCCTATGGCAGGATCCAGTATACGTTTGTCATTCCTGACAGGTGTTTATGTAACTTGTCCTTAAGGATCTCCACTGCTGTATTTCTGCATTGCCCCTTGACAATCTATTGCTTTGTTTCATTAGCTTTACTTCCTGAAAGCTTGTCCTAATCTCTAATCTTTCAACATAAAATATTGCTTTGTGTCCTATTTACCCTGGACATAGAAAGCAAATTATTTCACTTGTATTTGCAGCACGTTTTATGTTCTTGAAAACTTGTCATGTTCTCACTCAGTATCTCCTGAGAGCTCTAGTGTGTCCCATTTTCTTCTGTAGCTTTTGAGACCTGTAATCTGCACAGGTTTCCTGGAGTCGGGTCCATCATGCTTCAGTGTGATGGTACTTCTGCTTATCCTCTCTACAGTGGCACTTTTCCTTTCCCCCTGGAATGACACTGTTGGTATAGAGTCAGCCTAGTTTACCCAACAACTCATTTTTTAGGGCAGCCAATAATATCTTCCTCTGCATTTGTGCAAGTGATTACTTCTGCTTAAATGGCAATGTCTTGCTCTTCTCCATAGTCATCGTTTGTTGGGTTTTTTCATTGGTGGTTTTTGGGGATTTTTTTTGTTTGCTTCTTATTTTTTGCCCTTCCAAAAGACCCTATTTCTGATGTTTCCATGGGTAGCATGGAAAGTTACCTAGAGCCCCAAAAGCAGAAGTTACCAAGAGTCAACCTCAAGGGAATATTGTATCAACACCAGGAACCAACTTGATACTGGGAACTTCTTATGCCCCTTTATGTGGCTCTGGCCCTTGGCATTGGATAAGAAAGATGGAGAGGGGATAAGAAGCCCGCCTTAAATACTGAATTCATAACTGAATTGCATCAAGTCTTTTGATGTGACAAGCCATGCATGATATCCCACGAGAAAGCCCTGTTTCTTCAGAAATTGGGATAATTTCCTCTGGTACTAGAATACTTTCTTCTTCTGTCTAGAAAATGGTTGATTGTTTCTGTTCATGTAGGACTGGTTTCCTAAGAAATACATGTCATGATTGCCCTTGTGGACATTTTAAAGGCAAGGTGGGCAGTAATCACAGATCCAAACTGCCTTCTCTTGCTGGCTACTGTATTTGTCGGCATTTTAAAACTTACATTCACTGCTTTTAAAATGGTGAGCATTTTTTAACTATAATATGGTAATGATTGAATTTCTGATTTAAAAAAAATATGTTAGCTGAAGAACTAAATTACCCCAAACCGAAGCACAGCAGCATAAAATACTGACTGAGGTGGAAGACTTGTCTCGTCAGTGCAATCATAACTTGCGGTTTAGCAAATGAAGAGATTGCATTTAAATGAATGCAGCTGCCTTTAGAAGTTGAAAGAGAAGGAACATTTCAAGGGGAAAAATAACTTTATTCTCTTGCCAAAACTGTTGTTTCTAGCAAAAAAAGCCTTAACCCAAAACTTGGATTCAGCAGATATTATTTCCTTTTTTAATGACTGCTTTGGTCATAGCTACTCTGGGACACACTCACTCACACACACACACGCATATGAAAACCCCAAAATCTAGTGAATTTATTTTCCTTTTTCAGCTCTTTTTTACGTGTATGCCACTGCATGTTTAAACACAAATTTAATATCACAGAATATAAAACAGAGATTCAAAGTGACCAAAGGAATATAAAGTTGGAAGTATCCTTCCCTCACCAAATCATTACCATGTGCTAAAGAAAAATGGTTCTATTTAGGATGAAATTACGTTTTTATCATTGCGAGTGAAAAGTCCTCTTTTGATGTGGTTAGCAAGCTTATTTCCAGTGGCGCAGCTAATGCTGGTGATGTTGGACTTCAGAAAAGTACTGTGTTGTTGGTTTGGGTTTTCTTTCTCTATCCAAGCTTCTTGTTTTATGAGATATTTAAGCAAGAGGTGGGTTTGAATGCAGTTGTTGTTACAGAAACGAGTGTCATCTTTAAACTTCTCTTTCACCCATGGGAGGATCAACCCAAATCAGTGCAGCAGTAACATGCTATTGTCACTCTTACTGTCTAAAGTGTGGTTTATTTCTTTTGTCATAGGAGTATCTGGACTTGAGTGGACCTCTCGAACAATATTCACCTAGTTACCCTGACACGAGGAGTTCGTGTTCTTCAGGTGATGACTCTGTTTTTTCTCCCGATCCAATGCCTTATGAACCTTGTCTTCCCAAGTACCAACACATGAATGGAAGTGTTAAAACATGAAAAGAAGTCGTACAGAGGAATAAAGAAACAAGAACATCAAGCTACCTACCATACACAAAACAAATTCTTTTCTCCAGGACCTTAATGTTTATGCTTGTACATATGAAATATGGAAAAAAGAAGAAAAAGGAGAAAAAAAAACCCAAGCAAAACTTGGGAGGAAAGCAGTTCAAAACCTACATAAAGAATCTCAGAATTCACAACTTTTGAACATTCCCAACAAGAAGAATGTTTATGAACTGTGTCTAGAATACCCATTGCTATCAATTCTCTGGCTTCCTGTAAGCTGCAACAGACTTTCTTTGTACAATGGACCAGTTGGACTTGAGGCAAACTCTGGGTCTGCCTTTCTTGTTTATTTTGTAATATTTGGAGAAAATATATGTTGGCACACACTTACAGAGCACAAATGCAGTATATAGGTGCTGGATGTATGTAAATATATTCAAAATATGTATAAATATATATTATATATATTTACAATGAATTATTTTTTGTATTGATTTAAAAATGGATGTCCCAATCCACCTAGCGAGTTAGTCTCTTTTTTAACAGCTATTTGCTAAATGCTGTTCTTACACAGAATTTCTTAATTTTCACCATCCAAAGGTGGAAAATACTTTGCTTTCAGGGAAAATGGTATATCATTAATTTATTAACTAATTGGTAATGTACAAAACAGTTAATCGTTTATAGGGTTGTTGTGTTTTTATAATTTAAATGGCATTTCTATGCAGGCAGCACAGAGAACTAGTAGATATAATGCTCAGACTTTACTAGTTTTCAAATCTTTAAAAAAAAAGAATATTTACAGTATATAACTAATTTTGGGGAATTAAACTTTTGATTTATTTGTGTTTTAAAAACTGCAGTGTCAGATGATTATTCTTATCAAAGCCAAATCCTTTAACAAGAAAGTCTTTTATTCTCAATACTTGTCACTTTAACAATTTAACTCTTTAGCAATGTTTCCAGTGGCCAAAAAGCAAAATCATTCCACACAGACACACACATAAAAAAAGGAAGAAAATTTCAAAGGGGGTTCCTAAAGTAGGGAGAGACATGAATTTGTCTATAACCGTAGCAGAACATACTGCTCTAAAAGGAGCTGAGCTTCTACCCTGAGTTGCACATGCATCAAATTAACTACAATTCTCTTCCCTGAGTTTGGATAATAGGTTCCAGATCTTTTGGCCTGTATCTTTTGCCTTTTAGACTATCCCTCTATTGTAACTTAAGTTAAAAAGAGAGTTGTTGTTTATAATGACAATTTGCCATAGGAATATCAGCATCTTTTTAAGGGATTAATTCATGCTGACTCCAGTATTTCCTTCTGATCCATTCCATAACAGTAGGTATAGCAGTGGCCTCTGCTAAAATATCAGTGTTGTTTGTATCTTTTTACAGAAGTCTTGTGTTTTTACTTTCAGAACACTCACACTGATATGGCCATGCAGTATGAATGCAAATTACACTGTTTTATGTGGTGGTTTGTTTCTGGTTGTCCTTTTATTTTTAAATTGGGTAAAAGAAGTATTAAAATCTGTTAACTTTTGTACTGACAATAAAATGTTTCTACAGATATTAATGTTAAAATTACAAAATAAATGTCATGCAGCTTATTTTTCCTAATCCTTTGTGTCATACAAAATGGTTTCCTGAACATCAAGTGATGGAACACATCCAGAGGTGCTTCCTTTTGACCTGATCAGAGGGCCTATACTACCAAGCCATTAGGAATAATACTTTTGCCTCTGTCTCATAAAATGTCTGTTCATGAATAACACAGATTATTTGAGTAAATATATGTACAATCTTTGGTGTTTGTGGGGTGGGATACTCTTTGCTGGAAGCCAGTTCATAGTGTAGACATAGAATATTTTCTCTAGTTAGTCTGTATCCTTTAATTAGTGAGATTTCTCACTCATTGTGGAGAGGATGGAGGACCATTTGTATAGATCTTAAAAAAATTGAATGGAAAGAGAATCATTATGGAGAGAGTACAAAGCTTCGGGGTTTTAGACTTGAAAACAGAAGGAAGATACACCAAAATAGCTGGAAATAGAAAAAGTTCCCATTTTCTGTTTGAGACAGAAACGGGAAATTCATGGTCACGTTGCTGTTGCAGGTTAGCCAGAAAAGGGTTGTTGGACCTGGTCTTTACCGCATGCTATAAGAGTACTCCAGGCACCAAACTAATCTTTGGTTTCTTTCTGTCTGTTTCTATTTTGACCAGAAATCTTATGCCAATCCCAAGAAACTCTAGAAAAGTGCTTGTTAAAAAATTGATGATTTCCAACTAAGAATTGTCTGATTGAAAAATTCCCACTGGCTCTACTGAAAAATAACAATTCCCTTTCCCCACAGCATCTATGACTATTAGCAGTGATGGAAGCTGCTGTCTGACTGAAACCACAGTAGTCTTAATGACGTATGTCTGGTTTTAAGGTTCTCCTGAAGGGTATGAGAAGAACTTGAATCTTGCTCTGCTTCTATTAAAATGAACCTAATTGATCTTTACTACTTTGTCTTAAAAATAACAGTATGTAATGCTCAGAATCGTGATGGAAAGGTGCTATTAAATGATGTAAACTTATTTGGTTACCCTGATTTTGTTTAAAACAGTTTGTCTGCTTTTCCATTGTTAATTTCCAGTTTATCTCTCAAAGATGTAGATTTACACCTTGGGGATAGACCACAGTTTCACAGACACTGCCTGAAATATATTTATTATGCAATTTTCTTAATTCTGTAGTGTAAACCCTGGTTTAAGCTTTTATTCTCTCTTTCTATCTGAAGACTTTCTTCCCATTTCCTACTGTTTAATTTCCTTCTATGAAAACACTGGCTGTAGAGCAGGGCACAGAAGCCTCAGTTTCTGGGGGAGAAGCAGATCATCCTCTGTGGGGTTCCAAGAGGAAGATAGGCAGCAGAAAATAAGATGTGGCATTGACATTTGTCCAAAGGGGAAATATTCTTTGTTGCCATGATTACTTTTGGCTCTTTCATGAGAAGAAGGGGGTAGGAATTTGGATTACTATCTCATCTAAAAATAAAGTTGACATTATTAACAGCAGCAATAATGAAAAGTAGCATTATATCCGGAAATGAATTCATATTGATGTGGATAATGAGGATTATGGTCAGTGTGTACGCAGTTTCCTGTAGCACGTAATTGTTTCTTGTCCAGTGTTAAGTGTTTGAATCAACACAGTGTAACGTAAGAGAAAATATGAATGTAGAAACCAGGTTTGCTATGGTTCAAGTTCATAAATAAGTACATATTGCCTGTTTGGTTTTGTTTGTTTTTTTTTCTCCAACTTTTTAACTATAATATGTATATACATACATCAGATAAGACTATTACATCTATTCTGTCACTTTTTATTGATTTAATATCGTTCATATTCAATATATGTCTCATTATGCTTTTACGGAGGAGTTGATCTTTTTTCTGATTTTGAAATTTGTCAAAAGAGAAGTAACTTCACTTTTATTTCTGGAAGTAACATGATCAAAGCTGTGTACAAAGTAGTAATTTTCATGTCTAACCCTTGAGAAAAGAGCACCACAAAACCCCAGGGTCTAGAAACCGTCTTTTTAGTGAGAGATTCAGTGATCTCAATGTCACTCATTACACCAAGAGAAGGCTAAGAGTTGTCTTGAAAGGGTATATAGCCTGCTGTTGAAGTATTTTTTTAATAGTAAAGGTCTCTTCCATAAGAATTCCAAGTCAGTGCCTGAAATGTGGAACAAAACCCATCCGAGCTAAGTGGAAAGGCCCACTTTTTGGATCGTAGAATTAGTGGAAGGAGCAGCTTACCCTTGGGTGCCATTGACTTTCCCCCAGTTGGATCTTGCATGGCTCAACAGTGAGCAAAATCCAGTAGTTAGGTATGCTGGCTATAGTATTTCCTTCTGTCTTCCAAGTCTGAGATGGGAAAGCTCATGTCATGCAGATGCTGAATGGCAAGTTTTGGAGATTTTCTTCAGTCCAAGAAGTTTCAAGTATGTGCATAGTGCTGCTTGAAATCGGTGTGTTATTGTTAAGTGAGGGTAAAGAACCATTAGAAGACAAGTCCTTTATCAAACCTTGAGGAAATCTTCATATATTTTAGTTTCATTTGGAAGTTTTTTTTAAGTAGCTTAACATATTCAAGGGGAAAAAAACTGGGGCAAAACCAGTTGCTGTTCATAGAAGGTAAAAAAAGGCAACCAACAAATATTCTTGAAGGGTTATCTGTCTGCTCTGTAACCAGGAAGTTCTGTATCTACATCATTTGATCTAATTAGTATAGAAGTGTTTCATTGATTTTCCCCCAGTAAATGTAATAGATCTGTTGTGATGGATGAAGCATAAGTTATCTCCAGCAATTTGTGCTTGGAAAGATTGTCAGTCCTGCACCTGTAGATATGTCTACTTCAGAGCTTTTGTTGATGTGAGTCCTAAATGTTACAAGTAGCTTAAATGCAATAGAATTTATAGAGCAAGTGTTCCTTTTTATCCCCTTTTACGTATGCAAAACTCCTGTTAACCAGTTTTTCCATAAAACTCCTGCAGGAGAGAAGATGGAGGCAGTCATTCTCTTCACAACGCACAGCAACGGAACAGGTATGAGGCACCAGTTCATTCAGGGTGTTTCTATTTGAAATTTAGAAATAGCTTCTTCACTGAGACCACTTGGACACTGGGATAAGCTGCCTAGAGAAGCAGTGGAATCTGTCTGGTTGCAGATATTCAAGACTTGGCTGGTCAGGGCCGTGGATAACCTAACCTAAGGTCCCGCTTTCAACACGAGGTTGGCAGAGATGATCTCCAGGGTCCCTTCCAGCTGAAACTTTTCCATGGTTTTGCAAATCTGAGTTGTTGGCCAAAGGTAACCCAGGTCTAAAGAGGAGCTCTGGAAAGCTGCACTGGCTCATGCTGAGGTTGTCAGCGGGATGTATTGTTCAGTAAATTCAATTTAACGATGCATTTAACAATAGAGTTCCCCCTCTATTAAGGCATTTGGATTTTAAAAGTCAGGTCCTGGATTGCTTTTTTGATTATCACAGCTGGCCAAAATTTTTCAGATTGAATTCCTATGCAGTGGAAAACCACTGTTTTGTCAAAAGCTCTGTAGAGCACAAGCCTCTCGCAGAAGATAAAGTATTTTGACCTTTTCAGAATGACAGGACCCTATCAGCGTCATCTTGTCAGGAAGAAATGAAGTCATTTTATGTTGCAACTATTGAACAGCAGACAATAATAAGGTCAACGTAGGAATCTAGTATTTTGATCTTGTTAAAGCAGAGAGGTTGGACTAACTCGACATGACACCCAAGTACTGCAAATAATGCACTTTTAAAGTGTTTTATTTATTATAAGAATATTATAGATAAATTCCAAATGCCAATATTTCCTGAGAAGTACACTTCTAGATATCAATGATGTTTATATTGTTCAAAGCCTACCAGTATTTTGACATACTTTTACCTGATGCTCCAGCTGTTTTGCCCTACAACCAAGCTGCTGTGAGTGGGAGCAGGAGCTAGCATATCTCAGGAGGGGGTGTAAGGAGCCTGGTATCATTTTCACTGACCCTGCAACACGTACTGGGACCAGGTTGCCCGAATTACTGGACAAGCTTTTCCAAAGCCTCAAAGGACATCCAGGGAGGATTAATATCGTTGTGGCATAGGAGCAACTCATCTCCTCTGCTGTGGCATGAGGCAATAAGGAGAGAGTGGAGAAATAGGACAGCTATTGAGAGCCCCAGTGTTGCTGCTGCCTGGAGAAATCTATGTCCCATTATACTGGAATGGAAGGAAATTACAGTTTATTGGAAAAAAATCAATACAGCCAAGGACTGTGTGAAAAACATCTCAGAGATGTAGCTGAGGTGCAGTATTTTGTCTAGACATGTTTCCCTGGCATGACTGTAATTTTCTTTAAGGGCTATTCAGAAGCATTACAGTACCTTCTTGTCCAGAAGTCTGCTACCACAAAGATGCACAAACTGACAGCTGAATAGTGCTGTAAGGCTAAATTCAGTAAGTCAAGGATCTGCCATGGGCATGATGGTTTGGATACTCAGAAGAGCAGGGCTCATCCAGGTCTGGGAAGAGTGGGTGTGACACCACTGGAGAAAGTGGAGTTGCATCTTCTCGCATCATGCCGGGATTTCAAGACTTATGCGTTAGGAAGTTAATGACAGAGCTCCTGAGGGAACTTGGACCACGTGTACCTGCAGCAGTGGTGAGATTTCCTGAGGAGGTGAGGGAGCATCTCTGTGCAACCTTTGTACTGGTGGTGCAGAAGAAATATGTAAAGGCTTTCAGCTGAAGGGAAAGTAATGGTCTACCACAAGCAAGAAATACGCTGCAAGAGAGGTGAGAGATGAAAACTTGTGCAGTTGGCACTGGCTCTTAATTCAAAGTGTTTCCTGATGAAACTGCTCATTTTCTCCTCATCAGCTCCAGCAAGCCGCCAACCCAAATGCCTGTGTGCTCATCTCCTGTGAAGCTGCCAATGGGTTTGAAATGAAGCTGCCAGCATGCAGCTTGCCTGGTACATCCAACTTTGCTGAAGCACTTTCTTGCATGAATACTCATCTTACTAGTTTTATTGACTGTATTTCATTTACTTTTCGATTAGGGTTTTTTTTAATGAAGTATTTGCATTTTTCAAGTCACAGATTTGGGAAAAGAAAACAAACCAACAAAACAGACCCAAGGGTTTCTCCTAGGGAATTATATAGGCAAATTTTCATTACATATATTTTTCCAAATTCATATTTTCCCTCTCATTTAAAATTTCCAAGACTTGTTCCCTGACAGCTGTTATAACAAATGGTGGACGTCTTCAGCTGATGTAATCCAAGACTTCGTTCATGTCAGAGGAGATGTAATATTTATTTATCCACTGGTCAATGAAGTATAATCCACTGGTTTGGTTTTTTTTTTTAAATGTTCAGTAGCCCTTTTTTAGTATTTTTCAGTAAAAATAGTATATTTATCTCTAATTATCTGTATAGACTAGGTCCGCACAAAACTTTTTGTAGGTCCAGCCATACAGGTTGCTCATATCATAAAGCTTGCCGTATAAATGTTCAGTAGTCGTGTAATAGATGTAATCATGACAGAGTTCTGGAAGGGTCAATAAAAATGTTACTAACCAGATTAAAATTCTGAAGGAAAAATGGTTTCATTGTGAGCTAAAAGTTTTGGGTTTTTTTTCCCCTTTAGTATTTGGCAGTGCTTTGCTTGCTCTTCGTTTGACTTTTTGTTTCACTGTTCACAAATACCCTGTGGATCCTCCTCTGATTTAACAGTTGGGAAACAACAGTTATATTCAGGGTGGTTCCAGCAAGTCTTAAAACCACCTCAGAATTTCATGCCTGGTGTCTCTTTTGGTGCCAACTGGCCTAAATATGACAGATATCACTTGCATCCAGACTTGGTTCTTGAAATTTCTATTTTGATGTGTATGCACGTTGGCTTTACATATGTAGTATATGTGCTGAGCCCACTTTATTCTAGGTGTTGCGATAAAGGAGGAAAAACCTCCTGTGCCTTTCTTTAGGCTTTGTTTCTTTCATTGGAGGCAGATAGGAAAGAGGCAGCAGCCCCTTGCTTTTCCTAGTGCCGTGTTCATTGTCTCTCTTGCTGAAGCCTCCACCACCTCGCACCCACAGCACAAGCCACTTTGGTAGTTAAAAAACCATACACCCTCACAGACTTCCATATTTTGTTGAGATTTCTCTGTAGCTTGACTACAGACAGCCATTGCTCCATTAATCAACCCCCTCTGTTTGACAAGCAGTAGATTTATGGCACTGCATGGATGGAACTGAAATGCAATTAAACACTATCAATCAGTCCTGCTGAAGCTTCCAGATTCTGCTTGTGGAATCCTTTTCAAACGTCATTAGAGCTGGGGCTTTGAGAAGCATGGAGTGAAAACAAAGAATAGATGGTAGTTTATTCAAGGTAATTTCAGTCTCTCAAAATACACCCCAAAGGTCTAAATGTAGTTTTAAAGAAATAGGGGAAGACAAGAATTCAGGGGGTTACTTTTGATCCTGGGGTAAGATTGAGGGTGAAAGGAGCATCATATGATGAAGTGGTAAGTCACTGAAGTTGTGTGGTTTCTGCAGGCACAATGTCTGCTTTCACTCTGAGTGGCACAGCAGTCATGAATGCTGTGTTCCTTTTGGAGGGGGAACTTTCCCACTTCATTAATTAATAGCAAAGATATGATACAAACATGGTGAAGATGCACGCTGGGTTTGTAAATACTTTCTTAAATAGCTATGGTGTTCTTGCTTTCCACAGTGTTTCTGTGTGCACCCAGACCTCAGCATCTGACTTCCAGAAAAGTACCATCAAGCAGGAGTAGCTTAATTTCATCTCTTAATCTATTATTTATTTGTTTATTTCCTATCAAATGCAACTCTTTTTCCTCAAAGCAGCTGCAGTATTACTCATATAGTGAATTCAAAGCATTTTGAGGGTTTATTCTCCCCTCCATTGTATATCGTTTGGGGAGAAATGCTTAGTATTCCATGAGGTTACACACGTTAACAAATGCAGCATCAGTATTGTTGTGATATCTGTTGTGACTAGAAGCATGTGTAAATTACTATGTGATCTTCATGTAATATAAAAAGGGAAAGATGTTCAGAAGTTAGTGTCTGTGCTCCTTATGCAGTCCATGTATTGAGCTGATTCTTATATAGGAGATTAAGAATATATTCCTGTACACATTGGGGGGGTCTCTAGAGCTTTTTAACCCAATAGAAAAAAAATCTGACAGTTTCTGGCACCTAATTCTGCGTTTGATATTCAAGAAAGGCCAGTAGTCATTTTTGCATTATTATTTCTCATTGCAATCCCATCTTTATCCAAACAATTTCTGTTCTGCATCTGCTAGGGAGCCAGTACCCAAGACTTACCATAAAAAAGTAACAAGGCTCTCTCTCAGCAAAATCTATATGCATTTGATGCCATTGAATGTAGGAATTTTGCCAGTAGCCACATGATGGAGTTCCTTACGTTGCCAGAGTGATGTGGTGAGGAAGTTGTCTGCATCTCTAAATCCCCACTTTATGCTGTTCTTTGAAAGGCAAAGAATATTTGAAGGGTGTGACACTTGACAAGAATCTGCAGGAAATTACCATTGTGTGTTTACCCTCTGTGTACTTGACCATTTCATGATAACAACTAGCTATGGAGAAGCTCCGTGTGAAAGGAGCATGTTGGCTCCTTTTAAACATGCATCCACCCCACAGGAACACAACGCCCCAGATGTGCAGAAGATGGGTCCAGAGCTGGCCAGTGGGTAACATCCTCACTCATATGCCTGCCAGCCCAGCAGTAAGGAGGTAGAAAAAGAAGCTGCCTCTCTGCATAAATTTTTGTTCCCACTAATTAATAGAACAACGTTGGAATGTCTGGAATCTTGTGGTAAGTGGTGTGATACGGTAAGCATTCACACTGGATGTATCCTAAGCTTAGTGTGATAGAAGGATCAGATTCTTGGACCAGAGGCTACCACTGCTACCAACACTCAATACCCAGCACAGGCTGCTGCTGTTTATCTCCACAAAAGGGCTGCTGGGAGGCTCTGCAAAAAGGTACTACAACACCAAAATCACATCTTTGAGAGGAACATTGCTTGTAAAGTTTGTATTCTTTCTGTGGACAAGTCCTCTGCTCCTTCTTGCAGTACAACTACCACCAGCTTCTTTGCCTACAGCAGCAGTATCAGGGGAAGAAGCAGCTGATGGGGTAAAAGTGTGCTCTCCCACATTAGCTTTTTTCCCCCAAAAGGGACCCCCATCCTTGTTAAAGCTCCCCAATGGGTGCCTGACCTACATCAACACTGATGGCTGCAGGAGCGAGCAGCTTTCATCCTGGCCTTCCTGGCTGCCCCTTTACCTCCTAAAACCAATCTCAGTTTTATTTTAGATCAACTCCTCCCCACTCCAGTGCCTCTGCTGTATGATCTAAAGATAGCTACTGCATTGACTGTATAGCATGGACACTGCACACATGCTGCTGGATTTTGGATGTGTTTTAAATTTTCCAATTGTTAATTTTATAATGTGTCCCTGAGGTCCCTTATTAATGGACAGCTTACAGAGGAGGTCTGGGTTACTGTTTACCACAGCCCTCAATACTTTGGCATCCCTTGAGTCAAATTGAGCGCTCAGGCTTCTGCTTGCCAAGTTAAATCTTTTTAGCCTTTTTATAATCTCCAAACACACGTTTCTTCATCTCTCGGACTCGGTCTCTGCAATTCAGTAAGCATTTGTTGTTTGAAATCAGATCATGATGAAATCTCTTAATAGTTGCTGTATGAAAATATTTTGTTTAAAAAACACTCCAAACTTAATTGGAATGAAAATACCAGCAGCTGTAGTTTGAAGTTGTAAGACTGAGAAACAGCTGGAACAGCGGGATTCAGAGAGGCATTTCTAAATCCTCCTCTTTCTACAGGAACGTTTCAAGGCTGCTGTATTTTGGCAGGCAGTGAAAAGGACCCACTTGAGTTTAGCCTTCTCTGACCAATACCGTATGCTGCTGTTAGATCCGTCACTTAGCTTTGCAGCTAGAGCACACAAAAAGCTTTCTGTCTTGTTCTAAGTTTTATAAGGGATCTGATGTGCTCCACGTATTACCAGAACATCGTTGCCATTACTGCCATATCTGAACAATGACTTGGTCTAGTAGGGAAATTAATTTATTCTCAGCTCCTCTAATAAGACTTGCTGAAAAAATATGCTATAAAGAAAGATTTTGGATGAGTTTTTCATTGGATGAGGGCTTACTCCTGCAATTGTATTGAGTCTTCTCTCGTCCTAAACCAGAGACCTAACACAATGCTAATACAAGCATTCATGAACTTGCTAGACAATTTTTGTTGTGTTTTATTTCTACTTGGTTGGAGAGGTTCTTGAGGCTCAAAGAGTTTGAGACGTTGGATATGCACTCTAGTTCTGTACAAGTTCAGTTGGCAAAATGTAGTTCTCTGTCCAGTTTCTACTAGATAAAATTCCTTCCATCACAAGAGCTAATTGGTAAGGGTGGAGGTAATTGCCTGGAGAAATTGTCTTCTTAGGGTAGGAGTAATCCTCACCCACAGCACAGCAGCTTTCTGTTTGTATCTGAAAAGACTGGCTCTTTGATTTGATCACTGTAGAACACTGAATTTTAAGCAAAGAGGAAAATGAATTTATAAAAAAAAAATGAATTTTTGACATTGGGGCTTTAAGATGTAACCCCTACCAACACCCTAAATTAATTGGAGCAGTCTTTAGATAAATTCTTATTGGAGATGTTTACTTTCAAGTTACATTTTTGACCACCACGCTGTCTGGCTGCCTGCTGGTCATTTTATAAAGTTAAAGATATAATAACACAAATTTGGCACATAATGCAATGAGAATGTCAGCAACATCTGAAGTCTAAAAGGATCCCATGCACTTGCCTGGGTCCAGCATCTTCCTTTCTGGCATTAACAGCTGAGTATCGTTGCAGAACAAAATGGTTAAGGATATAAACCAGACTTCCAGCTTGAAGGAGTTGTCCTTGTTTTAACTCTTACTGAACAATCTAATTATCCTAAGGAAATCACAACTATGAGAATGAGGAGAGAGGAAGCAAACATGTTTTAATGCAGAAGGAGAATGATTATCTTATGTTACTTTAAGTCACTCCACCCTGACATAGCGGAAATCACTTATTAGAGGATAACATGTGCTCCATATATGTATTTTGCTTATTCTTTCTCAGCAGTGTTATTTCAGTGGCTATGATCAAGTTGTTTTGTGCTTCAGGTATTTAAGAAAACACTGTTTTTTGCTGACTTTTTAATTCTTCCCCCAAGCACTTGATTAAGTACATGGACACTATGCCTGCAGATAAGGTTGAAGCTCATTAGAACTGCAGTCTTCACTTTTTTTCTGGTAGATTTTGTAGGGAGAAAACTTGGGAGGTGTGACTGGAAAGTATCTGCCTTGTTCATTTTAATGGGCTCTTTCTGAAACTCCTCCATGGAGAGGTTCCCTCTCCCTTATATCACTGCTGCAAAATCCTGGCATTAATTCAACAAGCTCCTTTCATACTTGCTTTATGCACCACCTTTGTTACTGCTGAAATCAAGCTGAGCATGAATCATGTCCTTATATACGGGAATCAGAGCTTCTGTGTAAATGAGGTGGTGGTGGGCTAGGGAAAAAGGTTTTTGGGTGCACTGGCTGCCCCATGTCAAGCAAGCCCCAGGTACAGGGGCACATTCAGATCTAAGCAGGACATACCATAGGTCTGGGTTATCTTTCTGGGCCCATCTTTATGCTGATGCAAACAGTGCTCAAGCCAAAGTTGTCCTGAGGAGAAGGTCCATAACAAATATTAACAGATCACTTCTAGCTGTTGTCAACTGATTTTGGAGGGCTCTTTTTTTTTGTTTGTTTAATCACCTTCCAAGTTCTGTATTATGAAGGAAGATGCCTTTCTGGACAACGCTGTAGACAGCAGGAGTGCCTCATCAGTTTGGCAATGTGAAATGGACACACATTAAAGATGCGATGCAGACTAGACCTGGTGAGTATTTGCAAATATTCTATGAATATTTATTTGGATTTTGAATCAAATTCATTTTGGCCTTGTTCCTCTTTGTTTGGAGCTCATACACTAAGAGCACTTGCACTCTTACCATCCCTGGCCAAGCATAAAAACATTTAAAATCATTTGTTTCAGCAGCAGTAAAGTTTTGGATTTGCCACGTTTACATTGCAGATATTTGCCCAACTCTCCCAAAAGGAGGGAGAAAACTGAGTGCAGTGCTTCTAGCTGATCACAATAGCCTCTGGAGTGATAATGTGGAAGGGATCAATGTTGATAAATTTGCCTTGGAAATGCAACAGAAGATTAATTTTGTAGGGAGAAAAAAAAAACCTAAAGGAAAATGTATTTGTTTCTGCCTTTTGCTGAAGGCTGTATTTCACCTGGAGAGTAGTCACATCAATCCTTCAATCATTAGGTGGTACCAAAGGAGAGGGAGATGTCAGGTGAAGGCTTGTGGGTGGAAAAGGGGACATGGGACCTTACAGCAGTTTAGCTGCTACTGCAGAAAGTTTCTGTTGTTGTAGATGATCTTTGTGTGTCTCTGTTTAAGCTGTGTTGAGGGTTTTTGCCTCCCAGGTTGTCTTACGTACAGGAGTAAATGTAGATGTTGGCCTAATGGTCTAAGGCAGGAAAAACTAGTAGCAGTGGCTGGAAAAGATAGCTGGGGAGGCAGGGATGGATAGGTATCAAATAAAATGGCTTTAGCACAAAGCATTTAGCGGCTCTATAAACAATCAATGAAAGAAAGGAAATAAGAAATATAAGAAAAGAAATCCTAGTGTGGTTTTAATAATGAGAGCATCCAAACAGGTTATGATCTGTACATGGAGCCTCTGCATTCAGGGAATTTAAATCTGCCAAGTACTTTATTGCTTTGAACGTTCATTTCAGAAATCAAGGAGTTTATTAGAGTCCTAAATAAGCATATAACCAACAGATAAACATGAGTTTCAAGAATAACCAACTGTCATAAAGCCGAAAGCTGAGATTCCCAGTTGTGGTCTGTTAAATCTGTTTTCTTTTATCCTTCTGGAGTAACCACAGTCCCAGATTGTTAGATTAGGTTTACCTTTCAGAAGAGAGTGATTTACAAGATACATTTTATGACACACATCCCAGAGCTAGTTGTACTATCCCAACAGAGTTGTACTCTGTTGAAATTAATGTGAATGCCATCATTGTATTGAACAGTTGACTATGGCTACGGATATTTGAGGGTTATGGATTCTTTCCTGAGATCATATTAAATCTTAAATTAAGTTTCTGAATTACTGAAGTAAAGAAGAGCATCAGCACGTATAAATGGATAAAAGCACATAAGTGAATAACCAAGGAAGTTGCATCAATTTAAGCAGCCTGTTTGTGAGCTGTACTTTATTTTGTGCCAACTGCATCTTCTTGCATCATTAAGTTATCGTCGTGGTGTTCGGTTGTGGCCATTTGATTATAAAATGATTTTTTCATCTGTTAGTGTTCGGGTGCTGTGAAGATATCAAGCAATAATCAAACCTTTTCTTCACAATTTTGAATGTACCCTTGAGAATAATGGATTTGAAAATCCACTCTAACCTTTTGCTTTTGGAACACAACATGTGTCTGACCTCCTGACTTCACAGCTGTATTCAGGGAATTGTATACTTCAATGATTCCTTTGATACAAACCTGTGTTTCGTTAATTTTAAAAATAATTATTCTGAGTTTTCATAGAAATGAGTCAGAGATGCAGCATGTTCCAACATGCAAAGAAAACTCCCTAGCAGTACTACTAAAATAACCTTAGTTAAGAACCTTACTTATACAAGAACCTTATTTTTACCAAAACAGAAGAGTTATTTATGACTGCTTCTCTTATCATGGTGAGTACGGTTTAATATGCCACTTTTAACTACAGTACTGCTGTTGCTCTTTAAGAGTAATATCCCATGAAATAGATGTCAATTCTCAAATACTTTAAGGCTGAGAGGCTCAGGTGAATTATGCTGAAATATAAGGAGGTTTTTATGCTCTAGTGAGACATCAGACCAGCTGACAAACAGCTTTACACTGAATTGCGTGCAATCACCTAATTCCTGCTAAGGCTCTTTGAGAATCCTGTTCTACAAGGCTAGGTCCCTAAAATAGTTGCACCTACATCTCTGCTTTCAATTTTGTGACTTCTGTCCCTTCACTAGCACAATGTCTAACACAGCATCACAAATTGCTGTAGTGGTGCAAGCAATAGGCAATGAACAGTGATGGTAGAGATGATAGGAGTGTGTGAAAGGTGTGAGAGTAGAGGCATTTTAAATGGATTTGGTTTTGGAGGAAGACTGATGTTGTTGTGTCCTGATTGCCAGACAAAACTCACAAATGAAAATGTAATTATTTCAGAGCATTGAATATAAAGATGTAAATATATATACAAAATCACACTTGTAATTGAAGTACTTCTAGTGGACATCTGGAAATAGAGACATTTGGTTTGAATTTTGATGGTATGGCAGGACTTCTAACAAGAGTTTTAAACATAGGAAAGTCAGAGTAATATTCTGAGTTTCACTTTTACCTACGTCATTGATGCCTTTTTTTTTTTTTGTGCCTAACACTGCTTTAAATAAAGCAATATTGATCTGTGTTTTCAATGCCAGCCTTCTCATTCCTTTCTGACTTACAGAGTGATACTCACTGTTCCCATCCATCATCAATTTCTCCTTCCTAAAACTGCCCATAGACCAAGGCCTCAGCCTGCACATCCTTGCTCCCATGCAACTCCCACTCCATTCCACTCGCAGCAGTGTGCTTGCTCCAGAGCTCAGTTTGTCTCTGCAACATCTTGATTCAGTCCTCTACCTATCTGCTTTGTGAGCTGTGTACTTCCAGTTATCAGGGCATTTACAGGTTATTGGGGGATGGAGGAGAAATAAACCAAGGAAAAACCCAACAACCCTATACATTTTCAATATTGTCATATGCTTGACATGTTACTTCATACGGTACCTAGTATAATGAGACTGTACAAGTTGTATGGGTACAAAAATGAGCATTACATAGTCAATAAATCATGCAAGGAATGTGGTATCTGTGTACTTAATCTAAATTTGTTAACACTGGCAAGATAAAGGTCATTTTGACTCCATGCCGACTCTTGAAACTGGGACGCTGTTCAGAAATTTGAGGTTTCTTCATCCAGCTGTGTACATGTGCCTTGTTATCTAATACTTTAATTGCTAACAAAACAGTGGGTAGTGGAGAATATACTGTTCTATGTCAATATTTAAGCAGGACTTTACTTATGGCTTAAGTTTATTCACCTTGGAGAGAGCATTTTTGCCTCACTTGAATAATTGGGCTAAGAAAAAGCAGGGTTTCAACTTGCTCCGGTGGTTTGCACTTACTATAAGCAAACAGAAAAATATGTGAACTATTTCTGAAACATATGTTCTTCAGGTCCTTTTTCTTCTTTTTTTGAGGTTTCAGGAGCTGTTGAGACCTCCCAAGGGTCTTGGACCATTTTCTTTCTCCTTCCCCTTCCCAATGCTTGAGGCCCAATGCTTGAAGCCAGTTAAACTCTCGCTTGTTTCTGATGAATATTTGCCTAAATTCTTAACATTTCTCTGCAAGGATTAGCAATTGTGATTGTAATTGTCTCTCCTTCCCTTCTCCTCACTCCTTCAAAAGCTGAGCATAGGGATGGGGACTTCTGCAGGCATATGGGCAAAGGAAGCTGAGAAGAGAAAGCACAAGCTGTTCAGGTTTAAGTACAGAAATCACCTATCTCCGCCCCATTCTCAGTGGCTTTTCCCAAGAGAAGTTATCGCTTAGAGTCTAAAGTTTGCTGTTTTCCATGTCTGAAAGTCTGATCCTCACAGATCCTCACAAGTTAAAACAAGAGATGCCATCCTACTCCCATGAAGCCTTAAATATTTGGAACAACAATTAAGGAGGAGGGTATAAAGATGGATGTTTTTTTCCAAACTGAAGCTCTCTACATGGAAGAAGCAGTAATGGGGAGCTGTGAAGTCTGACACGTGCAGAGGCTCAGGCTGTATCAGTTTTCCTCAAATCTGTTCACAGGGCTGAAGGATCTGTTTGTTTTTAATACCTTGTGTTCAGCAACCCGTGATAACATGAACGGAGCAAGTCTTGAGGAAGTTACATACTTTGATCACTCCTTTATGCTTCCTGAAAGTTTCTCCGGAGTTGATCCTGCTTCAAACTTCCCCTTTCATACTGTGAGTTTAATCCTTTCACTGTTCCTGTGCTACACTAGAACATGAAGTAAATATGTAGTAAAATGAAACTTCGATATCGACACTGAAGGTGTATTCAGTCTTTGTCCTGTGAGATGACAGTGTTCGGACCCAAATGTATCATAGCCTATGACTCTACTATGCATTATAGGACCCCAGAAACTAGGAATCTAGGTACCAGACTGCTGTTTTTAATACAAGTCTCATTCTTAGTTTTAAGACCTGGCTTACGGCCATAAAAGTGGTGGTTTTGTTGGGTGAGGAGCTTTTTGGGGGTTTGGGTTGTTTCTTTTAAGCAGAGTAAACATGCAAAGAGCACATACACCATAAGTTAAAGCCATGTGAAGATAATTGAGGAGAGGAAGAAGAGGCAGCAAGTTTTGAAAAAAGAAGCTTTTCTCCACAAAAGATGTGCATGTATGCCATGCCTTTAAAGATCTCTGCCATTAGGTTTATTAGGAGAAATGAATGGAACTTGTCCATGTATGTCCTGGAGTAGATAAGGCTCTAACTATCCCTTCAAAGGCAGTTGCAAAGGCTCAGAACAGTGTTTCTGGGGTCTAGACTGATGCTTGTGGTGCATGAAAATATAAAGGGAAGTAGAGTGAGAGTTGGATGATCTGCATTTAGCAAGCTGAACAATAGTTCTCAGGCTTTCTCTATGACAAACAAATCTCACCTTGTCTTTCAAGGTGAGTTTTGGACATTCTTCTTAGATTCAAGCTGTGGTGAAGCCCTGCTTGGCTTTTGTTTGCAAACCAGCTCTTTCTTCCCCATCCTCTATCTAATCCAGATTTATCAGTAAATTGGAGCAATTCTTACTGATACATGTGTAATGCCAAAACAATCCCAGAACACTACATTTAAATGTTTAATTGCTTTATAATGATTTCAATTCCTATTCATATATATTTTCAGTAGGAGTGCTTATAGAAAGGGCACTATTTACTTTTCAAGGACACTACATTATGGCATGATGAGGATATAAAATTTGCAGTGGTAAAGTTAAAATTAAAATATTTTGTGCTCTGAGAATAAAAATTGAGTCTGCAGATGAATATTGCTAAACCTGAATGTATAAAACATCTTGTCTGTCCTTCAAATCCCTAATATTTAGCCAGGTGCTAGACCAGCTAAAATCTGAGATTATAGAATCATAGAATAGTTAGGGTTGGAAAGGACCTTAAGATCATCCAGTTCCAACCCCCCTGCCATGGGCAGGCACACCTCACACTAAACCATGTCACCCAAAGCTCTGTCCAACCTGGCCTTGAGCACTGCCAGGGATGGAGCAGTCACAATTTCCCTGGGCAACCCATTCCAGTTTCTCACCACCCTCACAGGAAAGAATTTCCTCCTTATATCCAATTTAAACTTCCCTTGTTTAAGTTTTAACCCGTTGCCCCTTGTCCTGTCACTACAGTCCCTACTGAAGAGTTGCTCCCCAGCATCCCTATAGGCCCCCTTCAGATACTGGAAGGCTGCTATGTCTCCACACAGCTTCTCCAGGCTGAACAGCTCCAACTTTCTCAGCCTATCTTCATACAGGAGGTGCTCCAGTCCCCTGATCATTCTCGTGGCCTCCTCTGGACTTGTTCCAACAGTTCCATGTCCTTTTTATGTTGAGGACACCAGAACTGCACACAATACTCCAGGTGAGGTCTCATGAGAGCAGAGTAGAGGGGCAGGATCACCTCCCTCAACCTGCTGGTCATGCTCCTTTTGATGCAGCCCAGGATACACAGCCAGATCTCTCTTACTAAGCTTCTGATGCTTAGAACTTTAGAGTTTATGTTTGCAAAGCTTTTTTGCAACAAGGAGCAGCAGCCTTTTCTTCTAATGAAACCTGAAGTTCATGTAATCACTCTAAATATTGGTGCTTTAAGAAAAAATACCAAACACTTTATAAAATTAAGGGTATGGGAGGTCATCTAAAAGGATGAAATGAGTAAGATCTCCAGATGTCAAAGAAACAACGTAGTTATAAGAAGTTGAAAACCCAACCAAATTTAAATCCTGAGTTTTGCATAGATGTATTTTTTTTTAGGATTTTCTGTTGAAAATGATAGATCCAGCATCTATCATGTTAGTGATTTTGACTTTGTAGGAGAATTGGTGTATGCTGGCAAGAAAGGTTCTTCGATATCGCCCATGATAAATGTTTGGACACAAACCAGCTTTTGTAGCATTAGGAAAAAGTGGTTTGCCTCTAATCCTAGTACTTTCCTTCCTGAATTCTCTGTGATATCTTGCTTTTCAAAGTCAGTTTTTGTCTCAGCCTAGCAGAACTTTGAAACATAGGTTATAAGGAATGTTGTTCCTTCGAATGCAGTTAAATCCATGCCATTTAAGATTTCCTATGTCATTAATTTAAAATGTGCATTTTTGGGTCTTTTCCCCACTTTTGGGTATTGGCAGTCTGAAAAGAGCTGTGTATTACACTGTGCCAGTTGTTCTTAATCATTCTTGTGACAATATTATCCCTGTAATATGGCCAAAGCAGAGTCTACGTGGATTATCTGACACTTAATTACCTGAATTACAAGATATAAAATGTACTTTGAGCATTCATAAGGTATGTAACCAAATTATCCACTGCTTTTGTGTTCTTCCGCACTTCGTCCTTCGTCATGGTTTGCATTTATGAACTGTTATTAAAAAAAATATCAAATCAAACCCAAACCAGGAGATTTATGTTTCTATGCTGGTTTGGATTAAGATAGCACATAAGAGAAATATGAGAGTCAGTTTGTGGGTTAACTTTGTTTCTCATCTTTTCCCACATTGTATTTAAAACCAGGGCAGACCAGTTGCTCTGGAGCATATGCCTGTGGGGTTTTTATATTTTGTGCCTTCTAATGCATGTGATTTTTTAAAGCAATGTTCGATGAATGACTTTAATGACTTCTGTGTGATTTCTTGTACCTGGCTCATGCAGAGATGTTCCTGGTTTTCCCACTGCTGAGCGATGGAGGTGCATAGATCTACATTTATAAATGAGTTCTGATCTCAAATGTGTTAACTCAAATGCGGATACAGAGACACTAAAAATCTCTGGATATTCCTAATTAGGTGAGTGCTTCAGAGGAAGTATTCCTGCAGTATTTCTAGAAATCTCTATATCTTTCAATGCTTGGTTTGTTGCTGTCACTAGACAAATGTCACATCATTTGCAGTGCTAATGTTGACTTGGGGATAGCCTTTGACAGAACATCTGCAGAAGCCATTTCTGGTATTCCCACCTTGACAAGCCAGCAGGCAGTTCAGAGTGACAACATTGGCATTATCCAGACTTCTATATTGGGGAAAAAATAATGTACCTACCCTTTCTGTGAGTTCTAGTGTAGTTATTCCTTGGCAAGTAGCCCTATAGCGCCACGCTACCCTCAACTTCTGTGCTGTCTCAGCAAGCAATTATTCAGCTGATGACAAATTATTCTATACATCCTCATAGTAAAGTAAGGTTCTGAGAACTTCTTTATGATAATTTATTTTTCCTTCAAAAAAAAAAACACCCCACAACAAAACCCAAAGCCAGATCTGAATGTAATCTTCGTAGGTTAAGAAGACTTTGTAGGTGTACAGTTCTCTTCTAAGCCATTGCTCTTAATCTTCTGTGTGTGTTACATGCTGTTCTTAGGCAGTACATTCCAGATAATGGACTTTAAAACAAATGGTTTAACTTGCAGAGACTATCTTAAAGCTAAAATCATGCCAAAGTTTGTGTTGCTTTGAGACTTTAATCATCCACCTTATGCATTTAATTGCTATTTTGGCAGACTAGAGAAAGGAAATGGAGATTTTTAGCAATTTTATATCAACATGAACCAAAAAGAATTTGATAGACAATGAAAAGTTCTTTTTCTAACTCTGAGATTCTCTGCTTGCCAAGGGTCAGAAGCTTTATACAAATATCAGAGGTGGGAGAGGAGTTTGTTGTTTTTTTTGAGAAAAGCTTGTTAGACTCCTTTATAAAGGAAGACTTTATGCAACACGGGTAAATGCATGATATGCTCCCATTTAGAGGACATCCTGCTTAACACATCACGCCTACTTAATGTTCCACTCCAATGGACCAGCTTCTTGGAAGGCTTTGTGGAGCTCTGATATGCATCGAAAGGTAACAAACCTGTTATCCAACTTACCTAGGTAAGTTTACCTCTATATCTGTATCCTAGCTTGTATTTCCTACAGTAGACGTGTGCTACTGACTTTCACCTCATTGCCTAACAGCACAAGCATAGCTGTGGCCAAATGCATTATCATTAAGGTCTGTGCTCTCCTGATTCATCCAGTGAAAAGCAGTTGTACAGTTATTAATCAAGAAAGATCTGTTTGTCATTAATATCCACTTCACTTCAAACTTCTTTAAGTGTTGGAAACCTCAGAAGCTGCTATTCCAGTTGCTTATAATGTGCTCTTTGTTTTCTGTTTGGCTTATCTTTAAGCACAATACAATCCGAAGGAAGCACACCCACTCCCTAATGTTTTCCTTGGGAGCCAGAAATGTGTGCTGCAGCGTACTTAAGCAGTTGCAAGTTAAAGTGAAGTGTATGTTATGAAAGGTGAGGGGTATGGTAGTGGTGGGATGCAGGAAATTATACTGAACTTTAAAGGCTGCAGATCCAGGGTAAAACCAGAGTTCTGACGCTTCCCGACTTGAAACTGTGCAGCTGAAGTCAAAAAAGATCAACTAGCAAATGCAAAAGCAATCAGCTCGCCTTGCTTGATGGATGGCTTTTTAAGGCTGGTACACCTTGTGGTGTGAGTACACCCAGTCGTTTAAAAGTTCAGCAGCTAAACTGAAACTAACCATTGTTCAAATACTTCTGTAATGAGAGAATCTTGTTTACTTTAACGGTTTCCCTTCCTAACAGGCATGCTGGTTTTTCCCAGCCTGCAATGTTTCTTCTTTCCTTATAGCATTTCCCAAAGTGACAGTATCCCTGACTCCTTGGATCATTAATTCTGAATTCTTTGTACATCTTTTGTTGTTGTTGCTTTGTTTTTTTAATACCAAACCTTCCTTAAAAGTCCTAGTTTTTATTTTAGCTAATGCTAAAGCTATTCATACAGAGGGCTTATTCTTTATACATAGTTGGCCTCGGAAGCTACCTAGGTAGTCCAGATCCCATGTGTACCTACATATATATATATATATATATATTTTGCTCTTACCCTCCCATATATGTATATGGTGTTTATATATAGATACACACAAGCTGTTTAAGGATTCTGCTCTTGCAGGTGTCAGACACAGCACCACTGTGTCGTTAACCACTCCTGCATATGGGCAATGGTACCACAGCCAAAAGCCTGATCTGGATGTGGATTCAAGCTCACACATACACATGCATACCCCCTCTCATGGCTCATCTATGAGAGGACAACAGCCTCCTGCTATATTACTTACTAGAGCTCCTCTTTTTTCGAGATGCTAAATCTCTGCTCTGAACATCTTCAAAGCTCTGTGGGATCCTCCATACCTGCAGCCTCAGCCCTTACTTGCTTTTGGCATAGGGCTTTTCTTTATCTGCTGCATTTAGAGTTCCAAGGTATCAAATCAAAAACGACAAAAAAAGACTGAATTAAAAACAAAATCCTGCATATCTTTTGTATCCTGTTGCTGCTTAAAAAAACAACCCAAAACTAAGATTAAATTGTCAGACACCAGATACAAGACCTTATTTAAGAATTCCTTTAAATTTCACAAGGATTCAATTTTGATTCTGAAATTCAAAAGTCATTTGCTATTTTGGCTCAGAGTCACAAGCAAATATCACTGGAGCCTTCTGAAAACTGAGTTTAAAGGCTGTTCTTGCAAGATCTCTGATTTAACAAGTGTCTTACAAACAGTTTAAGGAGTTTTTTGCTTTCTCTGAATAAAACTCAGGCCTGGGTTTAGATTCAAATTGTAACTCTGAGTTTTTATTTCAAATGCAGTCTGTAAACCATGGCAAGTTTCAGGCAAGGTGGTTTTTCTATTAAATAAATAAGCATTACTATTTAATTGATACTTCTTAACCAGAAAGGTCAGCCCCATTGTTTCTAAAGCTGTTCACTGTGTATGAGTCTGAAACATAAATCATTAGTACCAACTGCGAAAGCCATAATACAGTCAAGCACTTGTCACATGGAATAGAAAAATAAACAAGTTATTCCCCCAAGACCTCTGTGCTATTTAGAGCTGAATGAAAACCTCATTGAGTAAAATCATCCTTTTGAATACGTTTGATTGTTTTGTGTATACTACTTGAAAGATTGTATCTCACTCAAATGCATCTACATGTAAAGTACTTGACTTTTAAAAAGACTCTAAATGAGAGATTAAACATTAAAAGCAGGTTTCTTCAATCCACTTTTAACACCAGCTTGATATTTGTAAATTTTGCTAACTAAAAAATCTTACAGAAACAAAAATTTGGACTTTCTCATATTTCTAGTATCCCATATGGCTTCATCCTTTCTGGAGAGGGAAAGAACAGAGAAGAGGAAGAGGAAGAGGAAGAGAGGAAGAGGAAGAGAGAAAGAGAAAGAGGAAGAGAAGAGAAGAGAAGAGAAGAGAAGAGAAGAGAAGAGAAGAGAAGAGAAGAGAAGAGAAGAGAAGAGAAGAGAAGAGAAGAGAAGAGAAGAGAAGAGAAGAGAAGAGAAACCCGATACTGGTAAAGGAAAACTTTCATTTTTCACTTTTCAGAAGCCAGGCTGAAATATTTTGGACTGAAATTGTAGTAATTTGTTCAGTGAGAAATGAAGGTGGGAAAAATGCTCCAATGCAGATCTATAGGTATTGAACAGCTTCTTCCTTTTGCAGCCCTGCCTGTTATAGGTACAGCAGCACTTTCTTCCTTTCTTTCTCTCCTAGTACAGAAAGCTTGAAAACATGAGGTTTTCATTTGACCTGTTCTCCTTCTGCTATTGCTGCATCTCTTTGGAAAAAAGCTAAGAAAGAGAAAATAAATTGCTGTTAGAAATATGTGATGTGACCAGCCTTTGCACCTTGGTTTCTTGACTTATATCTGTTGGTCATACACTTTCAGGAGAACAATTTGCTGTAAAATATAATCCATCTCTCTCACATATAAGCATTCAACAAAGTTGGCAATGTCACAGGGAGGAAGAGGAAGGCTGCAGGGCCCACCCATGTGTGCAATATCACAGACACCATCAGCTAGCGTAACCTTTGTTCCAGTGCAGGGCTGCCTGAAAGTTCCATGGACCAGTGTCTAGAAAATCTTCCAAAACAAGGTTTCTAAGTGGTATTCTTGTTTTTTTTCCCTGGGTTTGAAAGATTTCCTTGATTGGTTAAGTCATACAATTGGTAGAGGTTGCCTCTTGCTTTTGTCCTTCCATCATCACAGCTACAGCACTTACATTCACTTGTCAGTTTCTTTTGTAGGAAGGGATTTATTCATTTCAAGTTCATTCTTGCTATGTCTGATTTCGACTACTAGACACAAGTATATTGGCCTAGGAAAGCAAACCAGGAATGATTTGTATACTGGGTTGTGTTTAAATACAGGTCCCATTACCTTTGTTGCTTACCGTCTTCTGTTGGTCTCTGTGAATTTGTGCTCACTGTGGAAGTTTGCCTGTATACCAGCAGTGTCTGTACCTGCTGGTGTTTGCTTGTAGACTTGTGTCTGAACAGCAGTTAAATACCCTTTGTGACATTCTGATTCTTACTGTAGCTAGCAAGAGGCAGGGGGGCAGAATGCCATGAAATATGGGACACTTCAGAACAATCCAACTGACAGCAAACACATCTCTTAAGCAAATACTCTTCAGTTAGTGTATTGCCTTGGGATGTCAGTGACAGTTGAACCAGCCCTGTATTTGCAGCCACTGCAAAACGCAGATGGAATAAACAGTCTCTCATGCTTGCAGCTGGACTCAGCTGGTGCAGTCCCAGCAGCCAGAGAAGGGAAAGGGGCTGGTCTGTGCTAAGGAGTGGGCGCTCAGAGCACCCTTCTGGGGCAAAAGCTTAGGGAAGCCTCATGCATTTCATCAAGGTCAAGTGCAAGATGCTGCACATGGGTCAGAGCACTTGCCAGCACAAACACAGGCTGGGCAGAGACTGGACTGAGAACAGCCCTGAGGAGGACTTGGGGATGTTGGTTGATGAGAAGCTCCCCATGACCTTGCATCAGCATGTGATTAAGCCCAGAACCCCATTGTGTGCTGGGCTGCACCTCCAGAGCGTGAGCAGCAGGTCAGGGAGGGGATTCTCCCCCTCTGCCCTGGGGCCCTCAACACAAGAGGGATGTGGAGCTGTTGGAGCGAGGCCAGAGGAGGCCATGGAGATGCTGCGAGGGCTGGAGCAGCTCTGCTCTGGAGCCAGGCTGAGAGAGCTGGGCTGGGGCAGCCTGGAGAAGAGAAGGCTCCTGAAGGGGAGACCTTAGAGCAGCTCCAGTGCCTAAAGGGGCTGCAGGAAAGCTGGAGAGGGGCTTGGGACAAGGGCCTGCAGGGACAGGCCAAGGGGAATGGCTTGAACCTGCCAGAGGGGAGACTGAGCTGAGCTCTTAGGGAGAAGCTCTTCCCTGTGAGGGTGCTGAGGCGCTGGCACAGGGTGCCCAGAGAAGCTGTGGCTGCCCCATCCCTGGCAGTGTTCAAGGCCAGGTTGGGCACAGGGGCTTGGAGCAAGCTGCTCTATTGGAAAGGGTCCCTGCCCATGGCAGGGGTTGGGACTGGATGAGCTTTAAGGTCCCTTCCAACGCAAACCAGTCTGGGATTCTGTGATTCAATGATTCTATGACCTGCTGCAAGAGAAGCCCAGGCTGTGGGCAAGACAAAGTTATGTCTCTCCCAACCTGCCTGACAAATCCAAGGCTGAGGAGGGGTGAGTGACATGTCTTAAGTGCATCTCCTTCCCTGGGCAACCGTACCCTCAAGAGACCATTGCACTGGTACAGTCACCACTGGTAGGGAATCCGGTGGTAGTTATCAGCAAAGAACCTGAGGAGAAGATTGTGACAGATGGTGGCTGTGGGATGACTTGTTAAAGTGAAGGACTGTGCATAGATTGGCTTTGGAAAGAGCAGCTGTAACACTATCCTTAGGTTTAGCAGGATTTGGGTTGTGAGACCAGGTGGGTGAGTTTCATTTCTTACCTAGATTTTATTTACCTTTACACTTGTTCCTCTAACAGGGGTGGTTGAGTTTCCTTTGATGTTGTCTTCTACTTAAGGTAGTACAGAAACAATTATTTTTCCTATATTATTTTCATAGCCTAAGTGAACAGTTAAGTAAGAGCCTTGTAATATTTCCATAATTAAATCTCTGACCAATGAAGGCAATTCACTTGAAATTACATCTCTTCTGAAGTACCTTAGTGCATCAGGACCTGGTTTTGGCTTCATTTGTCAGGCTGTTTCACAAGCAGAAGCTAAGTGGCCTAAAGCTTATAAACAGCTTTGAGCATTGGCTACGTGCTCTGCTAGAACAGCATCCATCACGACAACGTCAGGGATGCAGCGGGGCGTTTTGTCTTATCTTCTCTCTCTCAGCAGTCATGTGTTCTCATACCTAGACGGTTGGCTCATTAAAACAAGTGTGTTATTGCTGAGCATGAAAAAAATGGAAAGAGAGACGCTGTTTTTAAGGCTTGGATTTATAGCTCCATGTTGTAATCAGACATCACAAATTCTTTCACAAGAACTATAAAACAAGTTTTCTCATGAGAAGGAGAAAGGAGGGAGGAAAAAAAAAGGCAACCATGCTGTCCTCCATTAAACTATTCTGAGTTTCTAGTTTAGTGCAAGCTCGAGGGGAAAAAGGGGACGTAGCAGTAAATCATCTGAGCAGCTCTCAGCCGTAAAGTTTCTTGAGCAGTCAGAACTGCCAGGGCTTGTTTGGATGACTTATCCTAGGCAGGGGGGATGGAAGAGGGTGTATAATACAGCTGCAAACTTTTGCTGTCTCTAGTGTCATTGTTGTTTATATTACGCAAGAATGTGCTACAGAAACCTCCTTCCATTTCAAAGGTGACATTTTCCTCTCTGACCTTGTTTTGAGATTATTTCACCCAGCCAACGGAGCAGGAATCTGGAATCGCCTCAGTACTGGTTTGGTCTTTGCAGAAGATGAGGAGTCGGGTAGGGGCTGCAGCAACCCAGCCTGGTGAGGCAGGGTTGGACGTGGGGAGAGACCTTTGGGTCTGACAGGGGTTTGGACCCAGCCATTGAATGCATTGCCAGAAGAGGTGGTATGCGCTGTTATCCAAATGGGATGACTGATTGAGTGATTGCTTTGTGTTGAGGGTGGAAGGGAGAAGGGTGCCAGTTGGCTTGGGTGGCTGGTAGCTCTTGGATAATTTACCTGTTCCTCCAAAAATGATGCCAGTATTTCACACTAAATCGTTAGATCCTCTCCATTAAGCTAAGGCTGAAATGTTGATTGCTTATCTCCATCAACAAAATTTGATCAAAAAACTTCATCACTGTACTATATTTCAAATTGGTATTGCTGCAAACTCTGTACTGTAGTTGGAGACACTGTTTTCAGTAGAAGGCAATGCTTCTGTTTGACAATGCAGTGATGTATGTGATATTAGAGCTTGCCTTGGGGAGCAGGATACAGTAATGTATGCATGAAGGGGTGCAGGCTGTCACTGCCTGGATGAGCTACGCAAATGCTGAAGCAGTGTGAGAAAAATGCACCTGGAGACAAGGAGAACTTGCCCAGAAGGGTGTTATGTAGTGCACCTTGAGACAACTCAACTGATAAATCAGGGGAGGATAAATATATCTTAAATACAGGTTTTAGATTAGTAACTTGTAAATTTGTGGGAATAATAGTAGAATTTACTCATAAACTGTGTTTTGGGGGGAAGTGAAGAAAATTAGTCCCAAACCAAAACTTCATTCCTCTTTCTTCTCCTGAAATTCTTTCTCCTTACTCTTTCTTCTGAGCACTGTTATAAGAAAGATGTCTCGTATCCTGAGACCTCTGACTAAAGCTTGAGATGAGTATCTTTTAAATTAAACAGAACTCAGCCTGACCTGTTTCTGTCTTAAATTTCTTAATAGTATGAAATATACCCTTTAAACAATCTTAGACCTGTGCTTCCCCCTTCTCCCCTTAATCTAAGGTATGATTAGTGTTTAATGGACCTTGAAAAGCACCTTTATTTATAATGGCGACAGGTTGCTCTTGTCTAAATATGATCTCCAGTTTTCTGTTTCCTCTTAAAATGAAACCCAAAATAATGGGACACATACTTGGTTATTATGTTCATATATGCTACATATTTTTAAAGAACCTTTTTTTTGAAAATAATTTAATATTTATAACTACTTTTACACCCCAAACAATAGCCTCCTTTATGCTGAGCCGCACTGATAGCACAGTATCTGTTACACAGATACACCAGGGTATCAGGTGCCAAGAAGCACTTTTCGTTAAGGAGGACATATGAATCCAGGACATTTATTCTTCATCCAAAGAGACAGCACTCTCATACTTGCTACACTTTGCTGCACAAAGAGCTCAGAAACCCTCCAAATGTCAGCCTGTGCGAGTTGAAACTGGTGATCTGTCATGTGTGATTTGCTGAAATCCAGGGATAAAAGTAGCTAGGACCCAGTGCTTTAAGAACATCAACTCAAGCAGACAAAGGTCCAAAATGTGATTTCAGAAACATCTCTTCTATAGGATAAAACCTTGTGCATCAGACCTCAGGTAGAAACTGCATCGGCTACGTGTGTGCATCTGCTTATTAAGCACAAAGTTTTTCTACAGAGTGATCTTCCAAATCACACAGCCCCTCTCATAGCTGCCTAGCTCAACTCAGACTAGGAAATGAGAGGTGAAGCTTTCAGAGCTGGTGGGGTGATCTTGTGGGGGAAGATGAACAGTCATTACCTTTGTTAATGATGGTGGCTCCCTGCGATAAGATAAAGCAACAGCACCTACATAGAACTGCCTAATTAAATGTCTTCGGAATAGATGACAGTGGGATTACTGGTTTTCTCCACACCAGCATCGAATCCTAATACAACTGGCCAAAGTTCAGATATGTTTGCATTGCTAATATAGCTGGGACTGATTTCTATTAACAATAATGTTATTGTAAGGGCTAGAGGATCCAGCTGAGGCTGGGGCTGCTCTGCTCTCAGTAGCATACAAGAAAGTCAAGCAAGTCCAGTTATCAAACCTGGAAACAACAGTAATGATCTCCAGAGTCTCTGTCCAGTTACTTAATCAGAAAACAACTCTTTTTCAATATATTGTTTATTATTTTGAATAATGCTCAAACTTTAAAGTACAATATCTGCTCACCTGGATCATGTCATGTTCAGCTATGCTAATTTTCTAGTAATTAGACCCCCTGGGGCTGGATACCATCTGTTTTCCACAGCTCCTATCACCTTAATATCTAAGGGCAGATTTAAGAAGTAAAAAATCTCTAATGGGATTTAAAGGCCTAGAAAGCATGGATTTTCATGTTCATCTTACTTTTGACACATTCAAGGTAGTTGCATTGCTTTGCTTTGCTTTGATTTTTCCCCCCCAACTTCTTTCAAAGCACAGCTAGTCTGCTATCTTTTTCTCCCTCATCTGTGCCAAATCCCTAAAGGTGACTTAATCTGTTGAGAGTCCCTCTCAGTCATTATGCTTTAAGCTTTAATATATGACTCAACAGATAAATATTCAAAAACAGAGCAATTTCTCAGTGCTTTTTCACTAAGTAAGCTAAGCAGGGTGACAAGGCCAGAGAAGTTTGGATTTGAGAAGATCAAAATGGAATGTGGCTAGCTTAGGCAAAATGAAGGTGGTAAAAAATTACTGACTGTACGACGTGCACAGGTTTGCTTAAAATATATTTCCAAATTTGAATAATTTGGGCTCTCCATAACTGGAAGATTTTTCAAAAGCGTTCTCTATTTTTAGTTTTACAGATCATTCATGCTATTTTTAAATGTTCTGATATTACATCATTTAACTCTGTGAAGTGATTACACTGGTAGGCAAATTTGCATGGAAGAATGAGGCAATTTAAAAGTGTCATTTGATAAGAATGAAGGGAAAAGTGAGAAATATTTATCCTCATATAATGTCTACTTCTCAAAAAACACTAGAGATGAAAACTGGAGAGATTAAAGGAATCTAAAGGTGAAATAACTAATACCTACAGTAGGTTGCAAGGTGCGATAATGATTACAAAATGACAGCCAAAGACAGTGGGAGAAATACGACACAAAGCCAAGGAGAATAAGGTCTTTTCACTCTCTGTATTCATTCTTCCATTCCTAGAGCCTGTTGTACTTGATGGGATGCTCTCCTATACTTAATTCTCCTCTTCTAAACACTTTCCTTATGATAGCTAGTTTTAAACTTTTAGGTTAAAACATTTAGAAAATAGTCATATAGTTGTCTCTAATGGTTGGTGATGTTTAGATAATAGTAGCTTAGCACTATATTGTGTAGGCACACATGTTCTGAGGAAGGCAGGCGTGACTTTTTATTGATTGCACCACATTAAATATATCACAAGCAGCAGAAGATCATAATAGGTTCTTTTACTAGGAAAGCTCAGCACAAGTATATGGAGGTGCTACCTAAGCATGAATCTCTTCAGATCAGATTTAAAAGAAGGAGCCTGAAAAGATGCACAAATGAGTCTCTGAAAATCTTCACTATTGGCAATAATGATGTGAAATATGTATTGAAAACTATGTGTGTATATTTGTGTACAGATTCTTATAACTTGTATGTTAAAGTGATGGTTCTTATTGCTGGTTGCTGATATTTGAAGTATTTGAAGTATTTTTTGCACTGCTCTTTTTAAAATAATGCTCAAGCTGTTTGCACATGAATTACTGATAAGGCCAAGGATTCTATTTTCACTGAAAAATGTAAAAAATGTGAATCTAACTACCAGGGCTACACACATTATCTGGTAAGAGATTAGTAAAAATCTTTTCCCATCTTTCCCCGTCACATATGAGAAAGAGACCAAGGATGCTGTGATACACGTTACCAGCCTGTGGACAGAGAATTGGAGAGGTGGATGCTGCATCTGTATTACATGTCCTAAACCCTGACTGCTAGCTGTGGCTTTAATCATTTTCATTTTACTATTCATAAAAAAAGTTAACACAATGAAACAATCTAAACATAGATTTACCTTTGATATTACTGAACTATGCAAAAAACTCCTGCGCAAGGAGATTAATTCTCCAAGTAGGATATAGTTAAAACAGAATGAATCGTGATAGCCTTGAAGAAGAATAGGGCAGGGGTATTTAAAAAGGACCTTCCCTTGAAGAGATGAGCACTGAGCAGCAGTAGGTGTCTGAAATGCTCAACCTGAATTGTTTTGCCCCTTTAAGAAGAAAATCTAGTTCAGAAGGAATCACAGCCTGGATGCGTACTAGAGAGGTTGGAAAAGCTTCGCTGTCGTCATTGTTGTTCTTATGGCCAAAGACTGTACCAAATAAATCAGAGATTTTTGTCTGTTGCACTCTTAGCTTTCTGGATGGAGTCTGTATTCACCTCAGGTTGCAGGCAGAAACGCTCATGATAAGGTTGCTAAGACTCAAGAGCATGACTTCTGTTTGGGATGGAATGATTTCAGCGTTAGCCCACTTGAACATAGCACATTTCTCACTAGCTGCTAATTACTGAAATCAGTGTTTAGAAATATTAGTTGCTTGATTTTTACATTTTGATTTCCTTATATCTTTGTGTGTACATGTATATATATCACTTTATGTATACTCCTTGAGCCATCTCAATATCTTCAGCAGGTTTAGTGAGGAGGAAAATGCTAGTATTTAAAAGTTTCATGGGCTGACCGACTTCTTGGTCAAGTAACTTGGGTTTTGTGACTCAAAACTGTCAGTTGTTTGATATTTATAGTGGCAGTTAACTGTGACAGTTAACACAGAAATAACTTCCTTCTCATCAGGATTCTGTCAGTGATAAATACAACATAAATTAGGAGCACAGCACCTCATGTTATGCTTTATTTTGTGAAATAGATATGGCGAGAGAGAAATTCGTTGGTGGAGTGGTGCCTTTTTGTGCTTCTCTAGTTTATCTGGTGCTAGTTGATTTTCCAAGTTGTATAAGAATAGCAGGACATGAAGGCTAATGTTGTCTAAGAGATACTTAACTCCTAATGTGCTGTTGTCCGTAGTGTTTTGCTACACACCCTTCTGTTGGTCAGACCAGCCACTGCCAGATATGGTTCAGTGCGAGGTGTCCCTGCCCATGGCAGGGGTTTGGAACTGGATGATCTTAAGGTCCTTTCCAACCCTAACTATTTTATGGTTCTATGATTTGTGGATTTGTAAATAATCCAGCAAGGAGCAAGGCTGTAGAGTCCCTCACACCTTATAAGGCTGGCACTGCAGCATCAGTATTAGTGCAGTGCCTTCCTGACAGATTGCTGCTTTGACGATGGTGAGAGGTCACATGTATTTCTACCACCTAATTTGCCCGATGAGAGACTATCGAGGTTGAAGAGAAGCGATTGCTCCACTCCTGCTTCCCTCAGATTGTTCTCTCTTTGAGGACAATTTCCTAAACAATCTTGCTGCTCTTAATGAGAAAAGCCCAAAGTGTTTATTGTAACCTGCTTTGAACTGTTAGCAGCTCCAGAGGAGGGAGGTCTTTGAACAGAGCCCGTCTTGTGCCAAAAAGAGAGCGCTCGGCGGAGCGGGGTTGAGGTACAGAAGCAGGGCAGTGAGGGAGCAGCGTTAATGAAAACACTGCAAATGAAACGTTAGCGCGGGGTGGTGAAAAAGCTCAATTTTATTTTGTTTTCACACATTAGGTTTTGCTTAAAGCAGACAAGTACCAGGGAGAGCATTCTGAAAAGAGGCTTTGTATAGGAGCTGGGGCTCTATCCATCAGATTTGTCATTTCAGGAATGCAGCCAGATGTATTGACTTACTAGCAATTGCATTGGTGCCATCTGGCCTGCTGGAGGCTGTATTAAAGATGGAAAAAACTGAACAGAAAGAAATGAAATTTGTTCATCATGCCATTACCCTAGCTGCTTATTTAAAGAGAGGAAAAAATGTAACTTCTTGGCAGGGGGTATGCTGTTTGAAAATAAGATATAAGGCTTTAAGGACCGCAAGTTTCAAAACCAAGCCCTGGTGTTTATACGTAGACCTGAAAGCTGGGCCTCACTGTTGTCATTTTGTGTATGTTTTTTTTTTAATGGAAAAATGCTTTCAAATCCTACTGTTCCGAGCTGTAGAGCAAAAAACACCCCCAGTCCCCTGCCTGGTCCACTGCAGCATTTATACTTACTCATTCTCAGTGGTGTTCAGTACTATTTTAGCTGTCTGAATTCTCTCCTTGTCTCAGGAACTGAAGTTTGTAGGTGTTGTACTTTCTACTGCTGACCTAGGAATGTCTTCCTAACTTTTGGATCATTACTTTTTTAACTTACTGGCATTGGTCTCTAAGCAGAGCTGCTATTCCCAGTCCAGTGGTAGCAATAATACAGCCCTTATTTTAATACTGCCGCACCTAAATGTGCTTATTTTAATTAATAAATACCAGGTCTAAAGTATTTCCATGCATTTAATAAGCAAGATGTTTTTCTTAATATTTGGAGGATCAGGGCTAGTGTTAATCTTTATTGACAGACTAAAAATGAAATCATTTTCAGTATAGAAATGCGCCGTGGCTACAGGGTAAGAAGTGTTCCCCAGCCTTATTGAGGTATTATTTGAACTATACATATATTCATCTTTAGTTCTACAAACAGCCTTGTGAATCAATAGCTGGAGGCTGCCATCTTTCCAGGAGGTGATTCCGTTTGTTTCACAGGATAAAACTGTGGGTCTGAATCAGCTCCCACTGGAGTTAATGAAAGTTGGACTGGCTCCTGTAAGAGGCTGTGAAGCAGTTGTTTGTTAGGCATTTTCAACCTTTGCTGAAGGTCAGAAGAAAGACTTGATTACTGGGAAGTAAAACAGTGTAGATGCTAAATTAGATTATGTTCTTCAGTACTCTCACAGACATACTGGTTAATTTACTGTCACAATAAAAGTTGTTTACAATTGCTGACAACACGATGAAACAAAGGACCAGAGTCCTTTCTAAAACATATATTTCAGTTCTGCTCTGTTCTTTTTACTTCTTTTGTTTTTGCCATTTAGGATAGAAAGCTCTTGAGGGCAGGGAAGTGGAACTTTGTAAAACGCTGAACTACTTGTGTGTGAAGTCAGTGTTTTAGCACTCCTGAACACACGTGTTAGAAGAATACACAATAATTTTAGGATTCCTGCAACCATGAAGCCTCCATTATAGCACTGCCAGGGTCTTCACTGTGGGTTTTTTTTTTTTCCAATAAGATGAGAAATCCTGGCACCAATACTGGAAAAGTCAACAGTGACTAAATACTCTTAAAAGAAGATGTAATGTTCTTACTCATAGCAAGCCATGGAGCAGTGTGAAAAAAAGGCCAAATTCAACCCTCATTAAATAACAGGATAAAGACTTCTGTCCACTCTGGAGAAAGCTGGTTTGTGCTTTCTAAGGAAACACTGAGCAGCATCACCTGGGCAGGACTGTCAGCTGGTGCAACATTACGCTACCATGTCCATAGCCATAGAGAGCACCAAGCTCTTGGTTTATATATACATATATTTATATTTATATATATAAAGTGCCTATCACCATATTGATAAACATTCTTTGGAACCACTCGGAGATGGGGGATTGTACTGTGTGAAATCTCCAATGTCTGAATCATTTCAGTAACATGCCTTCTCATTCTGCATTTGGGAGAGTGTCTCTCATATCTGTGCCACTCCATCTCCCTCCATCAGGATGGAGCAGCAGAACCTCAGCTGATAAGATGGACTTGGGGTTGCTCTGAGCAGCTGCTGCTTCTGAATGCCTGATATGTTTGCTGAAGAGCACTGTGGGGTTTTGTTGCCACTTGGTTTTTAATAATGTGATATGTTCTGGAAGTTAATTTAAATAAGGTCGTGTCCCATGTTTCCTCTCCCTACACTAAAAATTAGTATCTCTGGTAGCAATGTGTGGTGTGGATTATTCCTCCAATGGATTAATTAAAGGACTTAATCTCTGTGCCTTTTATTTTGTAAATTCAGACTGTTGACATTGTTATTGTTAACAATAGTCTTATGATTATAAGCAGGAAGACAGGAGGGCTCAAGTGTATGACACATAGGACAAAATGCTGTTCTGGCCAGGAACCGCACACTGAGCGGAACAGCAAGGGTACAAAATATTCTGGGAAAAGAGAAACGTTGCCATTTCTCTGCAGGGAGCTTCTGCCCATGCAGAAGTTACCACCAGATATTGGCAGCCCTGCCAGGAACAGAAACATTCCCAAAGCCCTGTGGGTGAGTTTTGAGGGAAAGACAGCAAATCATAGGTTTGAAAGTTTGAAGAGAATATGGAAGAGCGACAAGAGGAATCGAAGATTTACATTATGAAAGAGGTTGTGAAACTGATTTGGGAATAATAACTTTCCTCTCCATATTTCTCAATTTTCCCCAGGTGAACTAGAAAGTAGTCCAGCTTGCTTGAAATTGGAAAGATCTTCAGAAGTATGTTATGTTTTCATATTTAATCTATGAGAGTGCATAAATATAAAGTTCATGAGATGTGGGCATGCATAAATAGCATGTGTGTATGTATTATTAAGTGTGGGATTACAGGTATTGCAGTTTTAAAGCATGTTGAGTAACACCAGCAGCTCACTGGCTCTCTCAGTAATACTAATGTGAATAATAGAACCAGAGAAGTAAGAAGAATAAACAAATTAATAAACAGTACTAAATAAGAGCGGGTAATTAAGTATACTGTTAAGAATAACGTAAAGGAGTAAATCTTCCACCATTTTTCTTATTCATTTAACATATAGATATGTTATATAGCTGCACAAATGGAGCATATACCTTCTCTGTATTTTTTTTTAGCAATATAGCACCCATAAGATAAACTAAGGATGGTAAAGGGGTGTGGGGAAGACAGGAAATCTTATTCCTGTCTAGAGTGCTTTGTTGTCTAATTCCTTTTTTACTGCACTTCTAGAACCCTGTAACAGAGAAAGCTGCTAGTGCTCGGAAGGCATAGATACCATCTTACCTGGTGAGTTAGATGGGGTTTTTGTGTGGGTTTGGAAAAGTTCATGGTACACCAGAGAAGACCACGTGGGAAAATCCCTGTAAAAAGTTTGTAGAAACCCTGGAGCAGCACAGCATGTGCATATGTAAGTATTTAAACCAAACACAGAGTTGCAGTAGCCTTGAACAACTCTGAAACCAGTGGATGTTTTCTTCCTGAATATGAGAACAGTATTTTGTCAGTCTGTTTTTTATTAACACAAACAGGCTAGTGGTAGTGACATAGGTAGTGACATAAGGTGTATTTACGATAAATAATGGACTGCCAAAGGGGAGAACTGTGCAAGGGACAACTTTCATGTGTACTTTTTGATGATGCATGACCTACCCTTATTCCGCAGGCCTTTTATCATCTCTACACGAAAGAAACATGTTTTAGCCAAGTTCATGTGGACTTGATAGCTCTATCTTTGTAGCTTTTTCTACAGTACTCCCCAAAGGGCTGATACTAATATGTAGTCAACCACCTTTAGGCCATTGTTGGGTCAACTTGGACAAAAAATAGTAGTTTCCGAAACTTAAAACCCCTGTATCGGTGACAAGAGAAATAAAACCAAGTTCAAAGTCCAGGCAAAACAGCTGGAGATGGCTGGCAGTTTCGGTGGCAATGTGATGCAGATTGAATGCCTCGTTCAAATACGGTCTCCACAGAGACTTGTTGACAGCTTGCACTATTTTTGCTCTTGGTGTTGGTGTTCTGCACTTTCAGAGAGATCCGGCTGCCCATAAAGGTATGTCTAAGTCAGAAACTTTAAAACATTATACATAACACAAAACTCTTCTAGTTTAATTCTAAAACTCCCCTAGAAATGGATCTCATGGGGTCAGGGAAGGGAAGGTCCTGGTGCCACTGTACTCTGTGTGAAAATTACACTGTGAGCTCTGCACCAAGAGTTTGCCCCTTCTGCTTGGAAAAATGAAGCTGCAGTTCTTTAAGAATATGTTTTTTTTTTTCAACTCCAAATTTCCAATATGCAACATTAACTTGATGTATTAGGGTTAAAATTACAAATTCATCACCTAAAGAGAAATAGATCCCAAATCTATCACCTGAGCTACACTGCCAAAAGCAGATCCTGGTAACTGAATTGGCTGTAGTCATCTTTCTCCTTGCTGAAGTTCAAGCTTTTATGTTATTAAATGGTTTACTATGCTTAGGTGATGTGCTTAATTTAATTGTTTTAAGGGACTGCTTGCTCTGGTTTCTTTTTCAATTAAGTGACCACTCTAAGTGCATTTAACAGTCATTGACAATTGTACTTTGAATTACAGATCTAGTTATCCTTACACTGCTCTTTATCCCCACAGCAGCAATAGCTCCAGAATCCCATTATTAAGCACAAAGTCAGCTTTAATTTTGCAATTAAAAGGAAAGTAATTTGATGATGCACACACAGACCAAGGGGGCACGTGTGTGCATGTATAAACACTGGAGTATCGTATGGAAGCTCTTAATGAAACCCTTATGATATGAATAATACTCAAGTTACAAGTGCTACAGCTTATCTGTTATGTGTGGTAGGTGATAATAACTCTGCCATTCAGACAAGGCAGGAAAGCAATTTTAGTAAACATAATACCTGAAAGCAATTTTCAAATCATTCCCTGAGTTCTAATGTAATCTCCATAACAGTTAGGTTATTTTTCAAATCCTATTTCTTTCCTACCAACCGTGCTGCAGGTTTCCCCCCATTTGTGCTCCTACCTTTTCCAAAGGTTGAAATGTGCCCCTGCATCACTTTTCTTTGTCTCCTTTTGTACTATTTGCCTATGGACAGGGAAAAATTGTCCTTAATCTCTATGTATGGTGGGGAATGCTGCTTTCCCCCTTCTCTTTAAGTACCCACAGGGACAATCCAGTCTTTCACTATTGTAATTACTGCATCAGACAGTAACAGAACAGTATCAATATCATTCTAAAAGACATGGTTTTACTATCCTGACATAAAGGCCTTAGACTATCAAAATTCTTCTTTAACCATGCCAGGAATATAATTGAAAGCATATTTAGCTGTATGGATATAGAAACCTAGAGGAATTTTGTTGGTCTTGTGGTTAGCTAAGGAAAGATGTGGAGAGACGTTTAAACCAAGCGTTTCTAGAAGCCATACATACATGTTCCTGAAATTTGAGAGAATATATTTGACAGTAACACTCACTTTGAAAGCTGGGTATGAGGTTCTTTAGGATTGTTCTTGTGTGCCTTTGGCTGCCTTGGTAATACTTTTGGAGAGAGAGTTTTGGTCACTGTTCAGGATTTGCTAAGGGAAGACAACTTGGACCTTTTGGAAGTTGATGCACTTCTAGCTTGACTGCAACTAACTGCTCTTCAGGTGATATTTCAGCTTAGCTGAGATTTTTTTCCCAAGCAGAACCTCCCTCCAAAAGCTGCAGTCAATGCAAACTTTCCTTTCAGATCAAAGTGAATAGACTGGCTCTGTGTTATCACCTGACAACATTATCATTGGGAATATTAAGCTGTCAGCAGCAGATCTGAAGGAATCATTTTCCCAATCTGTAGTGAATTATAGGGGATGGGAGTCTATCACACATAAAAGTCTTTCCATTTTCTAAGTCTGCCTAGTTCTAATACTTTCAATCTGACCTCAGGCTGGATTTCCCTCTTGTTTTAAATCATGCTCAAGACACAAGACACCTTCTAATAGCTTAGTTACAAGATTTGTAACAATTGAACACGTTTGTGTATGTATTTATGGTATTTTTTACTTTAGATGTATTTAAATCTGTATATACCAAATATATGGAGCGAGCAGAGTCTTTTTGCTGAAATGCTCACTGCTGCCCTGTTATATACCTTTCCTTTTTTGTTGAATTCCTGATTAATATGTTGTTTGCTGCCTTAATGCTAACACACACATCATTTGGGACTGAGTGTGGGTCAGTGTCAAGTGGAACAGGATTAGGATGTGGGAGGTTGCTAGCATTAATGCTTAGCTACTAGGATTAGGATAAGGCTATAATTGAGCAGTTCAACTAACCTGGGATTCATCAAGAGATTTGCAAAAGTAAATTACAGTGGTCAATGAAAGGAACTTTTAAACTATCAAGGCAATGTGGTATTACAAAGCTCTAATTGCAAAGAGGGAGGGTTAAGCACTTACCACGTCTCACATGTACAAACGTAAGATTCTTTGCTGGTCTTGGCATTGCAGTGTGTGTTTCTGATTGTTTAGAGATAGAGGGACAATGAGATATGGAAAATGTGTTTTGTCTAAAAAAGTTCAAAAAATGGCAGAGACACAATAGTTTCTAATGGAATCCCATTGGAGACGCTATCTGATGGCATTTGGAGGGACTCAGAAGTGACAATAAAAAGTAAAATATCTCAAAGGACCTTTAAAAAGGTGTTTTAACTGAATTAATAACTGCAGCAATCCACTATTAGCCTAGACAGAATTTCACCAATTTCTCTAATCCTGCCAATGTGTAGGCTATGGAGGCAACACTGGCTAGAGCAGATACATCAAAATCTATAAATGGTGCATAGGCTTTGTGGTGGTCCTCTTGACAGGGATGATAAGTGATAACAAACCATAAAGGTGGTCTCCTTTGCATTCACAGGTCACCCCAAAGCTGAAATGGTCCACAATGGTGATAAATTCCTAAAACTGGCATCCTGTTTTCATCCAAATCTGCATTCCAGCCACAGTGTAGTTGGCATATATTAGTGCAGAGAGAGCAATTTCATTGTGCAATTTGTCTTGGCTGTGCTCATTTTTTTTGGGGGGGGGTTGGGGAATGGGAATGAAATAACAGCTTTTGATGACATCATATCTATGGCCAAGATTAAAACTGCTCCCCTGTGGGGTGTTGGTGGGATTTTTGCTCTATCAGCTTTGTGGACATGTATATTTGTGCTGTACTGGCAGCAGGCCCGTTTCTATGATTGTTTTATGGGGTGTCCAGTGTTATTAAGCCTCTCTGTGTTTTTTCCCCTTTCACTTTTTACTCCTGAGCTGCATTTCTGTAACCAATTTGCATTACTTTATGCTCAGTTTCACGTGCCATGTGTCAGCTGAATTGCACTTCACATCTAACGATTCAAAGCCCTTTGAATCCTTCTTGGTGGCTATACTGTATTTACTTCTCACTCGCTTGTGTGCGATTGAGGAGTTTAACAAGTTTTCAACTGTTTTCCAAGACTGAGGACATCTCTGCACAAGGTAGATTAAAAAAACCCAACCTGTAAAGACCCAAAAAGGGAACATTTAGGAATAACTAGGAATGCAATTTGTACCCTGCTGTATAACAATCTTCTTGTGTTCTGGCTTTTATGTGCATTCAGCAATTGCATTATTCTGTTGATTTATGAGGAAAAATCCCCTATTCCTTATGTCCTTGAAATGCATCACACAGATAAGTCTTGATGTTGTCTCAGGAGAACCAGAGGGGTACTGAAATATACAAATCATTAATAAATTATCATCATAATAATGTCAAACTGCTTCATGCTGGTCTCCATGAAATCCATAATGGGCTTGAGGTTGTAAAAATATGTATCTTTTCTTAAAGCCTTAAAATATTTTTACCATGGTTTCTGTTTTAATTTAGCCACATTGATGCATTTCTAAGGTTCAATAAAAATAATGTAATGATGTGGGCTCTATCCCATTCCCGGAAAGTATAAATTTCTAAAGATTCAGCAATATCACCAAATCTGACCTCTTACTTTTCATGGGTTCTCTTGATTCCTGCATGGGCCACCCATGAAGTTGCCCAAATGTGCAGTATTTTGTCTGAGGGTTTTGTGAGCTGCTTTATTTGGGAGTAGAATAGGTATATCCAGTATGATTCCTTCTTTTTATCCCCTGTTTCTGTAAAGCACAGATAACAGAGATAGACGGGAATGACTTAATTTTGCTCTTCCATCCAGCTGAAGTCAACAGAGTAAAGATGGTGTAAATAAGGTCAGAGTCAGGCTTTTAGTCACGATAAATTTCCTTATGCTAGTGGCAGTATGTTCAGAATGCTTTGAAGTGCTGGTTTGTCAGAGTTCACAACAGTTCATTTCAGCTCCAAATAAAATATTATCTGACTTTGCTGGCTTTCCAGCACCAGGCGATGTAACAGTAGAGCTGTTCTAATTCATTTTATGAACCCAGTTCTCTTACACTAGTTTCTTTATTGGAATTCATACAGAGCTTTCTTTAAACACAGCTTTTCACTGAAGAAAAACAAAAGAGTGTTTATATAAGACAATAGGGCAGACATCATTTACTGTATAGGGTTGATATTGAGTTTATGCAACTAAGACAAAGGGAAATGAACACCCCCATGTGGTATAACCTCTGCAAGAGTGTAGCTTTGTTATTTTAAGGCTTGAAATGACATACCTTTTAGAGGTTGAATTATTGAAGAATATACTCTACAACACATACTTTGTTCTGCAGAATGCAAGCACAATAGTTTCCTTATGTTTTTGAATTTAGAATACATTCAAAGCACGACAACTGCCACCTTTTCTGAAGTAGTTTGCTATGTAGCATAAAATCCCAGTTCTGTGACTTAAAGAACTTTCAGCAATTGGGGAGATTTTATGGGGGGATGTCTAACAATGTCAGTACTAAGGCTTGAAACAAGCCCAATTCCGAGCAGAATCCCTTTAACATTCAGCTTAATTCTGATGTCTCTATCCTCCTTCCTTCTCATCGCCTGCTTTGTGATCTTCTGAGCAAAACAGCCTCTTGGGGCTTTTTCAGAGGTTATGAAGCTGTGTGCAAGAAATGGTGAGGACAAGGAGGAATTTCAGGACCTATGTACATGGAGGGATCTAATGGACTGCAACTTTTCCACTTTTATCTTCCAAATCTTTATTGTTTTACAGTTAAGAAATAGCATCCTGAGATAACTGGTTAAAGCATAGCAAAAGATAAACTAATCTATTTATTAATAGGATAGAAATGAATTTTTCTCTTAATACTTTAGTGGCTCCAAAAAAGTATATCTGACTGCAAAAAAATATGTCTACTATATGTTAGAGCTGCCAATCATGCAACTCTATAGGACTGACCTCACTACAATGCTGCTATGAAGTTAGAGTAAATCCAAACAAATTAGTGAACAGTGTCTGCAAGGTAAAGAATTTTTTCCCATGTTTATATGTTTGTGAAAAGATCTATGTTTAAAAAAGAAAAGTAAAGTAGTGGAAAATAAATCTGAAAAGAGCTAATATCAGAGAGGTGAAGGATAGCTATAGTTGTGAGGCATGAAGGTGATTTGGTTTTGATGCAGACAAGATTGCCCATCTCTGGCTTCCAGAGTCATATCCAGGTAGTTGCTCAAGTGTGATCATTCTAATACAAGCAGGGATGAGGGGAAAGGAGGCAATTAGTTAGTTTCCTCTTAGGAAGAGTCCTCTGAACCACTTCCCTTCCTTTTGGTCTGAAATAATCAGTGTCTTCTGTCCTGCAGGTCATTAATTTACTATATAAATGACCTTCTGTACAGAGGTTAGGGTACGTCTTTATGGGTACCTCAGGAACTAACATCTAAATCTGAACGTGTTACTTGGTCTAGTCTGAGTTCAGTACCAACTAGATAAATCATATTTGAATCAGCAATGTTGTATCTACCTATATAAAGAACACATTTTCCAATGTGAAAACTCTTAGAATCTTAATAGGGTAAGTGGAAACCTGTGGCGGTCATCTAGTCCGAAAGCAGTCAGCTAATGCAAACCATTCATGACAGTTTTGTGCAGTTTATTTATTTATTAAAAAGGAGGGTGGGGAAAAGGGATATTTAATATTCTCTCCTGTTAAGGCTGTATTCCTCAGGCATGGGTATGAAAGCTCCTGTTTGTGTTTTCCAGTAACTGTGATGGACCTTGTCTATCCTTTGAGACAAGCGTTGGTTAGAAAGGCAGAAAGACATTGGCTGACTATCAACAAATAATGTAGCCTGCAGCTATCTTGCTATATATTACCTGTTAAAACATTGTTTGGGTTTATAGGGGATGGATCATCTGGTTCAACTGGAGATTAGAATTACTGCCCTTCCCCACAAGCAAGAAGTGTCTATATATGAATGACAGTGGAGTAGTAACCCAAGCAAACTACGCAAGAAAGCCATGCTTTACTGAGCTTTCTCAGAGTATAGAATTTGAGTCTAAAGAAGACATGTATATAGGGAATGTTTTCTTATGAGGGATGCACAACATCTAACAGTGCTTCAATTGCTAACAATTAACTAGAAATGTATTGACTGAAATGTACCCAGAGTGTGCATCTTTCCATTAATAATTTTGAGTTTTCTCAAAACAGGCAGATTCTGCAAAGCCATTTCACAAATCAGCTCCAACTTGGCTATTTATTACACAGAATTTGCAGACTTGGATCTTAAATATATATGGAAGTCGTGCTTGATTTCTATGGAATGAGAGAGTAATCTCTCAATTGTTCTCATAAGGGCTGAATGCTGAATCTTTACCTGTCAGCTGCCTCCTAACCAGCTACAGCAAGTTTATTTTTAGCCAGTGAGAGACTGAAAGTTTCATTTTGAGAACTTCAAACAAAGTATAAATCAAGATCGTTTAGTGATAAAAAATCTTGGCTGGGGACTTCTATTGGCTTTTCTATACAAAATACAACATCAGGGTTCCTTTTTTTTTATGGGTACAAATGTTATTTTTCACTGGCTGTCAGAAATGGCCTGTTTCAACTTCTTATACAATTGACCATTGTGATAAGTCAGTGAGTTTATCCTTTTTATCCATTAGACTGAATAAACACTGGGATTTTGTTCATCTTTTAAATCCGTTATATGGCATTTCCCAGAGGAAGTAAGCATTGTATTTACTTGTGTGGTAGCTCTTAGAAATACGGCATTTGAAATCATCCCCCTTTTTTTTTCCCCAAAACCCACTTCCAAGAAACTAAGGGTTTGGCTTTATATAAAGGTTTCAAGGGCTAAAAAAATTCCTTGCTGTGAATCCATACTCTAAATTTAATTAAACACAGGGCTACTACAAGATTAGATCAGGAGATTGTTTATATTGACAATGCTTTCCACAAAAAGTTTTGACAACCAACTGCTGAAAATAGCTGCAGAAAACCACCAATGAAAACCAGCAGTAAAAAGAATCTCCAAGACTAATTCACACAAGAGTAAAGAAGGAATAGCTGAAGACGCTATCTCAGCTTAGATTAATGCCGGCCTCTTAGTGGAATAATTTCTTTTGATGATCGAAGGGAGCGTTCTTGATGCTTTATATGCTTTATATACTTGCTATTTTATATCTATTTAAAGCTACAACAGAGAATTGAGTGTGAAATACTTTTTCAATGTGAGCCAAACCCTGTATGAGGACTGTACAAAAAAAAAAAGAGATTTCAAAGAGGCACAATGTGTGACAGGTATTTCTTTGATAAAGTCTTTGAAAAGCTGAAACAAAACAAAAAGATGGAGGTGCCACAAAAAACAAATACTTCATTAGGACCTACCAATAGTGGTATTAGGTCCAGTGATGTTGTCCTTGGTGTTTCTAAAGGTCATTTGACCAATAGCTATTAAAATATAAAAGTGTTAGGAAATATTTCTGTCTTGGTGTTCTGTCAGATTGAGTGGAAATTCAGTTGCCTAACATAAATATATTCTGCCTTTTGAGATACAGTTCAAAGCCAGAATACTCTGAAAAGCCTTGTTTTCTTTGTCTTATGTCTTATTTACAATTCCTATGAAGGTGTCTCAGATGTTCTTGAACATCCTAAATAGCATGGGGTGCTTACATTTAGGCAGCTGACTGCTGTGCTAAGTTATGGACTGAACATTCAGAATTTCTCTGGAGCAGAGCCATAATCAGGAAGAGAATTTCCATTTGACTGTCTGGCATAGTGTTAAAGAACCTGGTCAAGTTTCTTCTAGGAATAGAATCAAAATAACTAGAGCGTGGCATCAGCTAAAGCTCAAATATTTGTTCAGTTTCTTGTGAGGATTGAGCATGTCTTTGGTGAATCCTATGCTGGAATGGTCATTCTGATAGCAATATTCTTGAGAGAAACTGGTTAGCCAAAAGGTATTTTATCTTGAACATGTGTTTAACTTTTTCAGGAGTGAATGTGAGTAGAGAGGATTAGCTCACTGGTAGGGTAGGCCTGGTCGTCTTTAGCTTCTAAAACAGAACAAAAGGACTGACTATTATTAAGACCACATTTCAATTTCTGTCCCTGCAATGACACGACAACTTTAGACTTTTCTTCTGCTTAACAAGGTCTTCAGAATTATTCATATTACCAGTTATACTGCATCTGAACATAGATGGTGCTAGTTTGGAAACCAGAAATGCCGAGTTCTGCAACAGATTTTTGAGATCCAGTTGGAATAAAGTGCTAAAACATGTTGAGTACTAGAGCCTTGATTGCTTTGGAAGTATTGACCATTACCAAACTTTGCACACATGTAGTTTAAACAGTTTTAATATGACCTGTATCCAAAATAAAAAACATGAAATTCCACTTGAAACCTAAGTTCATGTTTTATCTGTGGTGAAATGAATCTTTGCATCTGACCACAAACAATTTTCTTTCTTCTTGCACTTTTGACTCATTAGAAAAGAATCATTACAGATACTTCCTTTTTTTTTTCCCCCAATAACTCAAAAAATCAGTTGTGTGCATAGTTTTGTGTGAGACAGACCCAAACTAATTCCAAAAGCTAGCAAGTCCCCAAGTACATAATATCTCCAAATCAAAACCTCTTGCATCCTTCTTAGGCATGCTTAGATACCTCTCACTGATTTCATAAAGGGAGAGAAAATAACAAAGAACAGAAGAAAACTGATATATGTACTTACAACATGAAAAGATGCTGAATGCAAAAGGTGGGATTTACAAAAGTACATAAGCGTAGCAGGTGTCTCAATTGTTTTAGTAAATCATGGACACCCAAGCTGTCCACAGACCCCAGGGCAATGAGGTGCAGATAGATTTGAGCTGTCTCCAGGTGAATCTGCAAAAGAACAGTGATGATACTGCATTGCTGGTAAGTTTTAATACCTTTAATGAGATGCTTATAAGCCTTAATTTAAGTACTTAATAGGTGGGTTGCACTACCATTTTACCTGCCTATAAACTGAAGGAGACCCAAGATCCAATTCATTGAGAGTTAGGATACGTTTGAGGAACTGAGCCACCCAAGTCAGATATTTCTGATATTTAACTCCAAAGGATAAAGGATTTTTACTTAATTCATTTTCATTCATCAACAGCTGCTAGAAAGCTGTGTTAGAGCTTCCAAAATATGAAGTAGGAGTATGCTGTAAGCTGACATAGAATCTTTTCTGTATTATTGGTATCATCAGTGCCTGATTAGGCATCATATATTTGCCATCAATTAATTTAGTCTTTCTCATTCTGATTTGATGTTTTAATGTGCTGGCATGAGAACTTAATCAGTCATTGCTGGGATAAACAAATACGATAACTTTTTAGACAGAAGAAAGAATTCAGACAAGGCCAGTGCACTTGTAATTCAAATATTATCTGTATTTAACCTTTCCTTGCATAGGTTAGACTCTCATATTATCCTCTCAAGGATTTTATTCTTGTTTTCCTAAATAATTATCTGGACTACCTGACTTTGTGCTTGGCTATCAAATTTGCTGAGTTAGGAACACTGAGGAAAGGTTAATGTGTTCTCCTGCAGATGATTATGTCAGAATGGGCTAAGTCTGTGAAATATAAATAGCCAGAATGCCAAAGCAAATATTTCTATTCCCTTGAACTCATTAACAAATGTTTACTTTAGATGTGATAGGATGCGAGCTATTACTGCAGAATGGAAGAGATGGATAGATTAGGATGGTGGGAATTCACATGTAAAACAGGTCAGTATCCATTGGAACCTAATACTTCCTTACTGAAAACTCAAAAATGGCTTAATTTATGTACACATTCTTAGATACAAATATTTTATTTAATATTTCATCACTTACAGGTAGAGGTTTCTTCTTTCAGTCCTTTCTGAGTTTCTATCCTGAATGGCAATAAGGAAAATCTATTAAATGGCTCATATTTCATGCTAAAAGGGGAATGACAGCAGTAATTCAGCACAACCAGCATATAGAAGGGTGAACATCATGTAGAAAGTCATGTAACTTATGGAGCTTAAAGTTAAAACATGAGCAGCACACCAGAATCCAAGGAAATATCTGGTGCATTTTTGTTTCTTTCCAAACTGTAAGTCTGATGTACTTTGTTAACAGAGTGAGCTGCCATTCAGTCTCAATTAAACTGCCAGAGCTGTAAGATAATAACAGCAGGAAATGCTTGGAAGATAAATTCAAGATGGTAGCTACAATGGGACATCTCTGAACTGATTAACTATATTGTGAAGCGTACTTATAGTAAAGCTGAAATAGACTTTATTTTTTATTAAAACAAGTAGTAGAAGAAAGCATCTTATCTCACTTCCCTTCCATGCCATACCCAATACATTCACTCTTGAACTTACTCTGTTTATAGCTTGCAAGGGACAAGGTTTATTTGAACTGATTATGTTTTGAGTTCATGTGGGTTTCTGCCTTCAACTGCAGAATGTACTCCACAAGTTCTTGTGTCACTCTGCCTGGCTATTCTTTTTGTTGCTGTGCCAGGGTTTATCACCACTCACTTCTGGATAGTGTTAATGGTGCAGTCACTTCCTCTCTGCCAAACAACCGTAACATTCACCAGACTTCCCTGCATGTTACGGAGCAACTCAAGTATCATTACCTGAAATGGACAAAAAAAATTAGAAATAAAAAAGTTAATCCTGTTTATAGAAGGAATTTTGATAGATGCTGAACACCCTTTTGACAGATTAATGCAAGGAAAGTAGTCATTTTGGATATCTTAGCAGAGTTTCAGCTGAGTGATGCTTCACAATACTCAGATTCTAAGAAAGGATTTGTTATGAAAGCTCCTCATTTTTGTTTTTTACTGCAACAAACTGTATTTTAAAGGGAAATGAAAACCAAGCTAACAAATGATGGAGAGGTGAAATCAGTGATGAGTCATTGCCCAGTGCAGTGTCAGCAAATAGTGTGGTCTGGCTGAGAAGAGCAATTCTCAACCAACCACAACTCCCAAGTCATCTCCTCCTTGTAACACACGAAATGTTATTAAGGGGGCCACATGGGAAGAGGTGGGAACTGTGAAACCTGTCAGTAGATGCCAAAGCAGACAGAAGTGTTTGTATATATGCAACTGAAATTCTGGAAAAAAACGTTATTTTGTAGATTCCTGAGAAACAGAAATAGCTGTAGAACTCTGGTTGAAGATAAACAGTTTTACCAAAACTAATTTCTTAGCAATTGGTTGAAAGATAGCAATGTTTACCTTTGGAAAACTACCACTGTGCTGTCAACTACACCAGTTAGAGCAACTTTCCAAATATTGCATCTCCTTATTCACTTATGCTTGACTCCATGCAAGTAAATGGCTCGCATTCCTTACAGTTGAAGGGAAAGGTCATAAGTCAGAGCCTTCTAGTCCTCCATGGTACTGGATCAAGCTAGTTCAATACACTGTCCCAGAGAATTCACATCTTTCCTTTTGATATGGGATGGAAGATCAATGTCTGAGGACATCTCTGGGTATACTAGCTTTGTTGCAGAGCAATCTCCATTGTGTGAAGAACAACAGAGGCCAAAATCCTAAATGAGAGGTAGATAACTCTTCTGTGATCTTCCTATTTCTTTTCCAAGATGGACTGAAATGGAATTTCGGTATGTTCAGAGAGGAAGGTTATTCTAATGCATTCAAATTTTTAAAGGGAATTTTTCTCCTGAGTTTGGGCTGGAAAACCCATCCCAGACCAAAGAAACTTCCTAATGGGAATTTTGTAAATTACAACCTTCCTCATAAAAATACTCTGTCTGACCAAATCTGCATCTCATGAATTTGGCCAGCTCTATTTTGGAAAGCCCATTACCATTCTTTCTTCATGCATTCACCAGTTATTATGTCTAAGGGTATGAGAAGAAAGATGTTTCTGCATCTCCGGAATTTATAGCAGCTCCTGCATTACTGTAAAGTGGACAGGTCAGTAGACGTCAGTCAGAGCTTGCAGAACCGAAGGTCTTTATCATCAGCTTGAAGCTTAGATGTGTATACCTTGCAAAAGCAGGTCTAAAGTACGGGAGGAAAAAAATTGCCCACCTTCACTGCTCCTGTTTTGCCACCTCATTGCCACTTCTGACTCATTTCTAACAAGGCACTGGCATCCTTTTCCCAGTTCAACCAGTCCATGCCAGCCTCCTGGGGAGGAAGAGATCTGATCTCCAGAGAGTTTACACAGACTGAGAACCCAGCTTGGGAGGCCTTCATTTGACCAAGTCTGAACTAACAAAGAGTGTGCCATTTAGGCAACCCAGGGGCGATATGCTGCTTTAAACTGCTCTGATCTTCAGCCAAAAGGGGGACTTTTGACTCTGTAAACTCAGGAACCAGGATTTTTGAAGGAAATTAAGAAATGTCTCACAACGAGTTAATGCTTATAGTGAAATATTAGCGTTCATTTTCTTCAGCTCCTGTGGAAAAACTCTCAGCTTTAATGAATAAAAGGAGCTAAATTTACTGTTTTTCACTACACAGTAGCACCTGGGTTGGTGTGATTTACAACCAATTGTCAGCTTATTCTATTGTGTTTCCTTTTTTTGGTGAGTTAAATGGGAGTTTAACATATTAAACAGACGTTGCCTGATACGCCTACAGAGCTTGTTGAACTATTTAAGAGTCTAAACCCCTATAAAATGACAGTGTTCCCGAGTAATTATAGATAATTATGGCTGAATATTTTGTATAAATTTAAGCAACATGGTAATTGCTTTTACTAAGTTGCAGCCTCAACGTAATACCATGTTTTAGTAACTAGACCTTTACTGTTATAAGCTTTAAATATTCTGGCACTTGTCTTAGAAACAAAATTATGTTTGGCAGTGAGATTTTGTGAAGAGCTATATGCAATGAAGACTTAAATGCATAATGTTATTCATGAAGTGTCCTTGGATCCTTTCTTCAAATGAAGAATGGTCCTCAAAGTCAAAAACTGATCCATATCTTAAGGGGCATACAGACAGTGTTTGAGATTAATGTGTTCATGTGCTTCATTGTTGCACTCCTTGCATTAGCAGCTCTAGGACTCTCTGAAGCTTAGATGGTCACTGAAAGCCTTGTAAAGACTCTACATGGCTTGGATGTGAAGCCTGTTGGATCTGAGTAAAGCCTACTAAGGTACAGATCAAAAGGCACTATGGACTGTTAGAACTGAGATTAAGCCTCATTTCACTACAGAGGTGGGAAAAGGGAGGAAAACCAGAAGTGATATTTCTTCAGTAATACTCTTGTAGGAGATCAATACCATCTGCAGAATTAGCTGGGTGTGGACAGAATGACCTGCTAAGCCAAGCTGCCTTTTTCTTTACAAAGCCTGTGAAATGAACCTAAACCAACCTTTTAAAATGCAGTTTTATGACCAGGCAAAAGTTACAGTGTGGAAAACATATCAGTGCAGCCGTATTTACTTTCTTGCCTTTTGTGGCAGTGGCTGATGATAGCCTAGTCCTCTTCCCGACAAATAAGAATAAAAAAGAGACAAACAAAACAAGCTCAATCAAAGTAAAAAATGATGAAATATTTTTCACTTCATGCAAACACTTTAGTAAGAGTAATGCCACTTGAATTTAGTGCTGCTTATTCACTGACTGTAAGCGACATAAGTGGTAGGAAGCTCAGGCACTCTGTCCATAATCCTAAGTGAAATGCAGGCCCTTTGCTTGTTTGACTTAAACTTTTGGGATCACGTTTGAAGTTTTGCATAATACAACTCTGGTCTCTGAGTTTTTTTCTTTACTGTGCAGATAAGAAAAGAGTTCATGATGAGATCAGAAAATGCCTGAGGTAAGATTGGTACCTTGGTTTCTTTCTTATTTCCCATAGATTATTTATTTTTTGGTTACGCTTTGCCTCTTTATTGCATTTGTTTTAGTGCCATGAGGTATCGTGGTCTCGCAGGGGTCTTCAGCTTAACAGCTGTGTGCTGAAAATACAACACAGTGGAGAGGAAAAAGTCTGGGATGTTTCTGGAGCGTGTGGAAGAGAACTTTCTGACACAGCAGGTGAGTGAGCCAATGAGAGAAAGCAGCATACTGGGCTTGTTTGTGAACAGAGAAGGCCTTCTGGGTGATGTGGCAGTTGGAAGCCACCTTGGGCATAATGATCATGAAATGATAAAGTTTTTGACACCAAGTTCGGTGGGAACATTGATCTGCTGGAAGATAGGAAGGCTCTACATAGAGATCTGAACAAGCTAGATAGATGGGCTGAGGCCAGTTGTATGAGGTTCAATAAGGCTCAATGCCATGTCCTGCCCCTGGGTCACAACAACCCCATGCAATGCTACAGGTTTGGGAAAGAGTGGCTGGAAAGATGCTTGTGGAAAAGGACCTGGGGGTGCTGACTGATGGAGCTGAACATGAGCAGCTTGTGCCCAGGCAGCCAAGAAGCCAACAACATCATGGTATGTGTCAGCAATAGTGTGACCTTCAGGGCCAGGGCAGTGGTGGTGCCCCTGTACTGGACACTGGTGAGGCTGCACCTCAAATCCTGTGTTCAGTTCTGGGCTCCTCACTACAAGAGAGACATTGAGGTGCTGGAACAGGGCCAGAGAAAGGCAATGGAGCTGGTGCAGGGCCTGGAGCACAAGTGTGATGGGAAATGTCTGTGGAATCTGGGGTGTTCAGTCTGGAGAAGAGAAGGCTCAGGGGGATCTTAGCACTCTCTACAGCTGCCTGAAAGTAGGATGGAGAGAGGTGGGTGTTGTATTTTTTCCCAAGTAACAAGCAATAGGATGAGAGGAAATGGCCCCAGGTTGTGCTAGAAGAGGTTTAGACTGGATATTAGGAAATATTTCTTCACTGGAAGCATCAAGCATTGGAACAAGCTGCCCAGGCAAGTGGTAGACTCACAATCCCTGCAGGTGTAGATGTGGTACTTAGGGACATGGTTTAGTGGTGGACTTGGCAATGTTAGGTTTATGTTTGGACTCGACGATCTTAAAGGTCTTTTCCAACCTAAATGACTCTATGATTCCATGATAACATTTTACTTTATTCTTCATTGTTTCAGTAACCTTGCTGTGTGAATATTACTTTTTTGTGATACTGTGAAGAACCAGGCATCTGTTTAGAGGAGGTGATTAGTAATAACCTTCATTAGGTGCTTGTCCAACAATTCAGAAGCCCAATGCAGATTAAAGTTGAATAGTGGCTTGAAATATGTTCACAGAATTGTCATCAATTAGGTGAAACAAATGTTCTTGCTGAAAATGTTATTTGCATGAGTCAACAGGTAGTAGCACATTTCCTGCTAGTGATAGATACATTTTCTTAGCTGAGCCTTTTATTCATGCCAGAGGCATGTGTTGGCACAGTTTGGCAGGGTTTAGAGGAAGCCTATGAAAAACACGTAAGAAACTCTTACAGGAAAATGTCAGTGAGACCTCTCCCTTCCCTCAGATGTGTGCCTGTGCATGACCCAGAACCTGCTTTGAACTTCACCTGCAGTGCTTACTCACAAAATGTATTTAAAAGCAAACTGTTTCAAGTTGCTGCTCAAATGTGATGGATGTCACCTTGCAAGAAAATACAAAAGTCCCTTCATGTGTGTTGCTCTCATTTATTTGGGAAGAAAACTGAATGGTAACACCTGTGTGACTCAACACTTAGCATTGAGGCTTGAGAGAAGCTGGGTTTTTATCTGAGGACCAACTTCTTTGTTGCTCCTCAGATGTTACTTGAACTTCCTCTACAGTTTTTTGAAGTGGAAGAAGCAAATGTGTATCAAGGAATTGATAGTTTAGTGGTTAATCATTGATTTCTGTCTGAGGTCACACCAGTTTTTAGTACATTCGGTCTGATAGTTACAGTCTAAACTGTCAACCTTTTTTAGATGCCTCGTTGTGCACAAGTAGAGCTTGTAGTTTTGAGCAGTTTGTGTCACAAGTATAGCTGCTTCTCTTGTAGTGGTTTGGGTACGGTGTTTTGTAAGCTATTGCTGAGAGCTTTCGAGGAATGGTTTTTAGACAATAGGTTGTTTTCAAGATGATGTTACTTTCAGGACATCACGTTTTCCCAAGCACAAGTTCCTTGCTGAGTACAAAAAGTGTGCAGGTGTGTGACATACCAGAAACAAGTGGGAAGGGCAGCTCAGGTACTCTGAGGGATGCTTGGGAGAAGTGCTGGAGTGAACAAGATCTGCCAAAATCTCATCAATGGAGACCACTGTTTCATATTAAACATATTGCTGCCACTGCCTCAGAATAAACCTTGTGTTGTAGTCCTGAACACGATGGCCAGCCCTTGGTGTATTGGTGCTAGGGGTGGTCTTATGCTGTACCTGGGGTGCACACCTGGATTTCCTTAATGCTGGATGTGGATGGGAAACACTGCTTTACCCTCCCTCCTCACTCCCCTGTGACCAGCATGAGCAAGGAGAGGGCTCACTTCTGGATCAGAGGCGAGTTGTCTTCTTTTGAATGTAAACTTTGAAACGTGCAGGGCAGTGGTGCTAAAAAGGGAGATGTCTTCTTGGCACTGACACCCAGCTCTGCAGACTTGATTGCTTTAAAATCTCTGGCTGTTATCACGCAGGAGTAGTTACTGGCACAATATCACAGTTCCCTGGCTGGGTGGCTTTGAGACCTTGGGCAGCAGAAGACTGCTCACAATCCCCAGAAAGCTTCCATCCAAAGCTTTGCAGAATTGTGTGTGGTGAATTTATATTGAAGCTTGGAAAGCGAGCCCAGTGCTTGGGAAAGGTGTTTTTTCATGTAGTTGCTACAAACCACAGGTTATACCAGCCTGCCACTACAGCCATCTCTTTCACCAAGCAAACACAGAGCTGTGGTTTCATCATTGAATCTAATTGTGTGAGAGATGTATACGTTATAAATAAGGGTCTTGAATGTTGAGACCCTAAGGATTGATATCAAAAGAATGCTTAGATTTGGCATTGCACTATTGTAATGATAATTTCCTGAAGTACATAGCATGAAGTTAGGAGCTCCCTGGATCCTTGGTCTCCGTTCTGGGGAGGGTACAATGTCCTGAGTTGAAGAAGGTGCATGACCAGCCTCAGGCAAAGAGAGCCTGTGAAACTGGCTGGTTGTTGAGTCTGTGGGCCAGTAAGTGAATGGTAGGTTGTCATGGTTTAAGCCCAGCCAGTAATTCAGAACCATGCAGCTGCTCTCTCACTCTCCCCCTTTTCTTACCCCTGCTCCCAGAGGGATAGGAAGGAGAATCAGAAGAATGTAACTCCCATGGGCTGAGATAAGAACAGCCCAGTAACTAAGGTATGACACAAACCACTGCTGCTACCACCAAGAATAATGATGATAAAGGAAATAACAAGGGGAGAGAATACAACTGGTCATCACCCGCCGACTGATATCCAGCCCGACCCGAGCAGTGACCTAACCCTTCTGGGTAACTGCCCCCAGTTTATATGGTGGGCATGTTGTGCTGTGGTATGGAATACATCTTTAGCTAGTTTAGGTCAGGTGTCCTGTCTCTGCTTCCTCCTGGCTTCTCATCCTCCCTGGCAGAGCATGAGGCTCACAAAGTCCTTGGTCAGAGTAAACATTACTGAGCAGCAACTAAAACCATCAGTGTTATGAGCACTGTTCCCAGGCTGAAAGTCAAAACCACAGCACTGCACCAGCTACTAAGAAAGAGAAAAATGACTGTTACTGCTGAACCCAAGATATAGGTGTCCTCTGGTCTTGTTAGGAAACAGAGTGATGAGCTGTGAGGATTGAGGATCTTCCATCAACAGATGGGGGCTCATCCAGTTTTGAATGCCAGAAATCTGATAAATGAAACTGAAGTCAAAATGTGGTGTGATTCCCCTTCCTTCCCTTCACCCCACCTCCCACCATGGCCAGGAGCAGATATGTAGGTAGCTATGTGATCATACTGATATGAGCTTTGGGATCTGCCTTCCCAGTTGTGTCCAGACAGTCAGAGCTCCTCTGACTTTACTCAGAGCCCTTGGGATGCTCTGGACTAGAAGCAAGGCAGATGATGTAGTCCCAGCTGTACACTTTCTCAGCTGGGTTATAATGGCCCATCTGACCCATGGGCAGCCTCTTCTCTGTCATTTGTCCTTGTAGATGTGCTTTAGATCTTCTGGTGTTTTAAATACCTGAGAAGTTCAGCATTGTTCCAGCGATTAAGATTCTGTGGGTGCCGCTTTGGAAAACAACTTTCCTGAAAACAAATATTAAAGAAGTGACTGGAAAAACAAGGCACACAGTCTTTTCCTGACGGTCCCTTGTATGGTTTTCCCCTGCACTTGCTTCCCTCTATTCAGTTAAAGATAAAAAAAAAAGCTATCCCAATCTTGGCAAAAATCACTCTGTTTGCCTTGATTTTTTTTTTTTTATTTTCTCAGCAGGAAGGCTTTGGAGCTGTTCAGAATTTTATAGGAAAGACGCCAAAACAAGGGACCAACTAATGGTGTGTGAACTTGCATAAAACAAGAAGAAAAGTAATGCCCAAACTTCTCTCCTCCTGGAAGGTCTGTTATATAACTCATGGTCTCGCTAGGTTTTCTTGCAAAAACAGGATGTAGCAAAATCCTTTAAGATATACAAACCTGCTATTTTGGTGCTGAAAAGATGGGAAAACTAAGATTATATATTCCATGGTGAATGTCATAGGTGGAAAAAAAATAATGTATTAAATGCCTGATTCCCTTTAGGGAGAATATGACAGATTCGAGACAGATGCATGTGAATAAATCTTCTTTTAATGAACGACACTTAGCTCTGCTGGGCTGTATCAAAAATATTGCCACGGTGTCTGTGCAGCTTCAGCAGCAGGAAGCTGAATTGCCAAAGAGGTAATATCCTGAGTCCGATCAGTGTATCATAATCAAACAGACGCTAAGCAAGAAGGATAGGGTGTCTCACAAACCATATTGGATTAAACAAGCTTGCTAACTGTCTGTAATTTCTATGGGTTCCAATAACTGTCTTAAAGGGCTAGACAGAAGCAGGATCACGCAGTGCATTATTTTGGAAGATCACCATCGCCCGGAACGTTGCCCTTACTGTAATATAGTGACAAATGCATCATAATAGTTAATATTCCATTATAGAGCTCATTTTCCCAGGGTCTATAACTCACCCATAATAATTTGCTGAAGGTTGAAACTTGGCAGGCAGGGCTGCAGACCGGGAATTAATTTTGGTAACACTATAATAAGTGCTCTTTAATTAATGTTAAATGAAAATGGAATTCCTAAGAAATTACACACAGCAGTCATGCGACATGCTGAATGAATTCATCGTGATTAATGGCACTAAAATGAATATCAAAAGTGGTAAGTGGGATTTGCCTTTTATTAAAAAGTGTTGCCAGCATCGTTTTACTGATATTTGGCACTGAATTGCTTTTAAAGGGACAGCATGAGGAAAGCAGCACCTGTTTATAAAGGGAAAAGAAAGTGAGCAGGCAGGTCTTGTGTTAGCATGCATGTAAGTACATCTTAATCCTATGAGCCCTGGTTGCTTGTGCAGTCTGGAGTCATTCTGAGCTAGTGCTGGTGACAGCTCTGCTTCAAGTGGGAAAATTGGACTGAAGAACTTTATCAGTTCCTTCCAGCCAACATACCTATGATTGCATGAATTACAGTAAAATTTAGGGCCTGGATTATATGAAATGATATGTAGAGAAGTTGGTGCAAAAATATTTCAGGGATGGAGACTTTAGTCTTTAAGGCATTCCCTCTCAAAATAAAGTGATAAGAATCCCCATATTGCAATCAAGGGAAGAATGAAGCAGAAAGAAAAAACAAAAGGCACTATCCAAGGAAATCAGCCTTTTGAACGGCAAGGAAATAAAAGGTGAACCTGTTTATCTGTGCTGTTTCCCATATTTGTGAATATCCTATCCATATTCTTTAATAACAGCTTTGACTACCACAACTGAAGAGCTTTCTACAATTCAGAGACTTTTAGGATACATTTCACTGCTCAGAGATTAACATTTATCTATTAATTTTTGTGTTAATTTTATTAATCTTTGACAATGGCACTATAAAGCCAAGAAAATAGTCTTGGAAATGCTTAATGAAAATGCATTGATGAATAATGGATGAATCATGAATGGTTTGATGAATGCTGCTACAGTTTCTATGTAGGAATGCTGGGTGGTTATTTGGGCTGACAGATTTCCCCTTACTAAAGGTTTAGTGAAACTGCTATGTAGACTGTTCTGGAAGGCAAGGAAGAGACCATCTGGGAAACAGCAAAGTTCATTAGAAGGGGATGTAGGAATAAATTCCCTCCAGCCCCCCCCCAAATCTCTTGTTATGGTCTACAAAGAAGCAGTATTCCCAGCACAGTAGGTGTTAAGAGTACCTCATGCATAAGTCCCTGTGAGCTAGACCATGGCTTCAATGAGGTAATAATGTGACTCATCTGCTCCATCATATGGCTCTGTCAGTGTATCACGGTCTACCCAAGACAGCATCTCCTCATAGTGAGAAGCCATAAATCACCTGAATTGTATGTTCCATGAAGCAGCATGGCAGATAGAGTTTGCTAATGAGCTGCCTTCAAATAAATTTATCATGCAGTTCACAAAGTGAAATATTTGCAGTTTGGTTGAACTTACTCAGAAAGAAATAATCCAGTTAGGTGAATAAGCAAGTCTGCATTTCAAGAGACAAAACATTCATTTGGTAAAATCATATATATATATTTATCCGAGACAATTTCTGACCAGCCAGATTACTGTTGCTCAGAGAAATGGTAGAACTTATACCTGAGTTGTCTGTTTCCTTACCAGTAAATAAATGGCAATGTTTTTGTCAGGCTGTTAAATGAATTGCTTGCTTATATGGCATTGATGGCAGACATAACAGTGAGACTTTATGCTTCTTCCTAAGTCATCACAAAAGTTCCTGTTGATTGCATTCGTATTAGTTCCAGCAGCCCAGCAAACCTCTTTCTTTCTCCTCACCACTACTTTATGATATACAGAAATGTCATATGCTTATCCTTACCAATATATTCTGCTCTGTCTCTTGTTAATGTTATCACTTCAAACATCCCCAATCTGGCAGGAGAACATCCAACTAAACACGGACACACTGGTGCCAAAGAAAACAAAACAAATGACAGTAGAAGCATAGAATATCTCAAATTGTAAGGGAACCATAAAGTTGGAGTCCAACTCCCTGCTTCTCATAGGCCTACCTACAACTAAACCATATGACTTAAGAGCATTGTCCAGATGCTCTCTGAACTCTGATAGGCTTGGTGCCCTGACCATTCCACAGGAGTGTGTTCCAGGAACCAGCTACCCTCTCAGTGAAGAATCTTTTCCTACTGTCTAGTCTGAACTTCCCCTAAACCATCTTTACTCCATTTCCTCGTGTCCTGTCATGGCTCACCAGAGATTGAGTCCCCCATCAACCTTCTCTTCTTTGAGCTGAACAAGCCAAGGGACCTCAGACATTCTTCCTAAGTCTTGCCCTTGAGATCTTTCACCATCTTGGTCACATTCTTCTGTACACTCTCTAATAGTTTGATGTCCTTATATTTATGTGCCCAGACTTGCAATGTAGAGTGGTACGATCAGCTGTCTCTCTTTGAATGTACATTGTGTTTTTTCTTGTAAGGATAATACTGTAATGATAAATGAAGAACAAGATAGGCAGTATTTTTTTTTTGTGGCAGATGTGGATATGCTAGAGTCTAGATGAATTTTTGTATTCATAGAGGATCTTTTTCTGAGCCAGAGAATCTGAAATCCAGAAAGATTTGAAAGGAACCAAATCACAGCACCAACATTACTGTGTCAAGGAAAGAAAAGACACTGGAAAATTAATAAAAAGAAACTTTTGTTGTCAGTTACTGCTGACATAAGACATCACCAGCTGTACAAGGCAACACAGTTATCTGGAATTGCGCTTTATAAATCAAAACACAGAAGATATCTTTACTACAGATCTTCCATATTTCACCCAGCCTACGAGAAAGGAAACTCTATGTCTTTCTTTTCAGTTTGTATTCAACCTAATTGCCCCAAATTATCTGTTACAGTGATCCTCTTCCTTCCTTCTTGCTTCCCTCTCTGTAGCAGGGACTGCTTTGTGCTGGGCAGCAGGAGCAGGACAATATGGTGGTGTGGTACTAAGACATAAGAGCACTGTACAGTGTGATTCCTTATGGATAGAAATGTGTTTCTGGTGTCAGAAGTGACTTTCTGCTTTAGATGGTGCTGTTCTTGCTCCTCTTGTTTTATTTTCTGCAATGGCTCTAACACACTTTTGTATTTTCCTAATTAATGTTTTCCATTATTATTTTTCTGCTATTTGTGCTTTACAGTCTATTATTTTAATGGTGAGCTAACAGTTTATTTCATTGTGAGTTAACAGTGTAGTAAAACCCATATTAAAACATACCCACATCATCATATTGTTAAAAGCAAACTAAAAAGGAACTCAAGCCGTTTCAGTAGTCTCCAGGCAAGATAATTTCTTCAGATAAACAACTTATCTCTTTAGATTTTCAGAATGATTCTGCTATTGCTATCAACTGTGCATTAACCAGGAGAAATCAAACTGAAACCACCAGACTTCAACAGATGGCTTTCAGGTCCCGCATGTACACCTCTGTCCAACAATCTGTTTACAGTTCAGGTTTATTTTTCTAGTGATCATTTATTTGGACAGAGATAACAGTGTTGCTTTCCCCAAAGGATGAGTGATATGCTCTATGGGGTGAAGGAGAAGGCTGAATAATTTTGGCTATGTAATGTTAATTTTAATGTTCACAGAACTGTACATTCTCTGAATCTTGTGGAAACCTGAATAGAGTCTGTAGAAAACTTAAACCTGCTCTCCACAATGCATTCGAGGCAGATATGTTTCAGAAAGGCAATACAAAACCACCAAAGTGGTCAAATAGAGCCAGACCAGTGGTCTGTGCATCGTGCATTTTCCCCTTCCTGGCAATCACTTGTAGGAGAGGCTTAAAGAGCTATATATAGGAATACGACTGCAGGCATCCAAATTTTACTAGCAAGAAGGAATGTGAAAGGGAAGAAAGTACTCTGAATTAATGCTAAATTGTGTATGTTTTACATGCCTTCAATGGTACACAGTTAAAAAATAATCCTTTCAAAGAAAAGAGGAAAATAAATCTGCCTTAAAACAGTGAATGTCTCTCAGAGACCCAGCCTGCCCTGCACACAATCAGAATCAGTTGGAAATGCCATGGTAATTTTCTTCTGGAAAATCCAACCACATTTAATTTGCAATGTCTTCCATCAGACCACCACATTTTTGTATCTCAAGTTGTATGGTCTGGAAATGGAAGTGAAACATCATATATGCCATGAATGAATGAATGAAAAGTAAATAAAGACTAATATCCCATTTTAGCTTAAAAATAAGCTTATACCAGACCACATTTGTTTTCCCTTATTCCAAGAGTATCCTACATGCCCAGAGAAATGACATATTTAATAAAAATAACCTCAATTCCTTGTGGCTACTTGAGCTTATTTCACTATAAAAGTTTGCAAGAAAAGGCAAAAAGAGTAAGTCAGTCCTTTGTGTCTCAATATAGCGTGTTTGAAGTTGGGGGAAGTTTGTTGCTGGTTTCTGTGTGTTGTGTCTGCGAGACGTGGGTCAAAATCAGACCTTATGAAAGCTCCAAGTCCTTTGCAATGCACGTTGCACAATAAGAAATATTTTCCTGTTGAGTGGAATAGCTCAGGGGTACAGATCTTACCCAGGGTGGAGTTCCCAAAAAAGCAAGACTGGAAAAGACTGGGCTAGCTGGTTACCCCAGGGGCTTGCTCTGTCACAAATGAGTAAGGAGGAGAATGTAATCTGAAGGTTGAACATAGCTGGAAAAGATCCAACAATTTAAACATCGGTGTGGAAAATAATTACATTCTGACAGGTCTCCAGGGCAAAGAAAGACAGACAAGGGCTTATATTAACTCTTCATGGTTCCAACAATCAATCGTTATTTAATTGAACAGTATTTGTAGGCATTTTCATGGTGTGTACAAGAAATGCTACTTATTTTATTGTTATGCAGGAGATAGAGGTGTTTAATGGATAGCAGGAGGAATTGAGCCAGGATGGTAGTGGAAAAGTAAACCATCCCAGTACCACAGAATTTGCAAAGTACCTTGATTTAGGTAAAACTCTCAAGCTAGTTATCAAATGTGGCATATAAAGCATTGAGCAGGGGAGCAAAGGAAAGGGAAGTGAGCACAGTGGGAATCAGGTTATTTGGGAAGTTATTCCAAATGAGAAAATTCAGCTGTTGGTTTGCCTGGAAGGCTCAATGGATAGGCTAAATTGTTGCTAAATTTGAGGGTCCCAGAGCAGGTTATAGAAGGTTATTCTCTTGATTTAATTCTTGGACTGAAGAAAATACACAGTACTCAGTTAAGATGTATGTAAATGAGACCTCAGTTCCACATGTTGCCAGGTTGCTGGATCCTTGTTTTAATACTGATGTTGGAAACAACAATATCTAGTGAAACAAGATGCAAACCTGCTTCAAGGCAAAGTAGAACACATTGCCATTAATCTTATTTCAGCACTTGTGCCAGAAGCTCTGAATTCCATGAGCACCGTTCAGAGGGTTATCTGATTGTCCTCCTCAGCACACAGCATGCTGTAACCTATAGCAGGCAAATTAAATATAATCATATCAGCGCACTGAAATTACACTCCTTTTCCATATGGGGGCCTGTGGGCAATAATCATGTTGTTATCCATTTATCTGTTTCCCTCTAGGAAGTTTTCAGTCTAACTAGCCAGAACAAATTCGAAGGCTCTGTCATAATTTCAGGAATTGCTGTGCCAGAGGGCTTCTAACACCTCTGGTATTTCTTGCTTTCCAGCCAGGGAAGGAGGGGCTTCTAGGATTAGTTGTTTTGGGTTTTTTTCTGTTCCCATGTAATATTTCCTTGTATTCTGTTCTCAAGGTGGTGCAAAATAAGGCTGCAGTGTTTAGCCGATGCTCGTGGCATACTAACAAATGTATTTCCTCTAAATGCTGATATTATACAAGGCTGAATGACATCACGTTGCTGCTTCCAGTTTATTCTTCCCTTACAAGGGCAATATTGTATGGCGAGTAATTTGTCAGAGATACTAAAAGCAGCTTGGGAGCAACAATAATTGTGAATAGGGTGAGTGGGTGCACTGTTCTGACTTGTTTCAGGGGCTTAAATTTTGGAAAACAGCCTAAAAAAATATCAATTTAAAGAGAAAGAAAAAATTGAACCTGGGGCATTTGCTAGGGCCAGACATTAGTTCCATTTAGACTCTCAACCATCCCACACTTAATTGTAGGTCTGCTGCATTAGCTTGTAGGAGTAGTAAAAGCATGTAATTCAATCTAATCAGATGGGCAGAGGAACTGGGTGCTTTGTGCCAAGGGGAGCCCCTGGAACAAAAGGACAAATGTGACTGCAGAAAAGTAGTTTTACCATAGGAAATTCTTGCAGGACTACTTGGTCTGTGCAGGAAGTGGTGTAAGAAGCAAACTACTTAAGGAAATGATGGTGTCTAAGCATTCTTGTCCTGTCTCAGTGAGGCACCAGTTGAAGTCCTCACAGAGCCCTCACTGAATGAACATGCATGGCCCAGCACTGCTGGGTTTTCCATCTCACGTGGGTTTAACTGCCTAAAAACTGGGTGCCCTCTGTGCGTTCAGTGAAATAAGTGTAGCTTGTTCCCTGTGAACTTGGTGTAAAAGATGTAACAGGAGTTGTCCTTTGCAATTATTCTTCATCCACTAAAAGGAACTCTGATGAGGAGTGTAAGCTGGATGCCTTCTAGGGACTTACACCCCAAGCTGTCCATCTGGGACAGCTGTAATTCCTACTGTAGCAGGGATTAACTTTCTCCTGCAGATGAGCTCTAGATGTGATCTCATTGTGAAAGCAGAATACAGAGCAATGCATGTAAATCGTTCCTAGGAAAAAGATATTGCTGGGAAATAATTCTGTACTGAAAAAAGGACACATGACATGACCAAGTAGCCTTCCTTTAATCTCTTCAAGATGTAATATTGCCTGCATGATAATTTCTAGAAGTGATAAATGTTTGAAACTTTCCTTGAGGAAATTCTTTGCATGTTTTAGAACTTTTATGAAGAAATCTTTTGATATTTCTCTTCTCTGCTTTCCTTGATGTTATCTTCTTGCTGAGATGTAAAGATTGATGTTCTCAGTGAAGATTAATGAATGTGGCTTATCAAGATTTCAGTTACAATGTTGCTTTAGATGTTCTGTATCTACATCGGTGCGTTGAATATCAGTAACCTTTCCTTTTTTTCCTCAATCTAGTTTAAACATTTACTATTACAGAAAATGAGCACCAAATCAGTGGGTAGGAATGGAGGTTGTCTTCTAGAATATTTTGGCCACCTTGAAGGTGCAGTGGTACAGTTCTGATGGTCATGGTAGATGGTTCAAGTTTGCATTTAAATCAAAGTTTCAAAGAGACAGTTGAAAAACATAATATTTCTCCCCTTGAAAGAAATGTGGATAAAAGAGGAATGATAGTTAGGCAAAAGATTAGTGAAATAATCTGAGTAAAGAGAGGAGGGGAAGGGAGAAGAGTGGAAAAGAAGGATGAAAAGGAAAAGCAGAGTCATTTGGATTTAAGCTGAGAAGTCAGCTACAAACCCAAACAAACAAACAAAACCTCAAACTGTGTTTAATTCATAATGGGATCTTTCAACCAGAAATCAGGAAAATTTGAGAAAAGCAAGAACTTTTCCTTAAAATCTCACATTTCTTTTAAGGTAAATATAAATGAGCATTGTTTTGCCTGCCACTCTTCACCGGCCAATTTATCTGAAGGTCGGAAGACAGCTCTACTGATAGGTCCCTTATTGAAAATCAAATCAGAGTTCAGTGAGTTACTAGAACAGAAAATCACTTCAGATGGGAGCAAGCTCTGTTGGATGGCAAAGGCTGGCTTGGCCAGGGTCCCAGTCCTTTCACCAGTAACCCCTCAGGAGGTCAGCCCTGCCAGTCCCCCACATGCCTCTTCCCAACCCGCTGAGGGCTGCTTCTTCTCTGGCATCAGAGAGGAATTTCCTCTACATCTCTGCTCCTTCTTTCTCTTTTCAGTGTGCCCTCGTTGGAACAATTCTAACATGGCCTGTAAATTACAGCATCACAAAAATTGACGCTAGAATTATTTAGGAATAGGAAGTGTGAACAGATGAAGTGGAGCATTAAAAAGGAGAACAATTTGATCTGTCAAAACACAATGACAAGTCCTATGTTTAGGAACAATGAGCATATTATAGATGTGCTACACACTTGTTTGAGTGTGCATGGTTTGTATAAACATCCTTAGCTCATTTAAATAGAAGTTCTGGCTTTATCTGCATGACACTTTTGTTTCTTACATCCTATAAAGAGACCATTAAATAAAGCAGAAATTAAAGGGGAAAACTCATGACTTTGATTGTGATATAATTTGGTAGACTGTTAATTGGTAATTAAAGACTGGGTTTGCCTTGGACAGAGCTTCTTATTTCTTAACGTTTATCTGATATTAGTTATTGGACCAACACTTCAGGAAGTAGAAAGGTTTTCAGTAGTACTGAGAACCCTTTGAGGCAGAACTGAAAAGAAAATAGAGCTTTTATATACTGATATTCCCACCTTTATGTTTCAGTTTTGGAGAAAATATCCTTAATTGAAAATGCTCTATTATGAAAATGAATAGCTTACATTATATATACAAAAATCCCATAGTTTTTAGATTAGAATAGTATCTCTAGATAGTGAGTGTCTACTGGGATATGTAATTGAGACCCTGCATTTCCCCCTAACTTTGCTATCCAGCTGTGCTATAGGCCCCTGATAAACTATGTGGTCTTTACATACAGCTGAATCTCTGTAGCAGCTCATTAAAAATTATTTAATTGAAACATATTTCTCTTCAGGTTTTTTGACCTAGTCTTACTATGCTGTCAATTAATTCAGAAACCTTGTAGATTCTCCTATAAAAAAACAGTCATTTGTCTTATTTGCCCAGGTAACCTATGTTATCATTTCAGCTTAATTTCATGATGCATTTCTGAACAGTTATAACTATTTAAACCTTCCTGTAGAGATGGAAAAATAGGAATGAAATGTTATTATGGAACCACCTCTGTGCATTTTAAGCCCTTAATATTTGTGCATACCTCAAGTGAGTGTTGGTAATAAATTGCCATTGTCCTAGCAGTTGAAAATACTGCAGCTTAGTAGGCAGGACATGGACAGCATCACTGGGGAGAAAGAGATGCCTGGACATGATGGTGATTTCTAGATGTGTTCCTAGTCTGAGGAAGGAGTCCCTGGTGCCCTGGGAATGCAAGCTCTGCCAGCTTGCAAAGGATGTGGCTTGTGTCCCGCTCTATGTCCAGCCAACTGCTGCAGACAGAACAGTGGAACCAGTATGTCCCTCCCTCCCACCGCAGGAACTCATCCTACACCAAGTTTTATATAATCAACTAATACATAACCAAATCCTTCACCAAACTTTAATACAACCAGTGAAACTTCCACTCTCTGCAGTTGTAGAGCCAAGTGGTGGCTGTGCTGTCAAACCATACTGTGATTTACCCTTGAGCACCCAAGTTTTTTTAATTTCTACCTTTTTACATGCTCTGAATCTAACTTTTGTTCAGCTCTGTTGTTCTGGCAAGGAAAAAATGTTGCTCTGTATGGGTGATACGCACTGGCTGAAGAAATCTTATGGGTCACTTTACACATTAACTTTGAGTTTGGGTGCTGAAAGTTAGAGAGTTTTTGTATTTAAAGAAGTGCAAGTCCTGGTGTCTGATGACTCACTGGGATGGAAAACTTACTGCAAAAACGTCATCCTGCTTTTGATTGATATTTTATTACTCTCTGCAGAGATATTTTTTATTTCTTTCAAAACAGAAAGGAAATATTTACTTATTTACTCATTGTTCTAAGAGATAGAAAGAGTGACACTGGAGTCAAGTTTAAACAGGATAGATACTGGTGGTATCTACAGGTTACAGAGAAAAAGCAAACTTAGGTTATACTGGTACTGAGCAATTTGTGTTGTAGCTAACATGACATGACACGTTTGTGGTGCCATTCTGTGTCTGAAACTTTCCTTTTCCCTGAAAATATTTGCTTTCCTTCTGTAACGTGTGCATTCACAACAGCACTAGTCAAAAAATGTACGAAACAATTGTAGAAACTGCTGCTGGGCTGTGAACAAAGACCTCGGGGTCTTCGAAATATAGAGAACGAATGTACTTCTGAATCTACACTTTTGATCTTAGATTGACAGTGTGGTTTTGGCTCACTGTGCATAAACTGACCCCGATCTGATTAGGGTAAGGTTGATCACTGTACTAGGTTTGAGCCTGTCCGTGTACTTCTGGGCTGAGGTTCACGTTTGGAGTTGGTCCAAGCAAAGTCTTCATGCATCAGTGAATCTGTAGATCTCACCAGACTGCCTGTATATCAAGAATCTGTTCTTCTAAAAACACTTGGTTTCTTAGATACAATTTTGATGCATAGTGAAGTTTCTTGTTGTGGAGCCACTGGAAAATACGCTGCTTCATGTGAATGAGAAAGAACAGGATTAGACCTTTGGTCATGGCCCGTGCAGCACTAATGTTAGTGTAAGAGTGGATGGGGTACTGCTGTGTCTGTGTTAGACAAATTTGATAATACATTGAAAAACAAGCTCCTACTATACTTTTAGCCTTTAATTTGAGTAGTACAGTGATGCCAGGTAGTTAAGAACAGAAATGTTGTGTAGAAGCAAGAATTTATATACAGCTGGAATGTGGGTTTATAAAAAATGAGTGGTGTTTCAGAACTACATTCAGTTTGGTCTATATGATACACATATGGTTTTGAGAGCACCAAGTTCCCTGTCATTTTCTCTTTGGCTGCTCCTTTTATTGTTTCTTGTAATGATAAGGAAATGGATCGTCTCAGAATAAATGAATGCCATATGGACCAAATGTACATGAAAATGCCAGCTTTTGTGTTCTGTATCACTAAAACCCCACTACGAATCCATGTTACAGAAGTTCAGTGTATTTCTCCATGCTAACCAGCAGCTATTCTTTAGCTTCTGTACAAGCAGTAGTCAAACCTCTGCTGCTGAAGCAGAAGTTGCTGATATCTCAGTGACAGAACCTACCCTGCATGCGCGCTGCTCTTTTATTGCTTACAGAGAAATAAGTGAATGGGTCATTAAGTTTCCAAGGTATGCTATTTCTGTTTGGACTGAAACAGCTTGAATGTGCTTTAAAGCAAGTAACAGAGCATTAATCTTTCCATTTCTCATCTATTTTTTTCAGGGAAATCTGTTGCTAAGTAACGTTAAAATTCTGCATGAAATCACAACAGTTCTGCAGCAAATACTTTATTTTCTCATCTTGCCATGTTGATGTGACGTGGAGTTTATTTGGAGTTTATGTTAGAGTGTAAGATACAGTTCTGTTCTTTTTCCAGTTATTTTCAGAACAGGAGTTGGGTGAAATCAACTCCAGTTCATAGCATGAACTAAAAAACTTACTAAAAAGTTAAATTTGGACAAATATATCATTTAAAATGTGTTTTCTTATCACTTTGCTGTTTCCAATCAGGGACCTAAAAAACAGTGAACAGTCTAATTAAGCAATGCAATGTGGATGTAATTTTCATCACTTCAGATAGTGACAAAGGAAAGATTTCAGATACCTATAGACTTGAGAAAAATTATTGTGATTTTGAATAATGAAAGAATATATAAGATTTTTTAAGACCAATGGTAAAGGTTAAACAGGGAAGTTATTATCTTACTTTATGTGAAAATCACTGCCTCAGGTTTCCCAGCTGTAAAATGGGGAAATTATTAGAAATTTCAAGGGGATGTTTAAAGAAAATGTAGATGCTCAACTCCTAATAAGTATCACCAGGCCTTTCTTTATGATTTAAAAAATCCATGGACCCTGAATTGCGTCACTTAACTCCAGTCCTAAGTGTGTACCTTGTTTTATTCCAATACTCCTTGATGATGTTTGTTCCCTGTTTTGAATCATGAACTGTGTTTTATTCCTTGGTTGAGTATAAAAGATCTCACACTGCAATCATGATTAGAATCTGTTGAAAAAGTGCAACTAAAAAAAACAAAACCCAGGAAATTTTAACTCCTGAAGCAATGCCTGGTGCTGCTTTGAAGCTCTTATTTATTTTCTATTTACAGAGTTTATATTAGCATCTCAGTCTCATTGTGCCAGATGCTGACTAAACATAGCCAGGGGATGGCTGTGCCCCTAAGGGATTATCTTTTACACAGAGGGGTGATTGTGTCCTTCAGACTTCTCACCTGTGTCAGGAGACAGTTATGGTAGACCTTTAACCTTAGCTGTGCTACAGCACTACAGAGCCAGGAGTACATGACTGTACTGGTCTGCTTCTGCCCCTTCACAGATTCCTCCTGCTCTGTCCCATCCTTACATGGGGGTTTTGCGTTAGAAGTCAATCAGGAAGGAGAATTTGGACTCTGGGACCACAGCAATACTTCAGTGCCTCATCAGGCTTTCATTGCAGTCCTCTCCTGGGCAAAAATCTGTGGAATTGCTCAAATCTGCTGATAAATGGTGTGCACGATGGGGTAGTGAGCACCACCAGCATGCACATAAGACCAGTGGCATCACCGGGGCAGGCTGCTCTTACTTCTTGCACCATCTACACAGCAGAACCCTCTGTGAAGGTCTGGCTTGGGAAGGGTTTCATACCTGACCACAACCAGAGCCAGATCTCCCATGACCTGTACTGCTACAAGTGTAGAGCTCTCACCAGTGAACTTAATACAAGAATGTTTGCAATGTTTCAGGAAGGAAACAAACATTTCTGGAGAGGGTGGGCAGAGACGTTGTGATGTCCATATTAGCCCAAATGGCATGCTGCAGATTTACATGCATTCTTATTAAATATATGGAAATTGTTATATAGCATACACTAAACCAAGAAGACTATAGAGATGTTTGATAGGGTTGCGTGTAAATTCCTCTCGGAGACCCCAGCATTTATCGGGGAAGGATCATCTTTTCAGTAGAAGTTTAGAACCATGCATTAGGATAACATTTCCTCTTGCAGGGCCACACAGAACTATTAAAATGTTGATATTCATTAATAAATGCGTTAGGACTTTTCTGTGCAGGAAGAACAGTTGAACAAACTGCCTCTCTGTACATCTGCCAAAATCTTCTTGAAGCAGCAAACACTTGCTATGAAGCTGGGGAGGGCCTCATCATTAGGGACTGCAGTGATAGGACAAGGGGTAATGGGTTAAAACTTAAACAGGGGAAGTTTAGATTGGATATAAGGAAGAAGTTTTGTTACTGTAAGGATGGTGAGGCACTGGAATGGGTTGCCAGGGAAGTTGTGAATGCTCCATCCCTGGCAGTGTTCAAGGTCAGGTTGGACAGAGCCTTGGGTGCCATGGTTTAGTGTGAGGTGTCCCTGCCCATGGCAGGGGGGTTGGAACTGGATGATCTTAAGGTCCTTTCCAACCCAAACTATTGTGTGATTCTATGATTCTATGATTTGTATGTGTTGCTTGAGGAAGTATACCTATGCTTTTGAGACAGAGCACCAGCGTTTTGTGTGTATACGAATACTTTGCCAGGTAGTTTACCAGAGAGGTTATAACAACACATGCTATAAACAGACATACATTTTCCAGAGCAGGAAGAAGAAACCCAGAAGGACATCAGGATTGCACCAGAATACTGTAAGTAATTTTAGCAAGCTGAATGAATGTCCAAAGGCTGACAGGCATTAGGCCTTCATTTTCACAAAGCTTTAAAGCTCGAGCTTAATTGTAAACACATGCTTATGAATTTTGCTAAACAGCAAAGTACTTGCACAAAAGATTAATTTAATAATAATATAATAGCTGCACAATAATAATTTCTAGTCCTTTTCGACTTAGAAATCTGTAGCTGATGTAAAAAATAAATAACACGAAGGAAACAGAGATGATTTTGCCTTTGCATGGCAAAAAGAGTCATGTAGAGAGGTCATGTAGTAAGTGTGATTTACCTGAACTTTAAGTACTCTGAAAATGAAACACCAGGAACAGCATAATCAGTCAGGAGAGCAATTAGGGACTCCATTACCACTCAAGAGAAGCAACAGAGGCCATAATCACTTGCCCGAGGAAATGGTTTTCACATACACGCCGAATTCGGTGTGTTTATCAGCAGTGTGTAAGTAAGGGAGTGTCTTAAGCTCTTGACAGGAGTAAGAATAATACATAGGGAATGGGGTGGTTATTTAGGGAATCTGTCTGTCATAATTTATTCGTTCTGCTTCATATCTGGAAGTAGTTGCTAAAAATGTTCAAAGCCTGGACTTGCTGAATGTATGTGGAATGCTTCATTTGCTGACAAGGTTTATGATGTGTCCTGCAGACTGGGGACACCAAGGAACCTTTAACTGTGTTGAACAACAGCATTTGTTGTGGTGGGATGCTAGACAAGCTATTTCTCTCCCATCTTTGTCTCTTTAAGGGGAAGCAGAAATCCCAACAGGGACAAAGATGACAAACCATGGTTTCTGAAAACATCCATGTGGTGGACATTTGGGGAGGGAAAAGGCTGATGACTCATATTCATATGTGCTTTATATGTACTTTCATGCACACATGGGAGATAGTGAGTACAGGGTCTAGTTTAACTCCAGGCTAAGCATATTGTTCTATGGTAGAACAATAGAAAGAAATTGTCTGAGTTGGAGGAGGATTGTGGACAACCCCAAATGTCGTGTGTGAAAGTCTAAAGCATTGAGGAAGCACATGTAGGGCCTATTATCTTTGTTTGTTGTATATCTTTTATGTTGACACATAAAGTGCAACAGTATTTTAGACTACCATACAAAGTCTTTTCTATTCAAAAGAAGCATTTCAGTAGTGGGAGCTAGGGAAAAGGGTTAACAGATATGACAGATATGACCCAAACATATATGGGTCCCTCCCAGGAAGAAGGGCTAGATAGGTTTCCTTCTGGGCTGTGTTGCTAAAGGACTTGGAGTACTACATAGGCTGAGAGGAGTCCAGCTATTCAGGATCATAAACCAAGGGAATTGTCCACGTGGCTAAATTTTAGGACAGGTTTCATGTGACTGGAGATAAGATCTACTTGCAGCTGTTGGCTTAATTTTGTGTTTCTGTTTACAAAAGTGAATATTAGAGGAAACTTTAGGCATGACATCCTGATGCAATGTTTTTAATGAAGAACAGCAAGGGACTTTGAAAGTATTGGAAAAGGCTTTGTAGCAGGAATACCCAGCCAAATGTGTACACATCCATAGAGAGTACAAAGTTAATGACTCTGGTATCTCTAGCTAGAAGGTCTGAACACTTTCATTTTCCTACCTTATTTCATTTTGATAATATGAATGAATGGTTTTTAATGGCCATAAAAGGCCAATAAACTGCTCCATGGTGGCACTTTAGTGTGGTGAAAGATACTAGTCAGTATTTATAGAGGATTGATATGGTAAATAGACTGACAGCAACTACAGGTCCATAATTCTCTTATCAAGTCCTCTTTTTTGCTTAGATGTTTCTCTTTCAGTGTGGTTTTTATGCATTCATCAAAGATATTCTGACATCTAGTAGCCCTACTGCTCTGACAGGGTTGCTGGACATCTGGAAATGTGGATGTGCCAAGTGCATTAGCATATATGCTGTCTATAGTTCATGCACCGTAAATCTGCACCATCCAGGAAGTCTCTCCTTAGGTCCCATGTGCTGAGCTGTGCACATGCCCAACAGCTGTTTGCACATCAGTGGCTTCCTGGCAACTTCCCGGAAATGTCTTGGAGAAATAGGAGAAAACGGTATAAATCTCACTGTAACTGGGGTATAAGAAACTCATTTTGCTGTAGCACACGTGTGTAAGACCAGCGTGTCGTAATTTTCAGGACTGGGTTTATAGTGAAGGAGAATTATTTAATCACATATATTTTTTATTTCTGGGCAACAATGGTTAGAGGAGATCTGACAGGCAAACTAGAGCTGCATGTGTAGAATTTAACTGTGAGCCTTAATCTAATGGCACAACTCAGCACAGGCTCAACTTCAAGCTCATAAGTGGTTTCTTGCCAAAGTTAAGCACACATCAGGGCATTCAACAGCAGGCAAGATTAAGCTAATAAGACTAACAACATGTCCACACACAGTAAAAAGAAAAGATTTTGGGAGCAGCAGCTATGCTATCAATTACTCCCTGAAAAATACACTCAGGCTTTTTTGGGCTAGTGATAACTGCTGAATTTTAGTTTTGTGGATTTTTTTTTTAATAACACTTTCAAACTGCATTCTTCCAAAATAATTTTGTGTAATGATGGAAGGAATATTCTTTACCTCCATATTCTTCCAATGCTGTTTTTGTTTAACAGTCTTCTCTTGAACACTAGGAGGAAGAGTAAAGTATGTTAAATAGTGATCTTGCCCTGGTGGAAATTAGCTTTGTTGTAACTGTCATACAGTAGAATGTATCAGGATGCCCAAATTTAACACATAGGTTAATAATTGAGGCAGTGGGAATGGTGAGGTCTCTGCTTTATCACCAGCTTTGACCTATCATAAAACAAGCTTCTTCATGGTGCTCTTCCCACCTGGAGCAGACTCTATCCTTAAAATGGGTTTTATTTGTCCTTTCATCATGAATAAGTTTGGCCAAAAGGGCCATTCTAATGTGCACATATTCTTGCTAGTTCAATGTACTTATTCTTTTAATATACTTCTTGGGTCATTTTTTCCTTTTGTGTTAAGCATGATCTTACTGTATCACTCTTCGTAACTGGCTTTCAGCAGATTCAGTGCTCTGCAGCTTGAAGTGTCAGACTGTGGGTGGTCCATTTCATTTGAGGCATTCTGAGCCAAATGTGAATAGAAAACAGCTTTTGTTCTGCAATTTTGGACTTACCCTTAAATACCTACCAGACTGTAATCATCCACACATCACCCACTGCCAATAAATAACCTATTTTATTATCCAAGTCTCTAGATGGGGAAGAACATTTTTTGCTGAATTCAGCTAGAGGCAGCAATATGCAAGGTTATCTTTCCTCTTTTTTTTCCATATGAAAAACTTAGATATTTTATTAGAGTGGCAGGAATGTGATTATTTATTTTGTTATACATGAATAATGATGCCAAAGTTAAAACATAAAGTGAAGTTTAAATGTTTCTGTCTTTTATATTGGTATAAAGCACAGCAGAATCTGCCCAACAGCTTTCCACATGTATGGGGTCAGAATATATGTGCAGCATAGAGATTAAGAAAGCACAGATTTTGGTACTTGTGATGACATAATTTTATGGGAGTACTGAGTGAAATCCTAGGCTGCATGGGCGAGGCATAGTAGAGCTTCCTAAAATAGAAATGCTCTCTGGCTCTCTGAAAGCTCATAATCTAGGTGTCAAGTAAAGTCAAGCAGGTGGATGAAAGAGGTAAGCAGTGAGGAGAAAGCTGGCAGATGAATTAATGTGGTAACATGCATAATTTAACAGAAAAGCAGATGCTTGAGCTAGCTGTTCTAATCAGATTTGAGCAGGAATAACACATAGCTATCCCAGCAAAGCTAAGTTTGAAGAAAGAGCTTAAATGGGTATAAACATGAATTTATCCTTCCAGTTTTCTTCTCCCTCTCCACCATGAAATATTTGGAAAGTGCTTGTTTTCCTGTCTTCTCGGATTCCCACAGGCATACCGAGAGGGCAGTGTGTGGTAGCTCGGCCACACTGCTGCAACAGCTCTTGATTTCAAAGGGTCCTATTGGATTCTGTCGAAAGTTTTCATTCGCAAGGCCTTTTCTATTACTTTTATGATACATCAGAGTTACACTCGTGATGCTGTTCCCCTTCACATAATCTCACAGCTCTGATTTGTGGCTCCCTAGGGAGTCCTTAAAGCACAGATGAAGGGCAGGGGGTTAAATCTCATTTTACTAGGCAACCTGCTTTGTATCATTTTCTGTTTTTTTTTCATAGATCAAGAATGTTTTTTTTGGCACATTGTACACAAACAAATGTTGTTCTGGTTGGAACCCTGTCTAGTAGTTAAAGCAATGGATTGAGAGTCAATGAGTGATTGAGTCAGCTTCTGGATTCCTAGTCCAGCCTTTTCTATTGATTTATTGCCTGGCTTTACACAATGAGCTAATATCTTTCTGTCTCTTCTATTCTCTCTCTTATTTTGCATGAGGATAATTATACCATACAGACCTTTTCTCATCCTTTTTTAAAAAGGCTCTTTTACATCAGTTGAGAGACTTTGCCCAAGACCAAGGCCTTTCCCCTGGCCTGGGCAGGATTTCTGCAGTGCAGGTGCTGTGACAGATTATGGCAAGGGACACCTTTGCAAATATTGGTACAGGGGGTTCATGTCTTCATCAGAAGGCAGGAGCATGACCCATTCCTGGGTTCTCAGTGTTACCTTTGGGCTGGTCCTGGGTGCATGCTACTCCAGCCACATTTGGAAGGCAACAAAATTTCTAGGTACTATAGATGTAGCTTCTGTAGCTCACTCTGGTGGTCAGGGAATCACTGGTAGGTAGGTAGGTAGGACACACAGTGAAGTGCACTTCTTTGGCTGTTTGGCTGTGGTCTTGTTGACAAATGTTCCTTGGGGAATTGCAGAGATGTTTAACTAATCAGACAGTCCTTAGTGGTTTTGAAACTGTAGTGTTCAGTGGAGAACTTGGAAGCAAGGTCATAGTCCCCATCCCTATACCTGATAAACTAAGTCTGTGCTCCCCATCAAGGTTTGACTAGATGACCTCTGAAGGTCCCTTCCAACCTCTACTATTCTATGACTCTATATGATCTTCAGGTATAGCACTAACTCTGCCCTAAAAAACATACTTGTAAGTTTCTTTGAAAGGCTCTCCTGAAAGAACTATGCTTCCTAAAGAAAAAATGCATTCAGGGTGACCAGGCAGCGATTATATGCAATGCTCAAACCTCAGCCACATTACGATGGCTCTAAGATGATGCATCTCTGGGTCTTCATACCTCCTGGCTCCCTCTCATAACCATGCATGAATCTGCAAGATCATTTGTTACATAGATGATGGATGACACATCGACTTGTAGGTTGAGGGCAGGTGTTGGAAAGCCAGGTTTTCTGTATGCTGCAAACCTATTTATAAAAGAAAGCAAAAAAAACCTTGAGTTGCAATACAAAAACATTGGGATTGTTGATAGCTACTGTAAACTGTGCCATCAAATGAAACAAGCCTTTGTACACATGCAGGTGTGATTATGTACCTCAGACTTGTATATGCTTTCTATAGCAATAATATCTTTCTTGACATGTAATAGCATTGACTGACTGGACTTTGAATTAATCTTGCCCTTCTTAGGACATGGAGTGCAATGAGTTATGGGAAAGGTGTCTTATAGGTACCAGTTAAGTCCTAGATATGCTGAGGTGACTGCCTGCTGCAAACCGAGCTGTTCATTGAATCCAGGTGTCTGCTCTTGAGGTATGATGTCAATAACTATGTCCCACCATTCCCATCAGAAGCTAGGCACTATATCTAGCTAAAAGCTGATTCAGCCTGATGGAGCTGGGCAATGGAAGTGCTTCATCATGATTGGAGCCAAACCACTGAGGCAGCAAAAAAAAGTCCTATGTCAAGGTGCATCTACAAAGCTGTTCAAAGCTGTGTGCATATGGACATTGAAATGTTCATATACCCCTTGAAATCAGCAGCAGCATGCTCATTCAAAAGTTCATATGTCCCCTGAGATCAGCAGCAGCGTGCTCAGTGACCAGCAGGCTTTGTATAAAGTCTCCGAGTTACTGTGAAAGTAGTGGAAACATCCTGTCATAGCAGCCTTTGCCACTGAAAAATAAACGACTTTTTTATATTAAAGTGGTTAAATGATAGTAGAAAATGACAAAGGCCAAGCATTTTAAGACTTGCATCAAACGTCAAATATGTTCATGTTCAGATTTCATTTACATGTTCTGGCACTCTGCATCCCTCAAAACTTCTCTCAAAAGCTTCCAAACCATCCCTTCAGTCTGAATTCTGCTAAAATAGCAAAATCAATCAGTTTCTAATAAAACTCTGTCCCAGAAACCACTGGTTTTGCAGTTAGAATGTAATCTCTAAAGCAAAAAGTCTAAAAGTGTAGATTTCATGTTTACTTTTTAGCTATTCCAGTGTATAGCATATCCCATGCATACTGCTAGATACTTTCTTCTGCAGCCGTAAATTATTTGTGCAATAACTGGTCCCACATTCACTTATTGATTTATTGATTTCTAGAAAATGCTATAGAAATATGGTAAATAAATAAAAGACATTCTTATCATTCAATTCAGTGTTATCATTAAAAACAGTAATCTGGACAATGTAAGAACTACAAATTGCTGACTGTGTCAAGAGGTTGATGTTCACACTCAAGTACTAAGCCTTAGCTATAGTACCTGCAAAACCAGCTTCGAGATAAGAGATGACTACATTATACCATGTACTAAAATCAGCTTTCTTTAAGAGTTATTTAGCTTTGATATGAGAATTTTATCTCTTTGATAAATCCTACTGGTTGATACCTTGAAAATATCAGTTAAATTACATTGGTACAGAGGAAAAGAGCTATTTAAGGAACATGCTAGCAAATAGAAAATGGCTCACATAAAAACATTGCCTGCTTTGGGCCTTTTAAAACAGGAAGCTGTAGGGCTGTTCAGAATCATGTAACTTCACACTGTTCACTATCGCACTGATTTGCTAACTTTAGAAGTTCACAGCTCTTTTCCTGTGCAGTAAAGACATATATGATTCATAAAAACATTTGCTTTTAAAGCCATACTTCAGCCCCACTAAAATCAATACTATTTATACAAGTACTTAAGCATTGATCAATAATGTTTAAAGCTAGAAGGAAATGTTAGTAGGTATAGTCTGACCTTCTGTAAAGGACATTAAGACTTCCCCACAAGCCAATAAATTCATCTTTGGCTTAAGAACATCTATGAGAAGGCTATTTGAGCTTGATGTGAAGGCTGAGATTCTTTCACTTACATGCTCCAAGTCTTAGTTATCGTCTCTGCCATGTAGCCTTTGTTTGGCTTCAATGTCCTGTCATCACTTCCTTTCTTTCCCCAAGCAATATTTTCTCTCTCCTGTACAAATGCACACTGTAATCTAACTACTCTTGATTTTATTTTTGATAAGCTTAAGAGCGAGTTTCATTTTAAGTACTTCAGTATGCTGTACAGCATATCACTTACTATTTGGAAGAGGAGAGATGTCCAAGCTTGGACACGTGGATATCTGGGCTGGGAGCACAACTTTGCAAATCAGTTTTGCTGAGTGGAGGTAAATCCCCACCTTATAGATATGGAAATGGTTGTGGACGTCAAAAGGGCTGCACCACCGAATCTAGTTACAGGAAAAGAATTATATATGTCATGTAATTTTGATGTTGATTCAGGGCTTTTTGATATCTAAGAAGTTCTGGGGGGAAAACAAGAAATCCCTTGCAATTTAATTCTGTGTCTGTGTGGCTTTCTCCCTTGAAATCTATTCCAGTCCCATGAGTTCTTTAATAATTGCCGATCTCCAGGTGACTCCACATTCCCACCCAACCTTCTCCTACCTCACACTTCTCCTGTGGATATACAGTGCAGCACAGGGCTGCTTCTGAGTGCTGATCTGAGTTTCCTGACCATCTCCTTGCTGTACAGCAGCAGTGCTTTTCTTATGTTGTGAAGGTAAACTATAAGAGTGTGAAGAGAACAGGGTTATGTGTAATGGATGTTGTTATTAATATTCTTTTATGCTTTTTGAAATGGGGAGTGTAAGCAGAGGAGCAGACAAACCTTGTGGTGTGCTGTCAGGCAGGATGAATCAGATGGACCCCCTTGGTGGTTTGCTAGCACACAAAACAGTTCTGTCTGCAGTGTGTTTGTTTCGTCATCTGTGATGTGTTGGTTTGAAAAGGCTGCAGTAGGAGCAGTAATATATAAGAGCATTTTGAGAGTACCATTATATGGTACGTCCAAACATCAGAGCATTATGTGCTGGGTGATGTCTTGATTAGCTCTGTAGAAAAGCTTTCCCCTTCCCTTTCTGAAGTTCTCCTTCAGTGAGGAGGGAGAAGGAAATGAAACATAAACACTTGAGCAGAAAAGTAAACCCAGCTCTGTGTCAGATAATTGGCATTAATTGTGAAAACTGTAGGTCAGTAATATGTTGAAGGATATTTGGAATACTTCTCAGGGTGATATGTGTTCATCGCATCTACCCAGAAAAGCCTCTATAGCGGATACAGCCAGACTGCGCGTCTCATCAAAGGAAAGCTGTCTTTGGATATCAGAAAAACAAATATTTTTAGAATGGTTCTTCAGCCTGTTTTTCAAACCGAGTATGGAGCAACGTGAGGGTTTCTGCCTTAATCAGTTTGCAGTAAGAGTGAGACCTTACTCCACAAATCACATGGCAGAGCTCTGTGTGAAGAGATCAGGGATCAGTGTGGAGGAGGCATGAGGTGAAAATGAATTCACAAGCAGTTAGTGAGCACTTCAGTATCACAAAAATATTTATTAAGTGTATTGGGCTGGAAAAAAATAATGAATGTGCCTAAACTGTGGTTCTGGAAGCTGTCCAGTGCGACCTGGCTCCATTGGAAAGCTGGCATACGTGGGTGCGTTTTCAGCTATCTTTGTCTAGTCTGGGTTGAGCTTTGCATCTAGTTTTCTGTTCTTCTATTGATGTGCCACTTTTATGCAGCATCCTCTGGGATCACTCTGCCATCTATCCCAAATGCTGTTGAGCAGAAAGGCATGTGAATGTCCCATGGGGTCTTGTTATGGATATTATTATCATCACAAATTTATTAGAAAGCTTGCTGAAGTTCACCAAAGTTTTAAGTGAAACTCTGCCCAGTTTTGAGCTTGGATAGGCCAGGAAATGTTTCTGTATTCTGTTCAGTCTCAATTTAATACAAACCACAGTGCAAAGCATGTCTAGGAACACCTCTTTTTATATGGCAGGCACCGCACTGAAAAAGGAAGGCACTTTTGCAGGTCGTATTTCCCCACAATCAATTGACTACAGGGTTAAAGGTTTGGATTTAAGAGCTTGTATTCTGTGTAGATTCTGTGTAAATTCAGTGTTGAGTCCAAAGCCCAACTCTCTAGTGCTATCAGTTAGATCTCTCTTTAAGCATCATACAATTGATGCTTAAATCTGAAATCAATACACAGTTATTTAGTAAAGTTGTGAAAGGTTCAAACTGCATAATTCCTCTACTAGAAATTCATTTTATCTCTGCTTAATGTTACTCCTTACAGCTCATATATTACTAAAACCTCTATATCTGCTCACATATATGCTCAATGTCATGTTACTTCTTCTACCATTGAGGAACCGTATCCGTTTTGCTGACGTCTTCCTGTTCCATGCCATTAAACACTATTGCTGCAAGTGATAAGCAGAAAGCAAACTGCATGGAAAGGTCATCAAATGTGATTATAATACACGGCATATGATATGATGTGACAATTCAGTAGTGTCATAAATCCCAATTGGATCTCCCCCTCAAGCACTCAAAAATCCTGAACTGTGTCTGAAAAACATCATGAGTGGTTTAAAACTTTTGACTTTTTTTTTTTTAATTTATATATATTTATATACATCTTTGCCTCATTTTCTAAACTTGTCACATATGCTTCAAATTACTGAGTTTGCTGCCAGTGATAGGTGTCAGAGTTTGCTTTCATAATGAAAGTTATAAATGGAAATTACCTGAATTATTATACAGGCAATCTCTTGATTGAAGAAGCCTGCAAGTACCACAGGGGTTGTGGTAGGCACTGCTTGATAATGGACAGTGTCTGCTGAATAATACTTCCTCAGGACTCAGCGTCCTCTTTTCCGTATCCAGAAAAAACCAAGAGTGGTGGAGAGCAGAAGAGAGCTGAGACTGTTCCTCCTTCTTCTCAGATACACCACAAAAGGGAAGGAGAGGCTGCATGAACCCCCAGTCTCCCTTTTATTCCCTCTCTCTATTTCATTTTGTAATGAGTGAGGAGGAGGGTGCTTTTTCCCCACCTCTCTCTCAGCTGGCTGGGGAAAAACATGCAGGCAGCAAAGATGTGTGTCCTCCCTATGCAGAAACAAACTTACTGACCAAGCTTCTGGGGAGCCCTGCTCCAGAGCTGGCATCAGAAAGGGGACTTCCACTTTTAACAGTGGTTGGAACAAACTCCTGATTATCTCTCTTTTTCTAAAGTCAGACAAATGAAATTACTTGCCACTACAACTCACCCACAAAGCCATCTCCAAAAGTTTGGCATGTAGCTTAGAAATGTCCACAGGGCAACACTAAGATGAAAGGAGTTAACTGTATATCCATGAACACCTTCTTCCCTTTGGTCTGTGCTACCTACCCCCCATTCCACTGACCAAATAGGTCTTCACCACAAATGGATAGATAGAAAACCCCTCACTGTGCTATACAAAACCCTAGAACACTGTGAGAGGGGCCCAGGAGTGATAAGATGGACAAAAGCAAAATGCTCATCAGAATGAGTCCTGTGTGGACTAGGTGAATTCAGAATGTTAAAACCTAATCCCTAAAAAGCTGGTCACTTCCAACAGTTAATGACCTGCTAGTCTGCTAACCATCAGGAGAGGAAGCTAGGAGCAGTTAACACTTTCAGAAACACAGTTGTTGCTAACAATAGTAACGAACCATTTCTTGGACTTGTTATCGTACAAGATGTAGGAGAAACGTAGTAAGTGTTCAGAATGACACTGAATAATTGCAATATTAAGGCATAGAGGAGATGAGGACTATAGATACGATCCAGGAATAGAAGCAGAGCATTACAAATATAGTGGGCAAGCAGAATAGCACTGGTGTGACCCAGAGTTAATTTTAAAGCCGGGGTCAGAACATTTCCTTCCTGCAGTAAACACGCAGGAAGAGAAAGAAGAAGGAAAGGGGAATGCAAGTAAGTGCTGGCAGTCACTTCATGGGCTTACTATTTGCTTTTCCTTCTGGCTGTCAAAGCAAAAGGTCTTACAAAGCTGTGATACTCCAGAGAATCCAAAGTTTCCCAGGGAATGTTGATGATGAGAATTTATCCCTCCTGAAAGTCTCTATCCAGCAGCTCACATTTTTCTACATCCTGGCTAATAGGAACCTCTGCATGTCCCTCTATAGGTTATTTCCCCGAAAGAGAGAGGTGTGCAGGATGTCCTTTTGTCTACTGCTAAACCCTGTGCTCTAGGACAGTCTCTTCCTATTTGACTACAGTTTCTTGGTGTTCTGTATGTAGTGACCTGACCTCTTGCTGCTCAGTATTGTAAGACTGCAAGCTGAATGCTTTTATGTATTGTAAAAATAGACCTCTCTGATGACTAAAGGAGGACCTTGAATGCCTTTGCTTCCATTTACCTCTCCTTTCAAGAAGTCAATTCAATTATATTTAAAAACGTACAACTCAATATCTTTGGAACCTTGGCACATAAACTCCTCCATTCCGATTCTCCCAGACATCATGACTATCACCATGAGCTTTATCAGGGCTTTTAATAACTTATTATTCACATATAGCAAACAGCATTATTCAAATGTAATTTCTGGCAGCATCACTACCCATGAAAACTTTTCAGGTACTATGAAGGCATGGTTTGAGATCAATGGCATAGAATCATAGAATCACACAATAGTTTGGGTTGGAAAGGACCTTAAGATCATCCAGTTCCAGCCCCCTGCCATGGGCAGAGACACCTGACACTAAACCATGTCTCCCAAGGCTCTGTCCAACCTGGCGTTGAACACGTTTTGTTCCTGGGACACTTTTCTTTCTCTTTCAGCCAGATGCCAAAGGAAGATTTCTCACTATTCTATGTTACAACAGTTGCATTAACTGGCATAAGCACAGGGACAGCAGAAACAAGGGGAATAAACTCTGGAGTTGGTACAGAGTCAAATCTGGGTTCATATATGTTCCTTTCATACTGAAGCTTCAGAAATTAGGAGTGGTGATTTATAAGCTTTTGACAAATTTCCATCTGCTCTCATTCCATGTAGTTTTTTTCCCCCTCAGAGTTCAAAGGCTGTCTACTGCAGAGCTGCACTGCCTTTGTGATATATCGCTGTCTCTGAGGCTGTCATTCGTTCTAATTTTAACACTGATGGAGCTCTATGCCTTAATTCAAGAACCACCCCCAATAGCTCCAACAAGCAGGAAATCTATTCTGCTAAAGCCCAGGTTTATGAACTCTCATGAAAAAGAGCATTTGTGAAAGTAAACCTAAGAACCTTCAGAAAAAGTTGAGCATATTGTTGGGGATTGGAGAAATATGAAGATGATGTCATTAAGTATAACTTTTCTCCTGACTCCTACCTTCTGCTGCAAAAGTGATTTCAATTTTTGACCGTGTGTAGCAATCAGCATTTAGCAAGGAACAAAGCATGGGTTTTTTTCCCAACTCTGCATTTTTGAGGTTTGTGTAACTGCATATTCCTCAACTTTTCACTCTTTTATTGTGGAAAGTTACAAAGCCAGACATGGAAAAAGAGAACAGTGTTTAGTAACTTGTTCCACCTTTATTGGTTGAACATTCATTACAGTAGGGATCATATAGCACACACACAAAAATGAAGTAATAGATTCTAAACATCTAATAACAGGACATATAATTTAGCTGATACTATTAATGCTGAACCCAATTCCTTCCTCAATTACAAATATAGAATTCCCAGTGTCTTAATAAAGGGAAAATATAGGAAAAATTCATCATAGTCAGTAATTAGCCTCTCTAACATTAAAACCCCCTTACCTTATATTTTAATATTTCTGGGAAGAAACTGAAGTGCATTATTCTTTTGATCCTGCAAACATATCAACATCGACTTTTAGAATTTCTTAACATTTTCAGATCAGACCTTTTTCATGATGAATACCTTCTTTTTGGAAACAATTCCTTTACTAATATTTAGTTATTTTAAAACCAAATCTACTATTTTTTTATAGCTAGAGGTAAACCCAGAAAATAAATATCAATAAAAGCAATAAATAAATGAACATTATTCTCTCTTCTCTTCCTCCTTTTCTGCCTTCCAACCCCAACATGAGGTTTTTTGGAGTGCTGCATGGGCAAAACAACTTCCAAACTGTTGAACAAAAAAGGCTTTTCCAAGTTTTGGCCAGATCTCATTGGTCTTCTCTGCTCAGGACTGCCAGCTACAATTTCCTTTCCCCCTCTGATTCTGATGCATTCCGAGAGAGCTGTTAGTGGCGTAATCTCTTTTAGGTGCAAAATGCAGAAATTATCTCACACACATTGATCTCCAATGCACTGAGAAGTTGTGCAGCCCTGTTTTCCAAGAGGATTGCTCCCACCTTCCTCCTCCTGCCAAGGGATGAATGAAGCTGTGAAAAACAACATTTAGAAGCTGGGAAAAAAACCCAAACCAATCACAGGGTGCAAGAAGTGAGAATTTGCAGTTAAACTGTATTGCTCAGAGAGAGGGCAGTGATAGGGAGGCAGAGTTTTTTGTGAGATTAGTCCCGTTAGACAGCAGATAGAGGAATACTTTGAACTTGGGCTGAATGTAAAACGGATGAGGGCTACCAGGGCTGACCCTTTTTGAATTATGATGATCCTAACAGAAGGAGTTAAGTGAAAACTGATGGAGGGAAAGCAGGACTGCAGTTAACTGAAAAAAAAAAAAAAAAGAAAAAAAGAATGCATTTGGTTGTTTGAAGGTCCATATGTAAAAGCAGAAAATTTCAGTAGATAGCCACAAATAATGAGAGGCATAATTTATCCAAGGCACCACCCTTTCAGTTGACACAGCCACAGGAGTACTAACATGGGCTTTCGTTCCCTAAGTAGTTCCTGGGCCTATGTTTTCTTCTTACTGTGGCACAAATAACTTCAGTCACAGCTTCCTTGTAAAGTTAAGGCTTTAAATAGCTATTAGAAAATTTCATAAGCAAAAAAAATTAACTCATTTTTAGACTCTGTTTTCCTTTCCAGAACCTAGTTGATCCTATGATTCCAAGTTGCAACAGATTTACTTCTACACTCCCAAGTGCTACTGGCAATGTTTTTACTATATTTATTGTGATAGCAGTGCTTAATAATTATAGTATTAAAGAGTCTCAGTTATAATCCCTTTATGACAAATACCTTATGAAAAACCATTTTTTATTATTGAAGGATAATACTGTAAGCAGCAGTTACTTTGAAGGGCAATACAGAGGCCAAAGGTAATAAAAAGGCCAGTGAGATTCCTAAGAGGTTCTAAACAGCAACCGAAATTATTTTACATTTTAACACTTGTTTGTTATCTGAAACAGCAGGAGTCAGTTTTAAATCCAAAGCTGATTAATGCTTTTTAATTGACAAACTGTGCAGATTTTTACTAACATGACTCTAAATGTTTCATGAAACCATATTCTGATCATCTGAAATACTTTTTTTAATAAGGTTCCACTGATTGTCTTTTTTATATGCTGCAAACAAAGTGCTCTGCTGCTAAGCTGGACAGAATTAGGCACAAGCTATACAGGATTCCAGAATTAGTTCCACTGCACGACATATGTTTTCAGGAATGGAAAAGCTCAGCATGCAGCAACATGCAAGTGATTTCTAGGAAACTCAGAGAAGACTTGGGAAAGTATGGATTGCAATCATGATACACACGGTTCTCCTAGTTTCTGCTGGAGAGAAAGCTTTGTGAAAGGAGTTTTATGTCCAGCCTGTCAGGTTTAGTACATCTAAATAATTTATAAAGCCCTAGGAGGTAATCTCTGACCAGGCTTAGCCATTACAGCTATCATAATATTATGTAGTGGGTCAGGTTTCCATATTGTAAAGAGAGACCTTATTTGTCGGGCTGTGGTACAGAAGTATGGACTTCAAGTGCAGACTTTGCCTATGAAGTTCAAGTGTGTTGTAATTTATTACTTGCCCGATGCAGCTAATGTAGGTGTTCTCCATTTTAATTCAAGGTTGATATTTGACTAACGAGCAAGGCTTTTGCCCATCTGCCCTTGTGCTTATGTATATTAACTTCCTTATCCTTGCAAGTGTTCAAGAAGTTTTATTGGGAAAAGGCAAATGTCAAAAGTGTAAAGCTACTTTAATAAAACGGACCGAGATCAAGTTTCCTTGCTGGCTGCCTGCCATTGAAAATCCCTTTGTTAGCTTTTAAAAATTTCCTGTGACAAATAGAACCCTTTTCATTTCTTTCTATCAGACTGCACATGTTTAATTAAAATGTGTAAAATTTGACTAAAAATTTCCCATGAAAACCTTGGGAGTACTTTCCTTTTGAACCTGCAGGATTTTGAGGTTAACATTGTTTTAAGGACAGTTCTAAAACTCATGGGTGTAAAAAGCATGAATGATCAAGAAAAAAATGGAAAAATTATATTGCCAAATTTTAGAATGATTTAATCCTCTCATTTTCCATGGGGGCTGATGAAAGTTTCAAGGAAAACAAAGACCATGAGCTACTGGGGCAGGAGAGAGGGAGTAAAACAGAATAAATATGGTAAATGTGAATACAATGAAATGATTAAAGTAAATGAAAGCATTACTGTGCAGCTGGAACAAACGATTGATATAGTGTGCACTGGACTGATAGTTGTAGGAAATACTCGTTGTCCACATAGCTGCTTTGATTGGCAATATTGAAGTTAACATAAGAAACTAGCAAGATCAAATGCAGCGTCCAAGTAAATGTTCCTGTATTTGACTGGAAAAAATAGTGATTATGGTTTTGGACATCCACTGTTTAAGTTGCACGGGGTTACTATGACATATAAAATACTTGGCATGAACAAATATTTCTTACCAGAGCAATTAGACTCCATTAAAATGAAGTCTTTTAAAATACTTGGCATGTCTTAATATTTTGTGCATGAAAAGAAATGTGATTAGGAGAGTAAATAAAGTTTTGATATCATATACATATTACAAATATAATAAAGTGTTAACAGAAGGGTGAAGCACAAGCTAAATTTCTCAGCAGAATGACCTTCTATATGGTAACGAGGCTGTGTGTTTAATGTCAGTTAATAATGTAGTGCATAGAAGGGCAGGTTGTAGAAATCCCAAGAGGTTCAACATTCAGTCTCCTTAGTCCACATCCTGCATTTTTCTGCTCTGTTGATGTGTATTGCAAATCGACTTTCAAAAGGAGCACAACTGCCAGATAAAATTTGTTCTGGCATCCCTGGCGTCTTGATAATGGCCAGCATTCTCATGTGTTCTCTGTTTTGGACTGGCTGGACCTATTCATTGTGGCTCTGCGTGCTCAGGAAGAAATAGTAGTGAAAATGATGCCTGGTCTCAGTGCTGTCATTATGTTAGATAACAAAACCTGAGGCCCTGGAGAGATAAGGTACTCTACAAACAGTACCACAAGAAGCAGGAGATAGAGACAAGCTGAACGCAAGCAAGGGTGGACTCATTCCAAACATACTTTCTTTTTATCCTCTAATCACCCTTATTTGATTCTCTTTGTTCCCCTCACCTCCAAAGAAACAAAATGTCCCGTGTGGTCCTTTCCAAATGAGGAACAAATAGGGTTCAGTAGAAGATTTTGCCAAAACCAATAAACAGAAGTGGCAGTAGCTGTGTTAAAATCCTATCATTTCTAAAAACACAAAAGGAGAATTAGTACGGCCTAGCCTTGGGCCAAATCCACTAACTTTCTGCAGTAGGGTGTCATTACAAATTTAAGCAGGGTCTCAGGAGTTGATACAAACCATCTGAGCACAGAGCTGTAGAATTACAAAGGCATTCCAGTGTCTCTGATGAAAGGAATTAACAGGGAGGCCGAGACAGAGGTGGTAAGCCCAAAAAGGTATGGAAGGCTGAGACAGAGGTGGACGCTGAGAAGGTGTGGGAGGCTCCAAAGGAAGCAAAATAGGTGTGCGAGGTCCAGTCAGAGGCGGAGGTTAAAAGGATGTGGGAGACCAAAACAGCGTGGTGGGAAACCAAAATGGTGTGGGAGGCCTTGACAGAGGCAGAGGTCAAAAAGGTGTAGAATGACAAACATTTGTGGGAGACCGAGAGAGGAGGAGGCTGAAAGCTGTGGGAGCAGTCAGACAGACAGATCCTTCATTCCCAACAGTTAACAAGTACATTTAGTCCTATTTTTTAACCCTTTTAACAACTGCTCAGTTTTTGCACACTTTGAAATGAAGTCATCTCAAAAGCATAATGCTGGTTCCAAGACTACTACTATGAGTTCTGGATATAGAGAATCAGAAATTATTTGTACATTGAGTTTCCCCCATATTGGATTATAATGGAGAATAGGTGAAGCATGGCCAAATTCAGAATTAGGCCAAAATACAGGTTTCTTTGTCTCAAATTTAATTTAAAGACCAGTAGCTTGTGTTGTTTTCTGGGCATCTTTAAGTATGGACTCTTTTCTTTGGGTCATTGTTCAAGGTACTGTCCTCTGTGTTTTGTGGAATTTAAACAAAGAAAGTCCTACCTTTAGCTATACTGGAGAGACTAAAAACATATGTCCAAGAATACCACTACATTCTTCATCTTAGATATATAAAATCTAAAAGTAGATGTATACAGAGTTCAAAAATATATTCCCAGATACGTTATTGCCACTACATTCACAATAGTTGAATTCACTGGACTGATTTTTAAAAAACACCTCTATTCTTTCATTAAAGATGAAAATCATAAAAGTATGCTAGGTGAAGGATATTTTTTCTCTGTTACACTTAGGAAAGGGGGAGAAAACTATGTGCAAATAATACTGTGTGCTTAATTTTAGCTAGGTGTGGGCAAGTTTCACTATGTCAGTTAAAACTAAGTATAGAATAGCCTATGTGTATACAGTCTTTCACCTTCAAGAATCTCAGAGCACTTTAAATACACCAAAACCTCTTCACCCCAAGTAGTCACAGTGCTGCTCAAAGGTACAATGAAGCTGTTGTTCAGCTGCATGCAGAAATGCTACATACCAGTGGAGGGTAGGAAGTTAAGAATAATACACTATATTCAAATATAACTTTTAGGAGTATTTAGGTAGGCTGAATATAGCTACCTGGAATTTAGCCACAAGACTCAACAGCCCTGCTCTTGTCAAAAGTGGAATAAGATCTTTAATTTTTCCATTCAGTTTCCATTAATCACCACAAGTGGTCATGAGGTTTTCCACCCCAGCCAACAGTCAAGCTTTCCAACAACACACTTCCTTTTACCAGGGAGCTACATCAATGCTGCTTCAGAGCTAAGACTGCCTCCTACTGAATCCCTAACCCACTTTCCCTTCATGTCAGGATTTCCTGTCTAAAAATTGACCATCTATCCTGACCATCTAAATGGTGATCTAAACATCTACAACGCAATGATAACACAAAACAAGAGCTTGTGTCTTTTTAGAGAGGCCATTAATCCGCCTTCATGAAATTTTTTAGGAAGACTTCACTCCTCTAACAGGCTCAGTTAAATATAAACCAGCAATTTCCCTAATCTATAGTAATTTGTTATTTAAAACACAAAGACAATTTGGATAATCGAGAAGATAGAAAAGAAAGCTGAAAGTATAGAGAGTGACTTAACCATACGAACCTAGTTTCTTGAGGGTTTTTGCTGAGTTCTGAATCTAATTAGTGTCTGTATGTAAAGGAAAAAAGGCAAAGCAAAATGATAAAATCCTCTAATTATGTAGCCAAAAATATCTAATGTAAGTACACAGAGACAGGAAGGAAAAAGAATGATGATATGTGTCATGATAGGGAAGGACACTTCTGTAGCTCAAGAAGGCACAAAGACTTATCAACAGAAATACTTTGCTGTGAATTTCAGTCTATGTAAATGGTTTCCTTGCCAGATGCTGCATTTAATTAAGATAATTTTAACAAAAATTGCCTTTATTTTCTTTTTTTTCTTTTCCTAATTAAAGGATATTATTTACATTTATGGTCAGAGAGACTGATGGTTCTATAACATTCAGAATAATTGCCAGAGCCTGATTTAAGGAATGATCCTAATTGGATAGTTCTGTACTTTAGGTTAAAAATTATCTATTGCGTCTTGCATTTGTTCCAGTCAGAGGCCATTATGGCCAGTGTATCCTAGCAGGACTGTCAGTGTCATCTCTTCAGGCTAGCAACACACACATCTGAAACATAGCATTTGCAGACACATGCTTTGCATTTGAACTAGAAAAAAGTACTGACAACTGTGGAAATACAGCTTTTTGCAGATAAAGATTAATTTTTATACAATCTGTAATAGCTTCTGCTTGCAAAGAAGGCTTCTATTTTATCTTCAGTAATTCCAAACAGTTTTACTGTTTGGATAACTTGGAAAAGAAAAAGCAGAAATTCAGTGTTTAATTTTTGGAAAAGACTTATTCACATGTTTCTTTACCCCCTGTCTGTATTTGCATTTTAATAGTATCTTAGCGTCTACCATAAGAACTGGTCTTTGTTCATTAGCTACTCCACGTATCCAAACTCAGGAAGGCTTTAAAAACCTCGGAGTTTTATAACTCAACTAAGCTTGGTTGCTTTGATACACATATACAGCTTTGAGATCCAGGTTATTTCTGCATGGGCCTGAACTCTGGTGTTTGAGCACGCTGGCCTTCACTAAGCCATGTGCTTTCTTGTGTGACAAGGTGGCGATGAAGACTTTGAGAGCAAATAGTTTGAGAAATAACAATTCATAAGGAGCCTCAAACCTGAGTCTGCTCAAGATTTCCTGAGTTGGAAAGCACTTTGAAAGCCTTCCCAGATGGTGAATGTAGTAGAAGCATCAGCTGTAGCTGGTAAAGCTTTCTGGATGCTGTGAACCATGATGGTGCCCTTGCTGTGTATTTTTTCTATGAACACTGAGTCACTACTGCTGTCCACATCCATAGCAGCCCTTCGTCCCAAGGAGTGTAGCAGTCATTGGGAGGCTCATCATCTTAAGATCTTTTTGTTCCATGAGTATCTCAAAGGAGATGAAAGTATAGTAATAATGTACCTTTCTGATAGCTGAATTCAGCTCTTAAATTTATAGGTGCTGTGCATGGTGTTGGATAGGTATTTCCTATCCAACTTATATTATCCTGTTATCCTATGCTATTTTTCCTATATGTTGGATAGGTACCCCCAACATCCCAGAATTCTTAGCTTTAGGATATAAAAAATCCAAGCCAAACATCAAAAGTGATGGGTAAGCCTGCCTGGCATTCTCTTATTTCTGAAAGCACATCAGTAATAAAGGTCCTTGGTAAACAGTGCTGATAATGCAGTTTTTCTAAGGTAAATCCCACATCTACTTCATTCTGTAACAAGAACATGGAACAAGCGAATACGAAACCACACTTGTTACCGTAACTCCTTCTGGAAACCTGCTAAAACAAATTGAAAAGATGGATTTAGTAAGAAGGGACAGAACTGAGGCCTTTTAACCACTGGAGAAAATGTCAGCCCACCTTCCTGTTACATGACCTTTCTGTAGTTTACGTAATTCACCACTATTTGTGTACAGATGACCAGATGTTCACTTTGATGAAGGCTATTTATGCATGTACTTAAATCAGTAAGATCAACATTTGCAGCCTAAGGTACCAGGAATGCACCTCAGTAGATCCTGGGAGGGCTCAGCTCACCTCCTCAGGGTCTGGCACTTCCAAAGATGAAGCACTTGTACTGAATATGGATGATAAACAGCTGTGGTTGGGAAGTTCATTAAGGTGTGCATGAAATTTTGTGCCCCTTTGGGGTTTTTGGTCTATTTGCCATCTGACGATACCCCTTGGAGGTCAGCGGGAATGTTTTTGTTGACATTTGTGGGCACCCTTGAGTTCTCCACTGTGCAATCACATAAAATACATCTGAAAACACTGCTTCATCTAATGTTGTTTTGAAATAATTTCCAGGCCATTAATTATGGTCTGCGAGCCCTTCTTTCATGAGGCCACTTTAATGTTGCTGAGTCATACAACTCAGGTTTTCCTCTTTACTGTTGCATTTCCTTAAAGCATAACCTTGGTGACGTTTGTGCCAAGAAGCGAATGGCTCGGTAACCAGGTTTGACCTCTTAAGTACCCTGAAAAAGCCACTTCTGTCAAGGTAAATACTAAAGTCCACTTAAATAAGACTTCTAAAATTTGTTTTCCTTCTGATGCAGCTCAACACAGGTATTCAGAGAGGGTGATCAGAGGGCTGAGCAAAGGCTGGAGCAACTCTCCCACAGAGTCAGGCTGAGAGAGCTGGGCTGGGTCAGCCTGGAGAAGAGAAGGCTCCTGAAGGGGAGACCTTAGAGCAGCTCCAGTGCCTAAAGGGGCTGCAGGAAACCTGGAGAGGGGCTTGGGACAAGGGCCTGTAGGGACAGGCCAAGGGGAATGGCTTGAACCTGCCCGAGGGGAGACTGAGCTGAGCTCTTAGGCAGAAGCTCTTCCCTGTGAGGGTGCTGAGGCGCTGGCACAGGGTGCCCAGAGAAGCTGTGGCTGCCCCATCCCTGGCAGTGTTCAAGGCCAGGTTGGACACAGGGGCTTGGAGCAAGCTGCTCTAGTGGAAGGTGTCCCTGCCTGTGGCAGGGGTTGGAACTGGATGAGCTTTAACATCTCTTACAACCCAAATTGGTTCGTGATTCTATGATCCAGCAACAGCTAGCTGCATTCCAAGCTTAAACAAAGTATTTATGAAGACATGTAGTTCAGATGTTGTAATATCATGTCCCATTAGCTGTAACCCTGGTGTACATGTCTTTGAACTGCTTCACAGGAAGAAAAGCATTCAAACAGATGTGGCCAAGAAAGCAACTACTAATAAAGGTGTCCTGGGTTCAGCAGTAGCAGTCTTTTTTCTCCTTCTCAGTAGCATCAGTTGCATGGTGTGTAATGGAGACCCTGTCTTTGAATATAAGTATACACCAGCACCCACCTCTACTTATACTATATCTTCCCCCCCAGCATGAGGAAAGATGGGACACCTTAACCCCATCGAGGCAGAGGGGTGAGGAAACAGTGCTTGCACAGGCTGACAGCAGTTGCAGCTGTGCTTTAGAGATCACATTCAGGTGGAGACTAGTGCTGATTTTATGGGCACTTCTCCATTCTAGCTCCATGTGGAACAGGTTAACTTAAACCATGTGTGACTTTACACCTGCCTGCTTGACTATAGATTGGAGCAGGATTTAAGGGAAGCTTTAAGCAGCTCTCAGGGACCTTGTCTGTCAGATATCTGCCTATTAAACCAAGACGTGACTCCAGCGTTTGCCATCTCCCAGCTGAGACATACATCTGCCTGCATCCTAATTTGGGCATAACTGCAGTGAGCCAGGAGAATGTACTGGGTTAATGCCAGTGCTCATGCCTGTATTACATACAGTCTAGATATAGGCTGGGATAGTTGCTGTGCCTCTGGCCTCAGAATCAGGCCCTGTGCACTATTCTCGTGTAACCTCAACATTTTGGTCTGATATTTTTGCAGCAATCAAGTATGTTAAAGCAATTGCTTCACTTCCTCCTGTAAGGAGAGGAAGAGGGAACTTGCAACCCTTTAAATTTCAGCAAAGGATAAATTCACCTATAAGCCCTTTGTATAGTCCTTTCACAAGACTGTAAAGAAAAAAAGATCCCACAGTAATGGTATTAAAATGGGAATACATGCTTAAGGTCAGTCTTGATCAAATCACACTTATTCACACTGAAATGAGCTTGGACATGTACCTCATGCAGTCCAAGGTAACACGTGCCTCATAAGATCATGTATTTTGTTACGGGTGTTAAAATCCCCTTTTCTCTGTTTCAAGGACACCAGTGGGAGGGAATCAAAACCTTGCAGAAATGTGTTTTCCCAGCTTGCTATTATTCCCAGAAGTTACCGTCTTCCTTCTGTTGTGTCTAATTCAAAAAAGCAGGTTGATCCCTTCACAAGCATCGACCTGTTGTGCAACATGAAAAAGAGTCAGTGCAATCGCTTATCTCCCACGTTATCTTGGATCAAGCTGCTCTCCAAGGGTAGCTAGCTTGAATGACTCGCTTTGTTGTCCGCGGAGGAGAATCACTCCTCATTCCACTGTCTCTCTGCCAAGACGTGGCTTCCAATGAGGTAATTGTTTTGACAGTTTGACAGAAAACCTCACAAAACATTAAAAAAGCAAACAGTCCTGTGTTTCTGATGACTGGGGGGCGTTTGCAAAAGGAAGATGAGATGTATCCCAACCTTTTCTTAAAACATGGACACTACTGAATATTCTGGTTTGATAAAAAGGCAGCACATTACAAACCTGGTGTTTGTAACTGGCTAACTATTTTGGTGACATGGTTTTAGCGTGAGGTGTCCCTGCCCATGGCGGGGGGGTTGGAACTGGATGATCCTAAGGTCCTTCCTAACCCTAACTATTCTATGAGTCTACGATTCTATTTAAACTCCAGTGAGTATTCTATAACTGTTGTTTTTAACTGCTGTGCTTCTGGGATGTTTGAATCTTCATTGCTGAACTAATCCTATGTATAAGGGAAATACAACGATTTCAAACCTTGATAATTGTTAGTTCCATAGAAGACACAGTGGCAAAGTATAAATTAGTTTTCTTGGACAGCCTCAAACTTTTAAAGCTGAATCCAAGGTTCTGCCTGTATTGGGTTGTTTATGTGGCTGTGAAAGTGAACCCTGAACCAGGTCAGACTTAGCCTGCTCACTGCAAATGTGAGCACCAGCCTGCGCTGACACTGTCCCTGGATACAAGCTAGGGTTTGTGACTGGGTTTATGCAGCAGTTTTTTGCCTATAGGTTAATCACTGAGCGTGTACTGCAGGTTTTTGTATGTCCTCAGTGCTCACTAATATTCTGCAGGATTGGAGGCTTCGACATCTTGGGGGCTTTACCATTTTCAAGACAAAGTGTACTTTTCTGTGTGTTATCCAAGATCATAAGATAAGAACTGTTAATGCCAGAAAGGGAGTAAGAAGGTATCCTTAACAATTTCTTCATTGATGAAGATTTGGTTATCGATCTGGAGCTTCAGAGGTAGGCACATCTAGAATATGCATACATGATATTTTCATTTACAGTCTCTGACTACAGTGACTTCTGGAGTTTCCCTTTTACTGTGTGAGGGTGCAAGAAATGTGAGACACCACAGACCACACTTGAGCTCCGATTTTCTCTCCAGTTCTCCTAGCCACTGTTTTTAGGGGCAAAACTGTCCTGGCTGATCCTTAGTGCAACTCCATTGCTCTTAAAAATTAATATGATCAAAAAGGCTGCTACAAAATTCCTGATATAAACTACTGCATCTGCCGGTTCTCACAACACAAGTTTTTTTGGTTTAACTCTCAGGTTCTTCACCACTTAAGGTTTTATCACATGTCTTCTTAAACCCTGCCCTTGTACCTGGTAACACTAATGGTGCAGAGTTCATGTTGATTGTATCACGATCTAATCTGCAGTTTGTTTGACTATGCATCACTGTATTTATTCTCATTATGGGAATCTAAGGTTGGGGAGCACGGTGGATGTTTTGGGAGCACAGATTTTGCTGGGTTCCTGGCAGGCTCTTTCATCTCTCCAGGCTTGAAGCCAGCCTGCTTCTTTGAGGCTCTGCCTTTGCTTGTTCCTTGCCCTAGACAAGGTGGGGTCTGGACCACATTACATATACTGAAAGCCAACTTCTGCTTGCCCCGGGCTTAGGGAGTTGTATACTGCTGTTAGCTGGGACTTCTGTGGCTGGCAGGTTCATCTGGGTCTCTTGTCTTCAGGCAGAATGAAACTCCAGCCCTACAGCACCTATGCTTTACTGATGAAACTTTGGGAGCCTTATTTCTTGATTGCAGATATCTAAGGTGATGGTCTACCTGGAACCACCAGCTTCAGAGGTCAGGAAGTTGTAGGTTTTCATTGGGAGGGGACTGCACGTATAGGCCACAAAACAAACTCATGTTCCCCCACCAGTCTCGCAGGGGAAAGCTCTCTGTCAGAGCAACGTGAGGTGGAAAGAAGAGGTTTTTCCTCTGGACAAAATGAGACCTCCCAGTGTTCATAGCTCGACATACCTCAAAATAATGGGATGCTGTCCTCTCTGTGTGTCCTCCACATGCAAGGTCTTTCTACCAGACTTTCTTCCTCCCCAAATTCAGGTGTGATTGTTTAGCTCTATGGAATTTACAACTTAACCTCCTTTTTGCTTCACATCTCTACCCAAGTTATTCCTATTCCTTATCTCCAAATGGGACTGCTCCCCTTAACGGCAATTCTCATGATGAAAGAGCTCGTACTGGATATTTTTAGAAAGAATTGAGCAAGATATGCTGGAAAAGGCAGAGCAAGGAGCTACTACGTTTTCTGTCTTCCCAGGAGCGATTGCACTTGTTCCAGGAAAGGGCTGTACATATTCACCCTGCTGACTTTGCCAAGAGCAAGCATATCTTTCCAAAGAAGGTTGGCAGAATATGTACAGGCATTGAGAGAAAAACAAGCAGATCCAAGGCATTTGACTTTCCTCTCTCATGCCACCAATGATTTCACACCCCTCTGTATGGATTTCAATGTGAATGATTTGGTATAGGCAATAAAAGAGCAAAGCAGGGAATTGATATGAGGGTTCAACCACAATGGACCAGGATTCTGCAGGCTTTGTGACACTTTAAGGTGGTGAAAGGTGCTGCCAAGCCAAGTTGTATTTTTCTTACCTTTCAATATTTCACTTAGGAAGGCTGTTTTTAAAAACTCATTGACTTTAAAGCTTTAGTGCATGTAGTGGCAAACAGCAGAGGGTTTGTTAGCAAATGGACTTGTCTTGAGGAGTACTGGGCTCTACCGGTTAGCGCCTTGTCTCAGCCACATGTCTGGAAACCAAACAAGGCAGAAAGGATGTTACCCTGGGTGTTAGGTGTGCCACTCACCTGGACACACCTCAGTCACCACTAAGTCTAGAAGACTTAAGCCTGTCCTATGTAAAATAGGTCTGGTCCCTGGCCACAGACACTGGAACTAATTTCTATTCTTGCTGGGAGTCTTGCAAGTACATCAGTAGCTGAAGGAGTATGGAGATTAAATGGAATGAACTGTTCTCAGTGCACAAGCCGAAAGCTCAGGGGTTGATGTGCAGCTCTGACTGGTGGATGCCCTGTGAACAGACGAGCTTTGAGTCATGACTCAATTAATAATTGGACGGTGCTGTGTTTCTGGCTGTGCTCAAATATAAAACTACTGTTCTGCTACGACTGCTTGTGGTCATTAAAAGACCCCACAAGCACGTTTTGCAAGAATGTGGGTGTTAGTCCCTGTGTTCTGGCTGGATTCCCAAGTGCCTTTGCCTGAATTCCCACCACATTTTCAACTGGATATGTTATTTCTTAGTCTACGCTTTACAAACACAGTGCTGGATCAGTGTGTACCAGTGCTGGGTGAGGTCATCCCTTTAAGTGCAATTTTTAAAGTGTACTAAGATCCTCCAAGACATAAGTGAGATGCAAAGAGGTCTTTTTATTTTCATCTACCCTTGGCCATTTCAAAGACTCAAAATGCCATCTACAATAACAGCGTTATATCTTCCCTTCACTTAGCACATTTAATGTAGTACACTTAATGTTAGAAAACCATAAAACACCAGGCTTAGCACTGCTATCGCCTGGCACGGTTTATTTTATCCTCTTATGTTATTCTCTTATGTTATTCTCTTATGATCCAATGCAGCATATGTAAAACAAGAAATATTAAAATAAGCAATCAGATTCATTTTGCTTGCTTTTAAAAAGTATTTAAAGACTTTTCTGGATTTAAAACTGTAGCAGTAACAGTTTCTGCCTTATGTCATAAAGGGTAAAGTTAGGGCTGAAATTGTCAGACGTGCACCAAAAGGATCACTAACAGAGATTCTTGGGTCAGGCATCGCTATTAGTTGGTGCTTATTCACCAAAGCCTGCCACTGAATTGATCTAGGCCAAGGAGTCTAAAAAGTGGCACATTTTTTAAGTGATTATGTGATTTAGGGAGGAGTTTTTCACTAGTTTTACTGTGGGATGTCTCCTCCTAAATGACTTGTGAGGTTTTGATAGTCATTAATACCCTAATACATCTGCAGTTTTTGAGAGGCTACATCCCTGGTAGTACTCTGATGGGGAACTTTGGAGACCATCTCCCATTTGTTTAGGAAACTAGACCTGCTTTGGGGAAAATCAGCCTCAGTTTCTGTTTTTCATAACTATGACCCTAACTTTCATCTTCCAGCTTTATTGTGATGCATGCCCTTTTTACTTCATAGTGGCATGGGTCAGGATGAAAAGGGAAATAATCAAAGAGAAGCAGAATCTCAACTTGCATTGCTGAAACTTTATCCTGTTTATTAACTCTGCTCTCTGAGCCACAATATATTGTGCTTGGATCTTGTAACACTCCATTTTAGACAGTAATAGTCAAAGTGAGTGTTTTAACCAGATGAGGAGGGTTTTAATATAAAATGTGCCTTTCCTTTAAATTGATTGCAAATGTACTTTCCAAATATTTTACTTTGTAAAAAGAAGTCTTGGAGGAATTCCAGTGACTGGTACTTTCCAGCCAGCTAAATGCAGGTAATTCCCCTTTTAAATACAGCTTTGAAAGGTTTTGCAAATCCTGGCTGTATCATTGGGAGCAATGGCCACTATGGAAGAGTGAAGTTAATCCTCACAGCTCTCACTCCTGTGTGAGAGGTAAGGTTCCCATGGTGAACGTGAGGCAGAGGATCTTACTTGGAATTGACTGCAGGGAACACACACATGTTAGGGATGCATAGTGTAAATAGCAGTGGTTACAGCTACAAAGCCTCTCCCATAAGACTGGGGCTGCTCCTTGTCCTGGTTAATCCCATGGAAAAGCTGCAGATGGTAATAACAAGTAAGTAAATAATACTAACAACAACAAAATCAAACCCAGAGGACACAAAGTCTTTTATTACATATATGACACAACTCTTCCCACACTGTAGTGCTTCTGTAGGTGTTCACTAACCCCAGGGTTTTGGTTGGTATAGACAGAAGACTTCAAGTGATTTGTTAAAGGTATTCAGAAATGCAGGGGAAGGGAGGAACCCAGATTTCAACCTCCAGTCCAAAAGACAAATAACCGCTCTTTGTGGTCTAGGCCTTCCACAAGCTGCATTTCTTTCATCCTATAATATTTGAATCGAAGGGTAAAATGGTGGAAAATAATCCACTAAAATAATTTCCTGTAGCACCTGATTTTCACTAAGTCTCTCTAACGGTGTTGAAAGAAGCCAATTTCTCCTTCCTGAAATATTCAGCAAAGCCTTCATCAAGCAGATGGTTGAATATAGGCACGGTTTCCATCTTCATTAAATTAACATCAGGCATTTGAAAAATCAGTCCTTTAATAACGTATAAATATTTTCTTCTTGTGGTAACTGCCCGATTTCCTTCATAAGAACTGGCTTCTAGTTTTTGTAATAAGACCAACTTATGATGGAAGAGCTGCCAGTGCATGTACACTTGCAGATGTGTCCTTTGATAAGACTTAATTAGCCATCTTAGTAATTTTCTACTTAATGTGTTTTTAACATTCTTCAGAGATTGAAGTGAGATATATGTGGGTTAAGGAAAACAAGCTACCTATCCATAATCTTGCCTTGATGATCATTTAAGTTGCGTTAGACTAAGTGCAATATAGGACATCATTTTCCCAAACCTGCCTATTAGTCCTGCAAAAGAAAATGTATTCCTTAATTTTCACTTTATCATCTCTACCAAATATGTATTGAAAAAAAAAAGTTAGTTAGAATCATAGAATCACAGCATAGTTAGGGTTGGAAAGGACCTTAAGATTATCCAGTTCTAACCCCCTTGCCGTGGGCAGGGACACCTCGCACTAAACCATCTCACCCAAGGCTCTGTCCAACCTGGCCTTGAACACCTCTTTAATCTCTCTCTTTAAAGCATGCTTTAAATCTCTCAGTTAAATCAGTGGTAATTTTTATTTTGATGGGATGGGCATTCTGAAGCAGATACATCCACAAAAAGTGTTTTCTTGTGACTTCAAAGGGTCCATGCACTGAGCCACTGTGTACAGCAAGTCAAGATAACCAGTTTTCTCTCTGAAAGCAGTTATTAACAGCAGTGTCTCTGCACAGAGCATGGGAATTTCACACATTCGCCCTCTCAGGATATAGTGTGACATGTTGGCTTTATACATCTTTTTGTTGCTGGGAGAAATGGGAGAGATGAGGATAAAAGCAAGTGGAACAAAACCAAACAAGTGCTGGGAGCCATTAGACCTGTGTGCTGGGTCTGGGTGCCTGGCCCCTGCTGACTTCTCCCCTCAACCAAATCATTATGTTTCATTAACGGTTTCCAGTTCACACTTGCTTGTGGTTTATGCAGAAGAAAATAATGTCTGATTACAAACACAAGATAATAATTCTCACACAGGTTCTGCATTTGCTCTGGGTATGGGTGGGCAGGTTTAGAAAACAAATCCATTTGTACCAGAGAATGCACTTTTAATGTTCTATTTTAAAGACAGAGCCCAAGCCCATGTTTTCATATTTTTCAAAGACTTCCCTGCCATAGGAAAAGGTTCATCAATAGGAACTGGTTGTCACCTGTAAGAAACACACATCAGTTTTGAGGGTGCCATGCAAACCTTGGAGGCAATGGCTTGTATTCATGGGCTGGCATTCCTCTGTTCCCTGTCACCCTCTTCATGTCTGTTTGATGGAGGTTAAAAAGATAATGAGTCTGATGGATTGATCCTCCTGAGTGAATTGATCATTGCCCACCTGACAGATGCTTTCATCTGAGATCTGCTTGCCAGCCTACTGTCCAACTCAGCAATCTCCAGCAGCACATAGAACTATTGGCTTTATTAAACTATCTTTATTCAAGTACATGTTATGGTAATGAAATCAGTTATTGAGCAAACTTCTTCCCTAATTACTTCAATTGCTTTTACATGGTAAGGCTGCATTAGTATTACTTATCTCATTAAAGTTCTTCAGAGGGATGACTGAGGTAGATAGCAAACACCTGCTGCCTTTCATGTTGCCTTGATATACCCCATGCCCTTCGCCAATCTCTGTCATTAGGCACAAGAGTCCTGGTGAAAATCATGGATTGCTTTTCAGTGTGCTGTCTGGTGATGCTTGCTCAAGAGATCTATTACAAGGTATGAAGTATCCATATATGTGTATTTCTATACAGGTCCTTAAATGTTCTATGCCCAGTCACATTAACAGATCTCTAAAGATACCTTTGCATGTTCCCTCTCAGGTTTTGGATTTGCCAGGCCTGTGTAGCATGGATATTTGTTTTCTTTGACCAGAAGTCAATCCTCTTTTGCCATAATTCTGTTTTCTGTCCATTTATTTTGTGCATCCCATCTCCCTGTAAACTTCATATGCAGGACACAAGGGGAATCACTGATTTCTCTTTTTCTTTGTCTGTAATAGATACAGACACTGAAATTCCCTGAAGCAGACTCAGAGGCAGCCAGAAAGTCTTAGAGAGGCAGGTCTGTGTCTGGAGCCCCAGGGTGGTATTCATGGTCTGCTCTTCAAATAAGACACTAATCTTCTAGTGTCCACCCCCAAACTGGAAAGAGCTCCTGAAGAAAAGAGTTAAAATGCTCAATGAGAGCAGTGGGAGGTGGAAATGGGTAATGGTTGCTTACATATACACAGTAATATCTTTTATAGTATTTTTACCAAGAGATATTTAAATAGGTCTCATTTTCCTTTCCTCAAATGATAAATGAGGATAATCGCAGGTTAACAGCTGCAGGGTCTGTTCTGCTGTAGATATTCCTACAAAGCCTCTGTTAGCTACCTCACCAGGACAGTGTATGCATATAACAATAATAAAACCTCTAAAACCTGCCATAATTTGCTTTTTTCCCCTCATTATGCACACACATGCACCATCAGAACTACTGGAAATTGTGCATATTACTGAAATAAGGGTACTTTCTGTGTGTGATTATAAATGGGGGGAGGGAATCATGTTAAAGGGAAAATATACATATTTAAATAGGAAGCAACTGCCCAATCTCTTCTGATGTAATCTAAAGCATTAATAATGCACTTATTAAAATGGTAAATTGGGGCCTGTATAAATTAAAATATTTTACATTGTTTGTTTTTTTAAGGCTCTTTTGGAAGATGTTTTATAGATAGAGGAGAACCCGATTATAGAAAATAGATCTTGTTTCTCAATATGTTTTATATTGTTTCAGATATCCAGAAGAGCTACTTTTTTTTTTGGTCATTTTATTTTCTAGGTAGTAATATAAAGTTATAGAACTATTCCGTAGCAAGTCTCATCTGTTGGCCAAACAGGAACTCAAAGGATTATTAGACAAGTTATGTAGGTTTTCAATAGCTGTTGAAGTAAAAACAGGATATTCCAAAATAAAACATCATAATTGGAGACAAAACTAACGAGTAATGTTGTTTATCAGAGTAGTGAAATTCCACCTATTGTAATATTTTTAAGTGATTAAATTCACAAGAGTTGGAAAAATCTTTAAATACAACCTTATGATGTATTTCATACACAAAAAAATGTAATGTTGATTTATAGGAGGTGTAAAAATATACAAAGAAGAAAGAATATAATAACAGGTGATATATTTGCCCTGTGTGTAAATTTAACTTTTCAGTGCAAAGTTATGGCATACTACTCTTGGAAATGAGGGTCATATTAATGCAGGTTGGAGAGATTCTTTCACATTGAAGCATCATCTGTTATCACCAAATATATTTTTGTTTAAAACTTTTGCTGTGGTCAGGTTCTTGTCATGCATATTACGAAACTTGTCATAATCAACTGGGAGAGGTTCTGCAAATTTAGCTAAAAAAACAGTTTGTTAGATAACAAAGATGATAGGAAACTTAATAGTCCTGCCATATTGTAGCTGTGTCTGTACATAGATGGTCCTTGTCTCTTGTGAATGAGTCTCCTAATTAAAGCAACCAAACACAAAAACTTGGCTCTCCAGGCAGTGGAACCAGTGTTCATGAGTCAGCGGTGTCCAACAGGTCTGTGTAAAGTTTGTGTGTCCCAGCTCAGCAGCAAAATGGAGCTTGAGAGATAAACTGCTCCTTCTTGCACAGTGAAACCCCTTCTATACGCATGCTCATCTATGTATTTCATTGATTAACAGCACTAGTGATCTCACTCTTGAGTTATATACCTTTGTGCTTTAGTCTGGCCCACTCCACAGTGGAGACGTCAGTGCAATTTTATTCCCCCTGCATTGTGTAGACAGTATAATTCTGAATATTGTAAGGAAATCATATGGGGTAAATGAGAACTCCATATGGAGTAATGGTGTAAATGAGAACTCCAAACTATGAGTATTTATGTTGCTCTTAATGCCAACAAAGCATCAGTCTGAGGATGGCTGCAGAGGTTGCCAGTTGCTGTGCTTGGTTATGACCTAACATTTCATTCAACTGAGGAATAGATAGGCCTTTTGGGCCTTTTCCAGGTCTCCCCAGCATCTCGATAGGCTTTGTTGCTGGAGGGTGGAAAGGAGAGCCTGCCCTTTTTCTAAAAGCCCATCCTATTACACCTTTCATGGATGGGTGAAAGCAGCATAGTATATTCTAATGAACTTGTAAGGTGAGAAACATTTTGAAGAATTCCAACACAGAACCACATAGTGAATTACACAGCACAGTAGGCCCCTTTCTGTGTTATATACAGCTCCCAGAGCTGTTCTTGAATTCCCAAATAAGCCATGGAGATAGGGCATAAGATACAGCCCTGGGTTATGCAAGACCATTATTCTATACCTATTTCTGATCTCTGGTAGGGTAGGGGAAATGGAGCCAAGCTGATGTTTGAGAATTAAGAAGTTTTAGGGAAACACAGGAGGCAAGAACAAAATATGAGAAGGACTAGAGGTGGTTGTGAGACTACTGTAGCTTTCACTAGGAGGTCTGTAGGCTTCTAGATGCCCCAGAGAGAGCAGGATAGCAGGTAACATAGAACTACTTCTGGTACACAGTCTTAACCCATTCACATTTTGAGTCACCATAAATGGGAGTCGGTATAGACTTCATGTGAAACTTCTATCCCAATTAGAATCATAGAATAGTTAGGGTTGGAAAGGACCTTAAGATCATCCAGTTCCAACCCCCCTGCCATGGGCAGGGACACCTCACACTTAGCCATGTCACCCAAGGCTTTGTCCAACCTGGTCTTGAACACTGCCAGGGATGGAGCATTCACAACCTCCCTGGGCAGCCCATTCCAGTGCCTCACCACCTTCACAGGAAAGAATTTCCTCCTTCTATCCAATCTAAACTTCTCCTGTTTAAGTTTTAACCCGTTACCCCTTGTCCTATCACTACAGTCCCTAATGAAGAGTCCATTCCCAGCATCCCTATAGGTCCCCTTCAGGTATTGGAAGGCTGCTCTGAGGTCTCCACGCAGCCTTCTCTTCTCCAGGCTGAACAGCCCCAACTTTCTCAGCCTATCTTCATATGGGAGGTGCTCCCATGTGAGACATAACAATATTCGAAACAAAAAATTGATAGTGCCTACAAGGAAAATACAAGTAGCTTGCTTGGATCCAATACATGTGCAGGTTTGTTAGGTTTCTTTGACTTAGTGCACTATATGCCACTGGATTTGTTCATGTTGCTTGTCACAGAGAAAAGCTCTTACTCAGCTGTTTCAGCCCCTACTACACCAGCTGCATAATGAGGCATATTCCTCATTTGTCTCTGGCAAGCTTTTTCCACAGCAAAACTGAATGTTTGGCTTTGTTATTGTTGGCAAGAAAGTAGACTGTTGTCCTCTCATTGGTAATACCGGTTCGGTTTCCACTGCAGACCTGATACCTTGCATAGACAGCTTCCTTAACAAAGAAGGTGGGCAATGTAGAATCTCATCCACAGATTAGGATAATCTGATTAGGATAAACTGCAGTGTATTCCTTATTTTTTGTTTCTTTGACTTTAGTGTGGGGGGGTTTATTGTATGAAAACTTTTTTGATGAGCTGGCTTCTCTTTGTCTTGAATGCCGTTATCTGTATTTTCATTTCTGGAATAATAGAGAAGACCCAGGCAGGGGCTGTAATGTGTTCCTGAGATACTTCCCAAGAGTAATGTTTTCTGGTGGGTAACAAAAGAATGACCAGTGCCTTTTCAACCTTGTGTCCTTTCACAGTGAGGAGCTGCGGTTCAGCAGAACAGACTGAACCAGATGCTTGAATCTTCTCCTATTGAGCATCAGACATGTTTAAATCTTACTGGAACTAAAACTAAGCTCTTTGCTGTAATAAAACTTATAAATAAAATCTTAATCACCCAAAGAGTACATTTTAATTAGAAGCAGAAGAAACTCAGCAGAAAAATTAGGGATTGAGTAAACTCATAGGAACAGTAGGAGTATTGCATGCGCACCACTTTTTTCCATGGGCTCTCCAGAGCAATAGATAAAACACAAAGAAGCTGTCATGTAAAGGAACTTGTAACTGAATCAGACCACACATGTAATACCTGAGTCAAAGGCTTTATTTTTAGGAGGAATAGGGCAATCCATTGGTACTTTGGGAAACCATCAATGTAAGAGTTCATGGAAGATGTTTGAGGAGCAATTTAATGATGAGAAAGGCACAGAGTGACTGATAGAGACTGATAGAGGGACCTTTTCCAAGGGTCTGTAGTGACAGGACAAGGGGAATGGCTTTAAACTGACAGAGGGGAGTTTGAGATTAGATATTAGGAAGAAAATCTTTACTTGTGAGGTTGGTGCCACTTCCCTTTGGTGGCTTCTGGTTGTTGTGACCAAAGCCTCCCCTCAAGCGCACACATACAGGTCCTGCTGCTTCCAAATGCATCTGGAGGAAGAATTAGTCCCATACCCACAGTGAGTTTGGTTTCAGTGTTACTCAAACACATTTTGCTTGCATGTGTCCCTTATTATCTCCATCATATTGGCACACGTCCTTTATTTTCTCCTTTCTTCCTTCAGCCTCAGGCTGAATAATGCAAGGTGAATCACTGATAAAATGGTATTGTAGGAAAGAATATGAGAAGCAAACTCACAGTCACTGGATAAAGAGAACAGATTCTGCCTCCTGACAGGACCAATATGAAACTGGTTTCTGTCTAACAGGTAATCTAATCAGTAATGTCACAAAATGGTTAGTAACACATCAGAAAACATTTTCTGGAAAGGAAGCACGTTGCTTAGTGGTGTTGCACCCAGGTATTATGGGCAGAACATAATTTTTAAGTACATTTCAGTAATCTGGAAGTTGCAGTTTAATGAGTTGTTGATAGAGCATTCATACATGCACTCATCCATTAAACTTACACTGCAAAGAAAGTAAGGACAGCTGCTGAAGTTTATCTGTACTGTCTGGGGCTTGAGGAAGGGTTAGTTTTTGTAGAATCATAGAATGCTTTAGGTTGGAAAGAACCTTAAGATCAAGTTCCAACCCCCTGCAATGGGCAGGGACACCTCACACTAGACCAGGTCACCCAAGGCTCTGTCCAACCTGGCCTTTGAGCACCATTTAGTACAAATAGAGACAAAACAGGCATAAATTTGAGGGGATGGTTATGTGCTCAAAATGCCAGCAATACAAGATGTTTATTTAACACTGAGTGTATGGTATGAGAAATACACAAACACACACATATTTCTAGAAATTATAACACAATTGCCTTTGTTTTTAAAGGAATTATTTTCTTATTCATGGTTTGTTTTAATTTACTTGCTTGTAAATTATTTTGGAAGGTTCTGGTGAAATGTAGTAAGGGAAACTATGCATTTCCATGCATGTAAAACAGGAAAATGATGTGATTGTGGACAAACAATGTCTTCCATTGTAAGTTGTTTTTCTCACTGTTGCTAAGACTTTTGTAACTAAACAGGCATTGTGATCTGAGAGCAATTAGGTGCCAGCGGTGCATTTTAATGATAGAAGCAAATCTTAATAGCTTGCCTCTACCACAGACCAGCTCTGAGGCTGTCAAAGAGAAGACCTGAAGTTTTCCTGCACCTGAATATCCTTGAATAGACAAACTTTTTGCGGAGAACTTCAGCAAAAGAAAGAGTATCAGTGGTGGAAGGGGCTGATCAAACACATGGCATGTCTCTGATCTTTGGTCTTCCTGGAATTGTGGTTGCCAACATAAATTACAGCTTCCTGGAGGCTGCTCTAAGTTATACCAGGATGATGGGAGTGTGTTTATAGCATCATGTTGGTTTGGCTCTTCCTTCCCACTATGCTTTTCTCAGCTGCCAGACCTTAATTACAGAAAACAATTAGTTCTGCTACTACTGCAATGAAACGTATTCACATGAATTGACAAATGGGTGATACTGTTTAAAATCAGGTTTTAATATTTTCTATGGATTTGAAAAGGTTTTTATTATCTGGGCAAATGCAAATAGCCAAATTACAATAATACAGTGCTTTTGTATGTGCTCAGGAACTTGCTTGATCAAATAGTTGGGTAAATATAGACAAAATGGAATGCCTTGTCTACAGACACATAGAGTAATGTATCTGTATTTATAATGCATGTATTTCCTGAATGAGATACACAGATAGACGAGTACATTTGTGCAGATGTGTATCTTCCTTGCTCTCATCCACACCCCCCTTTTTCTATAAATATTGTTCTTAAAGGAAATAGACTTTGAAAGGGGCAAGAGGTTCTAGTAAAGGATTTAAATATGTAGAACCCTTTTTCTTCCTCTTTGAAAGGAGCAGTCAGTCATAGCTCTCATTTAAAGTTAAGCTATGAAATGTCTCTGAGGAGAATTTCAGACTCTCTTTCCAAACACCACGGAGCCAAGTATGGTTATTATCTGAATTTAATTCAAATCATATGAACCTTCCTAGTTTTTTGCCATACTAAAGACTTTTTTCTCCTTTTCAATCTGGCAATGCATTCATCAAGCTATGGGCAGACCCCACTCACATAAAGGAGTAGTTTTGTGAGCTTTATGGCTTACAGAGTATTACAGGTTCAACACATTTTGTTAAAGATACACTAAAACAACCCCTTATCTATATAGTAACAGAACCTCACCATACAATTAGTTTTGTGTGAGTTATAAATGAAAAAGAAAGAAAACAGAAGTTTGAAGAAATATCCTTAAACTACTGTATCTAGATAAATATTCCAGCCCTTCCAGGATAGCTCACACATACCACAGACCCTCTCTTCCTCTGTCTCCTGCTCAGTCCAAGAGGTGGTTTGCTTGGATGAGCACAGGTTGGTCATCACAGCAATGAGTCCTCATTCTGGCTTGGATACTCTCCAAGGACAAATCCTCTCAATTCTCCAGTATTTTGCAAGGGGACAAGAATAATAATTACCCACCTACTTCATTGCAGCCCTGTCAGGCTGAATCAATGTCTTCTCAGTGCCTGGGACATGTAAAATGCTATATAAAAATGTGAAATAATATTCCTTCCCAAGCATACAGCCAGAATTTGCACTCTTTGGAGGAAAGAGGATGGGGGATAATTGCAGCCTGAACTTTTCAAACGAGCTACTCAGGAAGGGCACAGTCAGCATCGGAGCAGCCACATCCAGGGTCTCCAAAGGCCTCTGTGTTTATGGACACTCCATGGTGAGATGTCCTGGAAGTTTTCCAGACCTGTTCGTTCCACCTCTACAAGTACATAGAATATTTTCACTTTAATACCTCTTGCATGGAAAGTATGTTGAACATGCTTTCTCAGCACACTGCGTATCCACAGCCTATGCTATGGATTTTCCTGTTTCTCCCTTCCACACAACCCTGGCTGTGTCTGCTGGGCTTTCAGGCTTTGGCATCGCAGCAGGGTGCTCTTCCAGCACTTTCTTCTGCCCGCTGCCTATTTCAGTGCTCCTGTGAGCCTTGTTCCTTCCGATTGTTGTCACATGTATCGGTCTGGATTCATACCCTTTCATTAATTCCCAGTTTAGTGTGTTTATACTGCTGTTCCAGTGAAGCCAGGACTATCCAGTTTCTAGGAAACAGCTCTTATTTATTCTTTGGATACTGCCTATATTGCCGTATTTCAGAATAATTTTCATCCGTGTTATATTTCACTGAGTGGGTGCTTTAATAAAAATGATTTTAAAATTATTATTGCATCATAGCAACCCCCACAGCATCACAACAATATATGTGGTTAGCTTGTATGTACCAGGCGGTTGCAAAACATGCACAAATTGCAATGTATTGGCAGTAAGGATAACTAAATGCAGAAAAAAAAAAACCCTCATGTGGGACCAAAGCAAAAGTCTTGGAACTGAATTTGAACAACAGCCTTCAGAGAAGCCCAGAGCAGAGGAGGCTGCTCAATCCTCCCCCTGTTACAATCCCTGTGCTAGTCTGAGCTCTCTGCAGCTTTCTGGCTTCAGGTTTTTAAAGGTAGTTTGGGAGTTTAGACACCCAAATACCATTCAAATGAATAGAGTTTCTGTGCCCTTTGGCCTCGGGGTTCTATCTTGATGTTATTTATGATATTTATGATAACGTAACTCCTCAGGTCACACAGCAATGACTTGCACACCTATCTATAGTCTAGTGTAGTATCTTTCTAATAAAAGAACAGTGGCACAGTGAAAACAGTCATGATCCATGTTTGATAAATAATAAATGTTAACCTTCTTTCAATAAATGGCCTAAATACCAGGAAACATGATGTGCCCAAGCAGGATTTTAAAAAGCAATCATTTTTTTTGCATTAGTCCCATAAGAAAATCATCTGGGACCCAGCAGCACATGAATGATCAAAATGTTTCCCATTAAATTTCCCTAACATGTATTTAGCACAAACTAAAATTTGGCTTTATAGGCATTTTATAAACTTCTCAGTAGAAAGCCTGAAAGCTGACCTTTGATAATGGCTAAATTCCTGTTTAAAAAGGGGCTGAAGGCTCATAACGTGTGTAATTATCTAAGAGCTGGCAGTACTACTTTTCATCTTTCATATAAGTGTAGTTGGAAAGAAAGGTATGTTTAACACTATTTTGTACAATGAACCTTCTTATTTCATTAAAGCCAAGGGATATGAAGAGTGGATTACATGGGCCAAGGTGAGATTGCCTGTTCCAGGGATACAAGAGGCTGAGTGTTTTGTAAAAGAAGGCAGTTCTGTATCCTTCCATTCCTTCTTGGAGAAGATCACTACTGTAGGATCTATGAGTCAATAGTCAGCTTGGGATATGGCTGCTCAGGTGGTCAGAGCCTTGTCATGGGCCAGTGGGAGCACTGGTGGGTACCCCAGTCCATTAAGCCTCTAATACCAGAGCTAAATAAATATTGCTGTCACCCTGCACAATTCCCACGTGCTTAATATAGTCTATTGAAGAAAGAAAGCCATGAGATGGTCTTTCAACAAAGAGCCAACAATTTTTTTTCATAGGATGACCATTAATATCATCTTAATCATCTAGTATTTTAACATAATGGAAATGGACTTCAGCACACGTTAAAGACAATTATACCAAAACCCTGAGAACATGTTACAGGTTATCTCTTGGAAACAGCCTTTGGGATAAGATCCAGCAGATACGATAAAGCATACTGCAATCTGCCCATTAATTCAGGTTCTACATTGCTTGGTGATGGCAAATACTTGTAACACCACTTTGTTTAAAGCAAGTTTCAGTTCAGGGAAATTCTGAATTTGGTTTTGATTTTGTTTCTTAGGCTCCCACAATTTAGTAAACTGCTGTGAAACAGAATTTTGGCAACACAGTTTGACCATGTAATAAACAGTGATCTTGCACTCTGGAGGCAGGTCCAATACTTTGCTAGTGTAAATACTGTCTGCATACATGGTATCATATCAATGCAACCATTGTGTACTTTCAATGCACAGTTGAGAGAGAACTTTTTATAAATAACTTTTCTTTACCCATTTCCTTCATGTTTATAAATCTCCCATGGGAATTCTTACACATGTGGAAATGTTAATATAAGTCCTTTTATTGTTCCTGTTGCTGTAGTATGCGAACGTTTCACTGTCTTTGACACGTGACCATGGGAAATCAGCTAGAAATCTTTATCTCATTTGGGCAGCAACAAGGAGAATTAAAATGTGCACATACCCTTCCAGCTAGTTCTGAATTAGGTCCTGCGCATTGCAGGTTTAGGAAGAGGAAGAAAGACATCCCCTAACGCCACCCAAGCAGGCAGTTGCTAAAGCAGAACTGGAAAGGGGGAAACCAAGAGCAGGGTCTCCCCATGATTTTCATGTTCATGGTCATGACAGAGGAGCAGATTGGATGAGCTGTGCCAGCCCAGAGTTCTTGCCCCTGAACAGCAATGGAGCAAGAGAGGGGAAGAGGTGGAGGACTTCACTGCACGTCTCCTCACCTGCTTCTCATCTTCTGTAGAGATGCTGTGGCTTGGGGAGGGACTAGGGTTATCTTAAGAGCAAGAGAGTGTAAAAGGTTAGAATAATTATACACTAATCACGTTCAGGAAAAATTAATGCAAAGTAATGAAAGTGGTATTAAACCTATTATTATATTTAGGTTTTTATATTTCTTTTCAAATGTACCTAATTGGTATTTTTTTTTTAGTAGGGAACATTTGAATTCAGTTATTACTGTAATAGAGTTTGCCAGAGTTCTTATGGCAATTAGTGTTTCCTCCTTGATTTTTGAATGCCAATCCCACTATTCTAAGGGAAGAAACCATGCTAAAAGCCCATTGTTAAAAATCAACAGGCTGATTCAGACTGGTTATATTTAGGTTACATTTAACTAAACCCAGTTAAGTTAATGCACCTTATGTAGCAGAACAAAAAAAAAAATAATACAGGAAAAGGTTATTTGCACATTGGCTCATTTTCTTTTCCTTAAATTCCAGCTTTGGAAATAATATATTAAAGCAATCATTGTACTTCTTGGGTTTATTTTAGCACAGCCTGTACTGAATACAAATAATTGAAAAGGAAAAAAAGTAAATGGGTCAAAGCTGATCTGACCTACACCAATAAAATAAGTTAGATATTCAGTAAAATTCTGATAGCATTGAGTTCAGTATAAAACTTCTTCATTATTCCAGGCTTTATTCTGAACTTTCATTGCTTAGTTTAATGCAAAATATTCAGTGCAGAGTGATCATAAGGGTGTCACAATAATCTGTACTGAAAGAATAGATATTCACTTCAAATTTATATGCATCTATAAAACTTGGAGTGTATGCATATATGGGTAAGATGTTATATAGAAGTTGCAAAGTATGTAGTTCATGAGAAACCAGGGAACAAAGGAAGTGCTACCTAGTGAGGGGTCTTGAGATTTAAATAGCTCATGCTGAAAATATAACAAAGGCTGCGTTGTGCGATTATGTGCTCGGAGCAATAAGGATATGAGTGGGAAAGCAACCCCCTTTATATATATATATATATGTATGTATGTATATGGAAAATTTGGAAATACATGCTTTAAAATCTCTATATGTGTTTTAAAAGAATATTTTATTTTTATTCTAGCACTAAAAATAGCTTTTGCCTCTTCTTTATGAGGAGAAACAGTATGAGAGGATGAACTGAATTGCTGTGTTATGTGCCACTAGTAGTATTTTTGTTCATTCATCAGAATAGAAAACTCATTATCATAAGTAGTACTGATTATATGTGTTAATAATTAACACTGGTATTTCATATCATTTTGAACTTGAAGTATGAATGGGTTTTGGATCAGAATGTATTCTATCAATCTGAACAATTTTATGAAAAGCATGAAAAATTATACACTTTCTTTGGCTTGGGGTTGTATTTCAATATAATCAGTTGAGATTATGGTGTTAGTTCCAGGTCTGAGCAAAATCCCAAGAGCATCTGATTGTAGGAAGTCCCATCTTGTTCCATCTCCTGCTGGATCCTCTAATTGCAGAACACTGCGGCAGCTCTTCCACTAGTTTGGATGTGCCTCCTGGTACACTGTGAAGGAGACCTAAACTTCCACCCATTTCCCACTTAAATCTCTCCCATATCCAACTTAATGCATTGTGTGAGATCAGCTTCGGATAATAAAGAGAGAACTTTCACACTGATCCTCAGTTAACTGATTGATAGAAGTGATTCATTATTGACCTTATGTATAATTAATACATATTTTTCACAAGCTGGAAAACTTGGAATTTAATCCATCTTGCATCCTAATTAGGTGCATTAAAATTAGCTAGGAATACCATGTTCCCAATCTGTATTCAGGACATGCATTTTGGGCTTGGATCTGAAATTCCAGTTTGAGCTGTCTACAGGTCTACTGCAGCCTTCCAGAAGAGCTTGCTTTTCCTTTCCTGCAAAACCAGCCATGTGGCCCTGAGCCAAGGTTTCCTTGCTAAGGGCTGAATGAGCCTTTCAGACCCTCTTGGCAGACCTCACAGTAATACACACGTGTATCAAGAGGAAAAAATAATCCTGAGGACATGGAGCAGATGAATGGAGCTGTGGGCCAGTTCTAGTCCCCAGTTTCACAAGTTCCTTGATAATTTCCTAAGCAATTATGTGGGTGTAAGGTCTGACCACTGATTTTCCTCCCTTCTCTTTGACCAAGGCTATTTTCTCTGTTGTCTTACTATTCCTTGCTGAACTTATTTGTACTCCTACCCTTCCTCTGGCTTTTTTTTGTATGAGTCTGCCGAGAGTCCCTTGTAGCAATCTCAGACTCCCTGTGACCTATGTCCTTAAAATCTGATTCCATCCTTTCCTGTTATTCAGAGCTCACTTTCTTATAACGTATCAGGTGTTTCTTCCAAATGGAGCCTTTTTATGTAGTCCCACAATTCATGCTGAGCAACATCTCCTAAAAGAAAAGTGGATACTTAAGAATTAGGTCCTCATTTAGCTGTCTTTCAGTCCTGCTGGATGTCTGTGTAGCAGAACCTTTATGCTAAACAAATATAATCTCCACGTATTCAAAGTCACATTGGTCAGCTCTCTTCAAATTACATAGCCTGTTGCTGGATAAGGATTGCATCTGCAACAAAAGCAATGCATTTTGATTTGTGGATACATAAAGAACTTAACATGGTTACGGAAAGACAAGGATTTAACCAAGTATGGCTTTAATAATGTTAACTAAATGTCCATGAGAACAATCGAGCTGTAAAGAATTCTGACTTTTGTGTTGTTTAACTAGTAGTGTTTGGGAATATATTTTTGATTAAGGCTTACACTTAGCAGTATCCTTGTAGAGGATGTTTGCTGATGACAGCTCAGGACCCAAATATTGGACCTGGAAAATGTTTCCAAAACTTGAAGCTTTGGAGAAATGAGGAAAATTTGACAGATTTCCCACCTTTTGTCTCAATCCCGAACACCACCATTTATTTTCCCAATATGTAATTATATTTTGTGTATCAGATCTTACAATGCTATAGTTTTATTAAACATCATCTGATTCCCATGTCTTTTCTCCAGGGCTTCTGAACACGCATAGGTGTCTATGTGGCACACCGAGCCAGCCACTAGTTTAAAAGCTGGTATTTTACTTCCATTTGTCAACTTAAATTATTTTAACACTAGAAAGTTTCCTTACGACAACATGCAATTGAAAGTCTTTAAGAAACATCTGAAATGCCTACCCAGTGAATTTAACCAGAAGCTCCCTTGCTTGCTCCTAGGTTTTTTATGGCTATGAATTAAATTTATTATACAGTAATGAACCATGCAGGATCTAAACTGACCCAGGATTTACTTTAATGGATCGTTAACTTGTCAAGTTCCCCCTTCTTCTTTCTCCCTCCTGATATTTTCTTGTCTTGCCAGAATTCTCATTATCCCAACTATTAATCCATTTATTAACTTTGGACAAGGATGTATTGCATTAATGAAGACTTAAAAATTAATGATCAAACAAATTAAAAGTCTGCTGTAAAAGAATAGAATACAAATAGCCTCTTTAAGATATGAGTTGCATTTATGCTCCAAATGAATGGCACATGAACAGTGTGATAGTGATTCAAAAGTTAGTTCAAACTATGCAAGGTTTTCTCCCAACTTCAGTAGTAGATGTACAGAACTCAGTGTGGTAGACAATTATTACAAGTTCCTCTTTCCGTAATGTTACTTTAAAAGTAGTATTTTAGATCAACCGCAAAAATAACTTCCATAAAAAATGTCAGCTGTGCTTTTCATTCTTGTATGTTTCAAAGGAAGACATTCAAATTGTATTTATGTCGGAATAAAACACTGGAGCCAGTGTAGCTACCGACCACCTCCCATGTTGTCCCTAGTTTTCCTAGAAAGTGTGATCAAATATTTAGGACATAGTTTTCCTAGAAAGTATGACCAAATGTTTAGCACCTACTACAGCTGAATGTTTGGAAAGTATATGTAATAGGAATCACAGTGCACTGCCTGCTCAGATACCAGCATACATTATATGTGTAAAACAGGGAAATCCCTACACTGGACTATGAGTGAAATAATTCATGGCTTAATCAATTCATATATTTATAATCTATAAAGAATTTATTTTCCCTTTCTGTAAACACTTCCCAGAAGACACTACTGGGAAAATAGCTGAATCAACACACACACACTCATTTCTTTCTTATGGGTGTGCTATTCATTGTGCCTCCTGTGAGACAGCAATGAGCCAGAACAGGTATCTGAGAGTCAATAGTTCTGTGTTAGCCACATTTAGGAGAAACAGCGAGACTTTTTTTCTTTCTCTTTTCTGATTTGATCCATTCATAGATCTGTTACTGTTAAGGATTTTGGGTTTTGCACATATGTTTGTGTTCACATCAGTTTACATCACAAATTATTATCGCTCTTGCTCCCACTGTACCAGCTTTGTGCAAGCTATAAATATCTAATAAGAGTAACTGATGTATTTTACTACTTTACATTCATGACAGATGTCATAATGTTTGTGTTATACTGCAAATGAATATGAAGTGACTTACGTTTTGTGCTTGTCTGATGACACTTGGGAAGAGCAGTGCAAGTGGGATGGCTTCAGGTTTCAGGGAGCTTGAGTATAGAACGCAGTGGAAATGTCAGTGAACCAGCATGTTGGCGTGCACTTTCCAGTCTAAGAAATTGTTTTGTAATCTAATTTGCTAATTTGATTGATTCTGGAATTTATTAGTTAATTTAGTTTGCTGAGGATTTGATCTCTTCTTGAGTAGAAGGATTTTCTGGCTGCTAAGATGAGTAAGCCTTCACCATTGTGACATGTCCTGACTTCATGCTACAGGGAAATTTGGGTACAAAACATTTCTTTTTTCATGGTATGTTGGATTTCATGAGAAGGAAGGCCCAGTACGTGTATTATAAGTGAGCCATAATATAATCTGGCTAAGTCCTCTGTCTGACCTACTGGAGAACAGGTCTTCTTGCAGAGATCATGGCAGTCCACCCTGGATGCTCAGCATAGACAAAGACTATATTGTGCAGTGTTGATGGCAATACTTATAGCACATGATAAAGTGTGGACTGTGCATGAAGCACTATTAGACCAGCCACAATAAGAGGAAGTTACACTAAAGTTGCATAGTTTATCTCCCTTTGAGCAGAATGGCTTTAATCTAGCAGATGTTCCCCATCTTTCTGATCCATAATTAATAGCTGGAAGGTGTGTCCTGACCCAGGCTATTCTTGTGCATCTTCTGAATCCTTCATATCAACACCATGGTTTCTTTTCTTTTACCTTATGTGGGCACTAATTCAATCAATCACACCAGGTTTTCTATTTCTAAGAGGCCATATCAATCTTCTTAACATTGGAACTTGCTGGATCTAGGAGCTTCTCTTGATATTGCTTTAATGAAAATGTCTCTGACAAATTCCATCCATAAGCTTCACTCTATTCTCACAATATCTATAGCTTTGAGTTAGCCTTCTAATGAACATGAAACTACCTCAGCAAGTCCATGACCTAAAAATGACTTGCAGTCATCTTGTAACCATTTGTGCTGAACCACATCACAAGTTATTCTCCCTTTCCAACAACTTGAACACCAGTAGGAATAAGCAAATCACTTTTTCCCAAACTCCCTTGCATACATGCTGGAGGCAAGCAGTCTCAAAAGGGTCCAAGGTTTCAATGCTTTCATCTTGAGGCTTCACAGAGCTACTTGAGAACTACATCTCGGTCTTGCTCATTTTATTTATTTTAGCAATTGAATGTAAGTTCCTGGCATAATTTCAAAGTATGTTCTGTAAGTTAATAAAATTATAATATTAAAGGGAAAATAGTAGTATATTCTCAGTGTTATAGCTCCATTGTGCAGACTGGTGGACCTTCTGCCAGGTCATCTTTGTTACATTTAACCGTAGATCTCAAAACCTCATGCATACTGTAGAAAATTAAGAGCAATAAGACTAGTAAATTCTAGTTTGAGGGTATTTATTACTTCTTGATTTCTGTGGAGAGACTTACTCTTTATTGGAATAAGCAGGAGAAACACATAAGGTGAATGCTGCGGCATGTTCACCAGAGTTAGGAGTTAGGGATTTGGGATTCAAAGGTGGCAATCTGGAAAACAGCAATTTTTCTCATCTAATGCCCTAGAAAACTTTATTATATTTCTGAAGGAGGTAGTGGCACCATGTAAATTGTGAATAACAACATTATCAACTCATGACTGACAGCAGTTTCCAAATGCCTGCATTGTTAGTGAAGGTGATGTTAAGATGCTCAAGCCTCTGGTCGTTGACATAGGACATAATAACTAAATGCTTCTCTAGATGTCTGAATCAGATGAGAAAGTACAGTGCTTTTCTTTAGTCCTTGATCCTTACTACTACTTCCCTGATGAATCGAAACACCCATTTACAGAGCCTGCCTTAGAGAACCTAAAAGAGAAAGGGATCTATGTTGCTGCTTCTCTCCGTTTGACCCTTCTAGAAGGGCTCCACTGCATGAGGAAAAAGCTAAAGACGTTTTAGAACCACCTCAAAACCCCAAAGAAATGTAGACTTATTAGACAACTGCATTATATTCTGTCCTTAATGTGTTTTCAGAGATTAGCTTATCATTTCTTAATTCTTTGTTCTCATTCCTCTCAGGTTCAGAAGTTCTTGATGCTTTATGTTAAAGTAACTAAGGATGCTAATTTTGCTTTTTGTCTAGTAACAACCTTGGATCCACCAAGCTTTTAAGAACCTTTAATTTGCATAACTTTTCTTCAACAGCAGACAAAAAGAGAAGAATAAAATCTTAATTTGAGAGTCAACCTTTCCAAGATTAAAGGGAAAAGAAACCAGCTGATGAGAATGTTGAACTGTTCCTGCAGAATGGGTAAATATTGCAATACTTTTAGTTAAAACTTAATCTTCTTTCTTCTTTCTCCATATCATCCCCTGAAGTACTGCCAGAGTGGGATTTTTTCTTGGAGTGTTTGCATTGTTGTACCAGAATTGGTTTTATTTATTTACTGGATAAAATAATCCCAAAGGTCACTTGTCAACATGAACATAATTTGCAGTAATCTGACAGCTTCTTCCTTAGAAGTTTGTCTCTCTTTATTGCTTTATTGGTGATTAAATAACTTTAGGAATAGAAGAAGCTCAAATACTAGACTGAAGCTGCATTCTATGCTTTGGGGGTAGATCAGTCCTGTGACAATTAACTTTTAGGTGCTAAATAATAAGAAAAAGAAGATGCTAAATATTTTAGCTGATGTAGCACTTAGGATTTCACAGGTTCTAGAACAATAGAACATCTATGTCTTACATCAGTGAAGTCATATTCCTTGTATGTAAGCACAGATGCTTGAAAATCATTTAGATTCTGCAATTTACGTAAGTTAAATAAGATTTCCCTTTAATAGATGGCACACCTGTCATTATTGCCTAAGATACAGATTCATATTCTTTTCATTTGATTTCTCTTTCGATAGTTATTTAATCTGTGTAAATGAATTTATAATCTGTTATGCCTTACTTGTCTTACATTCTTCTTTATTTATCGATTGATCCATGTGGATAGGAAGTAGGTTAAGTATTGTTGTGAAAGCCTGCTTTTCCTGAGGTGCTCCTGGTCCCAGCTAAGGTGAGAGGTACACCAATTTGTGTTCTTAAGAAGACAGGGGCTAGGAAAGACATCATGAAAGCAAAACGCTCTAAAATGATCTGGAGGAAGGATTTGCCTCCTACCAGGCAGGTTCCATTAAGGAATATTTCTACAGTAGTTTGTATGCTTAAAGCAAGAAGAAGATTGCTTTGTCCTTTAACTTCAAAGGGAGTTTTTCTACCCTCATCTTCTCTCTGTAACAATGAAGTGTCTAAACTGCAAATTATTCAGAAGCTGGAAAGTGACTCTCCAGCCACTGCAAGGAATTCCAGTAGCAATATTTAAGTTATAATCCCATCGATTGTGCAGATTTCTCAACTAAGGTATGAAAGAATGTGGATTGGTCGTGGGTCCAACAGTTATAAGTAGAAAAATGCTTGAAATATTAGCATTAGCATAAATTAGCATAAGTTATTATAATTTTCACAGCAACGCAGAAAAATACCTTGCTCCTGGCCACCACATTATGGAAATACGCTTTGCACTATAGAAATCTTTAAAATTGCATGGAACTGAGGTCTTAGACCTTCCCAGTAAATATGGCTATGAGATTCTCCACGTCCCACAGTTGTAATATAAATCTACAGGAGGTGGGGTATTTCATATATTATAGGGCTTAGTAGCAGACATGAGCATATGCTCACATGGCACATTGTGAGCAGACGTGCCCTCATTTCACCCAGTCTGAGCTGACCAAGTGCCACATAGCTGTGGTCAGGGTGGCACCGGGCCCATGCTGACACCATGGGGAGAGGCAAAACTTGGCATTGTTACAGCTTTGGGCAGTTTACAGCATGGGCACAACAAACTGGTGGTTGTAAGGTCTCACAGAGGTAAGATGCAAGATCTCAACATACCTGTAATTGCTGGTGTTTGTCCCCAGCATAGTCTGCACAAGTTTGTTGCAGAAGGAACAAGGGGACTCTCCTACTGGATGAACTGATGCATAGAGCGTGGGGATGTCCCTCCACACCCAGATTAATCTACTCCTGGTCCTGCCAGAGCCTCATGCAAGGATTGAGTTGATGTAGATGCTTTGCATTACCCCTCTGTGCAGTTGGAGCCAGGCATGCTCCATTGAACTGACCCTCCCAGAGCAACAAAGCGTTCAAGCTCAGAAGTAAGGATGGAATTTTAGGACTGCCAATTATTTTCAGAGCACCTGGGTGTCAAAATTCCTCTGAATTGTAAAATTGTAGCTCAAATTTTTGTGTTGCCTAGAAATTCTGAAACTAACTTGTAATATCAATCATTTATTCTATATAGAAAAAAAGCTGCTTCTCTTAGAGGCATTTATCCTAGCGGTCTTTAATAATGACATTTAGAGAGCTGAGCCTTCAAATATTGAATATTAGTGTGTTAGTGTGTGTGAAAAGCCAGTGGCTCTTTTCTCACCTATGTGCATCATCAGGACTGCTTCTACAAGGAAGAGAATATGCTTTCAATTCTTCCTCTGATCTCCCTTGTAGGTAACGGAGTGGAAGAAGTTTGCTCTTACATATAAGCTGTTGGACCTGTAGCCTCATAACATTCAATATTTACAGAATTTATCCTGTAAATCAGAGCAATTTATTCAGTTCTGTGCTATAAATTGTTACATTTCTGATAGTTCATTTCTTCCTTATATATATTTTCACATAGTCCCATGCCCCTTTGGGGAAGCTTGAACCTGAAAAAAAATGTCCAAGGGAATATAAATGATCTGCCCTTTTCCAGCTGACTAATGCGAGCCATAAAACACTTTAAAATACAAAGGAGACTTAACATCTGGTCAAGTTTACTCATCATAAACACACCTGAAAGAAAAGCACTTCTTGTTCTGTGGAGCAGAGCCAAATGAATGATAGCCTAAGACAGACGTTTCATGTTGTTATGTGCAAGTGCTCTCTTCTTGCATTTCAGTGGCTAAATTAGAGGTAACTCGATAGTAAAATATGCAGGTAGCCTCAGGACACATCATATAGTCTTTTATTCTGAAACCTTTCCATAATTAAAAATGAAACCTAATTACAAACTCCCCATTCTTTTCCTAAAACGTCACAACACTGATGTTTTCAATGTCATTGCCCAATCGATACAATAACACCGTCAGGTCTGGAGCAGTGATGCAAGATTTGTTAACAAAATTTATGCTTCAACAACTTTTCTCTTGGGAAAGAGGGAAAAAAAGAGGCAGTATTAGAGATGGCCATGTCTGACGTATCCGCCGTACTATGGTAATGGCTTAAATTGCGGCTTTCCTGGTGTTTTCAGTTGCCCTGCTGGAAAAAATACAGGTTTAGATGACAAAGTCTTCTCTTTTTCCTACGTCTTGTCCCGGGCAGGCAGCTGACGGCTCGCCAGCACCGCCCTCTGTGCTTGGAGAAAGCAGACAGCCGCAGCAGCAAAGAACGCTCCGAGGGACCAGGCAAGCGCAGGCTGAATCCCTGGCTCTGCCCAGTAGGGAGCAATCCCTTTGTGCAGGGATCTGTAGCTGCTCCGAGCAGAGATGCTGCTCATGGGAGGAGAAGGCTGTCAAGGGGATGCTCAGGGCTTGCTGCTGTGATCGGTGGTCCCCCATTCTCCCCTAGAGAATGCTCATTCTCTGGCATTAACAGATTTGATGTTGTAATGGTGCTGGGGTAAAAAGCATCCTTATGCTTCAGCACACACAGCTTCTGTAACTGGTGAAAGCACAGAATCATAAAATATATAAGCATAGAATTATAGGATATATAAAGTTGAAGGGACTTATAATGATCATAGTCCAGGGCCCTCCCAGGACTACCTGAAGCTGAACCATACAACAGAGCATTGTCCAGATGCTCCTTTAGCTCTGGCAGACTGTGCCTCCCTGGGAAGCCTGAGAAGAACTTCCCCTGATCCAGCTTCATTCAATTTCCTTGTGTCCTATTGCTGGTCACCAGAGATCAGCACACGCTCCCACATCCCCTCCACTGTTCCCCTTGAGGAAGGTGTAGACTGCAATCAAGTCTATCAGGTCACCCCTCAGCCTTCTCCAAGCTGAGCTGAACAAGCCAAGGGGCCTCAGCCATTCCTCCTAAGTCTTGCCTATGAGACCTTTCACCATCTTGGTCACTCTCCTCCGGACATGCTCAAATAGTCTGATGTCCTGATATTAAGGTCCTCAAAACTGCACCTAGTGCTGGAGGTGGGGCTGCCCCAAATGCAGTGCAGAGTGGGACAATCACCTCCCTCAATGGGCTTGGCATGTTGTGCTTTATGCACCCCAGGACACAGTTGCCCGGGCACACTGTTGATTCATTCAACTTCCCATCTACTCAGACCCTCAGATAACTTTCTGTGGGGCTGTTCTCCAGCCTCTTGTCCCCCAGTTTGTATGTAAACCCAGGATTACCCCATCCCAAGTGCATAATCTAGCACTTGCTCCTGTTAAACTTCACATGGTTCCTGATTGCTTAGCTCTCTAGCCTACCCAGATCTAAGGCCTCTACCCTCGTCCACAGCTGCTCCTAGTTTAGTATCACTGGCATACTTACTTTATGTACATTTGACTCTGGCATTCAGATCATTTATAAAAACATTAAAGAGCACCAGCCCTAAAATTGACCCCTGGGGAGCCCCACTGGTGACTGGCTGCCAGTAAGCCTATTTACTGTAACTGTGCCTGACCCGTCAGCCAGTTGCTCACCCATTGTATGGTATGAACACATCAAGTGGTGATTGTGTTTGGGGAGAAAGAGAGGCACTACTTTTCTTAGTTAGATCTCTGAGATATGCCTCTGGAGTCAGGTTCTCCTGGTGTAGTTCGTGCTGTTCGCAAGCAGCCCTGCTGAATTTAGTGGGACTGTTTGCAAACTAATGTAGGACTCAACATGAGTAAACATGCCCGTGTCTGTCCTTATATAAATACAAATCAGCCTGGAGTCTGTAAAATAAATACAAACAAAATTCCTTTACTCCAGCTCAGGATCAAAAAAGAGGAATGGCGAATGGCTGTTTTCTTCCCCCCATCTCAACCAACATAAATGTACCCCTCTGGACTTTACAATGTATTATTTACTGCCTATTTCTACCTAACCCAGAGTCTATACCAGCAAGAAAGACCTTATCTGTCTTCAAAGGAAGATTACATGTCTGCTGCTATAACCTGCATTTCTTCTTGCCCTTCTTGAGAATCATTGCTGGCATTTAAATCCCATGTGCAGGCAACTGTGTTGCCCATGCATCATTAGTGCAACAACAGCATTAGGTCTGGTTCTCCCTGTTCCGCTTTCATCTACTGCCTTTTGTCAGCCTGATTATAAACTTCAGGGACAGGAGTCTTTAGTCTGGGTTTTGTAACCTGGTGTAATGCAGGTTTGGTCTGTGACTGAAACTCAGACAAATAACACATTTAAAATTCAACCCCAGTAGTTTATTCCTTTTTTATTTGCAGAGGAATAAAAAAAAAAAAATGTAATTGAAAAAAAAAAAAAGGGCAAAAATTTCAAATTGTGTGTATTTTGTAAAACCTTAAGAAAACAACCTTAAACGGCCCTAACCAAGTTGAACAGTATTCTTTAAGAAAGAAAACAGTCCTAAATTAAGAGTGGAATTTTAGCCTCAGCTTTGAATTTCCTGGCTTTTGTTGGTTTCTTATATACCCTCATTATTTCAGCAGTGTGTTGTTTTTGGTCGGACTAATGTTTAGAAATTGTTCCATCCAACCTTTAGATGTCTACTGTTTGAGAATGATTCATTTCTCTTTTGACTTCATGAACAAAATTTGCACAGTGGGTCTTTTTCCTGCCCTTGGTGTGCCTCTCCCTGCTCCAGACTCCATTTCATTCTATCCTAATAACCTGTGTGACTGCCCTGCAGCTCCAGAGCAGTGTGCATTTCAAGCCAGGAGCTGTACGTTTGTGGGGATGTGGTTTAAGGAGACAGAAAGTCATTTTGCTGGCCCAGGATGAACAGCCCGAATGAAACACACCAGCACAGAGGTACGAGTTGGTGCTCAGATGGGATGCTGGCAGCAATTCTGAACTCAAGCACTGAGTTATTCCAGTGGGGTTTGAATAAATGCTTGAGAAGAGAAAATGCACAAATATAACTTAAAAGCCTCTTTAGAATACATTTATTTTAAAATGATTTCATATTTGGTCAAAGGTATTCCATAGGTTTGCACAATAGTAATTGTGCAATAGTGACAGTGATTTGGGCTCCTTGGCTCACTGGATAGACTGTTGTTAGTGTTAGAAAAACAGCTGTCACTTCCTGCTATAAATGCTCTGAGCCAACATGAAGTATCTGGAGTGCTCTGTTCTTTGACAACAGGTTATAGATAACCCTGTAATTTAAATTTATGAATGTCAGGAATCATGTAGTATCCAGAAGCAGAAAATTTATAGCTTGCCAAGAGCTATCTTCCTGATATGCATAACCAATGCAGGGATAAAACCATGTGGCAAGCCTTAACTGAGCCTTCCTTAGCCCATCTGCTTATTGTAAGGGGTATGCGCAGCAGCTCGTGTCCTGGGAAAGAGGAAGAATTGCTGGGAACCGAGCAGACAATGCAGGCAGCACTGCCAATACTTCTGATATCATCTTCTTCTTCTGCAAGGAACTGCAGGGCATATATGCCCCACTTTTATAGTAGCAATCAGGATGCCAGTCCCATGTCGTGTTCAGTAAACTTTACCATGCTGCTTTAGTCAGGCTTTTTTGGAAGCTGAGGACTAGCAAAAGACAAGTTAGGCAACCAACAACTGAATTGTCACAGTTAGAAGGAATGTTTGTAATGTGCTATACCACAAATTAATTGGATGCATTAAAGAGATGTTGTTTGTGAAGAGTGGTGTAGAAGGCCAGTGTGGGACATGGTTAAAAAACAGAAGAGAAATAAACGCAGTGAAATGTGACCACTGCTGATGCAGAGATTCCCCTGTTTTTTGTTTGAAAAAGTCCAATTTTAAGGTTCTAACAAAAAGGAACAAAACCAGTTTTTGCTGCAGTTTGTTTTGCAGAGTTACATTTCCAAAATCTCTCAGTGCGTCTGATACTGGGTTCTGAGCCACAGTCTTCAAATGTCCCATGGAAAGAAAAATTGCTGTTGGTTAAGCGTGGGATTTCTCCTGGCACTGCACCATACCAAGTCTTGTGATCTATTTACATTGAAAGCTTCTGAAATTAATGAACGAACCAACACAGAGGGCCCTTGTCTGCAGGATTTCTGAATCAAGTTGATTTTCTTATTTAATCTTTTAAGACTCAAAGTGTTCAGTTAGAACTTGGGTTTAGTTTACAGCGATGCAAATTTTTTTGTAATGCTAACAACAGATGTTAGCAATATACCCACGTTCAGGAACAAGTTTTGTATGTGACCAAACTCAAGGTAATTGCCACATCATTTGGTAAATTGGCATTGCAAACAAGTCTCAGGGGAAGTAATAGGACTCCCTCTGTATGTCATCACTTTCGAGATTTCCACCGTAAAGAATCAGTGCTTAAAGCTCTTCTCTCTGTACTGACAGCTCAGATGAAAAAGCTTATAGTGGGGTTTTGTTATTTCCCAAGAACCTGGAATAGCCTCTTTTTACTGCTACAAGCACGCTTTCACATGGCATAAGTGTTTGTGCCACGTTGCCCTTCAAAAAAACCTCACTGTCTGCCTTTTATATAGCTAAATGTGCTATACTATTTATTAAACAGTGGAAGACTGTGGAGAAGTAACAGTACAGATCTTAATGTTTTTGTCACGTAATTAGCCTCAAAATGCAAGCTGTGTAGTTTGATGGTAGCTGTTAGATCTCTCCTATCATTGTGGTTATTGCCAATGTCACTCCAGACTGGAAATATTAAACAGGAACAGTACTTTTATTTTCTCTGGTTAACACAGCCCATCAAATTACCTCTATCTGTCACAGATGCTATTCCAACATTATTATATTATGAGAAAATGTGTTTGGAATGAAGTCTGGCTATCAGTATTTTGTCATTAGAAGAGAGAAGGGAAGACCAATGGAAGACAGATATTACTACCTACACTGTAATGAGTCCCTAAGGAAAACTTAAGGAGTAGCTGTAACAAGCCTCTGGATGGACCAAAAAAATACGCGTCAAATCTCATCTGTTCTCCAACTTCTATCTTTAAACTGTCAACACTTTCCATGCTTTTTTGGCTCAAAATGCCTGTCTTCATCTCAGCTAAGCTCCATATAGCTCTTCACTTCCTTGCAAAGTTTTCAGAAAGCTTAAGAGTCTTCTTAAAGTGTCATTTTGTACGTGGCAGTAAATCCAGCTGAACTGGATGCAGTAATGAATTTGTCAGAGTATTTATATGGCAGAGATGTGGGGAAAAGTTCATGATGTAATCTGTGCATCTCTATTGCGGAAGTAATTGCCAAAACCAAGAGCTTGGTGTCTCTACCTGATTAACACCTTTCTATAGAAACCATCTGGCTGCTAACACCAGAAATCGACCCATTATTCAAGGCAGTGAATATTGAATGACAGCTAGAAAAGGGATAGTGTATGATGTAATCATGGACAGTTTTTATTCTGATAGCAAAATTCAAGTCTTCATTTTTGTGAATATTGAAATAACTCTCACCTCCAATCCCCCAAATATTTTCCAGTTCAAATAGTCATGAAATATGAATTTCTCCCTTTGATGGAATAACGATGGTTTCCTGTTCTAGGTGTGCTCCTCTTTTAGGTGTCTGCTAGGACACCTATGCCCAAGTTTCTAGACCTGGCTTGGGAAAAGGACAATTGCAACAGCCAAATGTCCATTTGTTTTTTTCCATGCTCTTTGGTGTCCTTATATTACTGTCAACACTTAAAGTGTATAGAGAAAAGACAGCATGAGAAATGTACAGAATATTGAATATCAACATGCGATACAAAACAAGGAAATAAGTATTCTCTGAGATGATAACAGGAGACATGTAGTGGAGGACACTGTGATGAAACTCAGAACGGTTACAGAGATAGCTGTTCGGCATGGCAGAGTGTCCTAGTAATTGCTGGATAACTCCTGTTTTTTGGAGTATTTAAAGATAATCTGGAGGACCTGTTATAAAGCTGTGGTTTTGCCAAAATTCCTTGGTTAATTTATTAAGTTTTTGTGTCTTGTGGAAATGATATTCTGAATGTGAGATGTAGGTGCCGCTTGGTACCCTGTATGGTGCTTCTCCAAAGTGGATATTAGCTCTTTGTGTTTGTTGGAGTTCACAACCAGGGTTTATGTGACACAGAAGAGATGAATTTTCAGAGAATTATTGGACCCTGCTCTATTTTTCCTACGGCAGCTCAGACTGCTGAATACTGCTGAGCAAACCCACCTGTAGGATAGGATGGAATAGCTTTCAAACCCCTCGCCGTTTCAGGCCAGTAGAGAAAGAAGCCAAGGAGCTGTCAATATTTCTATTTAGATCCAGAGATGCCTATTTTTCCTTCCTCTTTTTTTTTTTTTTTAATGAGGAGGGGGGACTAGACTGGGAGATTCAAAAACTTGTTGAGCTTGGGACAGAAATAGCGCATTTCTTTGCATTCACTTTTTCTTCTCTCACAGTTTCCTCCACTGACTTGGGTTCAGCTCTCGCTGGACCAACAAGCTCTGAGAGCTCCCATAAAACTCCAAAGTAAAAAGGAGTGTGCCTGCCAGGTGGGCTTTTTTTTTTTTTCCCCAAGTGCTCACAGCTCTAATTTTCACCACATGTGAACAAGTGTTTGCAGTTTTAAAGATGTGTTGAGTAATTGCACATGCGAGACATCTTCTCTTTAATGTTCCCAGTGTGTTCAAAGCTTCTCCGTGACAACACCCCTGTTAACAATGGAGCTGTGGCCTTTAGCTTATGCTTAAGTGGGTACTGTTGTGAGTTGAAATATAATTGGTAGCACTTGCCTATTCTTATTCCCTTACCTTAGCTAATGAAAGACTCTGCTATAATCTACTTCTCTTAGGATCAGGGTCTGAGCCTGGAAAATCTCTCTCTAGAAGGAGGTGGACAGTCACCTGCAACTACCATTACTGGGGGTACCATTTCTTTTTGTACCAAAGTAGGAAACAAGGAGGCTTGTAGCTTCCTTTGTTAAGTGAGGCTGTAAAGTTATGTTCTGGTTTTACACTCCAATAAAGGGAAGACCCCCTTGCAAAAGGGGTTTATGATCTCTCAGACAAATGAAATGTGCTTCCCTGTGATTCCTAAGAAATGATGCTTCAGCTCTTCAGTGGTGACCGAATAGTTTTGCATTGGCAAAAGAGCAAGCTAAGGAAGAATGGGTTTGGAGGGCTGATAGAGCTTTGGCACACAAATAAATTACAAATGTGAGAAAATGAGGTTTGAAAGCAAGTGAAGGAGCAAATGCAATTCCTGTAAGATAGAACTGAGATAACAACTGTTTTATTAGTTTCTAGTAGGTTGTTATTTTCCTGCCCAGTAATTCTGTTCCAAAGTGGCATTGAAATGCATATTACCTTCAAAACTGACTGCCTTTAATCATTACTAGAAGTGAATTTAAAAACAATACATTGTTGAACCTATATTGAGAAAACTGTAATTATTCTCCATTCATCCACTGGTCTGAAAATGTATAGTCTAGGTTTTTATTCAAAATAACATCTGGTATATAGCAAAGTAAATGCTTTGTAGATTTTAGGAACTACAATTAAAAGTAATTTACTCCTAGTTATTTCTGGGGAGTGGCTGACAATAGCCTATTCTTCACTGCCCTCTGCTTGGAGGAGCACTGGGACACCCACCTCTCCTTACTGTGCTTGAAGGAACACCTAAAGTGCCTACAGCAAAGACAGGCTTTGTAAACCCAAGCAAATGAGCTGTGAGCATCACTTATATTTGTATTTTTGCAGTGATCAAAGGCTTCAGTCAAGACCACCACTCTATGGGTTGTGTGCTGTGTGACAGAGGCACGGTCCTTGTCCCACAAGATGTGGCTGACTTGAATCAGACACGAAACAGAAGTCGCACAACTGTGACCAAGCAGCCATGTCTTGGGGCAACCCTTACCAACAAATATACAGGCTGAACCTCTCCAGAAGGTCACATATACAGAAGCGTGTGAGTGTGCTTTCCCTTTGAGTTAACACAGCTGCTCCCCAAGCTGCAAATGGAAACACTCATGCTGTTCAGACCCAGAGGTCTCCAATTCAATCTCTATAGATAAACTCTCTGGAGACGTGCTTACAGTTACGGTGTAATTCAAAGCATGAAAAGCAAGTGAACACTTCTAGATTATCCACACCCTCAGAAAGAAATCTGCTCATTAGAGTTATGACAGACCCAGTGATTCACTAGTTGGAAAAAGGTTAATATGCATTTGTAGATATAAAACAGAGCTGATCAGAACAGATTGAGCTCCCTCAGTAGTAGCTTATTACCAGAGAATTAAAGGTTGCAGTGGGATCTGCATCTAAAATTGGAGGAAACTGCTTGGCCAGAAACGCTTTGGTGCTATTATTGTTTTTAACTTGAATTACTCTTTTCCCTTGTTGGTATTTGCTCCGTGATGTATGTTTGGAGAGCAACTGTAACACTTCTGCAGAACGGTATAAACTTGTCATATTAAATTTCACTTGGAAATTAAAAGGTTTCTAATCAGCAGAGCAGTGAAGTTCTGGAACAGCTTTCCAGGAAAAATGGAGGCCAATAAATTTAACCATAATGAAGCCTGAACAGTTTATAAAAGGGATTATATGACATAGCCCATAGAATACTAGTGGACTGAAGTTGATGATCTACGTGGCTCATTTTCCAGACTGTATTCCTATGTCTGTATATTACAGCCCTTCTCTCTTGACACATTTTAGTGGCTAAATCTGCAATCACTGCTGCATGAAGAATACCGGACAGTAAATCCCAGAGTAAGGTTTTATGGTGCCCCATATTTACAGCTGCTAAATTTCAGTTTAAAAATATATGCTACATCAAATTATTTTAATTCTATTTCTTTATGCAGGCAATTGAGGTGGTTGTTACAGGGCTGGAGGGAATTTAGCATAACATGAGAACAGCTGTTAGAGGTCCAGTTAACCCCATGTCTTCTCTTCACTATGTCTGAAAGGAAAGGCTTAATGTGCAGAGTAAGACCATGGTCATACTTCTTAGAAGCACTTTTCTAACTTCCAACAACTGAATGCCTGGGAATCAGATCTAGTTCCTCTGGGTTTCCTAAGGCCTGCTCTGATTTTTTATCTCTGAATTCAAGCAGCCACTTTTTTGGCACGTGAAGACTTTTGACACCCTGCTGCAAGGGCTTCCACAGCAGAACTGCACACTGCATGGTCAAGCATTTCCTTTTGATGCTGCCTGCTTGCTTAATCTCATGAACAGGGAACAATAATGAGTGGCCAACCTACTGCAGATGTGCTCCCTCATATTGCTATTCAGCTGTCTCTTTTCTAGGCTGAACCATCCTGATCTGCCTGTGCAGAATCTAGCCTTACCTTAATTATCCTTGCTAAATGTAGAAGGACTTCTCTTATGTTACCTCCTTCCTGAGACAGGGAGACACTGGAATTAAAGACAGCATTCAAGATTCATACATATCACAGATTTACATAAAGATGTTATTTCTTTGGTTTGTTCTCTGTTGTTTTCCTAAAATCTTAACGTTGTTTCTTTCTTTCAATAGCTTCTGCATACTGAGGTATTTTCATAGAACTTTCTATTCTAATCCCCAAATCCTATGCTTGAATTGTTTCAAGACCACTACTTTAGATTTTTTTTCGTGTTCTAGGTTACATTTTAGTAGAAAATATTTCCAACATCCCTTGCTATGAACAGAAGCTGCTCTTGAGCATGAATGAACTTTTCCCTCCTTCATTAAGAGACAGACTCAGTCCTAATTCAGTCCCTAAACCCCTAGTTGAACATAGCCATCTTGGCTTCTACTTTATTTCTGAGTCTGTTTTCCATTATAAAGCAAGATACAGTCTGTATTTGTCTACAGGTCTGGTTGCCTCAACATAGCACAGGTGCATAAGGGTTACAGGTCTTATTACTTGTTGGAGCTCCCACTAATGGCTTCAGCTACGGAGAGTATCTTCTTAGTAGCATGTGAAACCTGGGATGTTATCAGGACTCTGTTTAGAGACCAGCTCTGAAATTAACCATTCACTTGAGAGCATTTTTTCTTTCTTTCTTTCTATTTTTTTTTTCCCCAAAAAGTGAAGTTAAATTATTCAGAGTCTCTGTAAAAAGAAGGGAAAAAATAAACCACATTTAGGGCCTTTTCTTAGATGCTTTGCTCCTCATCGAAACGATGGATTTCAGTGTTTACTGTCTCTTATTTAGGTTACTTGAGATTGCTTTTGTAAGCAATGTAAGAGTTTCCCAATAGTAGAGTCTGTGAGAAACAGCAGTAGTCCAGAATGTCAGTACATTTCCTTCTTACTTAGCTTTATTTAGTCTTTACTACTAATTGCCATCATTTTTGGCTGCTAATGTTAATTTTTGGCTGGTTTTATCCTCTGAGAGATTGTTTCATATAGCTAGGTCAGCAGCTTACATACTTTATCTAGAAACTCATGGCATTCTTATTCTAAACAGCTAGCGAAGCAAAATGGGAACTGGAGCAGACACACAAAAACTTCCTCAAGAAGCAGGCTCCACTGATTTTCTGCTAGTGAGTAAATCAGAGCTCAGTAACAAGCTTTTGAGGCTTTATCCTTATTTGTTGTATGACTTTATAAACTTCCTATGACCTGTGCTGACCATCCACAGAAGGAGCTAATTAATATGGTGTCGTAAAGTTTAACCAGTACTTGTTATAGCTTCTTTAACCCTTGTGGGAAAACTATTGGTCAGTACAATTATGGTCACTGACTGACATTTCTATATGCAAGAAAATGATGAATTAATTTTCAGAGATTTTCCAACTATAGCTATGGAAGATTAAATATTCGTGATTGAATACAGCTTGCTGATATTAATTACAAAGGACAATATAAAAAAGGGTAGCTTTTTTACCACTTGTTTTACCAAGGAAAACATGATCTTGGTGAGCTCTCTGGTTTCAGTTACACACTGTCTATTCACACTTGTAAGGTTTCTTTGAATAAGAAAGCCTTTGAATAAGAAATACACACTGTAGTGATAGGACAAGGGGTAATGGGTTAAAACTTAAACAGGGGAAATTTAGATTGGATATAAGGAGGAAATTCTTTCCTGTTAGGGTGGTGAGGCACTGGAATGGGTTGCCCAGGGAGGTTGTGAATGCTCCATCCCTGGCAGTGTTCACGGCTGGGTTGGATGAGGCCTTGGTGACATGGTTTAGAGCGAGGTGTCCCTGCCCATGGCAGGGGGGTTGGAACTGGATGATCTTAAGGTCCTTTCCAACCCTAACTATTCTATGATTCTATGATTCTAATGCTGTGAATCACATAAGAATATGGCTGCAACATCCAGCTAAGATTTTTGTTTATCAGACAGTTCCTGATTAAGTTTATCTTTTAGATGCCTCCATCTCCTGTGGATGTTCAGTCTTTCCCCTCTCCATTTTAAATGCATGCAGAATACCAAACACAGACAATAGCATTAGTTATTGTGCAAAACGCTGAGCTCCAAATTGACCAAAGGAAGTCGTTGTGCATGAAGGCAGGTAACAGCTCTTTAAACAGTGACATTGATTTAAGATTATAGGAGAACGCAGGACTTTTAATAAAATCGTGAAGCTTGTGGACTAGTTTGTAATTTTTATAGCCATTTGGGCTGCCAGCGTAACAGCAAGTATAAAATGTCCTCTACTCTGCTGTCAGTGGTGGCACAAAACTGCAAAGCCTTTCAGACTCAAGTTTTCTATATGCAAGACTCACTACATCACTGATACACAGCAATGTTTGGCTGTTGGTGTTTAGTTGTAAGCGGCACTAGCAAAAGATTATATTTAATTCAGTGTGAAGCTTAGGTGCTCTCCCACATTAGTATTTCTCCTACCAAAATGGGTGCAGTTTACCATGTGAATGTGTCAATTGTCAAAGAGGAGAATATAGTCACTCCATATTTATTCAAAGATAATAATAAAGTAAGTTTCTTTACTGGAGGAAATGTCTTGAGTACTTTGAAATAGTAATTTTATATAATCATAGAATCCTAGAACACTTTGGGTTGGAAGAGACCTTAAAGCTCATCCAGCTCCAACCCCTGCCATGGGCAGGGACACCTTCCACTAGAGCAGCTTGCTCCAAGCCCCTGTGTCCAACCTGGCCTTGAACACTGCCAGGGATGGGGCAGCCAGAGCTTCTCTGGGCACCCTGTGCCAGCGCCTCAGCACCCTCACAGGGAAGAATTTTAAGGAGAGAAATTTTCATTTACAGCTCATTTTTCCCCACCAAAACCAAAACCTAAATAACCCCCAAATGCCAGCACATACAAAGCTCTGCAATTGCACTTCTTTAAACATGACAGCTAGCACGGCTCATTCTGCAGGAGGTGGACCACCCAAATGAATATTTGAGAGACACATTTGTATGTTCCTTTTGCAAAGCCAAAATTTGGATTGAGCTTTTAGGAGCTTGACTTTTTTGTGCTGCTGGGAAAAACAGTGTGGCTCTTTGTTTGGTGAGTGCTGAGGGAGAGATGCACAGATGCTCTTTCCTGAAAGGTTTTCTTAGCTGTCAGTGCTGCTATTTAACAGCAATAATAAATGATAACATTTTGCAGTTCTGAAGTCACTTTAATCCAAAGAGCACCAAGTGTGCTCAGAGAGACTCCTCTGGAAGGAATTGTGGATACAACTGCAAAGGGCAGGTTTTCCCCAGTTAGGACTAGCTGGACCAAATGCATTTGCCTCAGCAGAGAACATGTGCTTCTGTGCAAATTTCTTAACTTAAATCAACACAGACCCAAGCCGAAGGAAAAGCCATGGCAGGAATGTGGCCTTAGTGATGGAATTACTGACAGAGCTGATAAAAATAAATCAGGGCAGTACAACTTTATCTTAAAGTCCATTTATCATATTTATTATGGGATAAAGGCTCAAAAAGGGAAAGGCTTTGAAATTCAGTGGACAGTATCCCATCTACCAGTTTGGAAAATACCCATTCTTTTCATTTCTTCAGGTTAATTTAAAGGAAATGTGAATCTTTCAATACTAATGAGAAATTAGCTTGTAAGCTGTTTGGGACAGAACTGATGGCACTATTAGAGCACTCTGTTTGAGGTCTCTCTGCATCACCCCATGAAAATAAATAATGAGAAAGGGTAAATGCTTTGCTTGTGGTTTTTGCTGCTAGAAAAAATATTAATGCAAGTCTAAAAAGGCCCTGTACTCAAAGGGATGCTGTAAGAAAATATTCAAAGTGTTATATAGCACTACAACTCCTCTACCATCAGATGTGACCCTCCATTCACCGTATGACCTGAAGTGAGAGAGGTTTTTGTGCTGAGCAAGCAGTTACTGGGAGTTCTAGGACTGTAAGATCACTATTTATGTATGGGGAAGAACAAAAGGACAGGTTGTACAGGGGCTTGGAGCAACCTGGTCTGAGAGGTGTTCCTGCCCATGGCAGGGAGGTTGGAACTGGATGAGCTTTAAGGTCCCTTCCAACCCAAACCAGTTTGGGGTTCTATGAAATGTGGGGAAGTTCATATAGCCATTTTCATGCTTTTCAGGTTAGGTTTTCCATGAGCATTCATGTGCCTTACTGCTCCTTACTACAGAGAGATTCTAGGTAGAGGCTTGTAAGTATGGGAAGGTGGGTATTCAGCATGTGTGACTGTATTTTGGCAAGCAGTTTGTAGTATTTATACCAGACTTTTACATAACGCTCCTTGATCTGGATTATCAGTTTTCTTTGTCGTGCAAATGGAACTGGAAATGGAGTGAGGGGCTCAGGTTTTCTCTCCTGGTTGCCTTGATTTTAGCAACTGCTGTTATACACAGCATAGATGTAGGAAAGAGAAACAAGTAAGGAGGCATGTGCCAGGGTGATGCTATCTGATTCAAAACTACAGTAAAACAATTAGACACAACCTCGGTGTGAACCGGGCCACTGGGACAAGCCCCAGGCTTCAAGCCAGGAGTGCACATTACACAGCAGCTGCTCCGTGCTCCGGGGTCTCTCCTGTATCTGAAACCTTTGTGCATTGGGTGCTTCTGCTTGCCAGGCTGCTGGGCTGTCTGCAGTGTTGGTGCCACACTGAGAAACACACGAGTTCTCCATGTCAGGGATAAAGAGCACAGAGCAAGATCAGCCTAAAGCTGCCTCTTTTTACCTAGCTCCAGAAAACTACAAGGAGGTAGCACAAACTTATGTTGTATTTTCAGAAACATGGTGACAAAACACTTGAATCCATCACTACTGTCAGGCCCTACTTAGGGAAGCACAAGGATGAGCTTCCAGACAAGGTTATTTTCTTCATTATGTCCTTGGTACAGCTTTGGTTTTAATAGTCCTTTTGATTATAGAGTAACCCACTGTTTCTATTTATTTGTTTGTCATTTTAAATTACTTTATCTTCAAAGGCTGGTTCATGTTGGTGTTACCTGTAGAAGAAACTGAAATAGCTGATGTGCATTGAAGCCTACACAAAATCTTCCCAAGTTTTCTGATTATAGAAGTTTTGACTAACAGGAAAATAAATATACAGGTGAAAACTGTGACCTAAGAGTTTGAGTTATTCAAAGGGCTCCTTATATTTTTTTTCAAATAAGCTTTAATAACATTATATATATATATATATATTTTACAATATTGAAACTGGCAAACTATTCAAACCTAAAAAAAAACTCTCATAGTTGCATTTAATTATTTCTACTTCTTTGAAGCTTAACATATTTTCACCATATGGCAAGCATTTAATTTTCCTATTTTTCTAGTGGAGATTGAATTAAAATGGTTATTTGGTTTAGCAAAAACCTTCAACCTATCTGTGTTGCAAGTCAAGGGTTATGGAGGCTTGTTCTTCACTATCATCTCATATTTTTCCTAACAGCTTGCTCCAAAAACTTGTGAAGCCAACAAAGCTATTGCCATCAGTAGCTTTGGGTCAAGCTCTATGAGAACAAGACAGTTCTTCACTCCTGCTGTGAAGCCAGTGACAGAACCATAATACATTAATATTACCATAGTTTCCACAAAAACAGTGGCTGTGTGCCACATGGTGGGTGGTATTTTACCAGCCAGAGAGAAACTGAGCTAAGAGGCACATAAAATGACAATGAAACATGAGGTATTTTATACCCCAGTTGTCAGAGGAGACTCTCTTGTTGCCTAGATTGTCTTGTTTAACAGATGTATCACTTATTCGCCACAAAACCTGCTTGCTTAAGCTTGGATTGATCATGTCTTCCAGGTGGGCATCTCAACTGGACTGAAGATGTTGAAGCATTTTCAGTAACTGGCTCATTGCACCCCTTACTGAAATATTCACCTAACACATTTTGCAAACTGTAGGTGAAAAGTGCCCTTTTTGTGCCTCCTTGGAAAGCACTAAAATCATATTTATTCTGGTGATGACAGCATTGCACAGCACCACTCCAACAGACAGATTTTGAGAAACACCAAACAACTCTTATATCACACAAATGATCTGAAGTCAAAGTAAAACCTGATGCTTCTGAAAGCATCATCTTCTGTTTACTAAGGTGAGACTGGCGTTCCTGTAAAAGGGAGTTATGCCAAGGAAAGAAGTAAATACCATGTTTTGCTAGCTCAATGGCTAACTCCCAACTATAAGCTAATTAAGGTTATCTAGGGTAAGATGTTGTAATACGCAAAAGACAAGTGATGCCTCCTGGATACATTAAAGAAGACCCAAGCACAAAGTATTCATGTTTTTAAGTTCGTTATACATATTTACAATGCTATTCTTTCCATAAAACAAATTATTATTCCAAATCCCTTACACTATTTCTTTTATGCATAAAGTTGTGTTTTTCTTCTAAGAAAACATTCATATTAAAACTAAAGGTTCCAGTTGCTAAAGCTCATTCCTTATTGGAAGGTAGGTAAGCAACTTAACTAAGCTGCTCATGTCCTCTTATTTAGCCACATGTTTTAACTGCCATTCAGCATCTGGGCCAAGAAAAGCAGGTTTATATGGAAATGAGAGAACCTCAAAAAGTTCTCATCTATTTCATCATTCACTGTAGAGCTGTTTCATAGCTCCATGTCTCAGCTTCTTGTAAGAAGTATTTTCAGGTGGTGTTCAAACCTGCTGCCTACACCAGAATCTTTATCCTGAGATTAAAATTAGGAGGCAGTATTTCCCTTTATGCATCAGAATGTCCTGAACTGAGTAACCCTGCCATGAACGCAACATAAACCACGATGTTCATAGATTCCAGATTCATGCCTGGAAAGCAAATATTTGCTACGGGCAGTGAACCACTCAGCAGGAAGAGAGGAGCTTTGGATTCCAGTCTCTGGATGCATGTTTGTATACGGACATTTAATTCACTTCCCTAAAAATCATGTTTTACAGTCCTGTGTCCATACATCTGTTCATCCATCAACCTACCCAAGAATTTTTTCAACTGTTGTTCTACTATCACAAAACTTGACAAGAGACTAGTAATCTCCAGGGTAAGAAATTTCCATATAGCATTACAAATGACTGGCTTCATAGAGGAGAGAAATTCACTTCAGGATCTCCACAAGGAGAATGGCAGCTAAAATGGAGCAAGTGGATGTCAGGAGCCCAACTCCCCCACTGCAGTCTGAAAGTATTATTTATTAAAATAAATGTCTAATTTTCTAAATAAATATTTTATTTTGGTAGATGTTTTTGAACTAATAATAAGATTTTTTGTTACTACAGTATGAAAGCTTAGACTGCATTTGGCAGAGTGGGTGAAAATGCGCTTCCATTTAATGCACTGGGTGTTTTAGCACTGACAAGCCAGAATTTCTTGCCATGATATCTTCTTAAACACAAAGCGCAGCTGTGAATACATCTATTGCTTTGTTTTGGTTTGTTTCTGATTTTGCATTGCTTGGTTTGGCCGTCGAGCAGAGGGGGGACTCGGGGTAGGAACTTGTTGCTGTATCTGTCATCTCACCTGAAGCAGTTCTCAAGATTTCTATAAACTGTATATTCTTTGGCTCTTCTACAAAAATGTGAGAATACTCAGATAGAGCTGTAACTGATGCTACATCCGCTGCTTGGAAAAGAAGATTTCATGTAAAGATTAGCCAAAAGGACAAAAGACCTTTCTTCACTTTCATTTATTCATGGCGTATTCAGTTTACTTCTTATCAACCCTTTCCCAAAAATAAACCCTACACACAACTTAATCTGTGTGGAAATGAACCCTTCCGTTTCAGTTGTGTTGCGGGAATGAACTGCGCAGGATTCTGAGCGCTTGCTTGAGACATGGGGAACTAATCAATGTTAAAATGTAAAATGATGCAATTAGGCCTCGTTTTAAAAATCACAACATCCAAGCAAGCAAAGAAGCAAACAGTGTTTGCTTTTCTTCCAAGAAATCTTTTTATTTCCATGGCTCTTTTACTTAAGGCTTATTCCCTCTTTCTCTTTGTCTTATATGATAAATGATTTCTCATTATAATGCAGTTTTCATCCTTGAGCTATTAGATGTCACCGACTTGAACAAAGGAGTCGTCACATAAGCCATTATATGACTTTCATTCTTCTATCAAAATCCTAAGGCTACTCTTGTAAGGGCATGAATTTCAGTCTTCAAAAACACATATCATCCTTAATCTTATTAATGTTAATCCTATTTTATGGCACTATGGACCTTGCAGGGTAAAGCTCTTCACTGTACTTAAATAGTGATATTACTGCTCTGATATTACTGCAGTGACATGTCATTAACCAGTCTGCACCCCTTAAAGTCTCAGGGAATCAAATCTGGTCTATAAGGAGGAAAGAAAAGGAGGCAGAGAGGAAGGAGGGAATAAGGAGGGGAGGAGAGAAAAAGAAATAAAGAAAAAGCAAGCAGGAAGGAAATTAAGAAAGGCAGGGAAGAAAGGAATAAATAAAGAAAAAGGACTAATTTGGGTAATGAGAAAAACCAGAATGCACTAATGGGGAAGTTACAGATTGCTCTTTTTTTACCCACAGTGCTTACCAACCAGCAGCAGGAGGATTGTACATATTCACAGGAAACATACTGCTGTGGGATGTGAGGCCTATAGAGATACGCTTCCAATGATCTGACACCATTTAACTGCTGCCCATAAACCAAAAGCAGTTTGCAGAGGAAACCTGTGTGTCTCAGTGGTAATCCAGCATAAATCAGATACAGACACATGGAACCTGCTCTAAAATCCACAGAGGTATCTCCTCTTGCTGTCTTTAGGAGGCTTCTACTCAGGTCCATAATGGGTATACAAAAAAACATCAGACCTCATTTCCACTGTTCTCTTTTCTTTCTTTCAAGCTTTTGTGGAATGAGCCAGAAAACTCTTAGAAAGCAAGGACACAGCATTCATGTTCTGAAGAGCAAATGACACAGTATCCTCATAACTCCACTGAGTTTAACATGAGCACCTTCCTATTCACTGCAGCTCCCTTGGAACCATCACCTAGCTCCTTCTGTCCCACTGTGTGGAAGATCAATATGATCCACAGAGTGTTGATATGTGGCCTCACTGAATCTGAACCTGCTAGGAGGCCGGCATAGTATCAGCAGCCATAAATAACATCAGATGCACCATGAACTTTATGACTCACTAGGGAGTTATTTTGTACCATATACTTTTGACTGAGTAAGGCTAGTGATGGACACTTCATCAGTACACTGCAAACTATGTACTTAACAGCAAACACTACTTTCCTTCACTCTTTACTACACACCATTTGCTATCTAATCTCTAATGGTGGTGCTTGCAGAGTGACTTAGTACCGTGCACATAGGCTGCATGCATTTCCCCTTTAAAACACTGTTTTCCTTTTCTAGGTGCTGTTGGCTGGGTGCCTGTGTACAGTATGTCCAGTTTGTTTTTCCACCAGCCACCACTGCTGCGGGAGGTCGCTCCGAAATCAAGACAAATCTCTTTGAGCTTGCCTCCTGAACCAAGGAAGAATGAGCACACAGGCTCAGGCGCTATTTACAGGAGTTTCAGTGAGGAACAGGAGTGCCAAATGAGGACGGTTTTGTTTTCGTGTTTTGCCTTTGTATTACTCAGTCAAAACAAGTTAATTTTAAACGGAATGTTAAAAGAAAGGGAAAACAGAGCAGCTCTTTGTGAGGTGTTATTTTTAGTTTCACCAACCCAAAATGACTGACAGAGGAATTCTGATTTCTTTAGGTTTAGACCTCGCAGGGTTATTTATCATCAAATAACTTGATAGACCTTACCAGTCAAGGATTTACTCCTGGATGAACACTCATGACCATCATGTAATACAGCATAGCAGAAGCCAGCGCAGACAGTGCTGCATTGCTGAAGCTTGAAATTCTACACAGGAGCATTGAAAAAGCTTCTGTTAGGCAGAAGTCCCATGAGATTTCACCCCATTGGATTCCTTCTGTTCTCATTGGCTTTTTGTCCTGTCTCACTGCTTATTTCTTTCACCCTGTGAGGCACAGAAAGCTGAAATGACACATGCTGATATTTTCTGATATAAAACATGACATTCAGTCTCACTTTCAGATGCCCCAAAAGGACAAGAAAACTTATCTTTGTATGCATGTGGGCAGAGTTTCTCCATGGTGTTTCAGAGAGTCATCCTCATCCCTGACCTGAGGGAATGCTCAACTAGTCTCAGTGCATCAGTAGTGTCTATAAAAGGTCCTGCAGACAGATCAGGGCATGCTGTGCCCTGGTGTCCTCCCTTCATTGCCCAAGCATTCTGCTTTGATAGCAATTCCAGATTGCTGGGTCTGATTCTCAATAAGCAAAAAGCAGCTCCATGTTAATAGTCAGTATTCAGCTCAGCTAAGCATTACTCAGCTAAGGAATATGACTCCTCCTAAACCTCTTATTTTTTATTCAGAAGAAGCAATTGCATTTTGATCTGCTGAGCACGAGGATTTCACTTCAGAAGCCATTAACTAAGCAGTCTAATTAGCTCAGTGTAAGGTGCTTTGTTCTGCTATCAGATGTACCTGTGTCCACTTCTGACCCTGTTCTTGACATTCTGTGGCCACTGCTGAGCCATAGGTTTTATTAGCTCCACATTCCGGTTCCTGTACCCACTGTTTGTTCAGATGCATGGGCCCTGCCTTGTGTAGCTGAACTATATGACAGGCTGGCTATCATCTTTTCTTGCACTGCCTGGGAAGGGCACAACATCATTTTAAGTTTATGAGTGCCATGAGGATGCTTTCAAGCTTCACAGCAACTACTTCTGCTGCCTCGGAGACGTGTGTGTATGAGGGGAGGGGGAACAGAGACTGCTCCTGAATTGATGATCCAAAGAAAATGCCATTCTGAACAGTGGATGTGGCTTTCCCAGGAGAGGTGCTCAGTGTCAAAAATGATCTTTGTTTTACTGTCATAAAATTCATTCTGGCAGGTTGTGGCTAGGCTGGAGAGTTCAGTGCAGAGGGTTCCAGAGGGAACTGCTTTCCTATCAACCTGTATACCAGAAATATCTTAACCATAACATGCAGCTTCACCTTGAATAATTGGTCCAGGTACACTTAGTCATAAGAATGTACAGGTATTTCTATAGATGGGAAACACTCCCAAAATACAGATGGTAATAATTTGAAAACAAAACCCTCTGTTTTTCTTCTTTTGTTGTTTTCACATTTATCAGACTGAATATATTCTGAGGTGAAGATGGACTGACACAGATGGATTATCCTACTGAGCTGTGAGGGCTAGCCCAACCTTTTTATACGTGTGACACTAAAGCAGCACATACCATGACAGAGTAAGTTGGACTAAGCTCCCCATGTGAACTCTAAATCAGGTATATGAGGTGTCACTAGCACGGGCACTATTGCACTGAATTGGTTGCCTATTGTAACACCAGGACTCTGGGTGAATTCATGCATCTTTGTGACTCAGCTAAATATTCTTTGTGCTTTTTCTTCAGCACAATGTGAAACTCATATTCTGATTTCAATATGAACACGGGTGAGGCTTGATGGATTTGACTGAATTTTGCTTTGAAATCTTGTTTTGTTTTCCTTAGCAAACTAAAGACATACTAGAAATGTGTAAAATACTCATTTCTGTGACTGTAATATTAAATCTTGTACTGTGGCTCTTTCAAACTGAACCCTGCATTGGTGCTTTGGTGCATTTGCAAACCTCAGGCCATGTGGGGATAATTCAGCCAACACAGGCTGAGATTGTTGGTGCTGCTGAGAAGTCATCAGATCTCACTCACCTCAGCTGGCCTCCCCCCTTCCTCCCTTGCAATGCCAAAGTATCCTGAAGGTATGTACGCACGGGAGCAGTAGAAAGTGTAAGGAAGCTTTTACTGGGGAGTAGATGGTCTAATTTGAGAACCAAGGGTTAAGCTCCCACACTCATGTTCCTCTACAACAGGTGCCAAAATCATAGTGAAAAATATTACTTGCTTTTAGCAGAAAAGCTAATCAATAAATAACTCTTTCTTTGCTTTTTTGACACATGTTGCATAGATGGTGCCAAGAGGAGAAGTAGATCCTTCATCTGTCCATGCAGACATTTCCATGAAAGCGCTTCATCTACTGTGTGCTTCTTCCCACTGACAGAGGATGTAAAACTTCACAAACTGGAGACCACATCAGGGTGAGTAGAGAGCTAAAGCTTCAGTGCTTCAGGTAATAAAGAATGGATGCACGGTCAGTAGGGAAGTCTCACTGATGCTGAAACCCAGGGTTCAGACAAATGCAGCATAAAAAACAGAGGGGGAATGACTAATATTTTTCCTTAAATTCCCCTCATTCATCTACATGGGGAAAGAATGACAGCCTGTAAAAACAAAACTCTTGAAAAGTTGTTTTGTGTTTTTCCTGCTTAGATGGAACTGAAGGGTACGAACTTGTATTTTTAGATATATAAATTAAAACGTTAAAAGTACTTGTACACGAAAATAATCCCACAATAATTCAAGTCCTCAAATAATTCATATTTCAGAAGAGCCAACACAAACTCAGAAAAGAGGCAAAGGGGAGAATCAAAAGGGAAAACTATGGTGAAATATCAAGAAGGGGAAGAAACAACTGTACAGAGCTAAAGGTAGAGAGGAGGTCTGAGAAATAAGGGGTGCAGAGATAAAGCTTTTATTGTCCACATCCAGGAGGATGTAGCTAAATCACAAGACTCCTTAGCTAATAAAAGTGTTGGATACATGAAGATACCTGCATCTTCCTATGACAGTGAGCTTAGTTTGGTTCTCTTCTGACTGTCTGTGAAGTAAACATGAACATAAAAAGGGAAAAGTTTATTTTGTTTCATTTCTTTCATTTCCACCCAAAGCAATTTTATTCTTTATACATTTCTTCACATGCCAGCAGTCAACATTTTGGCTTTGGCAAGAAGAAGCCTAAGTCAATAAAAAAGAACTCCAAGTGTCATGCACAATAAAGGCTTGGGTACAGTTTTCCAAATGACTGTAAAGTAAAACTTACTGAAAAGCAGGCAAATAACTCGTATCTAGAAATCAAATCTCTGCTTGTAAAAGCCAGAGGTTAAATTCTCTTTTCAAAAAGCTCTCACATATATCTCTCAGGCATGTCCTATCCTTGCTTAAACATTAGAGAGAGGAAAAGTATCTGGGATAGGCGAGAACATTTCCAGAGTCATGTGTTGGAAATCTACAACACAAAACTGAATTACTTCACTCTTTTAAATGACATTTCTAATTTTCACTTATCAAGTCATATGAGGTACAATACAACTTTTAAAGGCAAACAGAAAAGTCAAATAGCAGCAACAAAAGACACATCCCAGTGTATATTTATTTTACTTTGTAATTCAAGTCGGTCCAATTGTGCTGCAGGGTATTTAGTTTATGCAATGCTGAAGTTTGAAAACTACACCCAAAATTATTTTTGGATCATATTTAGTGAGATTTATAACACAGGAATGATTGATTTATTTGCATGTTTTGACATTTTGTAGTTTGCTCAGCCCGTGCTCAAATTCTGACGCAGGCAGGCTTTAAAAACTCACATTCATAGCAAAGAAAAACATCTTTATCTTCCATTTTCTAAAGCAAAGACTAAATTTCAAAAGTAGGTATTGATTTTTATATGATTTTGATTTTTAAATTGTATCACAACCAGCTGACAACCACTCATTAGTGGTGTCCCTCAGGGCCACTGTTTTTTAACATCTTCATTGATGATCTGGATGAAGGGATCAAGTGCACCCTCCGTAAATTTGCAGATGACACCAAATTGGGTGGTAGTGCTCACCTGCTGGAGGGTAGGACGGTTCAGCAGAGGGATGTGGACAGGCTGGTCCCGTTGGGCAATGGCTGGTTTCACAGTCCCATTAATTGTACCATGTGAAGTACTGGTCTTCAGAGAGATGGAGTTCAATTCTTAATATTCAGTGGTTATGGTTAGTTATGCAGCTTCTGGTCTGAAAGAATGACATATTAGGGCTTTCTCATACCATTTTCCATTCACTGGGAATTGGGAACAAACCTCCACCATCTCACCCGGCAGCATGGTCAATATTGGGCACATTGCAGAACTGGGAATTTGATAAATGCCCAAACACAGCAGGCTTTTCCTGCTGTGTACTGGTGCAACAAATGGCATAGTCAAGGGTAGCTTTTCAGGTGTGCCCTGTTAGGGGTAATTCTGTGCATTGCTAGCAATAACCATGGTCCTTACTCCCCTTGGAGCTTTTTAGAATCGTTTTTTTAGCTCAGAATAGAAATGACTTCCCCAAGCTGTGCAAACGCAAGGATCACTTGCCTTTTATCTCCTGTTCAGTCTGTGGAATAAAATCAAAATCAAAATCGTCTGCTTTTGGTCAGCAGCCCAGAGACGTGCAGGTCTGGTTTGTTTCCCACTCAGGAACCCCAATGATATACCATGATTTAGGGATAAAGCAGGCAGGGGGGAATCAGTAGTACTGGGTGAGGGTGGAGGGTTGAGGGCTCCGCACCTCTATGCACTCACAGTGCAGAAGGGACAGGAAACCAGAGCAGCTGCCACTCAGTGCAAAGTTCCCTTTCTGTGAAGCTCTGGCTCCATTTCACTCACTCCATTTCACAGAAGGGGCTGTGCAATACAGGGGAGCAGTGGAGCACAGCTGTAAATGCCAATCAGGCTGGGACTCGCCCGAGTGCCACGAGACCTTCCAGCTTTAGTACAAACTAAACCCGAGCACCATGCACGCTTTTAGGTGGGAAAATTATATCCCTCTTTCTTGGTTTTAGGCAATTTACAGTCTGTGCTGCTTGTCATTTGGACAAGTGCTTATTCAGCTAACCCCACTGCTGCAGGGAACAGAAACTTGTCCATTCAGTCTGAGGAATATAGAAGCAAATAACTCCACAACCAGCACTCATGAAATCTTAAGACTGACTTCTTTGTCCTTTCCCCTGTCAAACTTCCCTTTAAGTTAAATTCACAATCAAATGGGAGCTACCCTTCATCCCTAACAGGGTTCCTTTTGCTCCACTGTGGCATGTTCATTGTAGGGTTGTTTTGGTTTTTCTTCATGGTAAGATGGAGAAGATACTTCCCTGGTATCATTTCCTTAGATCAGATCTGGCTTCACTAAAAACGCTTAACTTCTTTGAATGAACAGGGATACATCTCTGCATATAGGTAGCTGAATTAAGAGGTGTTGCATCAAGGATTCTGCTTTAATAGGGGAAGAGTAGAAATACCACTGAACGGGACAAAGAAAATAATAAGAAAGCACCAGCCTTAGTCATGAAATATCTCCCTAGTATTTATTTACATACTGAACATGTCCCAGATTTTGCACTCAAACAATGGGGTACGACCATTTTCCAGCTGTAGTTTCAAATTATGATGTTTTGTTGCTTCCCACCTGCATAAATGCAAGTTATCTGTTATGGAGATTTAAGACTTCATTCAGACTTCCATATTTTTTGTCCTGTAAAATAATGCTTGCAAAACCCCTTGAATGGTGAAGGGGAAGCCTACCCATGGATATTATCTCTCACCTCCTTTAAGCCAAAGAAAAGATAATATATAGTATAGGGCCTGACCCAAGAAACAGTGCTTTTCTTTCTGAATCACCGAAATGTGTCATTAAACAAAAGCCATACTCTTAATCCAGTCCATCCAGATGGTGGTCCTGCAGCTCTTGTCAATGGAAATACATTTTATTTATCTTTCCAGCACTTGTATTAGTGTGTTCAATGGAATCACTAAAAAGAAAGAAATGTCTTTTAAACTACTCTGGAAGGTTTGGGTATGAAACAGAGCTTCATAAAGGATTAAATCTTTGAGATCAGAGCTTCACTTTGGCCATTACACTGATATAAGAAATGGCCACTTAAGAGCTAGGCTTTTGACACCATCATAAATAAAACCATGCCTGAAGAGCGTTGCAGACAGACCTAGAAAATATATGGAAGCTAGCCGTGTTTGCATCTTGCTAACTCTATACCCATCCATCCAGTGGCAGAATGATTGATGTCATTTGTTTTTGACTCATACTTTACTAGCTCGCAGAGTAACAAGAAATGCTCCTATGTGTTAGAGGGATTTGCAGTGTTTCCCTAACGGCAAGAGAGAAATAATTACATGTGTAAAAGAAACTTCATGACCTAAATTAGAGGATGCACTATGTTATGTACAGAAGGAAGAACTGGGTGTGTTATGTACTGTGCTCAAGGCTAACTAAATTCCTCTGCTTTAGCTGGTTTACCATTAATTACCTGTAATTATTTTTGTCCTTTCATTGAGATTTATGTTAGTCTGAATCATCCTTTAAAACCTAATTAAATCAGCTATTTCCTTTTCTCTTAGTCCCACTCAGTGGTGAGTTTGCTCTCATTTTTTCATACTTGCGTATTAATCTATTTAATGTTTGTAAAAATCTCTGGAGAAGATGGATTTTCCTGAAACAAAGTGATGACAATGAATGCATCTCACTGGTTTCTGAGGGGTTTTATGCACTCAGCTGACTAGATTCTCCAAAGTATTTAGAGCTCTTTCTTGATACCCTGTGAAAATCTGGATCTGGGCTCACTATGATACTGTCCCACTGCTTATGTAGACAGATTCCACAAAGGTTAACCCTGTGGTCATACATTTCAGCCCTTGCCATGCCCCTTCATCACTCAGTCTGCAAATGATGCAATTCTTCACAGCTCCAGGTGCTGAGCTTTAGGTCTAACAAGAAAGTCCCAGGCTTACAGCTTCATGATAACCTTATTTCAATCCTAATGTGAGAGCAAAGGTGATGGATATTGTAAGTGCAGGATTAATACCAATTAATATCAGCCATAGTTGCAATGGGAATTTTGACTACACCAGAAAAGAACCACTTTCTTTTTTGTGTGTGTATGTATATATATAAAATATATTTTAAATTAATTTCTATGCTTCACTTTTAATAAGGAGGGAAGAATTGCTTTCCATTAATTTCTTTCTAGCTATACTTTCAAGATGTAGTGTATTTATTCACTTCCTCTGACAATGAATCTGTACAAGCTCCATCCAAACTGAAGGAGTAGTGTCTGTGTAAAACTGGTTTCAGGACTGTACCTCCTGGTAGTTAGAAGTAAAATATACACATAGAACATTTAAATGCTTTAAATGGATGCAAGGGAGGCTGTGGCAACCTCTGTAATATCCTAGGCCTGAGTTCATCACTGCTCTTTTTAATTCCTCTTATATAAGTCATGAAAATTAGGAAGTAGCAGGAAGTCCTTAAGCAACAAGCAGAGAAAAAGACTTTGTAAACCAAAAGCAAACACTGATACCTGGAATCCAGAACTTGGTCTTGTTAAAAAGCACTATAGGGGCACATTTAGACAGAAAATGTAAATGCCTTTAGGTTCCCAATAAGCAGGAACATAAGAAAACCATTAATTTTCTCCTAAATTAAAATCCTCCTTATAATGATGAAATACTTCAGTGATTTTAAGGCACTCTCATCAAACTTTTTAATTTGCTTTTACATTGAAGCACCTCTTACAGCAGAGTTACATAGCGTACACTAATTACTGATCCATGTTTACAGCTCCAGTGCTTTAAGGTGCCTCATTCCCATGTATTTGTATCTACTTTCACATACCCATGCCCTTTCCACCCATTCTACGCATATGCAAAGTGTGTTTTAAGTACAAACAACCCCTTCAACACGTGCAATTTCAGTTCTGAACTCTACCGAAAGGAAGAAGGGGGTATGCTCTTTAGAGCTGAGTGAAGGCATAGCTAAACACAACCCTCCAGTGCAACAGCATCAGGCTCATGAAATCCAACAGGATTACACAAAGAATAGATATATACTCTTTTCATTCAAGCAGTAGAGCAAGAAAGGATTATTTATCAGAAATAAAATAAACCCAAACAACCCACAGTACTGTTTTGTGGAAGAAAGTAGATAGTCAATTTAAATGCATTTGCAATTCTGATAGCTGGCTTATATATAGGTAAGGGAGTTTGAATCATTTAATGGACCTTTCCGATAATTTTCCCAGTGAATATCTAAGGAAAGGCAAAGTGAAACTTAGAGTCTTATGTTGCCTTTTTTAAAGCTTTTCACAGACGTATTTTCAACAATACGAAAATACATGATTAATGCTCTTAATTGCTTGAAATGTTGTCTGTTAAAATAATTGGGGAGTAAATTGTTTTAGCTGGAAGTCAATGTCATGCAGCCAAACCACCAGATTCTGGAGGCAAATAACAAAATTCAGTTCAAAGAGCAATAGCTTGTGTCACATAGAATAATGTTCACATAAGCAGGAATAACAGGTTTTATGCTGCTCATATATTTTGTATTATAAGAAACTACCTGATTGTGTGCAGCAAGGGAGTATGGATTTACACAGGATGATAAGAAAATGTCTCCAATCCTCCATATACTCTGAAGTAAGTCTGAACTTGCTCCAAATTTCCAGTCCTGTTTAATTTATCTCTTGCTACTCAGTAGATGAGAGTTGTCATGGGGTAATTCCAGAGGGGTCACAGCAGTTTCACCAGGGATCACTTTCTCCCATTAAGTGTCAGCATTGTTGACTACCAGACACAGGAAAGTAATACAGGGGTGCACACTACAAAGCTGAGACATCATCTTCTCTCCAACACACATTTATTTCTGGCAAGCTGTGATATAGCCCTGAACTAAGTGTATTTCATGCATATAAATGGACAGAGCGAATATTCGTAAGGGCATAGCAAATAGCGTCTATTTTACTGGAACTATTCCCCAAAATTCCCTGTGTTTTCCTTTAAAAATATAAAATATGCATTAGATTTGTTTCCTTTTTCAATGTTAGTGCACCTGACATTAAACACAAAGGGATCAGAACGCTGTATTGTGAGCCAAAACCTGAACCTGATGAAAATCAATATTCAGCAGCTTAATATCTGTTTACATCAGGTGGGAATTGAGAGCAGCACTACAAACTGAATAGTGCATAATATGAAATGAGCTTTCTGCAGATATTGGGGCTGGGGAGCATACATAGCTGTGTTTCCTGTTTTAACACTAACTTCTGCCTTTTTCCTTCTCAACAGATTGGATTGACTGGGGCAGTAGAGTGAGCTCATCCCTCTGGTAAAGTCCTGTAATACAATTTCTCATTTAACTGCCAACATATAACCTTGCGTGTAATTATAGTTTAGGAGCATTTTGCTTAAGGAAACTATAATTAGTGTTGTAATGGCTAGAATAAGGTTTGAAGGCTTTATTCACAGCTAGTAACTGATGATCAGTGCAGCCTCTAGAAGTCATAGGGGTCTGAAGCATGAATAGATTCATTTTTCCTGGTACATGTCCAAACAAGAAAAAAAAAAGACAATATCATTCATGCTTTGACATTGATGGAAGAAGGAGGGGAGGGAGGGAATTGCATATACCTCAGTAAATTGTCCCGTTGTTGGATCGCCTAGAGCACTGAAAATAGCTCATTCAATTCCAGAGAAGTCTTCTTTTACTTGGCTGAGACCCTGAGATACATGATGGACCATCTTCCGAAACAAGGTGTGTATATCCACAGTTTTATCACTTACTAGAAATGTTCCCTTTCCCAGCTTACTTTCTGCATTTTAAGCGGACATATGTTGTCATCTTAGACTATATTATCAGCTAGAGGTCAAAAAAATCTCCTAATGACACATCACATGCATATAGCATGATTCATCGCACCAACTTTCAATTAGATTCATGTTAAGTTAAGCCAATCTAAGCTTTGCCAATCCTTTAGTTTCTTTGTATAACAGACGAAAGGGCAAAGGCACTTCCAGAAGGTGATTTTCTCCATTTATCTCTGAACTCAGTGACTGCAATCATTAGGTTATTTTGGAGGCCTACCTACTACATAACAAAAATGAGATTTGAATGCAAAAGAAGCTTTGATTGAGTGGAAATATTAGGGGAAAACAATAAACAACAGTGTTAAGGGCAAGGGCAGAGGGGGAGCCTAATTAAGCCTGGCCCCAAAGCTCAGGTGATGGCTAGGGTTAGATTTCTTTTATCTAGACACCCTCACAAGGCATGCACTATTTATTTTACCCTATTAGAAGGATACTGTACACGTGTATTGTAAGACAAGTCACTGCTTTTCAAAGCAGAGTTACTGAGAAATAAAAAGATTTCACCTTCCTTCATGCATGCCAACACATGAGTTGAAGGGTTTGAGGTTTGTTTTTCCTGTCACAAGTGAAGACATCACTAAAGCAAACAAGTCGTTTCTTCTGCCTTGGGATTTCGGAGTTTTTACCTTGCAAACAAAGCGAGCTGAACCTGGGTCCTGGGTGGGGGAACAATTCCCATTATAAAAGACTTTCACACAGACACAGGCCTGGGTCAGGGATTTATCGATGTTATCAGCCCGTTCCTGCAGAAGCATACCAGCTGCTTCAGAGGAAAGTCCAGGAAGCCTTACAGAAGGCAATTATGGAATAACTTGCTGACAGGAAAAATTTCTTACTAACCCCCATTAATTAGAGGTTATCTTCTGCCCTGGAAGCATGAAGACTTACATCCTTTCCAGAAAGATTGTCATTGCTATTTATCATTTCCGATCTTCACTGGCTTTTTAACTGCATCTTAAACCACATAATTCTTGGTTCAGCTCTCAAGACTTAATGACACAAAATAAGCAATGTTTATTTACAATAGAGACATAAACTCTTTTGTATAAATCATACCCAAAAGTTCTTCATTATATCACAAATTATTGCTAAGGATAACAAAACTGGGTCATCTGGCACTGAAAAATAAGCAGAGCTTTGAGGATTTCCCTCGTAAATTCAGCAGAACATAATCACATTTTGTAACAATGAATTATTCCAAACAAGATGCGTTTTTCTAAGTTTAAAAAAATCTGCTATTAATTATTAACTGGATCAAGCTTCTCTATACTTATTTGACCTTATGACAAATACATTTGGGAAATTTCCATCTCTGTATTTATGCCTGTCCCTCTTTGGCACATGATGTTAGGGCACGCACTCAGGCTCATGTCTGACAAGCAGAAATACAAACTAGATGATTGTAGCCCTGAAGCTGGAGGCTGCAGACATGTAACAGTGGTGAAAAACACCCAGCCAGAGTCCCTCACAATGTTTAAATATAACCATATATCACCCTAGGCAATTAAAACTGGCTTGCTGTTTCCCCTGATGCTAGACACCACTCACACTTCCACTGTTTTTACAACTGATCTTTAAAGTGGAACTGCAGCACATAAGATTGATCATGGTGTGGCCCAGGAATTAGGCCACACAGCTGGCTTTCAGCCACTAGCACTCCCAGTTCCATTTTCTACTTGCCTTTGGCCATGCTTCCTTCAGGTAAAGGGGTTTTGGGTGAGGAAGCTCAGTAGCTGACCATGCTCCTTTTAATCTCTTTCCATCTCCCCCTGTTTCAAAGGGGGTTGTGTTTTAGTTGGCTTATTCTCAGTTTTTGGCTGGTGATATTCAGTACTTGCTGCTGTAAATCATCCTCGTGCAACACTAACATGGAATCAACTGGTTGATTCAGCTGGGACTGGAAAGGTCTTGACCTGCCTCTGCAGCCGCTGCCTGGAGTAGAAGGATCCCCTCATCTCCCCTCTGCCTGGAACACTCTGGTTACAATGCCACAAACTTTGTTTTCACTTAGGAGACCCCTTATATTAAAAAGGGTCTGATCCAGTCTCGTACCCTTTGAAACCTGTCAAGCTGTCTGTGGCTCAAATCAAAGAACCATTTTACATCTCTTGTCATGTATGTCAACGGCTCCCCTTTCAAAGCGTACAAATATTGCCTTTGTTCCTGTGACAGACACCCTCCTGCCTACACCTCTCAGAGCTCCTGGTGTGGTTTCTGTGATTCTTTTCTATTCTACTGGAACTTCCTGCCACATCTGTAACTAAACAGAAACCCAAAAGGAAATCAGCTTTCACCTGTCAACTGCCACGTGTATATGACCTCCCCTTTTCCATCGCTTTCCATTAGTGTCTTTCATCGTTTAAAAGGCTTTTTTCATGTTTACTTCTTTTTCTATCTGCTCTTTGGTAAGAGCCTGTCCTGGTTTTGACTGGGATAGAGTTAATTTTCTTCCTTACTGTTTTCCTTTTTGGCTACAGCCCCTTTGTTTGTTTTACTGCATCAAACCTACACATAAGTGCCGGCTCCTCTTTGTCCTTGGGAAATGCCTCCTTTGGCCTCAGGAAGAGGTCTCCCCATCTGTGTTACAGTGGTGGCCTTCCTATGAGGAGGGTTACCTTTGGCACCCACCGCCACTTACCAGCCCAGCTCTGCTGTTGTGCAACAGCTGTTTGGCTCACAATGCTCAACCGTGTTCTCCACCCTACTGACCTATGCTATAAAGCAGCAGTGGCTTGCAAAAGACCAGATGGATGGAGGAGAGAGATGTGAGGGATTTTTTATGTGACCCCAAACACTCGGAATTCAAGCAGATTTGGCAGATACCGTATACTATACAGCAAAAGTCCCTCATTCCATAGGCAGAGGAAGGAAGAAACTTAAGCACAAATTAAGTGTGTATTCAACACGATTGTGCAACAGTTGTTCTGTATTACACAGCTTAGATTTACATACTCCCCAAACTTCCCAGTGTAAATAAACTGTAAGTCTATACTACTTATGAGCATAAAACCACACAGCACTTAAAACCAGCCCATGCAACTACCATAAATACACAAACAGCACATGATCAGAGGCCAACTACTAATGTGGAAGATCAATATTGCTTGAAGCTATGAATCATTCAAATTTGATCCTCTTCAAACTTGCATCAGATTGCTATGTTTATTACCAGAACTCGGTGAAATAATTTCTAATTTCATCCATGTAATGTATTTTTATATATCTAAAAGCACAGGAAGAAATCTTGCCCCACAGAACTTGATCCAAGACTGGCCATTGACTTCCATAGAACTAAATATTTACCCACAGGATTTTCTTTCCTCTTCCACAGTTCAGGGCTTAATAAAAGGCAGAGAAGCTAAGGAAATAGTTACTTTACTTTGAGCATCAATAAAGGGTCAGTCTTGTGGGAGTTTGGAGGCTTAAGATTTCTGGCAAGAGAGAGTTTTCAGGGGGCTGCCCTCAAACTGCTCACAGCATCATTGCACTGCTTTAGCAGAAACTCTCTTCCTTTGGAGGCTTTTGAAAGTGTGTCTTCACAGTACATGCCCTGGTAGGTACTTTCCAGAGGAATATTTATGTTCACAGCCTGACTTGGAAAACATTCTTAGATGCAGGGTTGGTTTCCAGCAAGGCTCTGCCTGGCTCATTTTGGTTTCCATGAAACACAAAGAGCTCGTGACTGGCCCAGGGTGATTCAGATCATCTGGTGTTAGATGCCGGCAGCCTCCTGGCACTCCATCCTCCCATCTGACCACATAACCACATATCCTCATAAGTATAAAACTCTGGATTTTCCTGCTTTGTTCCATTTTCTGCATGCACAGGCCATGGTTGTTGTGCCTTACATGTTATGTTATGATAATGCACATAACCTGTGTGTTGTTCCTGCACATAACCTGTGTGTTGTTCCAGCTCTGCTTTTCCCTTTGTTGTTTTCTCTCTGGATGAAACCTACATCTCTTTAAATTCAGTTATATTTTCTTTTCTGTATGCAAATAGCATCAAGATTTGGCCCAATTCACATTCTTTGTTTTATCCAGTAGTCAGGCCATATAGTATAATTATATATATATATATCCATGCCCTAGTTACATTTTCAACACTGACATATACGAGTGTCACAGAGGCACTGCTTTGTGAGGACACAAAAAGGACTTTTTATTATTTTAGCAGTCATTTTAGTGCTTATTTTCATCTGACCCTTATCAGCTTCCATCCAGATAGTTTACTCCTGCATAGTTAAATATATAAACATGCACCCACACACTTATCTCCGTGTTCATACACGTCCACACAAATAAACATTTCCAAACATTCCTGGGTGGTGGTGAACTGCTGTCTCTGAGAAACAGGCGTACGGACAATGTGGAACTCCACATGCTCATCAGAGGAAGTGGTAGCCAGTAAAAGCAATGGCATGGGGTATCAGACACTTAGTACCAGAAACTGTTGTGAGGAAAAGTGCAATCTAGAGTCGAGAGACTTTACAGAGTGGTGTTATATATATATATGGCCACATTCCTGGCTTAGTTTTTGACATACACAGCAGAAAGAGGTACCTCTGAGAACTATTTTTGGTTTAAGTAAATAAAAAATGGGTGGCATTTCTTATTTTGAAATTATGTGTTCAAGCATTAATAAGCTTTAATTTTAATATTTTACAAAGGTACAACTTACCTGTGGCAGGTCTTCTTTCATTTTTCAACATTGTCAAGTCAATGCTGAGCTGCTGAGCTGAACTGCTCAGGATCCATATTTATAGATACCTCACTCTCAGCTCACTTGAGCTGTTAGATACTGTTCACTGATCTTGCAGTAGCATTTAGCAGTGATGTGGAGTGCTGCAGCTTGGAAAATTCCTTCTTAGGGCCTTTCCAGTGTCATGAAGAGACAGGACTTGGAAGTTAAATGGGATTTTCTGATCTTCCAACCACATTGTGTCTGTGTGTATGGGTGCACTCTGACAGATTACAATCCTCCAAAGTATTTATGTGCCTAAGTCTTCTTGGTGTTAAACCCTTAGTGTTAGGCATTAAAGAACTCAAATCACTAGTTCTACCTACTCATAACATCATGACTTCATATATCCAGGTCTCTGCCTTCCTCTCCCTTCAGACCCACAGAATGATGAGCACTATCAGACACTCATACAGATTCAGCAGGGTAGCTCGGGAAGAGCTGCAGTCTAGACCCATCTTCAGCATAGCTGTTGGTCATGACTTAGAACCAGGCGATACAATCTAAATCTCATCTCCCATGAGCAGAAGATCTCTAATGCTCTGTTTTATTAAATGGCAATCTGACTTACTTTTTCTGGTTAATCACTTAAAGAGAGTGGCAGCCACCATGCCTTTTTATAAGCAGACTAATGTATCGGCATGCGCTAGACATAATGTGGGAACAGTTCTGTCCTGGAAGCCTCATGGGATGAGGTGGGGAGCATGTACCTTTGCGGGCTCAGTGGAGAGGATGACATACCAGGCTGCTTGGCAGGGTCAGGGCTGAGGCAATTCTGGGTTTGCAGAAGGGCTCAAAACCAGAGAAACTTTAAAGCCAGAAAGTGACAGCCGCTTGTAGCTGAGAGGCCTCTGAGGTGAGGCAATAAATGATTAGTGGTTTCCATGATCTCACATTTTGACTTAGCTGCCCTGTTAAGCCTCTGTGACTGTTTATATGGAGCTAGCCCCTAGAAACCTCCTCCATGTGAGGCAAGAAGCATGTGCCCTGAATAAGAACTGGTCTTTCACATCCTTTTAACAGTTTTAGGGCTCTCACTGAACATCCTTTCATATGTTTTATGAGTACACTATACCTTCAAAAAGTAAAGCTGCCAGCCCTGACACCTAAAAAGAGAAGGATGTTTACCCTTCATTAGCTGACACCGTGGACTTAGGAGATGCTACTTTACTGACTGTAGACAAAGTTTTCTAAACAGTGAACAAGGATGATTATTTTTTCCTATTGTTGCTAAAGCTCCCAAGTACATATTTCAAACAGCACACACTCAGAATGTTGGTGGAATAAACTCCGAATCGGGATTTGCCAAATTTCACACTGGTGCAGTTACCAAATTCACGAGAGGGACTTACTGATTTACATAGCCAAAGTCCAGACCCTCAAAAGCCAAGTAAGATTTGCAGTTGTCTAATTTTCCTAGGTATTCCATTTCTGCCAATGAAGTTTTCAAAGCACTTACATACCTGCTTCTCCTCATGGAGAAGACCAGAACCTGTCTTTGCTTTAAGCCATATTGGGCTTCATAGGATTCCCTGCCTGTTAGTGCCAGGTAGACTTGCTCAAAACTTACCCATTTTTACAGAAGAAAAGATGATTCCTTTGATGTGCAATCAGATCTATAAATAAGCCTGTTGAGACAAGCTGAAAGTCATTCTGTTATTGCAAGTGAAAATGCAACACTTCCCTCAGGAATGTAATGACTCAAGTCCCTAAATAAGACAAAGCCAAATAAATAAAGACAATAACAAACCCAGGACACCTAAATTCCAAAGCAGTGCTTCAGAAACTTGCATTTAAGTCATTGCCCATAGACCACTGATTAAAGTACTTACCTGTAAAATAAAACCCCAAGAATAATAATTTTTGCTTTAGTTGAGGTGACTCAAACCTTACCTCCCACAGATGTGCTCTAACCCTAACTGCTAAAATGTATGGCTTTCTAAAGTGGGGAACTTCTCATGTGAAAAGTATTTCACTTTGAATGGGACAGCTAAATGGGCTTTGGGTAACAGAAAGTATTAGAAAATTAGGCTTTAAGCTGTGTTTAAAGATAGTAATATTCCTTGGAGGGAGGTTGGCTGGTCACACAGCATAAACTAGCAGGTAGGTTGCAGGTCTTGCCAGCAGGGGAAGGTGCTTCTCTATTTCTTGACCAAGTATTTGAGCCACAAGCCCCATAGTGGGCTTTTTAATTGGTTGATTAAGAAAGCCTGCTTGAAGAAAGGTTGTGATTAAGTGAGCTGCCCCAGCCAGCTTGTGTGAAGAACAGTTTCCTTTGGCTTCAGCCAGCAGAGAAACTGACCCCAGCCCTCTTGCTGTATGATGCCACTTTCCAGCCTCAGTCCTGTTGTCTGAGTGGTTTCTACAAACCACCTGGGTCATTTTGCCTCTTTGGTTTCAGTGGTCACCAGCAGTGTCTCATTCCCATTGCAACCCATGCCCTGGTTCTACTCTGTTGTGTGCTCCCTCTGTTGGTATTCTGGCCATCTCTAATACCATCCTGGTATGGCAGCATCCCATCATATAGAATCACAGAATAGTTAGGGTTGGAAAAGACCTTAAGGGACATCTCACACTATGTCACCCAAGACTGTCCGACCTGGCCTTGAACCCTGCCAGGGATGGAGCATTTACCACTTCTTCGGGCAACCTGTGTCAGTGCCTCACCACCCTCACAGTAAAGAACTTCCATATATCTAACCTGAACTTCCCCTGTTTTAGTTTGAATTCATCACCCTTTGTCCTATCACTACAGTCCCTGTTGAAAAGTCCCTTTTCGGCATCCTTGTAGGCCCTTTCAGATACTGGAAAGCTGATACGAGCTCTCCATGCAGCTTCTCTGATCCAGGCTGAACAGCCCTGACTTTCTCAGCCTGTCTAAACATCCCAGGCAAATTCTGGTTCAGGTCTCATCTGTACACGTGATAACAGCATCATCCTGTGTGTGAGGGAGTCTTTCACACTTTATAGGCCCCTTAGTCATCATTTGGGAACTACATATTCTCTGTGGGCTACTAGCTGAAGAGCCCAGCTTGTGTTGCAATGCAATGATGACTTCTTTTTGGAAAGAAAGTTGCCATGATTGCCAAACTAAGTGTGATGTTTATACGTATTTCACACAGCTTGAGCACATCTAACTAGTCACTTCTCAGTATCAGCTTGATACATGTCTTAGTTTCTGAACCTCAAATGTATGGAAGGATATAGACATCCTGTGTTTGTCCAGTTCAGGCCTTAGGACATGTTCAGGAGCAGAGCACTAAGAAACTGCCTCATATCTTAGTGGTGCCAATATGGATTACATGTCTCTCTCTTTTAGTTTCTTCCCCTGGTGATTCTTGGACTTATGCCTCCCAAGTTTACTTTCAGGCTCTTTCTTTAGTCAAACACTGATTCTGTTCTTATGCCTGATTTTGACTGTGATTTCAAGTGAATGCCATGGTAATGTTAAAGGTTGGCCTAAAAATTAGATACTGGAATGAGGAGCTGGAGCCTTCCCAAGAAACTTTGTCCCATGCCCACCAACATGTCTGATGGTACTTGTCAAATATTTGACCAATTCAACTCTGATTTCCTGTTTTCCTCAAGGTTTTTAAACCGTCCTTGTTCTTAATACACTTTGTTCATAAAGCCCTGTGGGAATCCTATAATATCACTGCCCTGGGCAGGACTGCTTAATGGCAGAGCTAAAGTTTCTCTTTTAACATGGCTTTTCTGGCCCAAGCTCCTGCATACAGTTTGCTAATGTGGACAGATGCTTTGCAAATATGTTTGAGAGGAAGGTCAGTTCTGTATATCAAAAGTTCACAAGTCAAGCTGCACTGAAAGGCCTCTTTAACCTCAACCTTAAGCATCCTCAGCATATCATTAGGAAGATTTGCAAAGCCTTTAGCACCCCACTGGATTTCCTTATGCATGGAAAGGCCTGGCAGATCAAAGGAAACATTACTTCAAATAGCTTGTGACTTATCTTGCCTACCCTAGCACCAATGACCTCTCAATCATCGTATTTTCTTCCAGTAGGAATTGCTTTTAAGATCAACAGTTTATCCTCCAAAGTCTTTGTCTTGGCCTTTCCTGCTTTTCCAATATTCCTTGCTAAAATGTGTAATTAAAAGAAATGACAAACCAAACATTTGGCAAATAAAATGTGTTAAACATAAGAAAATAGTTGCAAGTCATAGTTACTGTGTGGTTCTGCTAATGAAGGGAGTAAGAACATGAGTGAAGTCATGTTTACTGTTTATAGATTTGTCTTGTACTTGGCAGAAACTCTTCACAAACACTGAGGTCAATGATATTTGACCTTCTCCGGCATATTCCAGCTAGGATGTGAATCACTACAGAGGGCTGAAAGGTTAGCCCCTGTTCTGCAGTCACATCCATATGTGTGTATAGTCCTTTACACCCGCACAGAGACCTAGAGACGTCAGCTCCGTGTTTTCCAGCTGCAAGGCCCACACACATGGACTGATGTGAAGCATAGGTGCCTGCTTCATGAGCATGCTTTTTATAAAACTATTATTCATCAGCTCAGGGTATTAATCACTTTATATTTAAATTTCCTTCAGGGGCTTGTTATTTACTCTGTAGGTGTGTTTTAGCTTGCTCGAATGTGAAATTCACATTAATTTAATCAGCACAAAAATATTTTCAGGTTTACTGCTTACAGTTAAAGCTGAATTGAGATATATACACGCAAGAACCACGGAATGTGGGTTTGTAAATAAGGTATTTGACCTTTGCCTTTTGCTAAGTTACAGTACTGGCAATTCCTGCCTAAATGAATCATCTGAAGAATTAAAAATCACGTACATAATTGTTACACCAACGTATCTATTTCAGTTGAACGTCAGCTGCCATTTCCACTGTAAGTCCCATTTTCATGGCTATGTAAGTTGATGTTTTCAATTATATGGGGCTTAAACTTTACTTAGTACCCTTAACTTAACAAATAAGCATGGCAAGTCAAAGTTAAACCACTCTGTAGTCAGAGCTGGTTCAAACAATGCCATTTACAAAAAAAAAGGATAAGGTTTGTGCTCTAAGGTTTTTGTACAGATGGTTAGAAGGGACATGATAAAATTATGTTTTTGATCAGTTCAGTTTGAATTTAATGACTGTGACATTTTAACAGCAGTTTAGACTAAGTATTTTGTTACTTCCATTCCATTTCATTTTTAATTAACATTCAAACACTGCACCATTCCCACAGCTGGAGCATGTATCATCTATCAGATATCATCAATCTCTCATCCTTAGACAGATGGGGTATGTAAACAGTCTATCACTAATTAGTTGCAATTAAAATCAGTATCAGACAAAGAAAACATACAGTCTTTATACAGTGGTCCAGAACCTTTTGAGTCAGAACCAGAGATATTGTAAAGAAAGAAATGTGAGCAATGTAATCCCAAAATGTTCTCATTTAACTCACTCATAGCTGTGTTCTAACCCTGACACTGACAGAGAAATATACCCTTCATTCTCTGCTGTCATGTAGATGTTAAATTTGTCAAAACCCAGGTGACACACAAAAGCCTAGAAAGAAATTCACGAAACACTGTTGTTTTCAAGAAGATAAATTACAGTTATTAGAGTCTATTGGTGAAGCAATATTTATTGTCTCACTTTATCTGTGTAGTCACGGTAGGAAGGCAAAGAGGGACTGCAGAATTGATCCTGTTTTGATGATTAAAGGGACACACACTTGTCACAACCAAGCCAGGTCTAACAACTGGTCTAACCACTGTTCTGAAAGCTGAGTGTAAAGTCACAAACCAAAAGATGATACACAGAAGGAATTAAAAGGCAGACTAGCAAGGAAAGGAGTAAATAATGGTGCAAAATGTATCCCTGTGGGACACTGGCTGGATGCCACCACTTTAAGAACTCACATCTCAGGACAAAGAGGGATATTCTGGGTAAAGCTGCCTGGGATCTGACATGCTTCAGCAATCCACTTCATGCTTTCAGGCATTACTAGAAGGTGAAGGGAAGTTGAGAAAAGGCTAAATACTGCCTTCAGAGCAGGGTATCAGCCCTGAGGATCATGGAATATAGAACGTAGCACAGACCTGCCTTCATCTGTGCTAAAGGCTACATGACATGCTTGCCCTTCCAATTCTGGGGCACCCTAATTTCTAACATTCCCAAACGAGTGCTTCTGAAATGCTGGACATACGAGTGATTGGTCTTTTCCACTGGTCTGCAAAACCACTTGGAATTAAAAAAGGGATCACCACACTGAATCTTAATGTCCCCTGAGAAGATCTGCAGAGCTGATTTAGGTCAACAGGATTCCCTGTTCCCACGAGTACTTCCTGAGGGTGAACCTTATTTGAATAATGTAATAAAAAAAAGAAGGGAAAGAAAAGTAGATCTCTCTCTCTCTTTATATCCAAGACTTCATAAATACACACTCAAAACCCAGGTAAACTTTGTAAGATAAGGTTAATAAGTATATGACATATTCATGAAAAGCCATTAGCACTAGACTGAAAGCAGCTTTACCCAAAGGATTCTGCCAGGGTTTGATTATTTTCCCTACATTTCCTTCCTTCTTGGCTGAATCCGCAAGTGCTGTATGTATTTCCCCCCCTGAGGGTGCACTCACAAGTGCCTGGGCATGGCAGATGATAGCTAATCCCAGCCAAGTGTAACATCATTGACATCTAAGGTCAAGGTCTTCCTATCATAGTCCCAAGCTTTTCACCTGTTCATCTGGTGTACATTTGTAGTCTGCTGGCATCACTTTGCAGATCAGAGTCGGGTGGAAAACTAAACAAATTTGGTACGTTGGTGCTTTCACTTGAATCCAATACCCATCCCTTTTCAGGTAGGGTATTAACGGTCCAAGTCTCTGTATATTGTGGCAGGTTTTATGCCTGAGTGGAAGCAGATATGGTTAGATTCCCTTTACTCAACTTTATTTGGTGCTGAGACCCTCTCCTAAGGTTTGACTTAGCAGCCCAGGCTTCTCCTGGCCATATGCTAATACAGGATCCCCCTTTCATGCATGTCTGTCTGTTTGAAACGGTTGTCCTGGGGAGGTGAGCAGAATTCCAGCAGCATTGCTCACCACCATCATGCTTTCCATATTTTTCCAGTTACAAACCAAGGCTGGCTGATTACTCCTTCCCTCCTGATGCCTTTGCTCAAGTTGCTCTTGCAAAGGGAAACCTACTGTGAGTGGCAGAGACCATGCTGTGCTGATGCATTTGGGTTGGAGGGATCAATTTCCACCTCAGTAGGCTCCATAGATTGATGTTCCCAAGGGTAATCCTATACAGGCACTGGTACTTTCACCAAAACCTATGGTGCAGAGAGGGGAAGGAGATGTGTGATGCTGGCACAGAGCTGATGACCCTTCTTCTGCAGAAGAGGGAAAAGAGCTGTGTGGTGGGCTCCAACCATATATTATTAGCATTCATAAACCTCATTTCCTTCTGGGAACAGCCACTCAGCACTGAAAAATCAGAATTTCACAGTAGATTGTCACGCAAGTTGGAATAAATCCCTGAGGCAGCGCACCACACGCCCTGTCCTGTAGCGTGGCATGCAGCCCTAGGAAGCCCACTAAAGGAGATACTGTAGAGGTACACTCTGTCTAAATGATCTTTTTTATATACATAAATGTAAGGAGGTTTTAATATATGTGTATATATATGCAAATGTATGTGTATGAGAAGCAGATAAGTACTCTGGGAAATATAATTCCCTACGAATGATAGCTATTACTAGGAAGAAATATGAGACTCTATTCCACCATCTGTGTTAAAAAACAGCTTTAGGGATCTAGCATCACTAAAAAAAAGCTGGCAGTGCATTTTTCTTACCCTGCTGCCTCCAAACAGAAAAGTATTAAAGGTTCCCTAATATTGAGCAATCAAACATGTTTGCCAAAAGTGACCATCAGCTACACACAATTCTGCTTTGGATTCTGTAAAAAGATGACTGAAATCTTTCTTATAATTTACTGTGCATCTTTCTCCTGCACTTATCTTTTTAATAAGTATTTTAAAATATCCAGCATGGTCTTGCCGTTGTATTTTTAACAGTAGTTTGAGCAGATAAGCTATTTTCTTATTGATCTGTATAATGTGCTGAGCCAGATCTTTGCATTCAATTGCAGTGACCAGAGTAACAATCCCTCCGCGTACTAAGCATCTGGCTCTTTAAAAGTAATGATGAAAGCTTGAAATTTTTAGGTTTTCATTTTTAATTTTTCTGTTGGATTCAGAAAACAAGCAGTAGTTTTCCCAAATAAGTCTTTTCTACAAGGCTTCTTTGCTCAGAGAGCTTTGTAAACACAGCCTGTAGAGAGAAGCAGCACTATAGGGCTGAGTTTGGTTAAGACATCAAACCCCACAACCAAATGGGATAATTAACTGGGAAGACAGATGCATTTCAGAAGATGTAAGAGCCAGGAATACCTTCTGCCTGCACTGAAACTAGTAATACAAGCTACTGCTTATTGTAGCACAGAACCAAACAGAAGAAAATACTCTCACAAAATAATCTGCTATTATTATTAAGGACTAGATTCTGATCATTGTTAATGGACCAGGGACCAGCCTCTGATACCACTGCACATTACACTTCTAAAACAGCATTAAATCACATATCCAGAGTCAAGATCTTTCATTTAGGTAGCTCTTTAGCTGGTATGATTTGATTCAACTCTTATGTGTTGTGCATGTATTTAAACTGAATTATTGCAGTGTAGATCTCACCTAACTGTGTGTGTCCTAATTCATCTTTTAGTGACTGTCTTCTTGAAACCGTAGTGAATAGCACAACTTGGAACATAACTGAGCCTGAAAGCCGAGGTGGAATATGAAGTGCCTTTTGTATCATTCTAAGAAGCTATGAACTCTTCAGTGTATGCTACTCTTTGTCAAGAGCACACAGTGCTTTATTTTCCTGCAAGTTCTTTTGCACCTGTACAAGATGCCTTTTTCAATCTACTTCTCCATGATGCAATTCATTTGAACAACATTAAGGGGTGAATCTGAATGCTTGTCTTTGACTACGCAACCTGTAAGCACAAGGAGAGCAGTAGATAGATTACCAGTGTGAAAACAGAGGTGTGAGCTTGCCCTGTAAAAGTGGCAGGTGCATTGCATGACTACAAAGGAAAACTGCTCTGTTTGGGAACCCTGCCATAAATACAACGGCCTAAGCAGTAAGGGTTACAATGAGCTCATATTTATTTTAATCTTGTTTGCTTCTCTGCTCAAACAACTCCCTGGATTATTTTGACCTCAAGTGTTGATTCCAAAAAGGAGCTTATCTGTAAACACCACCTGCATGGTAGAGCACATCAGGAGCTACCACTGCCACTGTATTGCTTTCTTATCATTCATAATGTGAACATTTGATTGCCCATACAGCCAGCCTGCGGGCTGCCAGGCTCTGCAGATGGCAAACACATGTGTGCACAACATTTGCATTTTATACCTCTGACGAGAACAGTCATAAAGGCTTTTCCACCCCTGCCGCTATCTTGGTACGAATTGCCTTTTTTTGGGTGCTGTTTTTTACCTATCCCTATAATTTCCAGATGATACTGGTTTTAAATATTTGTGCTTAATTTTGGCATTGGTAAGTAGTTGGCCCACCCACTGGATTTTCCTGAAGCCAATATTTTATTGGTGTTATCTGGTGGTTTAATTCATTAGCTTCCCTCCCTAGTAAAGGATTAACTTTCCTCTCTTCTTATCTGCCATTGTGTTTGTAGTGAAAGGAACTTCTCCAATGTAATTCCTTATTAGCTGAGTTTACGTGGGTAGACGGTAAACTCAAAGGTTAAAATCAGATCTCCTCCTCATGTCTGTTATGTCCTAGGGCTCTGCAGTCACCTCACCCTTGTCAAGGCATTTGCACATGGATGATGATGTGCACCTCTGAAGATGGTGGTATTGAGCATGGTGAGAGCAGGAGCAAACCTGCATTTCATACCATGCAACAGCGTGTGCTCTGGGTTTGGATTCACTGTGCTGTGTGTCTATAGTGAGAGTTTCTACTGGTTTATTGTCTGAAGATTCAAGCTTCTCCATTGACTTGTCTGAGGATATTTGGAACTGGTGAGGACACAACTGAATTACCACAAACCCAGCTTTTCCTGTTGTTCTAATTCTGAAAAGCAGAAGTCGAACCTTTTCAGGGACTAAAGAAGTAAAGGTAGGAAACTCTACAGACAGCGAAATATGCAAAGCTCAGGCCTGCTTTCACTGAAGCAGACAAACTCACTGAAATATTTTCTATCTCTTTTGGCTCTTGAAAAACAGTTCTAATAAAATTATAATATTGGACATTAAAAATAAAATATTTGACTATTTAGTTATTTGTTCAAATGCCCATTCAGGTATGGTATATCTAATACACAAAAGGGGTCTGTATAGTACTTTGTGTCCAGAGAAGTCATATGAGTCACGTAAATTTCAACAGGGGGCAGTTCCAACAGGTTTCATTACATAAAAGTATGAAGACAGTGATCTGATCACATGGAAGGTCTCACTACCATAGTCCACTCTCTCATAGAATCATAGAAAAGTTTGGGTTGGAAGGGACCTTAAGATCGTCTAGCTCCAAGCCCCCACCTCACACTAAACCATGTCACCCAAGGCTTTGTCCAACCTGGCCTTGAACACTGCCAGGGATGGAGCATTGCTCTCAGACAGCATCAATAGACAAAGAGCAAGAACAGAACAAGCACAGATGATTTCCTCACACAAGCCTTCCCTGCTTTTGACCGCTCTTAGTTTCAAACGTGGTTTCCATGATTTAATAACCCTCAGTGGATTTCAATACCATGAAATCGTCCAATTTCCTCTTAAACCAGTGTAAACCTTTAGCATCTACAATATCATCATTCATGATTTTATACACCTATTCATTACCTTTGTTGGCTGCCTCTCTTCTGGAAGAGTCCTGGTTGCTTTAGTGGTTTCCAATGGGGCAGCTGAGAGTGATTGCCACTTTGCCATTCTTCACATCGTTTCCAGCTACATAAAGAAGAAATGTCACAGGTGACCAGAAGAGTAGATCATGTAGCAATTTTCCCATGTGAATTATTCTGTGCTGGGAAATGGGAGATATATGATTATCTGACATGGATACAATCAATCCTTAATAATCCTGAAACAACTTTTTATCAAGCTTTCTAGGTCCTACATGATATAATGATTAGACTGAGTGTATTGAACTTTAAACTGCACTACATGAATGTCTCAGCTATCAGAATAATTATATATTTTGATATGTACAGCATTTACAGGATTGAGAAAGCAACTTCTGGAAAATTATTTTTTACTATGCCAGTGCTTTAGGGGCTTTCTGGTTATCAGACCCAATAGAGAGATCATTCTCAGATAATAACATCTACTTTTTACTGTAGTTCTGATAAGAGATTGTAAGGTGTACTATCAGTATAAACTGCCTTCAGGAACAAATGGATTAAACAAAGTATGAGTTGCTGGAGCAGATAATGGTTCTGTCCCCTTGACCACATGCTGTTCTGTAGACATACAGGGAGTCCAACTGCCCAGGTGCTCATTTGCTCTTCACATGACCATTATTTACACAAATAAATGGTATTTTTTGATCGACTTACCGAGGACTTTGGATATCATAATTATTCTCCCATGTTTAAAGCTGGGCTGAAAGTTTATTTTAATTGCTAACATTATAGTAGCTCAAAGTCTAAATTAGCACAAGGCTATAAAGAAACCAAAGGCTGTAGAACTGCCAAATAATGGGTCTCATTAATATGCCCTGTTAGAAGTGAGACTACACAAACTGATGCAGACAGTCATGGTTTGGTCTATCTTCTGACTTAGCCAGCCATAAACCAGATCTTCTTTGGAAATAATATAGATATACTAATATAAACTCAAGGAAAAGTGATGGCTTTAATGTGGCTACCCAGGTTTTGGTCTAAATCAGGCTTATGTCTAGTCAGGTAGGTCTCAGGGTGGAACAAATGATTGTCTGCACTTGTTGTTTAGACTTGAACACAGGTTTTAAAGAGAGCATGAAGTAAAGGGTATGAGTAGGTCAGAACCAGCACTCCAACTCTTTGTATCTATAAGTTATCTTTGTATCTTCTAGGGTAACTAAAACCAAATTAGCATTTTTTGACCATTATACTAAAAAAAGCAGAAAATGGCTAACTTGAGATGCCTGACCCTGGTTAATTCTTTCATTGTTATTCCATTTCATTTTTGCTATCTGCAAGCATCAGCTTTGTTAAGAGAAATAAAGACAGTGAAGAAAATAAAGTCAGGAGGAAGGAAATGCGTGCATCTGTGTCAACAACTCTGCATTGCCATAGTAAATACAAAGGGATAGAGGGATAGTTCTAGCATCCACTAGAATAGCATCACATTTGCTGCTGACAGTATGATCACTCAATTTTATAGGAGAAAACCAGAAGCTTTTCCCTGTGTTAAGTTCTCATTTTTCTAATCTCATTCACCAGCTGGTACCAGACATCACAAATTGGACATTTTTCTTTCCAAGCCATGCATGGATGTACATTCTGATTCTACCATTAAACTTAATAGAAAAGAATTTGTCCCAACCATGTCAGCACATTTTTATGAGTAAAACCCTGGAGTCTCTTATTCAAACTCTTGGTAGCTTATGAGTTTATATGCAGCTTTGGTGAGGGCTTTTAAACAAGCGACTGTATTTTAAAATAGTATTTGTCAGAATTCTGTATTATTACATCTTTCCAATTCTGTTGATTTATACATAATCTTCTCATTTCCTCCCTCTGGCCTGTAAAAATGATCCTTGCTGCTATGCTGCTCATATAGCAAAAACTGGCCAACTTGAGTTCAAAGAGTTATTTGACTGACTGTCTTGAGAGTGTCCACTTGCCAAAAATTCACTTAATAATTATTTGTGTCTCCTAAATCTTTTTTCCCTATTTTTTTTCCACTCCATTGAAGCCCTTTCTTGACCTAGATATATTCTCTAATTCAACACTATTTCCTTGTATACTCTACATACCCTTGACCTTGTGTGCATTTTCTTTTCTTCTGTATAACATGTAGACAGTCTATACATAACACACTAAGAAGGATCTGTATGGCTTGCTTTTCTACAAAATAAACACAGATTACAACACAAGCCCCTAATTAAGTCCCATGGCATAAAATGCTCTCAGCCCTCATATGGAATTCTTTCCCTTGCACTTTTCTAGGGATGGGTGAAGACCTATCTTGATGCTTGAGGAAGCAAAGCTCATCACTGATTAACACTACATAAATGCAGACCAACATCACTTAAATGTTTTTGTCTTTTTGGGCAGATGACTCCCTGTTCATTGAACAATAGTTTGGCAGCTACCCTATGGGTAATGTCTTCACCTTTTAACTTAACTTTCATCTGGGTCTATAGAGAACACAGCTTTGTTCACACAGCTGTAAGACTCCCACAAGATAACCTCTTCTTAATTGGGTGTGTTGTGGGCTTTCCTCCTTTGGCCAGTGGTTCTAGTTATCACTTTGCAGTCTGCCTGAAAAAAAGGCCTAGAACCTCTTAATGAACACTTTGTCTCAGCTTCCTGTCTCCTCTGTCACTGAATGACTAATTACTAATTTCCACCTATGAATAATTTACATTACATCTTACTCTTAACCCGAAGGGTATATCCTTGAATTTATGTGTTTCAGATTTCTGCAGACATCTTCATGCGCCTGCAAAGGCTGCATTGAACACCTGCCTAAAATAAACAGTGATTTCCAAACAAGTATGTTTAAATATTTGACATCAGTCATAGAAATTAAGAAATTTATCACTGAGCGCTCTGCTAAATCCAATGTTTCAGATTGTTCTTTTTTCTTATATGGGATTCTTTCAAAATGTGTAGTTTCCCAAATAACTAAACAGCTGCATTTCCCCACACACTGGCCCTTGATTAATCCTTTAGTCTTCCTCCAAAATCTTTCTGCAAAGCCTGGATTATGATTATTGCCATAGATGTTTTGGCTGCTACCAGCCAACATCGTTATTTCATTATACTTTTTCTCACAATCATCTCTAGTGATCTGGGTTGACTATGAACGCCCAAGGGGATGTTTTCCCAAACATGCAATTATTCCCAGTTTGCCACTTCAATTGCCAGGACTAAACCTCTGGCCAGTCTCTTGATTAGTTAGAATTAGAGCCTGTGGCATTGTGCTGTTGATCTCTCTTCCCTGGCTGACCTAAATTCCATCGTACACCTGCCATTATGCATTTGCTTAAATCTGGAACAAATTCGGGTACTTGATGTACTGCCAGTCTCATGTTTTAATTTGGGGAGCTGACTGGGCAAGGTAATTTGTCTCTGCATCAACTTGTGGACCTGCCACAGGACTACTGTGCATGTGCTTCTGAGTCAACAAAGCTCAATGGGATGGAGGGTGCAGCCTTTGCCTTTGCTCCCTCTTCAAGTGTGCAAAAGCATAAGACTGCTTCAAGTACAGCTGCTCGTTATGCTGCTCCTGCTTTCGGCTGGTGCTCCATACACAGGATGTTCTGAACACATAAAATGAGCACGACACTCAGAGAGAAGTTGTGGGTAAAAAAAGATTACCATGGAGAAAATACCCCCTGTAAAAGTTACTTTTAAAAGCAATCAGTGTAATTCAAAGCAAAAAGAAGTTTCTTGGAGAAATATGTTCACCAGCTCTGTGTAGTTGTGCTCAGCTAGAAGGGGTTTGTAGCCTCATTGGTGTAGTACTGTGTTCAGCTCTAGGGCCCCCAACACAAGAGGGATGTGGAGCTGTCCAGATGAGGCCATGGAGATGCTGCGAGGGCTGGAGCAGCTCTGCTCTGGAGCCAGACTGAGAGAGCTGGGCTGGGTCAGCCTGGAGAAGAGAAGGCTCCTGAAGGGGAGACCTTAGAGCAGCTCCAGTGCCTAAAGGGGCTGCAGGAAACCTGGAGAGGGGCTTGGGACAAGGGCCTGTAGGGACAGGCCAAGGGGAATGGCTTGAACCTGCCAGAGGGGAGACTGAGCTGAGCTCTTAGGCAGAAGCTCTTCCCTGTGAGGGTGCTGAGGCGCTGGCACAGAGTGCCCAGAGAAGCTGTGGCTGCCCCATCCCTGGCAGTGTTCAAGGCCAGGTTGGACACAGGGGCTTGGAGCAAGCTGCTCTAGTGGAAGGTGTCCCTGCCCGTGGCAGGGGTTGGGACTGGGTGAGCTTTAACATCCCTTCCAACCCAAACCAGTCTAGGTTTCTATGACTATGATTTTTTTTCCTAATGTATTATATAAACTGTTTTGCTCTTAACTAACGTAAACTACTATCCTGCCAATGCCTTGAAACAAACTGTGCCTCAAAGGCAGGAGGCAGCTAAGGTACGTGCAACAGCTGGCAAGAGCTCTGGGGCTATGAACTATGAGTTTAAAGATCTCTTCTATTCTTGGAATATGTTAAAAAAAATAATCAGAATACCATTTTCTGAGAATTTCAGATTAATTTTAATAGAATCTACTGAAATATAGAAACTGGAGTAGACTAATTAAAATCAGGACAATGTGAAGAGTTTCCCAGTAGGCAGAAATATTCAGGGCTCAGACTTTATGACACATGCTGTCACTGCAAAGTATAAATTCAAATAATGGTGCAAACAGAATGAAAGCTATTGACATAAGAAATTTAGAGAAGTTATTAAGACAGACAGCAAAATGAATTATTTGTGTCAGTGTGTTATCTGTAGTTTTTCAGGTAACAATAAATCTAAAATGTTTCCTTATGTTTCATAAAGCAGGAATTATACTGAAAAGTACATGTCGATACGGAAGGTAGCACTGGAGACTGGAATTAAATCTTCCATGTCTCTATTTGAAATGTTCACCTTGTCAAAAGTAGACAAGGAAATAAATTCTTTCCAGTTGTTTGCTATTTGGGCAAGGACTTGTCTTTCTATATGTGTGTATAGTGCAAAGCTCATTTGGGGCGTGACTGTCCTTTTAAAGCTACCATTAATAACGATGTAAATAAGCTGTTGGCTAAATTCTTAAGCAATTCTGCCCTAAATATTTTATCTTCTTACAATTCAAAGGCAATACATTGATAAGACAGTTTACATGGTCTCCTCATTCAGCTTGTTTTATCTGACCTATTAGCATAGAAGTCTCTGGGTCCCATCTCTGCTGTGCTCTGTGTAGGCTTTCCCTAAGGATTGGGGGAACACACATCTGCAGGAACAGAGCTTCTGGGATCAAACCTGATTAAATCTGATTGCTCCATTGCTAGATTTACTCTTGCAAACAATATATTAAAAGATCTGGCCCATTTATTTGCTTAGTTCTAGTATAATTTAAATAATAACTGTTCTTCTATTTAGGACTGTTTCCCAGAGCAACAATGCACATTTCTGGTGGTGGTTGTTATAAGACGTTGGCAATGGCCAAGTGTCTCTGTTCCCACAGCTCATGAACACAGCAACATTAGCGAACAGCATCATGTCTTACGAGCAAAGCTGTATCACAAGCTGTCTTTTAGACCTTTACAATTAGTCATGAAGCACTTATGGCAAAGTCTAATGCATATGTTAGGGTTTTCAAAGGAAGTGAAGGAATTAGAGATAGGAAGATGGTGCCCACAGCCTTTGGGGTCTTTCCAGTCAAGTACCCAGTTCCTCTGGGGCTTTTTAGCATTGTAGCCTTGAAGGCAACTGAAAAGAATACATTACTGAATCCATGCCAAGTGGGAAAACAAGACAAACAGCTTTCCAAGAGCACAGAAAACAAAGATGAGACAGGAAAAAATAAACAAGGAGAATGATAGGCCTATTTCATTCTGAAGCGGGGCTTACATAAAATAAATGGTGGTGAGATCGCTTTCCAAGTGGAACACGAGAGAGAGATTGCGAAATAAAAAGCATTTATACATTAAATATCTGGAGTTAGCGCTTTCACTTAAGCTGAAAATGAAGTTTCCAAGGCATCTTGCAGTAGACTGTACAAATGCCTAAGAAAGAGTAAAGGTGTCTTGAATCAGGCAGCACCCAATATGTTTATGCAGCCTTGATGGGAAGGGACGTGTTTATTCAAGCTGCTAGCCAAAATTATATGTGCTAGAGGCTGTTAAGGAAGGGAAAGAATTTATTATTTGTAACAGCGCAATGTTATATGTATAAGAAAACTCACCTAAGAAAAATGGATTGTAAGAAATTTCAAGCCAGGCTTTCACAAACTGGAGAAGGAAAAGGGGGGAAGAAAAATGGGGTAGGAAAATACTTTGAGTTGGAATCTTCATAGTAACTCAACAGTGTTTCGGTGTGACCCAGCTACCCTGCTACGTGCACCTTCGTCTTTACACGCCTGTGGTCATGCTGTGCAACAGAGATCAGAGAGCCAACCTAGCTAAACTCCACATATTTTTTCTTAGGGATTAGATTACACCCGGGTGAATTCCCTGAATCAAGGCACAGAACGTTTGTAGGTATTTTGGAAAATAATATCTATATATTCCTCTAAGAATGTGGCATCTCATCATTAACTCCAAAACATAAATGTAAGTGAAAAGTCCTTGACCTTGTGTGTTTGAAAAGTTGCAGAGTAGCACTGCTAGATTCTGCAGGGACTCCAAAAGGCGCATTTTCTAGCCAGAGCCTACTCACTACAAATACTGGAGCTCTATCTCCTTGCTAGACTGAGTTGATTTTCACCATTGAAGTGTAACTCATGTGTAAGGGGCTCATATAATGTGCCTGAAGGAATTATTACCACACTTAAAGCAAATTGTTTTGCAGGCACTGGGTTTTTAGTGTTGTAATAAATCCAGAGTTTCTTTGTCTTGCTTTATTTTGTTTTAGTGCATAGTATCCACTCACTGGCTTTTATTCCCAAGGTGTTTGAATGCTTGATATTTTCAAAGCAAGAGGTTTTGTTTGCTTATATAAATATACTTATATAAATTTGCGTACCTCAAAGCACAGACAGAGAAAGACACAGAAATGAGAGAAAGCAAAGAGAAAATGAGGGTAGCAGACTAAAGGAATTAAAAACCAGAAAAAGCAAGCTTCCCCTTAGAGTCACTGCTGCTCTTTGTCTCACATTTGTGATGTTTTCAAGGGAGGTGGAGATCACGGCTCTCAAATAGCACTTGGGAAGATCCAGCTACCTAACAGATGATTTTGTGGACATCATGGTCCAGTCCCACACAGCCAGTCTCCCTCTGTCTCCCTTGGCAGGCCACTGCCAGTGACAAGCATAGAAGTAGGGTCTTGCAGACCATAGGTTGGCTGAGTCTGCTTTTTCTACAGTAAAGTGTGGAAATTCCATTGAATATTGTTTCAACGTAAAGGAAAAATCAAGGTTTTAACAAGAGAATTTCCATCACTTTCTTATCAAGCCAAACAAGGGGGGGGGGTGGGGGGGTGGTGGTATTTTTCTGTTCTCCCTTTTCTATTAATTCTCTCACAAGGTGGTTGTAAACAGTTTGTTCTAATCCCTTTGACTAGATCCTTGCCAGCCTCATCCAGCCCCATGGGAATGGCAAGAGAGTTTTGGTTGTTCTTATATTGATGGAGGCTATGGTACCATAAGAAAATAAATGGCTACTCAGCAGATATCAGCAATGTGAAGAAAAAGGGATTTTGATGCAGTTTGTGGTGAGATGTTTACCTGTGGTGTGGGGAATATGTTGCTTCATGCAGCAGTTTCCATTTTAGCATGCAGAAGCTGAATCCTTTGGGTTTTCTTCTCAGGCAGACAAAATCTTTCTGTGCTATTCTTAAGACAGCAGTTCCTCCCACTGGAAAAGCCCGGACACCTCAGCTTTAATTCTTTTCATCTAACCCACTTGGCTTCCCTATTGAAGCTATTTATTTGTTTGATTTCATAACTCAGTAAAATCAGAAATTACACTAAAATCTTCAAAATCCTTAATAGAGAGGATTTTGTAGTTTCATAGACAGAGTTCTTAGGGCCCTTTTCCTGTGAAGCTTAATTGAACAAATTTAAAAGCAAATCTAGGAAAGGATTTTGCTTTCCATGATTTAAGTATAGTTTTAAAGAATACTTAAGACCTGTTAGCTTTGTGCTTTGAGCAAGTGTATTAGCTGTTGCCAATATTGTTTAATGTGTATTACCTTGTATTTACCACCCGTTCCTCTGTAATAGATTACATTTAACATGAATTTAATGAAGAAAAATGGATCTGGAATTATGTTTTTTAGTAAACTGTTATATCAGCTCTACCTTTAATGTCACAGCAAGTGGGAAATGGCAAGGGACTTTGTGATGGTGCCTCAGCAGCCAAAGTGGGTCATGGTTAGGTCACCTGGGAGGTCACCTTCTGAACCTGCCATGATTATCTAGTGCACTGCTGGGGTAAGCTGGTCCTATCTCCACTGCAAGGAAAAAGTCAGTAGAATAGGGCATCCTGAAATTTGTGAATGATGCCATATAAATAATAAATTGATAATACTTTAGTTAAATGAGATGCACTTATAATGAACACATCTGTTATTCTGGAGGATTGTACTTGATAAATGAAGTTATACATGTGTGAGTTTAAACCTGTTCATAGCCCACTGATTATAGAAAAACGGAGTCTCTCTTCATCAAGTTTGATCAGATGGTGAGCTGAGACCACTTTCACCTGTGTCTGACTCTACCATTCTGTTGCACACACCTTAAAAAGCTGCTCAACTCTATTAACTTGCTAGATAGCAGTATCAGGTTAAAAAAGGACATTGCATTATACCTGGAACTGAATGTCACAAACCAGGATGCTGTGTCTGTGGTCCACCCTGATGAGTTTTTATGTCTTCTTCTTCCTGAACACTTGCAGACTCCAGCGTTCTTTCTCTTCTGTTCCTCTGGCACATGCTGCAGTCGTACTCCTTTGCAGTCATCCTCCTCTGTTCAGTATCCTTTCCTCAGAGATCTCACTCCAATGTTGTAGGGCTTCAGGACTGGCGGGGGAGAAAAAACCCAAACAAACAAAAACCAAAGACCAAAATTGCTTCAAAGATCCTTCTCCCACATTTCTATCCTTTGGGTTATCCTGTAGTTAAGCCCTTCAGAGACAGCAACTATGGGAAGGCTCCACAGCCAATTGCATTGTAATACATCAGTATAACGGATATATAGGTATGACAAAACTGTAACACAGTCACGTTCCTTCTGCCCAAATTCCTCTTTTCACTTCAAGGCCGTGTCCTTCCAAGATGTTTTTTCTTCATCACCCTTCCTGTGTACAGTACCCTTCCATTTCACCACCTAAGAATTTAAAAACCCAAAAGCATTAAGAGTAGCCACCCCCTTTTTTCCCAATGAATTTCTAGTTCCCTTTGGCAGCTGAGCAGATTTCACTAGTGGGTCAGAGTGGAATGAAATGGACAGAACTCAGCTTTCTGACTAGTGTCAGCTCAGGTATCTGTGCACCACTGTCTTGGGCTGTGGGTTCTTAATTATATCTCTATGTGTAGGGATACCTGGTGTGTTAGAAACCTAGCGCAGGGCTATCCTGAAGTATGCCTGTTTGCTCACAAATTGGGATTTATAATTGCTAGAACCTTCTTCCTTAAGCCCTGGATGATCGCTAGTCATGCTGATGGATGATTCCATTACACACAGGTAGGATGCTGGGAAAGCTGAACTGACTGTTAGTTCATAAATGAGGAATCTTGTTTCAAAAACTTAAACTGGGTTAAAATATCATGGATCTTAATGTGCTTCCAAAGTTTTAATGAGGTATGGCATATGTTATAACTTAAGGATTAGCTCATCTAATTTCTGTCCAAAATCTTCATTTAAACAGGAATCTGGGGGAGAACATTTACATCCATAGCTGAAGTTGAACTGCTTTACACAACCCTGCAGTGACTGCTGTGGTAAAGGATCCAAATCCCTTCCATACCACTGTATGACACATACAGTGAGCTGGGAGGCCTGGGAAAAACTCTTATCACATGCATATCCCATACATTGCTCTGAAATGCTGAATTTGTATCATCATATTCAAGAACAAAGAAATCACTAGAGACTCCCTTTCCAGGGTTTTTCTGAATGTTTAGGAAAGCTTCTGTAAGTTTTACCCTGTTAGCCCTCATCAGAATGTCAAAATACAGAACTGCCATGAGAACATGTCAAAATAACTAATAATTAACTCACTTTTGACATAATCTAGCATATTGTACCTGGAAAGGACAAAACTATATTGGTGTGTCAGTATTTTCTGTTTGAAATAACTGTCCTCAGAAGATTTTAGCAAAGAAAATGCTAAAGACATGAATAAAATCACTGTGTCATCTGATAACCCAAACCACTTGAATCAAATGGGAGTCCCCAACACTCATGAGCCCTGAATCTGTGCCTGATACCAAAGGATTCTAGCTCAACACTCATGAGCCCTGAATCTGTGCCTGATACCAAAGGATTCTAGCTTAACACTCATGAGCCCTGAATCTGTGCCTGATACCAAAGGATTCTAGCTTAACACTCATGAGCCCTGAATCTGTGCCTGATACCAAAGGATTCTAGCTTAACAGTACAAGTGCACATACATGAGAGTCTTGAAGACCAGCGTGTTGCATTGAGAAGGAAAAGCCTGGTTCATACATTGTTTTGAGACTTCTTCCGTGCCTTGTAGAGAACAGACAAACAAGAAGAAAGTAAAAATATACAAAAGCATCTTCCAAGAAAGTTTTGCAATGAAAGAAACTCACAAAGAATTTCCTTTGTTTGGAATAGTAAATACTAAAAAAATCTCTACAAACAAACTTCTTTCAGTAATGATATGAGTTAAGTTCACAGCGTAGGTCGTGAGATCCTGAACCATTAGTTCCATTTTGGGAGGAATTCCTGGCAGAAATTCCTCATAACGCTGGTGAAGCCTGTTGTATTTGACTGTATGGTGAGGTTTCCAGCTGACTATGGGGTTTACATGAACCACCACTGTATCTGCTTATTGTAGTTCCTTCAGTACAAACCAAGCTAGGTAGAGAAAGCAGTAACTCTTCATAGATAAATAGGAAGTCTCTGCTAGTTTTGATATCGCTCATGCAAAATGGAGACTGCCATCTTCAGGTCACTAGTTAAACTATAACACAAGAACATCAGCTGGATCTGACGGCCCAGGTGAAACCATCCGAGGGGCATTGCTCCATCTCTAACACGTCCAGCAGCCTGCCTCAGCAGGAGGTTTTAGGTGCAAAGGTCAAGTCCATCTGAAAGGTTGCTTTATGCCCATGGTATTTTTTCTATGTTTCAGTATCATCTAGTTCACTGATTTAACCTCAGTCCGTTTCCAGGAGTACGTAAATCATTGAACACTGTACTCCTGAATCTGTCCTAGCAGGTTCTAGCAAAAACCAAGAGGTTTAGATCAACATTTTACCTGTGACAAGTAGAGCTGATATCAATATGAATGATGTATGTGAAAAGGAGCCCCGAGAAAATGCCAGTCGCTGCCGCTGAACCAATGCTTACATTGTAGGCTGCGTGCTCTGAGAATGCAGCACATCTATTAAAATGCAAAGGTTTTTGCCCTGAAATGCCTGCAGAGAAAGAGCATTTTCACTTTTATTCTCTATTTATTAGTTTAGCTGAAAAATGCAAAACAGACATTTAAAAACTGAATTTAACAAAAAAGGCATAAGCAGTGTTTTTCAGCCCCTTCTGTGTAAATCTCTGGACATTTTCTACATAAAGGTGTCTGAATAATTATTTGTTTTCATCACATATTTCACTGAAAGTGCTTTGCTTTTTCCAGCCATGTCTTCAAGCCACATAGCTGTGACCACACTAATGTCCTGTTTCTTCTGTATAGCTGGTATTTCACTAAAGCACTTCGAAAGAGTGGTCTATAAATCCAAGGAGAACATGGCAAATGTCAAAAGAGGGGATTAAACTGTTTTAAATGCCCAGAATGGCTTCCTTTCTTTTCTTTCTCTCTCAAGTCAGGGCCAGTAAATATACCCCCAACACTATTAAAGGGAACATGCAAAGGACCCTGTAGACATAGAGCTTTTTAAATCTCCATATTTTATAACATAAAATTAAATGTTCAAAGGTTTACTTTCTTATCTATTTGTTGGGGGTGTCATACCTTATTGAAAATCACAGTTGTCACTATGTTTTTTCCCTTGGTTTCCCATGTGGGGGACCAGTACCACAGACACTGTGAACACTTGCTCCTGAACAGAAGAGATAGGAATAGTAAAATGCATTAAAAGTTACTTTAGAAACAGTTTCTAATAGTTATGTTCAAACTCTGGGTCTGCCAGCCAAGAACATGGATTCTTTTTGAATACAGGGGAAGTATGTAATTTTAACAGATGAAATAAATGGAACTAAGCGTGTAATAAGGGTACTGTTCAGTATAAATGCAACAGAGATGGTCCAATAAAGATTACCTAATGAGGATTAGATTGCCTCCTCTAGTTACAAAGAAAAACCACACAGCTCTTAATGTTCTGCATTAGTAAAAGGCCCTCAGGAAATGCCCAAACCCAAACTTTTAAACATCAATCTCCAGTGTAGAAAATTTAGTCTTTTATTTACTAGCAATGATGCTACTAGGTACTCCTTGTATGAATATCAAGAATTCATACAGCCTAGTTTTTTACTGTCTTGAAAGCAAGTGAAGACAGCCACGAGAGTACTTCCAGATGTTAAATGGGCCCGCCACATTTCATAGATTCAGGGTTTTCTTTTTAAAGCTATTTATAGAACTTTGGAAAGAGCACAGGGTATCATGTTATTAAAAGGTAGGGAGGAGTGTTTTATTTTTACAACAAATTAAAGACATGACTTAGTTTTTTGCAATCACTATTAACATCTGTAGTCCAAAAAAGAAATAGCTCTACGTACCTATAACTAAATAAGTCCCTACTATTATATCAATGGATTTGCACTAAGGAGCATGTTTTAAACTCAGATGTAGCAAATTATAAAGCATCCAAACATTCAACTGCATCTGTTGTTATTGTGAATTTCATGGAATTTATAGTAATATAGGCTGCTATGTTCAGTGTAATGAACTTTGTGATCCTTTAAGTATTAAATCCCAAACAACAAGAAGAACTTGAGAATGACTTCCTAGAAGTATTACAGAAAAGGGATATTTCTTTGCAGTTTTAGGGAAACATGCTAAAAGATCACATGACATAGAACAGAGATCACACACGGTGCAGAGAAAAGCATGAGCAGTAGCCAGTGTGCACTGTTATGCTTCATACAACATTTACAGTCTCCAGAAGAATGGAGGAGCATATACAAATGATAAGAAGGGAGAGAGGGAGATGACAAATACCCACATATTAAAATGAGAGTAGAGACATCTAAGACAAGGTTGAATTAATTTCTTTACCCTAAAGTTGGATTTAGTTTGATGAGAACTGGAAAGAACGACCAGCATATTTAACAATTAACGTGGTCTGCTTTTTACATTAACAGGCTGTCAATAAGCCAAGGCAGCTTGGTAGCCTTGAATTTGCCTAGTTCTGATTAAATTATATCTTTTTATGCAAACATTAACTCAATCCTGGCATGTACTGTTTTTGTAAATCCTAATCACGTCATAGATTAGATGAGCACGAAACAGATTTTGCCTATCAAGTTCTACTAAAAATTGTAGGTGTGCAGTCAGCAGCATACTTGCCAAAGGCAACAGAACAGTGAAAATAATGAAGAAAACAAGCCTTCATCTGCGTAGTTCCACAGCACCAGAGTCCTATTGTGTGACAAAGAACTTTTATGGCAACTGGCATGGTACCAGGAGTTTTAATGATCACTCTGTGAGATGTCTCCATGGAATGATCACGGTTATTCAAAGCAGGTTCTACTTCATGAAGCTGGTGACGGTATAATAAAGTCATCTACAGGTCCTAACCTATAAATTACTCTTATTAGGTGATGAAAGTAGCTGCATTGTTTATGCACATATTAGTTCCGCTATACAGGAGCAAAAGTTAGTGCAGGTTCTTACAATGCGGTCAGTAAATCATACTTCTCAAAACCTCATGGGCAGCAGGTTGAAGATGCATTTGAGGCCGAGCTTTAGTTCTCTCCCTTTCCTCTTTTACCCATGAGAACTTTAAAGAAATATAGCCAACTTTTATCCCATCTGGCTAGAGGTTCAACCTTACAGCTTCTGGATTTGCTTTTCCATGTCTCCAGCCCTGCCTTCATGGAAGAAACAAGAGACCCTCTTGAAACTTCACATAATTTGGGACGCATTGGAAGCTCTGAAACAAACCAGAAGAGAAGGATGAAAATCTACCATTCTAGCTATAAATAACTCTGAAAGAAATAAATTATGCTGAAAAAAACTGACAACATCTGTTCTTGCCTTCCAGGTGCTTGAAACAACATTGTGGCTGAGCTTCGGGGATTAAGGGAAGAAACTGTATTTACCTGCTGCAGTTAGACATGGAGTCTTTAGGGATTCCAAAACCTGCACAGAAACATGGAGGAGAGAGGAAATAATTTTTAGGGAAAGAAACCCAGTCAGACCAAATTTACAGTTTTCCACTCAAACCAGAGAACATGCACGTAGGCCCAGTTGGTTGGGTTTCTTTTTACAAAGAATATTATTAACAGAGGTGATTTTTCAGCCAAGTATTAAGCTTGTTTTAAGGGACAGAAATCAACATGATTTAGAAGATAGAGCCCATGGACCTTTGTTGTATGGTTTCTTGCCCACAGAAGGGCAGCTGGTGCTGCAAAGGGCACTACAGCACTCAAAGGAATTTATCATTCTTCCTCAAGCCATTCTTCACATATTGATCATAATGAAAGGAATTTTATCACCTATTTTTATCCTGTTCACCTGTGAGAGTGTCATCTGACCAGTAACCATCACCTGTAAGCATATTAACAGTCTCTGCACTGAGAAGCTTTTAGGTGATGTGAGTGAAATCCTTCAGCTGAGACACATGAACCTTTTTGAATGGGAAAGGTTACTTTCTCACCAGTGTGGTGGGAATTTGGCATCCTATTCCCTAAAACAATATGAAAAAACTCAACCTGAGTCAAACTCAGATATAAATCTAACAGCACCCAAATATATCACATCATGGAAAGCCTTTAAGATCACAGCATGAACAGTAGTAGATGAACCATCAGCATAACAGCCAATGAACATGGGTACAAAAGTCTTGCCTTTATACAGTGCTTTAATTAAGGGAAGTTTTACACCACAACGTGGATCACAAAGAAAGGCTGTGTGCTTTCCTTTTGCATAAAGGGAAAATAGCTCTGGAATTAAATAGATAGACTTAGGCTTGTTGCCACAGTAAATCTCTCCTAAATCCTTTCACCCCACTCCAAGGGTGGGAGTGGGAGGTGAAGGACACAGTAGGGTTAGCCAAGACTTTCATTTCTCCCAAGAGAACTGGGATTGGTTCAGCTGCTAAGACAAGGAGCACGGATTTATGCAGCATGTTTGGAATAGCACTTGTGTTAAGTAATATATATTACTTAGATGATAAATATTTTCTTTTCTCAACCATGTATAACATGGCTATACGTTTCTGGAGTAAGGAAAAAAAAACCCCACACTTCATGGTGTTTAAGATAAATTCACACAGTTTCTGCAGTGTGTATGATACTGCAGTTACAGGGAGTTAGTTGCGTCTGAGGATCCCAGCTGATCCTTTTTTGTACACCTTTAGATAACGATGCCAGGCACTTCCTAAAGTTACACTGCATCAAAAAGGAGTCAATGGAAATTTGCTGATTTACACCAGCTGTGAATTCATACAGGCATTTAGTGGACTTATTACATGCTGCTTCTAGTGGAAAAAATAAACTCAACATTGAAATTGCTTTTGGTATTTTTCAGGTAGTCTGTGTGTGTATAGAGTAATGTGATGACCTGTTGTTCTTTAGTCTTAAGAAATTAACAGGTGACTTCAAAGACAAAAAGTCCCTTCTGCCCCTCCAAGAAAAATCATGGGTAGTCAGGTGGTATGTTTTCCCTAGACATGTTTCTAGAATAACGGATGAAGTGATACAGAATCTGTAGGTGAATTCAAGTTATAAAGTTATATCTGTCTCTATATAAGTTGGGTTATTTATATCAAGTTTAATATAGCAGCCACAGTTTCAATCACTGTTATTTTAGCTTATTTACTTAAAAATTAAAGAATGCCTTAGGTTGCCTGCCAGCTGTATCACAGCCACATAGGCTATCGTGCAAGAGATCAGTCATTTGAAATCAGTGCATGACAAAGCGTAGGAAAAAGAAATATTCCCACAAATGCAAACATCATGAGGAAAGTGCTTTATATGTTGTAAGCCACATAGTCAGCTGGTTGTTTTAACTCAAACATTCACTTCTTTCTCCATGTTTATAAATAGCATTATGAAGGGTGTGTTATATGCTCTAAACTACCCCAAGAACATAATTTTAATATTCCACAATTCACATGTTCATTGACATCTGGTGAGAGAATATAATGTTAACATTCAAACTTGGGAGCCTCTAAAACCCATATTGTCTTGATGGAAATAATTATGATGAAAGCAAAGCAACAACAAAACCGACTCCCAGAATCCTGGGTGACAGAAGTCACTGAGCTCTACTATGCACCAAAGCACAAACCTTTATCTCATTTGCTTAACTTGTTCAGGAAGTTCTCTAGTCTAAAAAATGAACTCATGCTTTTGTTTCTGTGACAGGTCAATTTGGTTTTAGGTTAATACTGCTGGGGAGTTACCTTTCAGTCTGATCATAAGAGACAGAAAAAAACAGTGAGGGAATAACTAGACACAATCCAATTAGTCGGGAAGTGATGTCAAGGCAAGTTTCAATTACAGCATGATTATTAACTGTGGCCATGTTAGCCTAAGATAAATACACTCAGTCTAACACTAGACATGCTAATTTAAATTTAAGCCTTTATTGAGGAGCCACTATTACAAAGTGTTAGGCACAAAATGCCCAGAGGAAGCAACCAGAGCCATTGGCTGTAGTTGAGATGCTAACAGTGAAGATCACAGTGAAGCCAGCACAGATGTGGCCTGTTTCAGCAGCCCTGAGGGGTTCACACCAAGAATGAGCCAGGAGCTGACCAGCCCATTTGGCCCTGGCAATGGTCCCTGTGCATAAAGTTGGGGAGGAGTGGACACAAGGCTATGGTCTGCCTAGAAATACCATTACACCAAGGCAAACAGCCCTGGGGACACCAGCTCAGTGGGGGTTTCTGTAGCCAACCAGCAGCAGAAACTTGTTCTTCAGGCCCTGCTGTGTTTTTCCATCCCTAGGATAAAATTCTGCTCCAAAGCAGAGGGAGCTCCTCATGTAAGAGGCAGCAACACTCTCCCAGGGAAGAGAGAGGTCCCAAGTTTCAAACAAGTTCATGCACAAAGGGAAGTTTACAGAGGGAGATATGGCTTTGAGAAAACATGAATGAAGTGGGAAAGGTTTGGGAATAACACCTCATTTTTAGTGTTAGGAGAGGAAAGAAGGTCTTGCTGTGGTCTGGTTATTGAATGTGAGAAAGCTGATGAGAAGGCAATAGACAATCTACTAGGATCATATGAAAGGGATGACTCTCCTAAACAGAGTTTGGGTTAATGGGCAGGATGACTTACACCACAGACCTGAGCCACTTCCAAAAGAGTGGCTTCTCTGGAGAGCAAAGCCAGGCACATAACCCATGCATGAGGAATTTAACATCCAAATAACTACAAAACACAGTGGGTTTCAGGACAGCTGAGGATTTACATCACCAAGTGATTCAATGGGATCACAGATCAGGCAGTCTGTCTATCATGATCTAAATAGCTCCAGTGGGGGAGGAATCTGGTCCCACTCTCAAAGGAGCTGAAACAGGCTGGTTACTGCTAATCATTCCACTTCCCACTGTGTTATCTCCATATGGTTTTGACAGAAGGCTGTGTGAGGCTTTTCCACTTGGGGTGTGCAATGTACCTGAAAGAGCTGAATTGGTGGGTTCCTGAAATGTGACTTAGAAGTTTTGTTGGCAAAAGACAGACAAATCCATGACTAACCAGCAAAGCTTAGTTGACCAATAATTAAAAATAAGTGCGATCATGGTAGCAAACCCCACACTTCTGGCAGTTTAATTTATTTCATTTGAGAATCCTCTGTAGAAGGGTATTATTCTGCCATTTTAAGTTCCATTTAACATTACTGCTGTTAAGATTAATTGATATATCATAGAATCATAGAATCATAGAATAGTTAGGGTTGGAAAGGACCTTAAGATCATCAAGTTCCAACCCCTCTTTCTTGTTACATGAAGGCACAACAGTGAATGATCCTTCCAATTGAAAAAACTAAATTTACTGCTAATCCAAAACATCTCCTTAATCTGAACAGTTACAATGAATTGAGTTGGCAATCGTGGTCTAGAAGACGTGGAACAATTAGCCTGCTTTACTGGGATAGAGTTTTATAACTCATCAGTATAACTCGTAAAATGGATTGTAACCCATATGACACTTATAGCCCATAAAATAACCTTGCTTAGACTAAGGCTTTTTGCCTTTTAGATGGGAAGACAAACTCAGAAATGGCAAATGATAAGTCTTCTCCCACAGACTCACTGTAAATTCAGATGCAGTGATGCTAAGTAGGTGACAAAATATCTTCTTCGATCTTATTAAACACCAAAGGTATGCATATTTAGGCACTGAGTAAGCAAAAAGGAATTAATTTCAGGAATGCAGGCATGTTCCTATGTGACAACCACACTGGGATCATGAGACAAAAAGCGAGTGGTGCAACCAACAATTTCTGTATGGTAGAGAGGATTGTTTAAATCAGAAGCTGGAATTTCTTACACACCAGCAGAAATTCATTTCATGGTCAAGGTCAACCCTGTTACATCATTTTCTTCCACTGTCACCATTCTGTAACATTATACTTAAATTAGGTTCTAGAGGAGTCCTGCTGGGTCTGTCACAAACCTGGATTACACCACCTGAGACTTAACAAGATTGACCTTGAATGGGTTGCGCATTTCCCTTCTGCCATCACCTTGTCAAAAATGGATACAGCTGCCCATCCTGAGGTCTGCTAGGTTGCAGGAAAATATAGAGAAGTTACTTTTAAGTGCTATCTTTAATTTAGTTAATGCTGTTATGGGTTGGAGACTTAAAATTGATGGACTGTTTTGTCTTGTGTGGTCAATAAATGATGCATGTTTTGCTTCTGAAAACATACTCTTTATAGAAAACAAAACAATGAAAACTAATAGTACAAAGATGTTCTAGATCATATCGCTTCTTTGTATGGAGTTTTGTATTTGTGATGTAAAACCAAAACAATCTGTTCTTGGGTTCTGTTTTCTCATGAAGAAACAATCTAACACAAAGTGAGCTCTTTCCTCTTCACACAGTCTCTCTTCATGAATGTGATGGCCTTAGAAAGATTACTTTCCACTTCTTATTAACAGAGGTTTTCTTTGTTTCAGTGATGTCTCCATTTGACTATTTATATCTATTTTAGCGTTCTAAACAAATATCAGCACATCACATAAATTAAGAAGATTAAATAGGGGCAGCACTAAAAAAGGCAAGCCAGGCTTAACCCTGGTGTAAAGGATGAATTAAGCACAATGACATCAAACAGGAACAGGAAACTTTGAAAAGCAGTAGCTGATTACTGTCTCTTAATTTATGAGGAGGATTAGAGTGTAGATGCTTGAAGAGAGTACATAGAAAGACTAGGTGCTTTTCACTACAGAACAACTATGCACTGTAAGACAAGGACATCCTCTGCCTACTTATCTTACTGCAAAGCACTCTTCTCTAGCCATAGAAAGCCTAAAAACTTCTGGTGTTTGAAAAACTTTTTCTCCATTACATAGTAATGAGAAATTCAGCCCTCCCAATAAATCACTTCAACCTGCCCTTTTTGTTCAACACTGTGTTCCCTTGTTCCTCTCTTTATTATTAACTTCAGCTCCACAGGGCATTACCATATTTAACATCAAGGACTTACAACCTGTAGTCCATCACCCACAGAGCTGACAAAGGTGCAATGAAAGCTGTGCATTGCCCATGTTGTGCCCTGGTGATTTTCCTCTATGTGGTTTAAGCTGTAACTAGTGATCGATGTGATCCAGCCTGACCTCTTCCCAACCTGTCTTAGCAGCTCCCCTTTTGGTATGGCCCCTCTGACATTTCTTGATTTAAATACATAGTGTACAGCTCGACTGTTTTCTCTTTTGTCTTCCAAAAAGATGAAAGCATGAACGAGAGGAACGCAATGGTTTAAAGGCAGGGTATATCTGTGCTATTTCAAAACACACCAGAACATTAGAAAATCACCAGGAATTTGAGATTATCATTATAGAGCTTGCTATGTTCAAGAATTTCAACAGAACTCACCACAAGGACTGTTGCATGAAGCAGCCACAGCTGTATCCCTGAGAAAACACAAATGCATCTTGCTTTTTACCTTTCTGAGTAAATACGTATCTACCTTTGAGACACAAGCTGTCTCTTGAAACTGCCCAATGGACCTTGTATGCCCTAAACGAAGATTTCTTATAACTGCTAGAACAAAGCTCTCATAGCAGAAGGTACCACGTCTTGACATCTCTGTGGCTGGACTTGGCTCCAAATTGAAAACAGTAATTCATATGAGGAAAAGTGTCACAGAAATTCTTTGCTTTGATCTAAAATGAAAATGATGCTTTACTTTATTCTGACGATGTATCACACTGTATTAAAAACACATTTTGATCTATTGCAAAGTGACTTTCTGGTTTTTGTTTTCCTTTTTTTTATTATTGTCCTTATTGAGGCTCTGGGAGTACTTCAAGAAACAAAAGAAAATTGATTTTTCCATTTATTCATATCATCCTTCAGTTTTCAACAACACATTCAGACCACTAACTGACATGTTTTGTTTCACCACATCAAATTCATGCATTCTGATAAACTACTGCAAATAGCTGACTCCTGTCTCAGCATGCCTGATACAGTATGTGCAAAAGTGTCCTTAGAAGGTGGGAAAATCACAGTAACAGACAAAAAAAAATCAGGGAAGGTAGAAATGACATATTAGCGATGAAAAATGCTACTAAGAAGAAATATATTTTTGCTTGGCACAAATAAGAGGCTTCTCTTTCGTTGCCAAAGTAAAGTCAGATTACTTTTCAGAGTTATGCAAACCTCAAAGTTTTGCCTGGAGGAGATCCTGAAAGAGAATTTGAGGAAGGCTCATTCCAGTTGCTGCTATTTGATCCACAAAGGAGAAATACTGCTGGCATTAGCTCAGCACGCCCTGGGATGCTATTGGCCTGTCATCCTTGAAAGAAGAGAAGCATTGCTGGTAGGGAAAAAGGCAAGTGGTCTCCATGCGTGACTTCCAATGAGCCCCAGACACAGGTTATTGAAAACTACACCTTCACCAAGCAGGATTCAAAACCCAATGTGAAGTTAGTTGGCTATTTTACATCAGTGCTGCTGTCATTTCAGTATTCTTTTGTATTTCAGCTCCAGTTATGGATCAGGATATTTTCATGCCTTTGTTAAACATAACAAAAACATCAGTTTCTGTGCAAAAAGATAGAAATGACTTTTCCTTTTTACAGTTCCAGAGTTTAGTACCAGCATGACAGGCTTTTGACAGCAATGGGACGTGTTTTGTTTGTTTGGCATTCCAGTACTTCACTGTGTGACACCGAGAAAGATGGAAAAGACACTTTTGGCACTTGCATACTTGAATCATGCTACAGCTTGCCAGTAGGGAAGAAACAAAACCAGAGCCTGCAGGGGCATCCTGTATTGATGTCCATTAATCCAAAAAGAGCAATCAGTTACCTGTCAGACAAGATGAGTTTAGAAAACATTTTAAGTAGCTTCTCTGCTATCAGTAGTGTAAAGAGCACAAGTCTTCTAAACCAAAATAAGTCCACAGCACTTAAAGCAGGAGAATGGCCATTAAACTTTAAGGATCGTGTTAATACAGCATTAGTGCTTCATAAGCAAAGCAACATTTCCCCAGAGCTCTGTTCCCTGTACGTCTTTCTTCTTCCTGACAGAGTGGATCTTTATTGTGTCACTGACTACAATTATCTAACAATCTGCTGATAGTGAAGAGACAAAGAAAGTGTTTAATCCTCTTATTTCCTTTTCACTATGCTTTTAGAATTACTGTTCTTTTGTAATGTGCCTTTGTTGTGGTGTATCGCACTGACTGCAACCCTGCTTATAGTTACATCATTCCAGGTGTGACAGCAAGAGGAGAGTAATGTTCCATTACTGCTGGGACAATAAATTCACCTCTGCCACCTGAGAGATTAGTCTAATGAGTAGTGTCTTACAGGACACAGATGCATAGCACTGCACACCTCCTGCAATATAACAGAAGTGGGAAGGATGCCTGAGGGTCCAAGTTTGAGAAGAAAAATTCTCTTACTCCTACAGGACTACTCCTGCAGGACAGTGAAAATATTTGCACAGATCACAATATAAGACTTGAACCTATGCCCTAGAACGGGGGACAGCCATATACCCCGTCTTGCCTTTCTTACAATGGAATACCAGTATAGAGCCATCCTAAGTTGACTTTTCCCTGTGAAAACCCATGGATGAAAACTTCAAATGGTTAGACATTTGATCATCGTGTTTTAAAGACCTATCCAATCCTAAGGTTTGTAAATGTCCCCTCAGCCTCAAATGATCTCTTTAGGCTTTTGATTCCTCTATTTTTTTTATATAGTACAATAGATGGAGGGGATCTTTCTTTTGCTGAGAAAACAGATGTAAAACAGTACAAACTCCATGATGCGTGTCAGAGTTTCCTTGTGTGAAAAGCAAACTTGTAAATATTGCATCCTGGGATTCTCTATTTATTACCTTGCAATTATTTCTCGATCAAACCTATCCAGTTTAGCACTAAAAGGATGGGTTTGCTACTGCTGGTCACTAAGAATTCAACAAAGGTAAAGCCTGATATTTTCTGGGTCATACTCTCTGAAAAGATCTTATAATGAGAATGTTGAAAAGTCTCACTCACAGTATGTGAGCCAGAAACCCAGTTAGCTTCGCCTTCTACAGAACTGAGAAGCACCCCTGAAGAGTAACGATGGGTTATTTAAGGACCAAAGTACACAGATCTGAGTCTAAGTAGACACAGGAAACAGATCAGTGACTTTTGATTGTACCAGGAGAGATATAGATTGGATATTAGGAAAAGTTTCTTCACCAAAAGGGTTGTCAAGCACTGGAACAGGCTGCCCTGGAAAGTGGTAGGTTCACTACCCCTGGAGGTAACTCAAAAGGCATGTAGATGTGGCATGGTAGATGATGTAGATGCTTTAGTGGTGGACTTAGTACTAGGTTAATGGTTGGATTTGATGATCTTAAAGGTCTTTTCCAATCAAAATGATTCTATAATGGCAAAATCTGTGCAGTAGGTTTTTGTCAAGAGGCTCTACCTGGGGCTCATTCAACAAGCATCTTTCTACCAGGTGTTTGTTTAAGCCTATAAAGGTGCAGATTAGCCTCAGGCAACACAGGGCAGTGATATTTTAGTACATCCTATAATCTTTTATTCTTGGGGGACAAGACCACATAGTGGCTTTGCAGGCAAATATAACCCAATTCCACCTCTATCCCAGTCTCTCTGCAGCTTTTTCCCCTTAGAATTACTCCCATACCAATCATGACTACATAACCTCCTGTTGGTTTGGATCGGGGCAGGGGAGAAAGAAGCCATGCATGCTAGTTAAATATGATGCAAATACAAGCTAGACACCACAGCTAGTATCCAGGAAAAAGTTTTTGACAAAACAAACACACTATGTGGTCTGAGACCTCTACAGCTCCAAGCTGTATAACTGCCACGACTTCAGACCACTGCTGTGATGGGTTTTATAGGGATGAAATGACATTAACTAGTATAGTACACAACCATGGTATTTTCCTGTTACAGATGGAGATGGATTTAGCCAAACCTTCTCATAGCACTGGACCCTCTTTGTGGGCATGGGTCTCCTTCAGTGTGATTCCGTTTATTCTAATTTACTGTACTTTTGGCTGTGTTCATGAGGATCAGGACCCCCATGGCTTTCCTTTAATTTCCCCTTGAGCACGGGGCTGCCTTGCCACACATGCCGCTCCACACAGCAGTTCGTCAGCTGGGAAGGTGTCAACCATATTACAACCAAAGGGCAAGTTTATACTGAAATGTAGAGGGGAACAAGAAATTTAAAGACCTAATGTGGAAGATTTGTGTGAGCTACTTCTGCTACTGAAACGCTGGAGACAGGCCAAAAGACAGATGAAAGAATAACATGACTCCTAAAAAATTTGGAGTAATTTTAGACACTAGGTCTATTTAAACTTCCAAAGGGGACCCACCACTATCTATTCCCTAATCTAGAGTGAAATGGATAAAAGAATTCCTGACATAAGAGGATTTTTATCAAACATAACAAATAAAGCCTTGCCAAGACTGAAAGACTAGAAGCGGAAGCCACATAAATTCATATTGGAAATAGAGTGACAACTTGTACTTGATCGCCGTCAATCACTGCAAGAGATCATGCATGGGTTCCCTATTGCTTAAGTGCTTTAAACAAAAGTGAACATCTTTCTAAAATATAACCTTTTGTGGAATAATGCAGTTTGGAGTGTACTACATAGTAAGTCAAATATTCCTTTCTGGCCTTAATATATGAATTGTAAACTTGTTATATAAAGTTACTCGTCCCTGTAGAACTAGTTTGTCTCTTCCCCCCTCAAGGTGATGATATTTTCAAGACATCAAATGAGCTAGTCAAGACAAGGTGTGTTTGACAAAAAACGTGCTGTTAGCTTGACATCTGTGAATCACAGCTGTACCTGCAGGCATGTTAGTAAGCCAGCCTTGAGGCTGAGATCTTAAAACACTGGGTAAACAGCCGGTGCCATGTCACACATCTAGGTGGAGAAGTGCCATCCCACCCTGTTCTGGAGGTGACAACCACCCTTTTTGACCCTTTCTCCACCGCACTAATAACAGGGAGAGAATTTGCATTCACATCTACAGCTACTATTGTGTGTACCCACCCTCAATTTCACAAACAAAACATGCCTGATCAATAGCTGCATCTTTTTTTCTCTGCCTTACAGATGTTGTTGCAACAGCTTTACAGAGAAGTTACAGGTGGGCTTTGCACTCCCATTGCGTCCCAGTATAGACGGTCCCATACAACAAAGGCTTGCAGGTGTTTCCCATATCTTTGTGGTTACTCCTTTTGAAACTCATCTTGCCTACTGCTTGAAAAAATCCTGCTTGGCAATGCAGGCTGTTTACCTTAGGTTTAACTGCCCACCCACACCGAACCAGAGTGTGTTTTATGTTATTCAGAAAGGCCATGGGTACAATGCGAGCCTTTGAACAGCGAGGTTTCCCTCCAGAGTGGGAGGCTCAGAGGGGAAAGGTGACCCAGGGATGTGGTCACATTTTTCACCTCAACCTCACTTTCCAGAAGGGCAGTGCTGTAATAGTTGGCACCAACTGCTTTACCACCTGCCGTCTCCTCAATGTCCCAGCAGAAAACTGCACAAAACCCAGCTTGTCTTTAGGTAATTGCACTTGTAAAGTAGAAGCAGGTCACTTCAGCATTACACATGGTATCTTATTAAGCACCCCATGATACATAAAATTAAGACAAATGAAAGAAAAGTTCCTAAAACACTTCTGCGGTCACAAGCTGGATAGTTGACTTGAATTTAGTAAGGTTTCCTATGCTATGAGCCCATGCTTCCTATGACCTTTTGGAAAAATTTTGATTTCATTTCATTTTGCTTCCATAATAATTGATATCCTGCGAAGCAATCAAAATTAAACAAGTAATCAAAGCAGGGTATAGGAAAACAGACCCAAAATACATCTAGCCTAGTGTCAATGGAGACTCTATACTGATCAATTCCGATTCTTAACATGAGTTACTAAGTTGGACTTATGAGTGGTCTGGAAGGGACCTGAAAGTCAGAGGATTACATTGCACAGTATTAATGTACTTCACTTCGATAATTTCGTTAAAGAAGAAGCACAAGGTTGTTGGGTTTTTTTTCAAGCTAAGGTTTAGAAACCACTGGGAGTTATTTGGATGCTGTCTTCCAAATTCGATGCTTTTATGTTTTAGTATCGTCATTCACTGGATAGCCCAGCACTTGCCAAATTCCAGCCAGTTCCTTTAGAAGCAGTGCCCAAAACAGGCAGGACCTCACTAGCACCTAATTGCTTTTGGAAAATAAACATTTTACTTCATATTTCCAATGCTCTGCCTAACAACATCGTGGGTCCTCTGCCTCTCATGCATGAAAAGAGATTAATGAGGACTTGGCTATCCACCCCCTCTTCAGCCAGCCATCAACAAACAGGTGGGAAGAGTTGCTACTTCTTTCCTTTGCCTAAACTAGACAGCTTGGTACAGGATCCTGACTTTTAAACAGTTAAGGGCTGATGCAATAAATCCTCTTTCTACTGTGAAGTCTAGAAAGTTTTTGCACAGAAAAGTTTTGCACAGAAAATAGCACTGGTAACTGTAGAAATCTACCAGCATGCTTCTGACCTTGAAGAGCAATTCTCTAAAGTTTCCATAGGACAGTAATCTACATGCTTTCTTCCTCATTGCCTGCTAAAAAAGGAAGCTCTTTATATTTTCGGTACAATAGATTCCTTGAAGTGTACATCTTTGTACCCAAATGCTCTGTGGAGCACATTCCTGCTATTCTGTGCAAAAAAAAAAGGTATTTGATTTGCTTCCAGTATGGTTAATTCTAAGCAGCAGTGAGACCTAAGAATGATGACTTTTAATATACTGGTGTGTTATGTATAGGAGTCCTAAATTTCCTAAGAAGTCTTTTATGATTCCCAGTATTGTAGTAGTAATAATAGAAGCTTCAGAAGAGTTGCATATGAGCAACTCTAAGCAGACAAAATTCTTTCAATAGAGCTAAATTAGTGTAGGCAGCTACCACGGACTCATGGGTCTAGTCCATATTCCTTAAACTAGGCTACTAACTAAATATGTATACCTAATTACAGTATATATCTGAAAGGTAAACTTTCCTATGCATTTTAGTATTTTGTATATCCTCAGATATCATCCTATATAATTTCTCTACAGAAAGTCCAAAAGAAATGATGCATGGTGATGATAGATTAATGAATGACACTCTACTTTCCAAACTTTCTTATTCATCCTTTTCCCTTTAGATGCCTTGGTCTTTACGACACAGGTACCCAATCAGTTTTCATCTTTCTTCTATTTTCATTTTTTTTACCTCAGGCATAGCAAGAGTTTTAATGATAAGATACATTCTCTTGGTCCCTTATTTAAAAGCTTTAAAAACTGTTCTTTTACCCACAAAGTACAGGCCGACTGCATTTGAAATAATTGCCCTTAAACAAATCCAGCGCATTCTAGCTCCTCAACAAACTTTTCTGTATCATTGTTAATGAAAGTTTGGAGGGACACAGGGAAAAAATGCACTGCATAAAGATTTGAGCTACGGAACCACACACTTGACACCTTCAGCCATAAACATGTTACCTCATTTCTTACAGCTGGTGAGACAACATTGCTCCAAATGTTCTGCATGGCCATGGGTTTACCTGTTCAAGCAAATGAAAGGCAGCGTTCATAACCCAGGGCTCTTGACATGATGACGACCCACTTGCTCCGCTTCTTAAGACACTCCTATGAGGGGAAAGAAACAACACTTTAGTGCTTGTTTGAGTAGCTTTCACAGGAGAGGAATCTTGCTAACCTTGAAAGACACTTTCCTGAATCTAAGAAAGGCTTCTTTATGTCTTTCATGTACATTATACTGCTGTACTTAAATTAACCAGTATAGATTTCAGACACTTGTGCTGCCATTTCTGAACAATACTGGTCATTCTGTCTTAAGATACACAAAAATATGGAATGGCTCCTTCTATAGCATGAAAGCAAACACAGATGGACAGAGAAACACACGGAACAATATAACCTAGGTATTACCTGGGTCATCTTAAATACTGCAAAATCTAATTTACATGCCTGTAATTAGAAAAAGAAACTAAAGAACTATCAGTGGGAAGGCTAACCTAGGTAAAACAAATCTGGTAAGAGAAGATGGAACTAACTTCACTCTAAAGCCTGGTGATTTAAATACTTTGCTTTAAAGTCCACAGATCTCACTGATGAAACAACAAAGAAAAGACATGAAAAAATTGAATGGGAAATACACAAGTTAACGCTGCTTGACTACAAAGTAAAATTAGGCATCCAAAGGTGGTGGTTTCATTGAAAAGGGCACATTTTTACACACGTGTCCCTGAGAGAAAATCCTATTGCTATTTCTAAGTGAGGCACCCATTGTTTGTTTCACAGAATGAGCACACACTGTACAGGAACCCTTCTCAGTGAAATGCAGCGAAAACAGAGCAACAGTGTTCCACGAAAGGAGCAATGATGGACACCAGCTGAGGTCCATTTCTCAGAAAGGACCTTCTGCTTTGAGCTGCTGCCACCCAGCTCCACCTGCACCCAGGCTGATTATTTTTGTCTGGGATTTAGCTTCATTGACGGGCACTAGGAACAGGAGGCCTGTATTAAAGAAAGTGGAAGATGGGAAAAGAATGAAGCAAAAATATAAGACTATTAGAGGCTTACAGTAAAGATTTAGTAGATAAGAAGGGAAAAACGGCACAGAAAGACAGAAAACATCCCTAATATGTTAAGAATGTATCCAAAGGCCCATATTAAAAAGAGATAGGGCCATCGGATGGTTGATTTGTTGGCACTTTTGTTCAAATTTGGTTAAAACCCTATCACTTAAATAATATAGTAAGTATATTGTCTGTATGCGATACTGAAATCAGTCCAGTTGAAACTTCATGCTCAGGTTTGAGAAACTATGAATATAGTTTTAGGCAAATACTGATTGATAGAAAGAACAACAAAACTGAAATGGGTTCATGTATATCATTACTGGAGAGCAACATCATTTGGAGGTCATGAAATAAAAATATTCCCTGTAATGTCACAAAATGTCACTTTGTTCTTTTTAAATTGGGCTTATATTTCACCAAAGTCTTTGGTAGAGACACCAAATCTGGCTCTCCAAACACAGAAACCATAAGTGAAATATATTCAAAATGCTTTTTGAAACAACTGGTACAGAAAAAGATGACCTGTAATCAGACACTACAAAAGCAAATAGAATCATTTCCACAGTTAGCATCACCTTCTTTTCCCAGAGTTAACTTGTTCTCACTATAGCATTAATGCCTAGTCACCAACCAATCAGCCTTGAAAACAAATAAACTGAAGTCCATTGATCTTTCAAAGCCCTTTAACTTTATGAAGAATACATTTCACAGTAAGTCCCCTGCAGAATGATGTTACACTTAGCTTGCCTTGGAACTAGAGCAACAATTTCCATTTCCCCCATTTCTCTGCTTTATGAAAGTGGACCTGCAGCCTCTTCCCCTCCCATGAGTGTTGGCCTCTTCAGCAAATTCTTGTTGCTGTCTTGTCTTCAGGGAAAGCCTTAGATGTACAGGCTTATCTTTGTGATTTAAACACAGCTACCTAAGGATGTGACGGATTCCCTTTATTTGCAGTCCTCCAGTCAAGACTAGATGGATATCTAAGAGACATGTTATAGCTCAGAGAGAGAGGTGCCTGATGCAGAAATTACAGGGTCAGATTCAAAGGCCTGTGTTTTATGGGAGGTCAGGCAAGGTGAGCTTGTACTTCAAACCAGTGCACCTATACTATACATTTCAAAGATGGCTGTAAAATCATGAAACTCACAAGGAATTCAGTGTAAAGCGTTTACCTTTTCTTTTTGTCTGAGCTGTAACCCAAGGCTTTGCCTTTCCATCACATCAGTCTGAAAGGAAATTAATTTTCCTGCTCACTAGTTTTACTGAAATTATTTAAAGTAATTTCTCAGCTACCACTTACTTGAGCATAGAAACTTTCTTAACCCCAAATCTATCTCATTTCAACACTTCCTCTCCAACAAGAGTTCCACCTGAAACAAAAACAATTTCTCTCCCTAACTTCTCAACCCAGAACTCCCTATTCATCTCTAAATGTGACCCTAGGGAGAAGGATTTCCCTCTCCTTTTACTTCATATTAGATATTTACTCACTTACCTGTAATCATCTAGTCTTTCATCAGCACCTGGTCCTGAAAGGAGCTGGTTCACACAACAGTCACAGAGCATCACTGAAAGCAAGGAGGGTCTACCTGAAGGGAAGCTCCTGGAAGGGAACTTCTACATTTGGGAAGTCTTCAAAGAAAGGATGGAGTGCATACACAGGCACAGCACACTGGATTTATGGAGCTTCTGCCCATAGAGGATCTAGTAATACAAAATTTAAAACTCATTAGGTGCCCCATCCCTGGCAGTGTTCAAGGCCAGGTTGGACAGGTCTTGGAGCAACCTGCTCTAGTGGAAGCTCTCTCTGCCTGTTGCAGGGGGCTGGAACTGAATGAGCTTTGAGGTACCTTAAAAAGCAAACCAGTCTGAGTTTCTATTATATGGTATTTACTACATGGCCGTGGGGCAGAAGTCCTCAGTAGCTACTAAGGGGAAGGTGAAGCGGCAGCTGGGTCCACTACATTAGACTTAACACAGTCAAAAGTGATACCCAAAGGCTAGTTTAACTTGGCTGTTACTGTCCCCACCTAAAGTCAAAGGCTGCAGTTGATTACTACTCTTTACTCACCTAGCACCAGTCTTTGCTATATAGCCAAGAGTGTCAGCTCAAGGTAAAGACTGACAGTGTCCTATTAACACATTAGTTTCTCATATCCTAACAACTTCTGAAGATCAGGCAAGGGCAGCATGCTCCATGTTTAACTTCTGTCCAGCTGCAAAGGAAGAGTAGGCACACAACATGATGGACCTAACTGTAAGGTCATGTTTGGAACTTGAGGAAGCTCAGAAAGAGAAGGAAACAATACTAAAAAAACAAGCCTCGTGCTTTGTACCAAAACAAGCCAAGGAAGTGCCAGGTTATCATGAAACGGAAGCAGCTGAAAAATAGTAAAAGAACTGATACTTGCAGCATTGAGAAAAGAGCTCATTCAGAACACAGCGCTGTGGGGAGACTGGAAACTGAAGTCATGCAACTCTAAACAGAAACGGGATCATGTTGGCTACCTGCAAAAACACAACTGTAATGCAGATCTCGGAAAGCGAGAGCTGAGCAAGCCTCAGTGGGGGTGGCAGCAGCTGCCCAGGTTTCCTAGCACGGGGCCTTTATGAGCTGAGCACTTTAATGAGCATGTTTTCTTTACTATTTATTTTCACAGAATCAGCCTGATCTCATGTTCCAAGAATGAAACCCTGGCATGGAAGTGGCATATCTGCTAGTTAATGTCAACATTTGATGGGCAATCAGAGAGTAAACAGGATTCTATATTGTGGTATAAACTGAGTTACTATTTGCTGTAAATCTATTTTCTTTGTGTCAGATACGTTGAGAGTCTTGTAAAATAGTAAAAGAATTTCATTCTTCCTTAAGAAAAAATAAAAGTACTAAAAGAGGACATGCTTCTACAAGTTCAAGCAAGATGTTGTAATATGTAGCTAGAAATCAATAGCTTGAAACATCCTTTGCAGAAAATATCATAATAAAAGACCACAGTGATTTGCACAGCATGAAACTATTCAGGAGGGAAAGAGCAAACTCAACTGTGAATGAACCACCCTGTAGCAAAAGGAAATTTCCCCAACTTAAAACAGGCAAGGCCAGACTAAGTTATCATGCTGAGTGGGTACAGCTGTAGAAATTATGCCATAGACTCATAGAACGGTTTCAGTTACAAGGCCCTTAAGGTCATCTTGTTGCAATCCCCTGCCATGGGTAGGGGCACCTCATGCTAGACCATGTCATGTCCACGTGCTTTATTATCCTCTACCCTTCCCGACAAAAGATCACAGAACATCATGTTTCAAACCGTGATGTACCAAATTGGAGGAGACCTGAACTATTGGGACCTCCACTGCTGTAAGAAGTTAGTGCTCAGAACTACCAGGATTTAGTCTAATGCTCAGTCATCAAGGACAACCACCACTGGCACAGCCCTTCTGTAAGTCTTAGCACAGAAACACCTGCAGCATATCCCACCCTGGGAGGGAAGTGGAGCTGGTGACCTAACAGTCTTTTCCACCTAAGACTTCTGGGGTTTTATGAATTGTCAGTCACACTTATGTGTGATATCGCTATAAAATCCCAGCCACGTAGGAAAGCTGGCAGAAGTCTTTGGCTGTGCAACTCTGTGGTTTTATGCTTAGTCTGAAAGACTGAGAGGAGGTAGACAGATTTTAGGGAACAGTGCTGATATTTATCTTCAGATGTCTTCAAAGACACAAAACCCAGTCACACAGACAACAAACTCACCTGCAGTTTGGGTTGTAGGAGAGATGCAGCTTTGAAAAGAAACCGTAAAGGAAAAAGAAAAGCAAACCATACTCCCTCTAAACACCACCTGTATGGGGGAGAGACTGATACAGCTTTGGTGTTCAAAAGGTTGGCAAGGACTTCTCTGTGTTGCAGAAAGTCCCTAGAGCAAGGCAAGGGAGCTAATGCAGGCTATGTAAGCAGTACCGGCTCTCTGATGAGATGGCCATGCAAATCAATAGAAGTGATTGAACATGGGTTATCTATGACACCTACCCGGCCACCACTACCCTGACACTGGGACAGATCTCACTCTTGAGTGCATTCTTCTACGTGATATACTGCAGTAGGAAAGTTTCTTTGTTTCAGGCACAATGACAGTTCAATAAAGCAATAGCAATATGCATGAGACAGAGAGGCAGAACTGTTTTCTTCTCTCCCACAAAAATCCTGTAATGGGAAAAGAAAATGCTGGAAATCAAGTCTTCAACTCATACACCAGTACTCTATACCTGGGACTGCCCTACATCTCACTGTATAATCATCAAGATTTGGTTGTATATTGCATAGATCTATATGGCATCTGTATTTTTCCAAAGTTTGGAAGTGGTTTTTTGAAAGCATGGTTTAAATCACACTATAGAAAAGGGCTGCTCAACATGTAGAGCTGAAAAGCAGAACTGCTGGGATGTCTGAGGTATTTTAAAGGAGATTTCAGTCCAGGTCCCTTTCTACCATGTCCTCATGTTGAGAAAGTATATATATCCAGAGCTGACATGGCTTTCCCAGGTGTTTTCTACTGGGACAGAGTGCAGGGTGTGCAGTTAATCATGAGTGCATTCAAGTGTCCTAAGGTCTTTGGGTGAAAGTCATTACAGACATTGAAAAAGTGTTTAATAATCAGAGCCCTGTGTCCTGAGCACTGCCTGGGTTCATGAAAGTTCACACACCTCTTACGAGGTTTAGGCCAAAACGTAAGGAGGTCAGAGCCAAGCTTCAGCTTCAGATGGCAGCAGGGACTGCACACAGCTGGGACTCTCTCCCAGGAAAACCACGGTGGGTATGTCCAAACTGCCCTTTGGGGTGACCCATGCAGTGCGCTTGGGATGTGAACAGATCTCAGGAGGCGCACAATGGCATCTATCAAAGGAACACCCATTCCAATCACCACTAAGTGATTGCTACCCAAGGGCACTCCGCTCAAGGTTTTCATTTTGGTTTTTGTGCATACTGAATTTGTGGGATCATGACTATATCGTAAGGTGTATCATGAGTACTACTGCTATTATAATCTGCAGGCACAAAGTTACTGTGTGCAGTTCTTTGGAGTTGACAACAAATACTTTTTACCACAACAACCTCAGTTTTAAGTAATTTCAGTTGAAAATACCTTTGAATATCCAGTTAAAAATGAGCATCCTCATGAGAAACCAGCACGGTGTCTTTCAACTAACTGGAAATACTTTGGCAAGACACAACACTGTTCTTCCTTGTTTGCAGTATGCTCTCGTAAAAAGCAACTGGGCATATGAAGGTATTTTTCCTCTGAAGAAGGAGAATGAACACTTTGCCTCTCTCTTTTAAGCTGAGTGTGAAACAGATTCAGCAAGTTCTTCTCACAAATACAGACAAATGCAGTAGGATAGTAATGAAATGGGCACTATTCCATGCTATTACACTTACAGACATGTATGGCACAACAATCAAGCTGTAAAACTCAGAAAAAAAGAAAGGACTTTTGCCAGAAGAAAAAAGAAGTCATTTCTATTTCTATTTTGTGTAAATAGAGACAATGGGAGAGCTGCTTTGTGTTAACTTTTCTTCTTAGAAGAAAAGGATAAAATCACCATAAATTAAAAAGTCAGACCCACGGTAATAATTTCCTAGGTTCCCCCCCCCCCCCCCCCAGTTTTGTGTGATGTACTTTAAGACTACAACTGCAAAATGCCTGAGTTTTTTTCCTTATGTAAAAACCTTGAACAGGTTTCTTTTCCTCATATGAGGAAGGAGTTACCCAAACCAACCTTAGATAGCTGAAGGTGAGTTTATCTGCAACTTCTGTAGCTGGTAGAGAGAACATAAATAAAGTTCTTAGCTCTGCACAAAGCAGGAATGGAAAGGAAAGAGCCTATCACCCTATACAAATTAGCACATATGCAAGGAAGTATCAGCAATAAGGCTGGCTTAGAGAGTCATGTCAAAAAGGTATTAAACACACATTGTATTCTCAGTGTAGAAGTTCCCCACACAGGCAGTGCGTCATGCCAGTGGGGCAGGGGCAAAAGCAGCCTTTTTCCTTTCAGGCAGCACTGGCAACTGCTGGACTATCCCTGCTCTGGGTAGCAGGAGCTCTCCAGTGGGTCTGCAGTGGTGTTGGGACAAGCAGGGTCTTGAGATGGGAGGCCAGGGAGGTTGCACAGCCTGCTGTAAACATCTCTGGAGCACAAGGACCTCATGGAATGCATCCACTTCTCCTTCCTGCAGTGTGGTGGCTCACTTGGTTCACAGAATCATAGAATCAGCCAGGTTGAGAAAGACCTGGAAGATCATCAAGTCCAACCATTCCCCAGCACTGTCAAGGCCACCACTAACCCATGGCACTGAGGGGCTCATCTAAAGAGTTTCTGATCACTTGCAGGGACAGTGACTCCAGCACTACCCTGGGCAGCCTGTTCCAATGCCTGAGCACCCTTTGGGGAAGAAATTGCTCCTAATCTCCAGTCTAAACCTCCACTGGTGCAGTTTGAGGCTGTTACCTCTTGTCCTATCACTTGTTACTTGGGAGAAGAGACTGTCCTCCTTGACCTCCTGCTTTTAAGGCTTTTGAGTATTGTTTGCCTGTATTTTTTTAGGTGTATCACATACTCTTGTACACCAACTGTGTACGGTTTTGTATCACTTTAGACAGCAAACTCCTTAACACAATGCTAAACTGTGCCACAGCACTGTGTTGTGTTCTTTTGTCTACCATAAACCGATTAGGTATTAAGAGAAGTTAATCATTAGACAACTAGTTGTACATTGAGACAGACTCCCTTCTTTGTCTTCCAGCATTATTAAATGCCTTCTGCTTTGAAATGCCACATAAAAGTGATAGATGCCCTTTCTTTAAAAGTCAGGCATCTAGTCAAGTTATGTTTTATATTAGTTCAGCGACAAAGAGCCCTCCTTGTTTAAATATAGAAGCGTAAAGCAGATAAGGTTAAGTAAGCTGGCTGCTGTGAGAGCGCCAGGTCTGCTCTCTGCTCAGATAAGCAGCTGGAGGAGCAGGGGAGTATTCACTGTGCAAGATTGCACCGTGTGAGTTACAGCGTGGAGACAAGGCTACGAGGCAAAACCAAATGAAGCAGAGGCCAAAGATGCAAATGGTCAAATATATCTGTGATAAAAAGGAAGGCTGCTGGCACTTCCTAAGGACATTTAATGGCTTTTGAAAGGCAGTTTGGCGTGGAAGCAGCTTCTTATAACAACTTCAGAGCAAACACTGCTGTGTACAGTGGAAAGGGTGTGTGCATGAGTGTACGTGTGTGCCCGAGTGTGCTCGCTTGCATGGGTGGGAGGTTTATCCTTCTAGTTACCGTCTGTGTTTAGAGAGATTCAGGAGTGCTTTCAGAAGTAATGCCACCTCCTCAGAGCACACACACGATCCTAAACAAGAGATAGGTGAGTGAACAGGGAGGCAGAGAAGCAGGACTGAGAGAGCAAGCAAATCCCCTTCCTAACTCATGAGGAACTAAGTTTGTCCCCAGAGGAACTGCAAGCTATATTTTTGCTTACCAGCTTTTACAAGGCAAAACTTGCTCAAGAGAATAAACACCTTTTTGTGCCTCCCTGGAAGCAGCAGGCAGTCAAGTCAGGGCTCAGCTAATGTATAAGCTATATTTACATGTCAAAAAACCCTCTTATTTAGGTTCTTGATTTACAATCGCTAGTTTTCATAAAAGTCAGTCATTCCTGGGGAAAGAATGCAGCAGAGATTTATAGGACCTACATTATGCCTTAAATCTTGATAGCATTTTTAAAGCACTTTCATGACTCATCATAAGAAATGTTTTCCCTCTATTTGCAAGACATTACTGTGTAAAAAAGATCCAAATCTTTGCCTTGAAAACAAGAACATTTTAACCAACCATGCTGCCATGAACTCTACTGCAATGCTAAACACTGTCAGCAACGGCCTTATAAGCCTCCACTCTTAAGGGTTCATAGTTTGAATGTAAATATGCTTTCTGCTAAGGCTTGTCTGACAAGATCTCTACCTGCATGAGCAATGAATTTGTTTTCACCATCACAGTCAAAGTAAAATAAATCTCTGGAGGCTTCTGTAAGGTAAAGGGCCCAATTCTGTGCCTTCACCCCCACATCAGTCTCCTCTTTTGTTTGAAAAGTCTGTTTGAAATATATGTAACCTCAGGTTCAGTCCAGTTAAAAGCAGAAATATCCCAAGTACATTAATCATACGCATAGATACTAAAGAGACCTTAGAACAGCTTCAGTGCTCAAAGGAGTTCCAGGAAACATGGAGAGGGGCTTTGGTCAAGGGCCTGTAGGGACAGGCCAAGGGGAATGGCTTGAACCTGCCAGAGGGGAGAGTGAGCTGAGCTCTTAGGCAGAAGCTCTTCCCTGTGAGGGTGCTGAGGCGCTGGCACAGGGTGCCCAGAGAAGCTGTGGCTGCCCCATCCCTGGCAGTGTTCAAGGCCAGGTTGAACACAGGGGCTTGGAGCAAGCTGCTCTATTGGAAGGTGTCCCTATTCTATGATTCTATGACTTCACCTGACAGAAACAACAGTGATGGGGAGCAAACAACTATCCCCCAAATTCTCCTTGGCTACAAGCCTGACTGCCTTCTATAAGGCTTATGTTTCTGTCTGCACAGTAATTCAGCTTCAACAAGAGAGACGGGCAATACCTCAACACAGAATAGCCAAGAGCCTGGAGTGATCTGCACGATTTTGGGAGAACTAAGAACTGTGGAGGCAAGAAAGACCAGCTCACCCACCTCTCAGCTGATACTGTAGTCATGAGCTAGCCGTGGAAAAGATGAGCATTAGTGACAGCATCCACAGCTATAGCAACACAGTACCATCCTGGGAGGAGGCAAGATCTCCATGGAGGCAGACAGGCCAGGTGATGGGCACTTCATTTTCAAAGCCTGGGCAAGACACAAGAGACAAAACAAAACCATCTGGATCACTTTCTAGTTACAGGTGTCTGAATTCCAGTGACATGTCATCTTAAGTATGCAAATTTCCCCCTAGATTTTGCCATAAGGGTCTTCAAAATGATTTCTTGGAGATATAGACACAAATATATCAGGATCCATTTCATGGCTCAGACTGAACTTCAGTATTTTTGTTTTACATTTTATCTTTGGATCTCAGACTTTCCTTTACGATAAAGGCAATTCAAAAAGACTGAATTTTTGAGTTTTGTTTTGTTTAAAGAATATGTTCTAAACTTTGGGTTTTTAACCTGAAAGTGTTCTGAATGAGTGTAAAATATCTGTTATACACTGGGCTATTAGAAGCTAGAGTAAGCATACATCATAATGAAAAATAAGCTGGGAACAGCAAACATTTCCAGTAAATTATAAATAGGCTTTAAAGCATTTTGAATAACATTCCAAAGCACTCGGAATTTTATCCCACTAAATCAAGTATTTACTCTGAGTCCAGTCTTTAACCATCACTCATATGAGGAGTCTCATCTGTAGTAACAGGATTGTGAAGGTAAAGACCACTCACTTGGTTACACATCTTTAGAGCCTGCTGTTATTCCCTTAAATGCTTTCAAATTACAATTTTCCAATTACAATGACATTTGATACGAAAACCAGCTTTTAAAACATCCATCTCCACTCTAAGATAGTAAAACTTTAAAGATAAAAAACAATCACAAACACAGCTATTACCTTGGTAAATAGTTAAATTTTTCAATAGTCTTTCTTCAAATGTCATTTTTGTAGAATAAAATAATAAAAAATAATAAATATAGGAATAAAAAATTATAATGATCACTAAAATAAAAATAATAAAAATTTGTACATACTACACATAGAAGACGGCATCAAAATACACCACCACATTGTGACACTTTACATTAAAAATACCTTCTCCTTAAAGTAATCAATAGCTTAGAGCTTAATAACTGGTAGGTGTTAAAAAGCAAATCGTATTTTGGATACATACATGCCGTTTTGAAAGCCACAAAAGAGGTCAGTATCAACAAGTAAATAGACTCAAAATTCCTACCTCCTACATTCCCAATGACAGCAAACATCGATATTTGTATTCATCTATTAAGCTGAATCCTGACAGAAGAATAAATGAAAATGAAAACCCTGGGGGCTGATCAACAGAACTCAAATTACTTCCAGGCATCCAATATTAATAATACATACATACTTTAACAGGTATTAACATGAGATGTGTTTAATACAATATTCAGAGTTCTTGGCTTTGGTCAGCCAAATAGTTAAACAGATGCTTAAACTGGAGTGTGTGAGGAGTCATACTGAAACTACACATACCTCTGTGCCAAACACTTCAGCTCTATAGCCTGCTACTCCAGTGCATGCTTTTGCTGCTCTTCAACTATATTCAGTGTTTAAAGTTGAAACTTGAGTGCAGTTTCTGTCCTTTCAGTTCATCTTTGAATGAGCACAGGAGGTGAAACCAATAGCAAAATTCTCCTCTGTTGTTCCCTGTGCAGACTGGACGGTGAGGTTCACAACCTAACCTGAAAACTCACATCTAGGAGCTCACAAAAGCACAGAATTAAAGCCTCTGAAACCCTGATCAAGTGTTCTGCAAATGGTGAAGGCACCTGAAGCCCCTGGAAAAGCTCCTTGAGTCTAGACAGGGACTACACTGCAAAAGCTCCATCTGGCACCATGAATCAGCTACTCCCTTTTCCTACCCTACCTGATGGTCTCCATGTTACAGGCAGTAGTAGAGCACCTCTGACATGTAAGACCCAAAGTGAAACACTGCAAAGCAAAACACCAGCAAGAATTCCTGTCTGCTGTCTTCCAACAAGGCCCAACCAACAGGTTCACTTTACCTCCTAGAAATCATAGAATCATAGAATAGTTAGGGTTGGAAAGGACCTTAAGATCCAGTTCCAACCCCCTGCCATGGGCAGGGACACCTCACACTAAACCATGCCACCCAAGGCTCTATCCAACCTGGCCTTGAACACTGCCAGGGATGGATATCTTACATTGATTGGAATAGCTCCATAAGAACAGATTGGATACCCTCCCAAAATAGAGAGGTTCAGTAATAAAGCTCTGCCTCCAAAGACCAGTGGTGTATGTGGCTGTCTTTTCACAGAGAAGTGCCTCAAAGGGCGCTAGTGTCACATCTGTATCATACTTGGAGTATTGTGTGCAGTTCTGGTGTCCTCAACATAAAAAGGACATGGATCTGTTGGAACAAGTCCAGAGGAGGCCACGAGGATGATCAGGGGACTGGAGCACCTCCTGTATGAAGATAGGCTGAGAAAGTTGGGGCTGTTCAGCCTGAAGAGAAGGCTGCGTGGAGACCTCATAGCAGCCTTCCAGTATCTGAAGGGGGCCTATAAGGATGCTGGGGAGGGACTCTTCATTAGGGACTGTAGTGATAGGACAAGGAGTAATGGGTTAAAACTGAAACAGAGGAAGTTTAGATTGGATATAAGGAGGAAATTCTTTCTTGTTAGGGTGGTGAGGCACTGGAATGGGTTGCCCAAGGAGGCTGTGAATGTTCCATCCCTGGCAGTGTTCAAGGCCAGGTTGGACGAGGCCTTGGGTAATATGGTTTAGAGCGAGGTGTCCCTGCTCATGGCAGGGGCGTTGGAATTTGATGATCTTAAGGTCCTTTCCAACCCTAACTATTCTATGATTCTATGATTTTTAATATCTAGATTCAAGTGGTTTAACACACTGATAGAAAAGCCTTCACTCACAAGGCACTGGAGCATGTTACCCCAAGAGGCTATGAGGTCTGCAGCCTTAGAAGTTTCCAAGACCAGATTTCAGGAAGCCCTGCACAACCTGGTGTGATCCCAGAGCTGATCGTGCCTGGAGCAGGGGGTTGGACTAGAGCTCCCCTGAGGTCCCTTCCAGCCTGAATAACCCTGAAGTGTTAAATAGTCATTCTCCTTTCCTTGTCTTCCATCTGCTCTCAAACTAAGGTTTTTCTAAGAGCATTTTCATTTTTGCCTTAATATTTTCTTCAATAAGCGTGCTGACATTAAAGAAAGCCCAGTTTAAAACAGAATTACCCCTTTATGAATACTGTCAGCAATCTCACACATCAAACACCGACATTTTGCTACTGTCAAACCCATAACCATTTTTCCCCCAAAGTGAGAGCTGCCAGCTGCAGCTTCCAAGTGACCATTGTAATGAAACACTTTATTTTCAAGCATACCATTTATAGAAGCAGGAAATGTTTGTCACCTCCTGAACTCTCCAATAGCTCAGAATCATACTTTTTCCCTCTTAACAAAGCTTAGGTAATTCAAGTGTTTGATCTCTGTGGAGGAGTTTACGGCTGAACACATTGGAGTACCTGAATACCAAGTGAAACTCAAGAGGCAACGTCTGTTAAGCTAAACTGGAGAATGTAATTTACACATGCAGCAAAAATATGTTATGCAGACAGAAAACTAGAGTGTAGGAGACCATGAGAAGGCAGTCACTTAAACTTCTGCCTTTGGACAATCAACCAGTGCTGTCCTTAGCATATGTGTACCTTGGTTTCCTTAAAAACAAACCTTACCTGGTATAGATTCCACCATCTCCCTTAGCAATCTTTACTTGAAGATGTTAAATTACAAGGATGTTAGCACATGTTCTGAGGGTTTTTCTCTCATTTTTAGTTGAAATACATCTCTTTTTTATTCTGATTTTTTTTTCTGTCATGTATATACCATCCAACCAGAGCTTGTACTCAAACTCACCTTGTGCTACTAGACATGTTTACATGCTACCTCGCTAATGCATACATGTGAGGAAACCTATTCCCTGACAGCTTAGAAGTCGTTCATTGTATCTCTTGACCACTAAGAGCTGAGCATTCATTTAGTAAGATATTGTCAACATTGACAAGTAGGGGCAAGTTATCAGCTACAGACATAAAAATGCATACAACTTGTTGAAGCATGAGTTACTCTTGCTCTAGGATTGCATTAGCTCACACATTCCTCTCTTGAAAGCTTCCTTTCATTAAGTATACATTGTGTATGCCTTAAAGCTAGCGCTCCCTTTTTGGCTTCATCCAGTTTGGAATATGAATAAACCACTTCAGAGGAAACTTTTGGAGATGATGAGAATAGTATTGGCTAATGCCTTGTACTCCCTACTTTAACTTCATGTCCCAGTGCTGGCTCAAAGTCTGCTCATCTGGTTACCTTATTGCATGATCATAAGCAGACATTGCAAAGGCCTTTTGAAAGATACTGAGTCAGCAAAGATGTAATAGGGTTTAAGACTGAGTCTCCATCCCAGCTGCAGAGAGGCTGTTGAAGGAAATGGAAGAGGGAGGAGAAAGAGGTCAGGGAGGGCATATTGAATTAGGAGTGAGAGGATGAGAGGAATGCATTCTGCAGTAGTTTGGAAAAACAAAGGTGATCTGTGGATTTTTGCCTCTCCCCCTCTGAAATGCAATGGGAGAGTAAACACTTCTAGAGATTTAGTACCTTGGTAGCCAGCTACGCACTTGGTGTTCAGGTGCTCACAGGTATGTTTAACCTCTGGGCTGCTGATCTGAAACTGATGCCCTCCTTTGACCAAGTTCCATCTTAGCCATGACAATCCTATCCATAAGGTCTGGTTTTGGAACCTGAGACTTCGCCATGAAAATTTTGGCCCAAACAAACTGCATTTTCTAGTGAAAAACATTTTCTTCATTTCAACATTTTCTAGGGAGAGCATTTTCTTCAGCTGTCACCTTCTGACCAGATCCAAGTGAAGTTTGGTGACAGGAAAGATGACTTCCTTATCTGGGTAACAGGATCAAACCTCTGTCAACAGAAATGCTGGCTCATAGACTGATCAGAAGTTATGACTACTTTCCAGGGCATAATGTAAGAGGTAATAAATTATTTTTAGAAGATGGTAAAGAAATCTGTGGTTCCTTAGCAAACTGCAATGGAAAAACCACTTTTTACACTGAATAGACTTCTTCAAAACTCTTAGTATGCTGCAGGCATACTCCTCATATTTAAACTTAGATGAAGTATAAAACAACACTGTAAATCAAACACCTGTGGATGGCAAACATCATCCCTCAGTATTGCAGCTACTGTAATAACTGGGAAACCTCACAGTACGTTATGGACACCCCTGGCAGGAGAGATTATTTCTGTTTCCTCTTGCAATAGGGTATAATTCTGGAGTGAAGGCTTAGTAAAGAGCAGCTTTCCCCTTCCATTAGCTTCACATATGACTGAGTTAAAACATTTGTTGCAATTTTCCTGGAATCTTAAAGTTTAATTTGGAAGATGGTCATGGTAAAAAGATTCTGCTTGATGTATAACATGAAAATATGACATGAAAATATGATCGCTAATAAGTGATGATGGTTACTGGCAGGAAGAGATGACAGCTTCTGCTTTAAAAAAACCCAAACCAACAAACAAATCCATCAACAAACACTAATGATTCTACAGTGTTTCCACTCAATTTGAATTCGCGCTCTGGTTTTCACTTGATAGTAAGGAACAAAGTGAGTCCTTGCCCCGTCTTGCCAGATGCATTTTGGACTCTCTATTAAGCGGTCTGTAAACAATATTTGAAGTGGGTCACATTCCTTATAGATGTCAGTCACAACTGCCACTGGAAAGTCTGTTTTATTCCATGACCAGCAGTGTTGAACATGCAGCTAATTTGCTACCTCACAGAAGAAGCAATGAAGGCTCCCTGCTTCTAATCATCATTCTAGGAGACCACACAGAAACAGAGAGCAATGTTATAGGCCTGAATTTAGCTTACTTTATAACCACTGAAGCCCACTGAAAAAAGAAAGGGATCAAACTATGATTTATGTCTAGAAATATCACCGGAATGTGCAACTAATGACACATTAGGGCGATACCTTCCATCAATTAGCAGCATAGGAAATATTTTTAGCATATCCATGGCTTGATTTTTCTGCTTTGGGCAAGTAACTTGCCTGACATTACAAAAGACTGCTTGATGAAAGCCTTTGCTGAAGGAATCACTACCGCTGGGAAGTTCAGAAATGATTTTCAGAAACTGAAACCTGATCACAGTAAAATCTGCGTTCAGCTCTCAGACAGGCATTGGTAAAATGATGCTTCTAAGTGGGAAGGAGATCAGCAAGCCATTTGGTGAAACTCACATGCAGTGCTTCAGCAGGGGTCTTTGAGAGAAATAGAATAACCATGTTACACAAAGGCACCAGAGATGCTGAATTTGACCACTTGCATTATCTTAGAAAACAGCCCTTTGTCGTTTGAGAACTTCAGTGGGCAATGATTAAACTGTGGAACCAGAGGGAGACAGCAGTGAAAACTGTGAGGCATGTATACATCTCACTGTGCCAACATGATGGAACAGCAGAAAGCAAGCCTGCTTTGAGTTGGGAGCTGAGGAACCCCAATAGTGCAGCATGAAGGAGCCATCAGCCTTGTGCTGGGGCTCAGACCTGGCTGACACCCAGCAGCTCTCCAGCTCTGACATACAGAAACGCCCTCAGGTCTACTTCATGATGGATGGCTAGAAGCTGAAACTGGACTAATTCAACGTTCAAATACAGCACGTGGGCTTCTTAGCAGAAGATGTAATTTTAAATGAAACTCTCAATCTGGAGAAGGCATCTGAGTGATGGCCTCCTGCCTAACCAACAACTATGGGGCAGGTGCAGAATCACATGGCACCTTGGAAGACAAGCTGGCTTTTCTACCTTAGGAATTCATGCATATCAGACATGAACTTCATTTCTATCCTTTCCCACTGTCCAGAGATGTCAGAAATCAGTTTATTTCATAGACTGTCAAGACTCCCTGGGAATTATGTGTATTTTCTCTCACATACAGAATCCCTCTTTTCCCTGAATAATTACTGCCAGAGCTGAATCAGAACCTGCCAAAGTTGCAGAAAAGAATCCAACTCTTTTCTACAAAGCAAATATGAACTCGCTTTGCTGGTCTTTGTTTTTCTTCTCTCTGTGAAGAACTTTGCATGAATGAATCCAGTGAAGGCGTGTTACATCAGAAATCTTTGGGCAGATCCTCAGCTGGTATACAACTGGCTTCAGAAAAGCTATGCTCAGTTACATCCTGAAGATGCATCACTGTGAATCTGAAAAGGTCTCCTGGAGATTATTCACCTTGTATGAATGCAACTGTTCCCATCATCTATGTCATTTTGAGGATTTTAGCTATTGAGTCAGAGGACAGACAATAGGATGGGATTGAGTGCAAGCAATTAACTCTTCGCTCAGCTTTATTACTGAGTCCTGCACTGGACTCCCGCAGGGAACCTGTAACAATGCTGCTCAAAGAAAACTGAGCAAAGTTTTAACTAATTAAAAGTTTGGAAGACAAAACGAATCAGCAGCATTTTTAAAAAGGCAAACCCAAAAGAACATTAATTGAAACCTTTCATCCCAACAAAACTCATCCCAACACATAATTACTGCCATAAAACCCTCCGCCACAGAGTCACTGACAAGAAACCCATCTTCAAAAGTTACCTACGTAAGCAGCATAGAACTTGAGACAAGAGCTGGCAAGGGTGAAACCCTACAAAGATGGGAAAAGAAGGAAAGATTTTGGAAGGAATTGAACCTTTCAGCATAAGTCATTCCTCTGTTAAAACATGTTATCATTTAGAAGACACTGAAACAGGAAAAGGACGGGGAAGATTTGTTAGCAGAAAGTTAGCTCCTCTTAGAAGTAAGAAACCAGTGGGTAAAATAAATGAACAGCAACAAACTGGGTCTTGAAAAGCTGTCAGAAATACAGGTGATTAAAACTGAAATTACTTATTTCTCACTCGTGGCACATGAAATGCTATAATATAAAGAAAACAAGTGAAGATCTGCATTGGGATTCCTCCATTCTTTCCAGCTAGAATAGTTTTTGAGATACACAACATTAAAACTGTCACTGTCTTTTGCTCCAGTCATGCTTAGCTTGGCACTTACCCAAGGATGACAGCAACTCTTGGAGCAAAGCAATGTTCAGTCCCTGCTGCAGCCGTGCTTCATAAATGTTGGGTTTGGTTTGTACTAGTGGGGAAAAGACATGTGCTTTTTAATATAAGCAAGGTTGAATGTATCTGAAATCACTTTGTCATTCTCTATGTTCTGGCTAAGAAGCTTTGGACCAACAAATAAATACACTTGCAAAGATCTCCACAGTGCTCTTTTCCACAATAGCAATACTGCTGCAAGCCCCTGAAGGATGGAGTCCATTGGTATTGCACAAAGTACCAGCAGCTGTCCCAGGAAAACACTCCAATCCATGCATGATGGTTGTTTCCTACTGACTACTTAGTCCTTAGATACTGATTGCATGAACCATTGTCCATGTGCAATAGTTCTTTCCTACTGATTACTTACAAGGACCTTAGACTGTAGTGACAGGACAAGGGGTGATGGGTTAAAACCTAAAAAGGGTAAGTTCTGGTTAGATATAAGGAAGAAGTTCTTTACTGTTAGGGTGGTGAGGCACTGGAATGGGTTGCCCAGGGAGGTTGTGAATGCTCCATCCCTGGCAGTGTTCAAGGCCAGGCTGGACGAGGCCTTGGGTGATATGGTTTAGTGTGAGGTGTCCCTGCCCATGGCAGGGGGCTTGGAACTGGATGATCTTAAGGTCCTTTCCAACCCTAACTATTCTATGATTCTATGATAAAGATGGCTTTGACATAAGTTTTCACTGAAAACTTTATATGGCAAAGGGATATACTTATCATGGATAATTTTGTTGATGCATTTTAAATGTTTTTAACAACTGCATACCTACCCAAACATCTCTACAAACCTATGTCATTGCTGAGATTTCAAAACAAAACAATTGGGGCTTTTTCCTTTTTTTTTTTTGCTCATCAAGTTTAATTTTGTATTTGGAAGACAGATGTGTACAGAGAGGCAGCCTTCTGAATGTTATATTTAGGTACTGTGAAAAATGTTCTTACTCTAGTAACACCAGAAATCCATGCAGGATAGAAATATTAGAAGATTTTTCTTCCCTTTTTTTCTTTTTTTCTTTTGTTTTTCCATTTTGCTGACTTTCAGTATCCTGAATATTACACCAGGGTATCTGGGTGGGTCCAGGATCTGGTAGTCATTCCCATGACTTTATAATGCAAAGCATCACATAGTGGCACTGCACCACAAAAAACTGCATACATCTTCCATGCAGAGACCTTGTCAGAAGGCTGCCTAAAGAGACAAGATGTTCAATTACCAGCCCAGTTCTGAATATCCATCACGATGAGGGCTGGAGAACTAAGACAAAAGTTATTTTAAGCTCTAGAGAAGTTGCTTCAACTTGCTCTGACATAGGCTTAGAGACAGAGAGGCAAAATCAGGAGGCAAACCCATTCCATAGCTTCCATTTCATACCACTGCTGATGCTGGGGAACTACCCTGATGCCCTTATCTGCAGGCAGCCCCTCCTCTGCTAACCCCAGCTCCCCCAGTGTTTCACCACTGGGGCTGTTCTGCAAAGACCCAACTTGTAGTCCCATTCAACGTATGCATGCATTAGACACAGTGTTCAAGTGTCCATGTATCAAGCGTTAGATATGGAGTTCAAACTTAGTTTAATTGGTTTTGTGAAGGTCTCAGTACACTGTTTTTTAACCAGGCTGCTTGTCTTTGTGAGCCTTCTGGCCTTTCCAGAATGAACTGTGACATTTATACTTACCCGTGAATAAAGCCACCAAAAAGCCTCTTTAGAAGTTCTCCCCACCAGAGCAAGAAGCCATGAGAAACAGGCATTTTAAACATAAAGCAAAACAGACTCATTCAGAGCAGGTATTCCTGATTCATATGGGGATAAATGCCAAAACCAGCCAGACCTGTAAGCACAGATAACGGGAACTGATGCAATGGCCCAACTTTGCTGCTGGGAGAGGGAAATTCATTCCTCAGACATCCTATAACAGGAGAGAGAAGCACAGAATGCACCAATGGACCCAGAATTGCCTTTGGGAGGGAGCTCCCCTGACATTGCCAGTGTTTGCATCATCGTGATTTATGTAAGCGATTTATCACTCTCCTGAGGTGCAACTGCTCTCTCTCTGAGCTGGCTTCAGACTAGACGTGCAAGTAAAAGACTCAGCAACACTCAGTACTCAGAGCATCTTACTACCTCCTCAAACTCCTGGTTTAGCAAGTCCAAACCTCCCAAGAGCCAAGACAAATCCATGCCCAAATCCATGGGTCAAAGGGGCACCTTTCCTCCCACCCCATGGGGCCAGCTCCAGCCAACAGCCACAGAAACCAGCCCTCCCTCAGACAAGGGATGCTCTTACACAGTGCCTTCCTCTGGTCCCTTGGGCAAACACCAAGCAGGACCCCAGAGTGAGTTGGAGCTGGGAGGCAGACAATTCAATACGGAATATGAGCTCCTTGTATATAATCTTTCCTTAAATCCCTCGATCCAGGGCGTGAGCACGAGCAGGTCTGCACTTTAAACTAGAATTCTTTGTTCCGTAAAATCATCTTTATCTGAAGAAAGCATCAGGCAATATTTACCTTCATGTTGGCTGCAAACCCTTCTGTAGACACTGCAACAGTTTGTGTCTTCAGGTTTTTCAGGGCATTTTCTTCCTGGTAAGCTATGATCTTCTCTGAGAAATGATGTGAATGATGTGCAAGGCACAAATATACCATCCATGATCCCCAAACCCATCTAAGTCATGAGCCTGCAATAGGAAAAGGGCAAGGAAATGGACGGGTTCTGGAGAGGTCATGGCATGGATGGCACAAGTGCCTTGGAAGTGCTATCAGGGTAAAGGTGACAGTCCTTTCAACATCAGATTCATCGTTCCCCTTGTTTTCCTACCACTTCTGACCATGTTAGCTGAAGGAGTGAGATGCTTTGCTTTACTTGTCACCCACCTAAATCTCCAGAGGGCATACACACAGGGTTCAAAGAAAACCATGCTTTTGTAGAGCTGGACCTCAATAATCGGCACTGCCACATGCTCTTGTCACTAGTTACAAATATTAGATGTTTTTACCAAAAAATCCCCACAACTGTCCTATTACAGATGAAAAATGCAGGAATTGGTTCCTGCTGAACTAAAACTGCTCTGGGTGCAGAACTCTTTCATGCAGGACTGTGAGCACCATGACATAGTTCAAACTGGTTTCCTCTAAAGGGGATGCCCTGAAGCCAACAGGAGTATTCAGTGTGTGATGAAGAGTTAATAAGGTTTAATAACAATGATCAAAGATTATTCTATCATATCTGTTTGTCCAAAACACACCAGTGCCTCTGGTTGGCTGTGCTCATGGTACTTCTCAGTTTACTTACATATGCTAAAATCATACTCAGATTCACAGACAACAATTCACTGCTCACCAGAAACACCCATTCCAGCAAGGGATGAGATAGAGATGTTTGAAAACCATCAGAGAGAACTTTTCCTGTCGTACATTTTCCCTGCTCCTTTCTTCTTCCTACCAAGTGTGATCTCTGCTGGTACGCAGTAACGCTGCCAGCGCTTCACTAGCAATTATTGGCATAAGCATCCCCTCATCCTCCAGGTAGATGCAGAAGCGGTTTATGTTTGTCACTTGAACATAGGATTCACTTAGCTGCAATTTCTGTGTGCACCAGATCTGCTTTCAGCATGTTCTAGAAAGCAAATCTCCCCTTTATTGGAAATAAACAACACAGAAATAAGCTGAACTAGACTTGACCACTACAAGCTGCTGAAGTTTAAAGCAAACCATGCCCTTCCTGCATTAGATGCAAAACGATGTTTCAAATCATTTCTAGTAATGCATTTTCAAGCATTTCTGACTTGCCAAATCAAAACAGATTTCAGGTGAGGTGTGGCCTTGTGTTTAATAACAACCCTAATTCCTACTTCATAATTCCTAATTCCATCCCTGGCGGTGTTCAAGGCCAGATTGGACAGAGCCTTGGGTGACATGGCTTAGTGTGAGGTGTCCCTGCCCATGGCAGGGGGGTTGGAACTGGATGATCTTAAGGTCCTTTCCAACCCTAACTATTCTATGATTCTATGATTCTCCTTCTTAACTGCCTTCAAACTGGATACTCTGAATTTCCTTCTTTCCTTTCCACACAGCCTGCAGTTATTTATAAAACGACACTAAAATCCATAACCGGGATTGCTCCTGCTTGGCTGGTGCCTTGGAGCTGCCACTTTTTAAGGACTGAACATAAGGAAATCAAAACCCCAACCCTTCGGGTCACCTTATTGCAAAGCGCATGGGCTCCCCAAGCCTCTCCATTTGCTGATCTCTGCTGCCCTCTCCTGCAGGAGCTGGAAACTCTCCTTCGAGGATCTGAATGGATAAGCCACGTTCATCTAGGCTGTTCATGGTGATTTATCTAAACCCCGAAGGGATGGGGCAGGAGTTTCAGGTTTAGGGGAAAACTGATGTTGAAGAGGCAAAGCGGTCAGGACAGCTGACTGAATGGAGTAAGGAAGAAAGTCATTAATAACAATAATAATAGTGACAACAACAGTAAGTACTAAGAATAAATACATGCAGGTATTGATGTGTACTTGAAGGCTCTGCTAGGGAGATATCTAGCAAGAGAAAAACAAGTTCAAAAGTGGTAAACTTATCTCTAGTGTGTATACAAGGAGGTAAATGCTCTGTTGCTCTCATGAGCAGCAGAGTAGCTCGTTTTCTGCCTTGGCTTTCTACCGCAGCCACAGAGTCAGGCTGAAGCACAGACCAGTGCCATTCCCCACCTGGGAGATTCTCCAGCTATGGCTCAGAAATCAAGTAGCTCAGCCTCCCCATTGCCTCCAGGTGGTAGAAGATGAGATCTGTGGCTTACTCAGGTTACAGAAACCCATCCATATTATTCTCCATACAGGATCTGCGCACTTCTCTCCAATCCTGCAAAGCCTGATCTTCATTTCTCCCCTCCATTCTCAGCATTTCTTCACTCACTGACCTGCACCCTACGTACTGCGCTTTTCGTTTTCGTTCTGTCTGCCTTTTCTGTTATTATTTAACTCATTCAGCATTTCTTTGAATAAAAGCTGGGCAATCACTAAGAACTAGATTGCCCAGGAGATCTGCTTGGGGTAATTTTTAAGCATGCTTTCACACTACCTATTGGGTTTGAAAGTTGAAGTATTATAGAACCCCAGATTGGTTTGTGTTGGAAGGGACCTTAAAGCTCATCCTGTTCCAGCCCCTGCCATGGGCAGGGACACCTTCCACTAGAGCAGCTTGCTCCAAGTCCCTGTGTCCAACCTGGCCTTGAACACTGCCAGGGATGGGGCAGCCACAGCTTCTCTGGGCACCCTGTGCCAGCACCTCAGCACCCTCACAGGGAAGAGCTTCTGCCTAAGAGCTCATCTCAGTCTCCCCTCAGACAGCCTAAAGCCACTACCCCTTGTTGAAATATCATAGGTTATTATCACAGCGTATAGCATAAGATATATATAACACAAGTATATAATAGTATCACACCATATCATGTATCATACCAGAAGATATTATCACAAAGTACTGGAATTTCACAAAAACACAAACATTTTAACCGTTCAGAAATGAAAATGTGGTGGAACGGGAAAGAGAAAAATGTACTTCTCAAATAATGCTGGGGCTGAGGAATTTGCCTGCAAAGCAGTCAGAAAAGATAAACAGAAGATTTCAGTTCAGTTGGAAGAATGTGCCTTGGCTTTTTGATGGGATGCTTGTGGCACAGAATAATAATAAAGCCCCCTACACATTGGCTTAGTCCTAGTGTGAGAAAAAAGCTGCTACCAGAAAACATCAGGACCAGGAGACCACTGACAAATTACCTTCCTGCTCTGTTTTCATATTAGCAAGGTTGCTTTTTCTTGCAATGCATTAATCTGCCTTTCAGCTTGCTTTTAATCAAAAGCAGGTTTAACTTTGTGGAGTGGAAAAAGAAAGCAGATGCTGAGGTAAACCACAGAATAGAACTGGAAGGAACAGTCACAAAGGAAAGTCTCCTTGGCTTGATAAGTATGTAAGAACTATTTTTCTAGAGGGAAGGGAGAAAGAAAACACTCCATTTTGTTCCAGTTTGGAAAAATGGCTACTCCTGCCTTCTTTTCCCAAATGTAGGAAGAATTCGCTGCTTTGTACAGTATTTTTTGCATGCGACAACTCCTATTCAGTTGTGCAGGATACAAAAAGCAGGAAGTAAATGGTGATGATTTGCAAAATGGTCATGGAAATAAAACTTTTGGGTCATTGGGAATCGAGAAACACAGAAACAAGTACTCCAGATTAGGCAGTTGTTCTGCATGGTGGTGGGTGCAAACTACTACAAGTCAAGATACAGCACTTCAGTTACTGTAGATACCAATTAGTATTTCAGATGCAAGGAATTACTGAAATGAGAACATGGCACGATAGAAGAGACCTGGATATTTGCAGCTTCATGACTTGGGTTTTGGTTTGGTTTTAGTTGGAGGGGGTTGCTTGTATTTTGGAGTCATATTTTCTTCTTTTTAATGACTTAACATTCTCCAGCTACTGACGGTACACATCAACACCTGATGTGTGCTACCTCCAATGCAAATGATCGTGTCGGTAACTTCAAATACAGATGCTGCCAGTCAAATTTTGTCATTCAAAATCAAAACCAAACCCCTCACATATTTCTTTCTCCCCAGAGGCTTCAAAGCAAAAGCCTGGCTTCATGTTCTGCACAAGCAATCTGAAGATCCAAATGTCAGATCCTCGCACCTGAATTCACCTCTCTGTGCAAGGAACAGAGTTCTCTGTGTAAGCAAGGAACTGATCTAGCAAAATGTTAACCTAAAAACCTCACAAAGACCTTTAAACAAACAAACCCCATTATTTTCCAGCCTGTTCAGCCTCTCCTGTGGCTGTGCCCTACAAGTAGCAACACAACAGCAAGAAGAGCATAGGTGCAAAGGAAGCGAACATGGGCACGGAGCACACCATTTACTGACCTAGCTCACCAGGGACTGCCTTAGCCCTGTGTTTGTGCAATCACCCAGCTCCTAGCTGAGAGGATGGACAGTGCACACTCCTTTCTTCCTGAAAAAGACATTAGATATAGCCAAAGCACTGTAAAGATATGCTGGATTATTCAAAGAATTAAGAACAGAAGAGGAAATGCTTTTGAGGGAATTCTATCAGTCAAGGACAAAGACTAATTCATATAACTCATAACCAGGAGCACTGGCTTATCTCAACTCTTTCAGGAGAAACTGCAGAGTAACATCAGGGTGCTCTTGGTCAGCATCCATCCAGAGGTGTGGATGCTCAGAGAAACCTTTCTTCAGCACATGGCTTCAGCATTAGGTTGAAACCCTTCCAACCAGGTCAGCTCTGCCAAGGTTCCTCACTCCAGCCAAAACACAGCTCAGCCCTGTTTGTCTTTGGCCCCAGTGTAGGGAGCAGAGCAACCAGTAAGTAGCAAGAGAAGGTCAAACGGCACTGACCTCTTTAATAAGAGAAAACATGCCTTGCCATCCCGAGAGGCCAAGAAAAGACTTTCTGACTTTGTTTTCAGTTGGCAAAGGCCAAAACTAATTCAGAAGTTGTAAAGGTGCTTCTGATTAGGACGAAAGATCAGATTATTCCCAAAATATGAAAAAATGTTCATATGGCTCTTGACATGGGTAATTCTCTGGTTTCAAAGATACTTCCTCTGGCAGGACAAGGAGTGGAAACCCTGTGCAAAAAGGAGTGTAAAGCTACTGTATTCATAGCTGTGTACCAGTGCCCAAGATGCCCCTCTCAAACTAATTTAAAGCACCTTCTTTGCAAGTATTTTCTCAGGCAAATTCTCTTAAAGTGGAAAACTTAACTTATTATTTAATGACTTGTATTTTCCATCCCCAGAGAGCCCAGTTGCTCTCCAAACACTATGTCCATTGCTTTCATACATATCATCTTGTTCCCAGGGCCATTCTCCTCTGCGACAGAAAGGTGGCTGCTTACCGAACCACCAAGTAGTGCACAATGAAGTTCATCAAGAAAATTGCTCTAGAAGGTTGTATAAAATCTGTTCTGACTAAAAAGGATGAAAAGAGTTTCTTTTAGCTCAGATGATGAGAAAACTTGCAAATGTACGATGCAATGGACAGTGTGGAACATGACTGATGGAGTAAGTCAGTGTGATCTGAGAAGCCTTGTGTTTTATAGGTCACAAGTACTGGAATACCCTCTCTTGTATGTACAGAACTAAACACTGTGGTAATGGCAGAGAAGCTTCTTTAGCAGCAACAGAGTAAACCAAGGTGGGGAGAAAGGCAAAGGAGCCAGTGGTGCTCCTGGTATAACCAGGTTTGCATCTCCTCCTCCCCTTCTTCATTTCCCCAGCATGGACTAGCGCTTCTATTGCCATAGCACCATGCCATAGCTCCAACTTGGCTTAGGAGGTGGTTGTTTTGTTTAATTTACTGCTGCAATTTCTGTGCTTCAGTATCATGGCTCACTAGCAGGGGAAAAAGGCAAAAATGGGAGAGTAGCACAGAGGCAGAACTAAAAGAGAACAGCCTATTCCAAGCCAGGGTACTTTTGCTGCCACTCATCTGTGCATAACTTCGTATTTTGCTCTTCATCTGAAAACCATCTTCTCTGTAAATAAAGGAGAGAAGGAAGGAAGGGAGGAAGGAAAAGAAACTAAAAAAACAAGAGAAAACCCCACAAAAATCAAAACAAGTCTTCAGAGGTGGGGTCCTGAGAACTGAGGCTGGAAGTGTGAGGTGTCCCTGCCCATGGCAGGGGAGCTGGAACCAGATGATCTTAAGGTCCTTTCCAACCCGAACTATTCTCTGATTCTGTGATTCTAAGATAAGACCAACTTTTTGACACAGTGAATAAGGAACACGAGAACACGGTGATGTGATCAAAGCTGGGGTTCTTGGAAAATGACACCTGCAGCAGCAATCTTGCTAGCTCTTCGTAACACGAGATAATGGTAGAGCTCAGTCAAGAGAAAAGAATTGAACAGTAAATCCAGACAAGAGATACAGAGCCCGAACCCCCGAGTATTTGCAAATGTGCTGAAATGAGGTAATATTACAGCAAGTTTAACAGTAGCATTAAACTGGTATTATGTCTCCAAAGTTGGATGTGCTGTACTGCACTTTGTGGTGAAAACTGCTTGAAAAGTTGTGGACTCCCAGATAACACAGGGACCATGTTCTACAGGCTCTCCAAGGGAACCAGTCCACACCTCCTGTTCAGACTGCAGTTCGGGATGCCAAACCTGAATGAAGAAGAGAATCTGCAAGTCTTCCCATTAGGAACTGGAACAACCCTGGAGATGACAACTGAAAAATACACTCAGAAAAGACAGGCATGTAGAAATACAGTAACCTTTGCCTTTGTATCAGTGACACTCCAGATCCTGCAGCCATCAGTGGTAAAAAAGCATCCCAGTGAAAGGCTAGAAACTTCACCAAGAGGGAACCATGAATGTTATGCATTATACTACTAAGGAACTGTGATTTGTAAAGACATATGCTGTGCATGGTTCTTTTTATTTAGTTAATACCTATGACAGCTTCTTACAAGCTACTGTAAGGTTTCATTCACAAGCAATACTGAGAAAAACATCTTCAAAGGGTCACCAAAAGGAGACCAGTGCCTGAAAGAAAACGACCACTCATAAAAAGAAGTGCAGACAAACTTCCTTTTGCAAATGACATTTGTTGCCTATTGCTTTTTGAGACAGCAAGTGAAATGGGAAATAGAGACGTCTAATATAACCCTATTACCTACTCCTACACTAGGGTGAAAAGTAATGACAACACACTAGGGTGTTTTTAAAGCAGCTGTTGTCATCTGGCTTGAACACTGTATTATACTATTGCTCAGTAACCCTCTGGAAAGCAGTCACTGAACTGGAGTTTGTCAGTGGGAACCGCACTGAACTCCAGGCAGTATTTGCTAAATGAAGCAGTGGTGACAATGACATGGGGTAAGAAAGTATTTTCAACTTACGGGTCAGATTCGCAGAAAGGAAACCACTGAGTATGGTTTAAACATCCTTCCCTTTGCCACCTCCTGAGTCTGGAGTCTAACAGACAACCTCGATTTACTTGTAACATTGCTGGCCTGCTCATAAGCTGCTCTATAATGTGTAATCACAAACTCCCATCATCCGTGATCCCTCCTCCTGCCGCTGTTGCATTAATACTTAAAAAGGAGAAAGTAGGAAGGTGGAGGAAGTTTATGTTAGGAAAGGGGACCAATAAATTCAATTAATTCCATGGAAACAAACTGAGTATCACAGGATCATAGAATAGTTAGGGTTGGAAAGGACCTTAAGATCATCAAGTTCCAACCCCCCTGCCATGGTCAGGGACACCTCACACTAAACCATATCACCCAAGGCTCTGTCCAACCTGGCCTTGAACACTGCCAGGGATGGAGCATTCACAACTTCCCCGGGCAACCCATTCCAGCGCCTCACCACCCTTGAAGAATGTAACTGCTTATCTAAGATTTTCAAGGCTGAAACAAAACTTAAGCTTCCCTTCCTCCAGCAGACATAGGGGGGCACCACTTACCTTCTGCAATTGCATTTTGAGTCTGTTAGTTGGTTCCCTTCTCTGAGCATACACATTTTTCTTCCAGTTTTGCCAAAGCTAAAAAGCTATTTAAATCTTAAAACAAACAAGTTAAACACAAAGAAATTCCAGAATTTTTAGAAATAATTAAAAATAATCTAGATGCTCTATTTCAGATATATTTGCTTGATGCCTTTTCAGATATATATATATATATATATTCAGATATATTTTGCAAACCCAACCCACTTCCCCTGAAAGAATCTGTGATCATCGTTTTCTGTCGCTAGGGTCAACTGCTGCAAAGCATCATCTCTTAGATTTACTCAGACACTGAAGACACCAACATGCCGGACCAGGTTCTCTTGATGCAAAATATATGCCCCTATCTGCTTGCAAAGTCTCTAAATTAGCAATCTGTTTGCATTTTAATGGAAGTATAAATTTATAACACAGTACTACTCAGTTTTACACTGCAATCAAGTAATTCATTTTGTCATTTTCCATAGATTATTCCCCTGGAATCAAGTAAATGCATGCGTATATGCATGCATGTACACGTACGTATAAACATATGTACGCACACACAATATATAACAATTTTTTGAGAAGTACTGCAAAAATTGATCCAAATTAGGAAATTTTGGACACTGTTATTCAATACAATTAATTCAGATATTGCCTTTATTGCGAGGCGCATCATGCTTTAATTAAAACTCTCATTAGGGCTTGCTTATATCAAAATTAAGCTGCTAGACTATTTTCGAGTCTTTTAATTACAGCTAGAACAAGTAAAATTCATGGTCATAAAACTCAGGTTATTTGGTCTTAACCTTCTTTAAGAATCACATCAGGAATTGAAAGGAATAACCCTGTTCTTAAGATTAGGTACTACCACAAGAGTCCCATGAGAATATTTACCAAAAGCTTCTCTCAGGTTGTAAAACCGCTAGTTGAATGTGAGCACACAGATCTAGAAAGTACACATCTGTAGGACTGAATGAGCTTCACACAGAGGTACAGATTTCAGAATGCTTCACTGAAATGAAGACAACTTTTCCATCCCTGGAAATCTTAATTGTATGCATGGTATTTTGTCAGCCATACAAGTCCAGAATGATGCATGTGATATAATGAAAGGGATGACCATTGCCAGTTAGGTTGTTTAGATGTTTTCCATCTAGAAGCTCTTCACCTAAACAACCGCAATGTCCAAACCCCTCCTTATTTATGGACAAATATCCAAGCCTTTTGCAAATGAATCTTCAAATAGCTACTGAGTAATCTGCTCCAACAATCAAACATTAAGCTTAATTAATGTAAGACCCATGTTGAAGGACAAGTGGATACAGAAACTCTATACGTTGGCTTGAAAACCCAATTCTACCATTTCTTCATTGCCAAGAATGGTCAAACACAGGCCCAGAATTATGGCTGCTTTACAGACTTCACTGTTGACAGCAGCTTTAAAATGCAAAACCTGGAAAAGACAATTATAAACTTCCACTGCACTTGAACTATTCACAGTGGTTTGAGGAAGGAATTTTCTAAGGGATCTGAAGGAGTTAAAATGATATTTATTGAAGACTTTTAAAAATTCATTTGGTTCACTTACTTTAAATGCTCCAAACTCTCATGCTTGTCCTTCAAACATACAAGTGAGAAACTTCTCACATTTCACTCACTACAAGCCAATTATACATAGACAGTTACTTGTATTTTTTTAAACAACTTCTAAACCAAAGTGACAAAAGCATCTGAAGAGCCACGAGGAACATTGCACGAACTAAGGAGAAAAGCAAGACTTTGCTGACAGTGAGCATTGCTGAATACATTTCATATATTTGAGAATCATAGAACAGTTTGGGTTGGAAGAGACCTTCAAGCTCATCCAGTTCCAACCCCTGCCACAGGCAGGAACACCTTCCACTAGAGCAGCTTGCTCCAAGCTCCTGTGTCCAACCTGGCCTTGAACACTGCCCAGACAAAACCAGGATGTGCAATGCTTGCTGGCAGCAGCTGAGAAAGAAGGAAAAGTCTTGTATTACTGCCCGTGGGGTAGCATGAAAACAGAAAGGAAATTACTTTCCTTACTTATTTCCTTGCTTTTAAAAATCAGGAAGTGCAGACAATGTCCTGCTCTGATTTGACCTTTTATGTTTGCTAGTTAAGCTTGGGAATTAATACTCCTCAAACCCAATGTTGCATTGGTACTAACAGAGAAAATGTGACTAGTGTGTATAAAGGATAATAACTCTATGTACTAAAACCAGCTCTGAGCATTGTTCCAGTCCTGAAGGCAAAATAACAACAATTACAAAATGAGCGCTCAATCCCAGTGCAACAGATGACATTTTTATAGTAAATCGAGACACACAGAGATTTTCAAGGGTTTTTATTAGTTTAGTGTGACTGCATTATTATCCAAATCAACTTTTCAATCACTTTTACACTGTATTCATCACAAAGGCTTCATTTGGGAATGCCACACAATATTCTACAAGCTTCACACGTAAGTTTATAGAAACATTCAGTATTAAAAGGCCTTTGCAATGTGCTTAAAAACATTTATAAACTCAACCATATATTAAAGCAGATTTTTTTTCCAGAGACCCATTGACAAACAATTCTATGTGATCTCTCTCAAAGAACAAGTTTTGTGTGCTTACATTAACTATGTAGTAACCTTGCCCATAAGTACTGCTATCAATAAAAAGAGGAGGAATTGAGGAATGCTGTAGTAGTGAGACAGAATTTAGGACACTATTAGTGACAATTAATTTTGCTCTACTCTGCCACTCACCAGTTGATACTTAAGGCAAACTTCATTGTAGACTTATTTGTCCAAGCTAAAGTCACTACGTAAGTGTTGTCCATACTGTATGGAACAGAAAGGATTTTATGGTATACGTAAGATGTGGCAAAAAGAAGATACACTGCAGTTAAAACACTTTTATGCTTAGAGTGATGAAACTCCCATTTTCAGTTTGTATAAAAGGCATCATTACTGAAAAGCCTAACTTCAACTTCTATCAGAAATGCTATTTTAGATATGAACTAAAAGGCTTATGGAGTTAGAGATGTCCTGATGGTGGTGCTCCTCTAGGAAGGACTGTAGAATACATATCCACAAATACTTGAACACAAGGAGAACCCAATGCACTATGACTTTAAGTAGACAATGCATGAATTATACCCAAATGAAAGACCTTTTACATGATACAACTCTTCACTACTGCATGCTAAACTTCAGTGGCTCCAACAACTTGGTTTAAAAAAAAACAGGTTTATTTTTTAGCCAAGACAGATTTTCCCAGGCCAGAGTCTTCAATTTACAAGGGGGATTTAACATCAGCATTCACATAAGAAACAATAATGCAAAAGAATACCTAAATACTGGCACAAAAATGAGAAAAATACATTATTGGTGTTAATCCTTAAGTATCTGGACCATAAGAATGTTAGCATAAAAAGTAACTAATTAAGAAGCCAGCCTTTGGGCTTTTTTACCTATGGTTACTCACACATTCAAGTAAGAAACAGAACAACTAACCATGGAGAGAGCGTTAAGTCTCCTGAATACTCTGCAGGCCCCTACCTTGCTTTTGAAGTAGGATCTTCTCCCATCCACCACTCAATACAAGGCAGAATTTAGTCCCTAAAGAGTTCAGGGAGTGCACATTTGAGAATAACACAGAATATAACAACACTTTAATTGAAAAAACAGGATGTTTCATGGAGTTTTGGAATGTTCCATAAGTAAACCTGTTAAAGATACCATTACAGTTACAAAAATTACAAACATTGAACTGATTGAACATAACAGTAATTTTAAACAGGAAAGTTAGATTGAGCAAACACGATGTTCCAGGAAAGAACTGTGTCTTTAAATATATTTATATTTTTATAGTACAGATTGACTCATTTATACATATAAATACAACAGCAGTAAAGAACCAGAAAGATTTGATTTTTAGACTTAAATGGACGAGACTTTTACACATGTATAGAACTCTTTCAGCACATTTTTCAATTTGATTTCTGCTAGAGTTGAAAAAGTTGGAAATATTCTTGTATAATTTTATCATGGGCTCCTTTCCCCTCTCGTGAAAGTGAAGACAATTTCAACACAAAAATGAACATGAAACAGTCCTTGATCTCACCTCCACCCACATCTAACAATATTTGCTCAAATCACACATACCAGTTATTACAGTGATCCGGGAGAAAAGTGTGCTTTCACACAGCAGAATCTCAGTCTGACAGACAACCCAGATCTCTGCCAGGAACATGAATTTCTTACTCTTGTGTCACTTCTTTAGGCTGTTTGAGCTCAGTCAGTAACTCTTTACCACTTTCCCCTGCTTTTGAGGCAAAGAGAAGAGCTCCCTGCTTAAAGCCCAGCAGCTTCAAACTTCTGGCATAATCCGCATACACAGCATGGATCAATTTATGTAAATGAAGCATTAAGGAAAACACAAATTAGCAGCAAAATGAAAAAAACTCTGTATTTGTTTTTCTTCTTCTCACTCCTTATCTTCCCCCAGCTCAAAATGCTGAGCATTGCTACCGATTGTGCTAATCCAATGTTTTACAGCACAAATAAAGACAAAAAGGTGCTTTAAATTCTATTACTGAATGTATATTAGAATTTATCAGGCAATATGCAGAGTGCTATAAATTAAACCAGATATATTTCAGATATCCATAACTACCTGCCATAACAAGATGTCATAACTTGCAAAAGGAATGAAGAAGGCCATACTAGGACTACAAGGTCATACTACACACTACAGGTGTTAATTAGATCTGGAGTTATCTAAATGACTTATTAGTGGTTTCTTTTATTTACGAGTTGATAGCAGTGATGACTCTATAAAATCCTACCAGGTATTATTTACACATGCATTATTATTTACTGCATACAATATAAATGTTAGAGCAACTGTCCAGCTTCCAGAACACCAGGATGGATGTGCAGACTGTAGTGATACTTCAGATACTTTTAAAAATACTTATGACATTTTCAGTTCATCTGATCTTGATCTTTGTTTACACTGCCTCAGAACTGACTCCTCCACGAAGGACTTCAATCCCTACAATACTATGTTGATGTAGGGGTTCAATTAAGGGATTATGTTTCATCTGAGATACAGTGTTTAAAAGATAAATGAACAGATCAGCGGCAGTGTTCAAGGCAAGGCTGGACCAGAGGGTGACCTGGTCTGGTGCGAGGCACCCCTCCCATGCCAGGAGGTTGGAACTGGATGATCTTAAGGTTCCTTCCAACCCAAACCATTCCGTGATTCTATGATTTCACTACACAGGCTGCAGTAATAGAGTAATTTCAAAGCTTTGCAAAGAACATTTTATCATCCATTCTTTTCTCTCTTATGATTGATTTTTTAACTTTTAGTTTGTTTTCCAGTGCCACAGGCCTCACAAAGCATCAGGAGGAGGGAACGTTATCAGTTTATGCAAGTGACTCCTTCTCACTTCTTTCCTCACACTTGCTTCAAACTGCATAACCTGGAAAATAAAAGTAGGAACTCCTGTTCCTGTGCAGGTGAATTCATCTAACATTGGCACACGCCTACTCAGTGTGTATGAATACAGAGATGCAAAAACAGAATTCTCCAAAAAAGGATATTTGTATCATCATTAACTTCAAATGCCCCGTACTTCAGACAAGCTTCCACAAATAAAGCTGCTCTATCAAAGTATCTCATACTGGTAAATGGCAAAAAAAAAAAAGAGAGAATAATTTGTTAGGACACAAAACAGAAAAGTATTCCAAGGCATTGCATCAAAACACTTGGCACACATGCTTCCTAAAACTTTGCACCTAGGTGTGTAGTGGCAAACCTCTTCTGCACTGAGACCTGAACAGGCTTCTGATCATCACCATGGTTAGACAGTATCACCATTTAGCCACCACTAGGGCATACATTCAGACTCTCACAGAATGCACTGTTCTCATTTTCTAACGCTGCTGTACTTTGCACCTTCATGCTTCACAGTCCTTAAGGTTTCACTACATCAGGACAGTGCTGAATGCTTTCCTCATGTTAGTGAATGCTGCTATGCTGCTCCCAGGCTGTATATAGGAACAGGTCATACTGTTCCCATGCCCTGCCTTATGTTCCTCCTGCACCCGCTAGTCTGGCACTGCCCTCTCCCCAAGTTCTTACATCTCCTCCTCCTCCCTGCACTTAAGGAACTGACATTTAATGCAAAACTTAGAAAGATCAAGTCTCAACTCAAAAATAATCATAGCTATTATAAATTGTTACTGCTTGGTCAGTGGGGTGCTAGTAAACCTAAAGCCTGCAGTAAATTTAAATGCCAGTGTTATTTCCTGAAATTGCAACAGAAACATCAGTTCCAGCACACAGAAATGATGCACTGCTGAGTTCATTAAAGAAAAACATGGTAAAATAGAAACAAATGTCAGAAACTGCAGACCCCCTTCCTCCCCATGTTATAAATGCTTAAATAACAACTTTGGACAAGGGAAAATACAGAATGCACTGTTTCATCTTTACCTGTGCAGCATCTCTGCAACTTTTGTAAAGCATCCAAGTGACAACAGGACAAGAATGGCTTTGGACTTCTGGTTGACTTGTGGAGAGCAAAGATGATCTACCCAGCGCTTTAACACATCAGCACACTCCTCTGAGTTCAGACGAACCTTTGTAAGATGGGAAAGCCAGTGATGAATTCTCAGTTGCTAACTAAAGACAGCATTCTGCTTCTGTTTCAGTGTTTTCAGTGAAATACTTTGGGCAGAAGTAAAAGCATCTGAAGTGAACCAGCTTTGTTTTCAAAAGTACACTTATCCCTTGAATTAATCTAATATAAAGGAAAATTAGAAATATATAGGAATAAAAATACTCCACTCAGGTCACTCCACATTTACATGTGATTAACACTATCTTCACCACAAGGCTTTTCTAAATGCCCAAGCATCAAGAAGCTGGAAATCCTTATCCTATACTGAAGACTGAAGTATGTTTTGTTCTCTTAAGAGCAGGATTCACTGATTTACAAAATCTGAGCATGACTTTTTCCACACTTTCTGCAGGGAACATAACAGAAACTTTAATTACAGATCATGCTTACTGACTCCTGTCCATTTTAATTTGGAAAACTGATCCTGTTTCTAGATACTTTTACCGTAATAATGTCTGCATAGCAAAACAGAAATTGATGCAAATTTATGTGGTTGGTGCTAACTTTAAAGTTAGCACACAGGCTAGCTGGAGCTCAGCATGTCACTGCCAAATCATTTATTCACTTCCAGGAATGGGGACTTTTTGTACTTTATCAGTAATTCTGTACTGCTGCAGCTGTATGCAACTTCATAAACCACTCCTCAAAAAATAGAAAATTGAGTATTCCAACCATTATTAGGCCCCAATCCTACCATTTGGACAACCAAGGCAGACTTCTGTAGCCAAAAGGCTGACGATGAACCTGCCAACACTTAACTGAATGGATTGGTTTTTAATAGCTTAACACATGGAAAGAACTGATGATGATATTTCAAATTGGTATTTAGCCTTCTAACTTTGGAGAACTTCAGCATCCTCATCAGCCTTCACACCTATATATACTAAGTAGGTCATTCCTGTTAGCAAACTGAAAATGAGGAAATTGCAGACCTTTGCAAGCCATGCTGCACGATTCCATTCGCCATAAGTTTGCAAGTAACGACAGGCATCAGCAGCCTTATCAATCAGACACAGTAGCTGTACACCCTCTGGAAGATAAAAAGTACACTATACAATAAGTTAAAGGAAAAAAAGAGTTGCAATGTAAGTGTGAGCAGATCATTCCTTCCCAGAAAATGATCACTATATACTTCTTAGCATATGAAGATGTTGAAAACCCCTAATTCCTACCATCCAGTTCTACATATAAGCTGGCTGACAGTTTTTATATCTTTTTTTCTGGGCTACAGGGCTTAGAAAGACCTCAAAAATCTCTCCTTTATCTTTGTCCTAAATACAAATGACAAAGGGTTCACTGGATTTATCATCATAAAGAGATAATGGTGTTTGCAAATCTTATAAACAGATTTCACAGCTAATCCTTTATTTTAATGTTGCTCACAGTGTAATTATTAACAGTGAACTGTTACACGTCCACAGAATATTTTTTTCATGCAAGTACAGGCAGTTGTATTTTCCCTGCATGTCTTTTGAGTATTTCAGTCAATCATCATATGGTGAACATCTCTTCAATTAAGCAAAATTAAGCTGTATGTGCAAGTAGACACACTTTTTGAAACAAATTCTGAACTGGAAAGGAAACTAACTCCATATTTAAACTTCAGTAATAAGAAGCCAATTTCTAATTAATTCTTTAATTAGGAAAATGTAAAAATACATGGTTCTATGGGCTTGGCCTCTTTTTGTGCAAACAATTCCTAAGAGAATTACTCTGGAAATATGCTTTCCAATGAAAATTAATCGAAACAAGTTGAACTTTACAACTAAATTAGTGATTATTTTTGTGTTAACTACTCCAGGTAGTACATACTATTACATATGCAACATATAAGATCTATTACAACAGGACAACTTCCTTCTCTCCCATCTCCATTATAGAATCATAGAATAGTTAGGGTTGGAAAGGACCTTAAGATCATCAAGTTCCAACCCCCCTGCCATGGCCAGGGACACCTCGCTCTAAACCATATCACCCAAGGCCTCATCCAACCTGGCCTTGAACACTGCCAGGGATGGAGCATTCACAGCCTCCTTGGGCAACCCATTCCAGTGCCTCACCAGATTATAAGCCTTAAATAATGATCAGAATTACTGGTTTATAAGCAAATGGAAAATTAAAGTTGACTTTTACCTGCAAGCTTTCCATTGGCTATCATGTTGGTTGCTACCAGTTTAATGGTACTTTGAGATGGACCTGATGAGGTGACAGTTGTGACCAAACAAGCTTTGAGTGAATCGCAGTAATAATGTGCATTCTCTGAACTTGTTTCTAACAGCAGTTGCACTGCTCTGTCAGTCTGACAAGAGAAACAAAAATGTAACTTCGACCACAACATATTTACTTTGGTTAAAGACTTAATATATTTACCCTTTTAAAGACATGGAACAAATACCAATGAAAGTTATTCTAAATTGGAGTGCAAAAATATCTACCAGAATAGTAATAATTAGGATTCTATTTCAATTAAATATATGCAGTAGGATAACATTTAAAACCCCATCATGAATATAATGCTTAATCACAGATCAACATTTCTAGAAGGGAATATTTATTTCCTTGCTTACATATACTTTTGCAGAGTTATAAAAAGAGGAGAAGCATTTAAAATAGGCAGAGAAGAAATAAAACTGTAAAGATGCAGAAACTGGCCAGGATCTCAAGGACTGTTTCAATCCCTGCTATTTTAAAACAAAGGTAGAATTTGTCCATTTAAAATGTTAGTTACAGCTAACATACAGCTGAGCACCTACTCAGTGGGGCTCATTACATTGCCTGCAGACACCTGTCTCCAAATGGAATGGATCACTACAGGCATGTCACCTCTGCCTGTTGCTAAAATGAGGTGCCTAACTTCTAGAGAGGTCATTTTGGTGAGGCCAGTCAAACTGAAGGCTTAGATAATTACAGAAATAATGACAAGCCCCATTAAATACATATTAAAATCCAGTGATTCAATAAGCTGGCATTTTAGAAGTTCAAGAAACTGGCATTTTAAACTTACTATCTACAGAGTAAGTATTTCTGGCATCTTGTACTGGCAACATGTGTTGACATGCTCAAATGCAATGTGACATAGAAATCAATTAAGTTCAAGCCAGCAATACCAAGGCTATTTTTGAAAATGGATGCAGCACACCTGCACTTGTAGGGAATAGCTCATGAGCTATACTGTGCAGGGTGTCAGTGAGCAGCTCTGTACAGTGTCTCACTGCTTAGTGCAGATCTGCCAAAACCCTAGCTTTATCCTTTGTTACCTAAAAGGACTTTTTTAGGGTTCCCATGAAAAAGGAATAGTCTTGAAGCAGGTAACAACAAATACACTGTGTCACTACAGAGTCTGCAGTGCAGTAACACATTAAGACAGCAAAAAATGTGCACTGGGTGAATGAAAGTATGAAACAGTACATATGAATTAGACAAAGCTTTACTTGAACAGGGCAAGTACATAAAATGGACAGAGAAGAAGAATAAAAAATTCAAATATTACCCACAAACCTGGCCCAAGAGAAGAAGTTGATCAGCACATTTCCTGGTATGATCATATGTCGATCTCTTCACTTCCTGGAGATTCACCCTTTCCAGTTGAAATTTCTGCATGAAGAAGGAAAAATATTTGAAATGTAAGATTACCATAAGAAATAAATAAAAACAAAGCATTTACAAAATATGGAAGTATTTTGAGAGTTTTTAGAACACCCTTTAATTTTAAATAACGAGGAGTGATTTAACCCAGAGTGGTATGTTATTAATAACAGTGAAATACATACAGAGAAAAGCTAGTAAGTAAGATTTCAATGTTGAGCATTTATTGTGCCAATGACATTACATGTATTTTCTAATTCCTCAAAATACCTGGAAGTAGTGATTTTCACACAGTATGTCATAGCATATATCCAAGGGATTGACCAACTGTTCTTGAAGGATAGCTGTGTCTATTTGTTTTGCTGGCTTTTCTTGGGATAAGCTGTGCAGATAGTGGGCAGCAACAGTCCAGAAATGCAGTTCAGATTCATCCCCATACAGTCTGAAAAGATGCAAATCAGGACATGCAATATGCTTGTATTTTTTGTATGTCACATAAAAATATTATACAGTTAAAACATCTTCCTACAAGGACTGTTCATTCTTGTGTACACCACAAGTACTCTGCATTATCAATGGGACAAACTACAAGATAAGATTAGGGAATGACAGTCAGCAAGCTAGGTAAGTAAGAGGCTATGCAGAAGATTGTTACAATAGCAATTAAACTCAGTGAATGTTCAACATATAAGTATGTGGAAATTGATATTTTATTAATATTTTACACTTAGCAACTTTCCTGTAATTGAAAGAGGATATCAGTGATTAAGTCTGAAAAACATCCCTGAATACAGACAGACTAGAATAAGCCACAGTTTATGCAGAACAACAGAGAACAAACACATCTGAAATAAAAACCAGGCCTTCACCTGTCTGCAAACATCCTATTGCATGTTGTGAAGTTCTGAATTACATTTTTGGGCATTGTAAAACTAAATGCAATGTAGGCAGGAGAACCGCATTTGTGAAATTACTGCCGAGATACAAGGAAGTTCTCTGCATGCAGCAAGTAAACCAAAACTGCTTCAGTAAGATAACACTGCCATTTTCAGCCCTGAAAACACTCTTAATACAGGGGTAAGTGGTTTAGGAATTAGATTGAGTTAAAAGAGAGTTAGTTGAGTACTTACCCATCAACACATTTACATACATTAATAGGATCAAGACTTATTAGGAAACATTCGATATAGTTATCTGAATCTTTATTACCTGGCAACTAGGAGGCATCTTTGCAAGAGAGTAAAATCTGGATCAAGCAAAAGTTTCTTTATGTCACTGCAAAAAAGAGATAAATAGAAGGCCATGAACAACCTGTAAAATGCTGTGTAAGTTTTTGTTATTGGTTGGTTTTGAACAGAAATAGGATGTAGGATGTATCACCAATATATATTGAAACAAAAATCAAACCCAAAAATACACAATTTCTTTTATGAAAGGAAAAGTGCATCTATCAAAACAACACAAGGAAGTATACGTAATCTGAAATATAACTGATCTCAAGAGACATGTCACTCAGTTTAAATACAGTAAGTCCATCAGGAACCCATTATTCATGTAATAAAGGGAGCGACCACAAGGGTGTACACAAAGCAATAAATTAGTCTGCAGTGATTCTACAAATTACACAATTAATTCAATTACAAATAATTTTGCAACTTTGCACTGCCACAGTCCCTGAGATCCATGTACATGAATTCAGGTTTTCTACATGTTTCAGGTTGAATAAAAATATGCAAAGTTATCTTTTGCATCCTACTAAATAAAAGAACACAAGGAAAATGGAAAACTTTCTATTTATTTTCTTTAAATATCATAGAATCACAGAACCCCAGACTGGTTTGGGTTGGAAGGGACCTTAAAGCTCACCCAGTTCCAACCCCCTGCCATGGGCAGGGCCACCAGCCACTAGAGCAGGTTGCTGAAAGCCACATTCAACCCAAACTTTTCATAGTTTAAATGGAATATAAAAATCTGTTTTCCATGTAAGCAGAACAGTCTGCAAAAAAATTACCTTGGAAGTATATCTCCAATAAAGGATTTTTACAATTGTTTGTATTTTCTTCCTCAGAGCTTAAATATCATAACAAACCTTGGCGTATATAAGCACCAGTGTCCAATGAAGTCTGGACCAATATCAAAGAACCAAACATCACTGAGAAGTACTGCCATAGAATTATGAATGCTCAGAGGTCAGTTACAACCTTTATACTAACCCTAATCAGTGTCTTTGAAACTGTTCTTGTCAGCCACTACTATGGTAAGTCCATGTTAAAAATTCAATATTGATTTCCATCACACTTGACATATATTTAGAACAATGCATTTTGAGTGTTGAATCAGTATTTAACAAGCTATTTTGAGATAGTTTGTGTATTTAAAAAAAATATATTGTTCAGATTGTATTAGGGCGTATTTTTAATTAGAAAAAAGAAATAAAAAATTAATATCCTCAATAAAATGAATAAAGCACCACCTTGAAGAACTACATAAAAATAAAACTTAACTGTGTTTAAAATAAAAGCTGTCACTACTCAAGGTTATCTTTAGAGAGGCAAAAAGCACTTTTTCTACATTAAGTTGTTAACTGCCACAAATTCAGGGGTTTTGCCTTCCCTGAATTCCCTAGCTTACTCAAATATTAATAAGGAAAATTCTTACTTGGACAACGAATTCAACTGCTCTTGAAGGAGGTTTTTAATATTTTCATTCTCTGGATAATCACTGGATATAAAAGAAAAAAAGATAAGAAGTAAGCAGGTTTCCTATATTACCAAAAATGACAGAATTATCTGAAATTAAAAAGTATTACTGGTAGTAGAAAAACACAAGCACATACATGGAAATAACCTTTCCATATTCTTAGGGGAAGCCATTCATTCAAGATTCTTTGTCTAGTTACTGGTTCCAAAATAGCAGTGAAAACTTGGTTTGCTTTCTCTCAACTTCAGTCAGTGCCACCAATCTTTCATTCACCACTTCTATTCATGAACCTTGAATTTTATGAAAATGCCAATGCCAAACCCATTGATACCAATGGTATAAAAACACAATAAAGGATACAAAAAGGTGCTCAAGCTATGATGTAAGCACAGCTCCCTAAAAGTAAAGCCAGGCCTACGCAAAAATCTTACCAGCAGCTTAGAGAGCAATTTTCAATAGCCAAGTTCTATTGAAAGTCAGAATAAATAAAACACTTCACCTTAAAGCTCTTTCTTTTAATTATTTTTAGTAATAAATACTGAAGCTGTTATTTTCTTGACTGTCTCAAAGAGTGAGGAAACTTAGGTCTAACAATTACTTGCACAGAAAGACTAACAAAAGATGTAGGCTTAGAAACAACAGTAACATTTTACGTATAGATACATATTTCTTCTTACGTGTTTATAATATCTAGAGAATATTTCTCATCCCACGGCTGATGCAACAAGAATGCTTTTAAAGCTAATGAAGCCCTTGGAACAAGCAGATAGGGGCACCAAGCAGGTTCTGAAATAAAAGGAAAAGATTCATTGTTGAGCAGCTAATGTGCAATAACACTCTGTTCAGTAACCATAAAATGTACCACCTTGTTTTTGAGCACCAGAAGAAACTCGTAAATCCCAGTGTTTTCATACACACAGCATGGCTTACTAGACATAAAAGATTATCTTTACACACAAGCAAAAACATTTCATTGAAGGTAGAGGGTTATCAACCATGCCCAAATGAGAGTTTCACGGCATTCCATATTAAGCTTAGCCAGATTCCTGGAATACATTTAAGTAGAGCTGTATACAATGATTATTGCTACTACAAGGACATGCTGAAGAGTAAGCACAGCTATACCAAAACCCACCACAATGCATGTTCTAGTTTACAATTGTAGTTTCTACAGCATTATACAAGGATAAATGCCCACCATCTGATAAGAATGGTGTGAAGGTTAATACATGTCTATATTAGTAAAGAAATAACATTAAAATCATAGCACTAACTGTGCTACACAGTTGTATGCTAATCATACAACTTTAAGGCAGTAAGTCTATTCAGTACAAGGTCTGGATGATAAGCACAGTAAACATTACCCTACTAACTTAGTAGAAAAACAAGTATCAACCAGCTATACTATTAAATATTCAGCAATTCCCTGTACTTCATATGCACTGAATGATACAGGAATCTTTTCATTGTGATTTTGTAATTAAGAGGTTACCATGGTATAGAGGCAGGACAGCTAAATCACGGCAGCCTTAAACCCTGGCATATCCCAATTTCAGTGTGCTTGGCTTTAGAACATTAATTTTTATAGCTTAATATTACAGAATTCATTTGATAGTAAAAATTGCTGTGATAAACTATGTGTTTCCTCAAACAATCCACACCACAGCCCCCCAACACTGTAATTTTATTACATGTGTCTTTATTACATATGTCTTTATTACATATGTCTTATGTTAGGGAAATTGTATGAGTGAAGGCAGGATTGAATAAAAAAGACCAAAATAAAGGCAGTTATTTGGAACATCAGTAATAAAAAATGTAGCTTAGCTAGCAATTTAAATAGTTCAATATTTAAATTCCCTTCTTAAAGATACAGCCAAAAAAAGTCAAACAGCCTCAATACAGATGTTTTAGAGTTCAGTGGGAAAATCTACTTTGAAAAATAATAGATCAGTCTACAAACTGCCTTTGATCTCTGGGAATATTCAAAAAGACATTTTCACATGTTACGAAATCTTTCAAAATCATGTGATGAATTTAAGCAACGTAGGTACTGATACTCAATTGATGTATCCAGGATTTTTTGGTCAACTTGATAGAAATTTGTACAAAACCCCTCTTATTTTGTTACCTTATATTGCAACTAAGACACTAAAAAGTATAGTTTATTCAGGAGCTTAAATACGCATGAAAAACACACCCGTATGACCTAAGCCTAAAAAATTTATCTGCATCTATGAAGAACCTACTATGGGGACACCTAATCCTCTAGATGTGACAATTCTCTGAACACTTTTATGGTTCACTTTCAAAGTGAAGTATCTAGCAGTCAACAGCCAGGAAGAAATCAACATACCTATTAAGTCCTGTTCATCCATTCTAAAACATGACGGTTTCATGGACAAGTCTAAAACTCGAATGCACCCATCATCTGATGCCAAGACCACTTTGTCTGAAGTGCACCAGTCCACATCCAAGATTCGGAAATTGACGTTCCTTCCACTCCTTAAACTGCTCACCATTTGTACCTTGAAAAGTTATTTTTCATTTTTAGTAGGCTTTCCATCACGCAGTGTAAGACTCTGCCACACGCCCATAATGCACACCACAGAATTTGCAGTAAAAGGTGAAGTTAGTCATAAGTCATTTTAATGCTGATCTTTTCTGAAGAGTAGGGATATTCAGAAACCTTGGAGTAGGGCATATGGTTGCCCTGAAACAATACTTCCCAACTGATAGCTGAGAAAAGATCCTTTTGAGCACAGCTGTACAGCTGCCTATTGTGGTTTTTGTATCAATCGTGTTTTGTCTGACGTAACATTGCCATGGTAAACTGGTTAAACTCTTCCATTCCAGTCCCTGATCAACATGCATCAAGGCAAAAGTGAGTGTCTCATTAATTAAATCATGCTCTTCACAAACATATAAATAATGAGCTTGTCCAGAAATACATTTTGACATACTATTAACATAACATTATGGGAATAGGATGATTTATTGTCCACAAACAAACCGGAGAAGCAAAATGTTCCAAACTGCACTTTTAACCACAGGTCAGTAGTTAGACATTTTGTAACCCCTCTGTAGCATCACCAAACATTATAATTATTAATATAAGGCAATATTTATGAAGCCTCTGCTGCACTCAACATTCTGCTGTTTTGTTTCACTTACTCTAGGGGAAAGCATGGATTTAAGAGATTGAAAGTCCAACAGCACTAGAGCATGATTACTCTCAGTTGTGATAGAGAAAAATGTGGAAATATGGGTAACTGGTCATAGGCAAACATGAAGTTCTCAGGATATGATTACACGGAAAATAGTAAAATATTTCTATAGATATTCTGAAAGATTTTTGGCTGAAAACATGAATTAATTTAAATGCTTTCACATAGGAAACTCTTCCTTGTCCCAGAAAAAGAGAGGGAACAGCTACAGGGGGAGAATCCAATGCTACCAAAACTATTTAAATGTTTCATGTGATAACATTCTATTGTGCCTACATAATTCACAGGTGTTGGTTGTATCTGCTGTCCAATTCTGATCATCAGAGAGAGTTTCACGTTGTTCAAATTAAGCGTCAAAGTAAGTTCGGAGCTGGTGCCCATTGCAAAGTGAACAGAAAAAAAACATAAATTCCCATTTCATACCCTCATGTCCAGAATTTACTCTGGGAGGCTAAGTTAAACCAGTACAATTACCTTTCCTGCCCCATGGTACTATAATCCCTCGAAAGGCATATGAAGCAAACACAGAAGGTATGTGAACATTATTACAGAATTTCTGAGGAAGAAGGTAGTCAATGTTAATTAACAAGTTGCTTCCTGGTATCCACTGCCAAATTAAATCCATGCAATGACAGATCCATACTGTTGACTATGCAGAAAAGTTAAGAAACCCGGAGTAAAAATATTCTTGTCCATAAATTAAATCCTAATATTGAGGATTGCCCTTAGATTTTCAATGTCTACCTCAAAAACATTACAGAAGAATGACAAAAAGTATCTCAGAGACACTGTCGGCTTTATGTGTGAAAGGAACTTTTCACTGATGCCAGCTTAAAAATGCTTTATAGGAACTAAAAGCCATACAAATTTACCACACAATTGTCAGCAAGAGATCAGGACTAATTAAAACTTAACCACTGACGTGCCCTGATTTTCAGTAGTATGTGCATTTTGCGAAGAAGCCCATACCAAAAGAAGAGACACTCACCTCTTTGGAATCCCAAATTTCTGCTCCATCATTGTACATTGCAAGAAGTTTTTGATTTCCTTTGCCTGGGGCAAAACGGATCTTTTTCACCCAGCTTCGGTGTGTAGGAATCCCCCTAAGAAAAGGAAAGCACAAAAATTAGTATCAATCACCCTATACCTAATATTGTGGGTAGTTAAGTCCTTCCCATGAATGTTGCAGATCCTGATATCGCACAGATTAAGAAGGAGAAAAATCTATCTATCTATACACACACATAAATGGCTATCCAAATGATAAAAACTTAACAGTTAAATGCTTTAAATAAATGTTATAATACTCAATGTTTTATCAGAAGCCATTGCAGATTTAACATAAAATATCTATTTGAAAAACACTGATAAAAAGCTACTCCAATTGAAAACACGAAAGATGAAGTGCAGAGAACTGTATCACAGCAGGCATTTTCTGAAACTGTATTTCAGAATACTTGCATTTTTCCCTTCAAGCACTATAGGTGACCTCCTACAGTGAAGTAAAAAATGAAGGTGGGGAGAAACATTCTAAGACACGTTATTTCACGTTTGTCAGACTTAACTTGCATTCATACCTGGATACTCTAGCTTTTAAATCCCAGAAGTTTAAGTTTCCATCAACATCTCCAAGAACCAGGGTATCTCCTTTCCAGGCAATACATGTAATGCTACCCATACTTCCCTGAAAATATTTAAGAAGCAGAACAACATCTTGTGATTAATGGAGCCAAACATAGGAACAAACATTTCTTTTTTTAAATATTTTATGACGGGAAAGACCAAATTCTATCAAATATAAGCATTTATCACGTCACTCATATTTGCTTCAGAAGACATTTCCTTGTAAGAAATTTTGGATTTAAAGCAATGGAAATCAGTTCTTTATCTCTTGTTGCAAGGAAAGACCAAAATGACAGACCTCATTTATCACAATACCAGCACAGAGTAAAAAAGAAAACAAAAAGAAAAGAATTCCTATTTGTAAGTTCAATTTATCAAAGCCTTCAAAAACAACTGAAAGAAAAACTATTCTTCAGAATAACTAAGAAAATAAAAGCCAACTTAAAATTCAGAAAAGAATGCTCCGGCCCACTCAAGTCCTTATGATGCAAGATAAAAATCCATTAACAGAACACAGTCATGCTTCAATAACATCCTCTTTGTTATTCAAGCTTTTGTATATGCTTTATTAAAATTATTAAAAATAGGTTGAGTAATTTATTCAGAAAGCAAGTCAGGGCCTATGAAGATTCTAAACTCTAAAAAAAAATGCATAGAATGACAAAACAGAATCATAGAATAGTTAGGGTTGGAAAGGACATTAAGATCATCCAGTTCCAATCCCCTGCCATGGGCAGGGACACCTCACACTAAACTATCTCACCCAAGGCTCTGTCCAGCCTGGCCTTGAACACTGCCAGGGATGGAGCATTCACAACCTCCCTGGGCAACCCATTCCAGTGCCTCAACACCCTCACAGGAGAGAACTTGCTCATATCCAATCTAAACTTCCCCTGTTTAAGTTTTAACCCGTTACCCCTTGTCCTATCACTACAGTCCCTAATGAAGAGTCCATCCCCAGCATCCCTATATGCCCCCTTCAGATACTGGAAGGCTGCTATGAGGTCTCCACAGAGCCTTCTCTTCTCCAGGCTGGACAGCCCCAACTTTCTCAGCCTATCTTCATACGAGAGGTGCTCAATGAATCAATTCACTGATTTCAACAGTATTTTCAAAAGAAAAATTAAGATTGCAAAACCAGAATTGATATGGCTTTTGAAGTTGGAATTTTAATTACATATTTCAAACACTGCATTAATGCCTACTTGTCACTACAAGGCGTATTCCTGATTTTTTTCTGGCAATAACAGATACAAAAAAGAAATTAAAGCATCAAGAATACAGGAAATTTGAACTCACATCAGGAGGAATTCTTGCACTGTCTTTTACTGAGTTTCCTTCTACTGTGAGATGATAAACCTGCCAATCAGCACCTGTAAACACAAAGTGCTCTCTGGCAGAAATTTTCTGGCTCAGCTCTGATTTACTTTCGGCTTCCTGTAATAAGCTTTAAAGAGAACACCATGAGACACAAGTATTTCTTTCTTGAAATTAGAATTGCAAAGCAAATTCTCCATAACTAATGCACAGAGGCAGCACAAAAATGAATGTATCCTTCAAAACAATTTATCCAGGAGCAACAGCTAACTCCTTTATACACTTGTGGAAACTTTCATAGGCAACTTTTCATTGTTTTACTTCAAGCATCAGGTGACTTCCGGACTGCTGCACCTGAAAACCAGGTACTCTATTTCTCTCATCCAGCAATACATCAAAGATCCGGCCTATTAAGGAGGCCTATTAAGTTGCCCTGTGGTATGCACTTGAGAATCACTTCCAAAATATTTTGTTCTGTAGAGCAGTGGCACATGGTGGAAAAACAAGCGATGCAGAATATCATACTAGCATGAGAAATACCTGATCACAGAAGATTCCACGCTGCTAACCTCAGTATCTGATGCAACCGTCTGCCGGGCCATGGCCTCACGGGCTGCTAACTGCTTCTTCCTCAGGCTTTTTAGGTTGTGAGAAGGTGACCACTCCTGTGAAAAAAAGAATGGGAAAGACAAATGTTTACTCCCCAAATTTACAGGGATTTTTCTGTTAATTTGAATGATTTCAATGAAGACTGTCTTTCCATAATCCCTCCTTCCATCACCCAAAGGAGCAGACTTGCTTTTTCCACCAGTACCTGTTTTGTAATTCCCTCTTATTTGATGACAGACTAAAATGGAAGGATGAAAGCACTTACCTGTATGCTACAAATACAATAATATTTTGCTGCAAAGCTGTTCAGAGGTTTTGATACTATCTCAACATACTACATTTAACAAACAGTAACAGATTTTATTCCTTACCAAAGCAGTCGCTATTGGGAAGTTTTTAGACATTTCTCTGAGCAGAGTGCATGTTCTGACATCCCAGATCTCCAGTGGCTTGTCTTTAAATACCACAGCTAGATACTGCCTAAAACAGGTAAGAATTTATTACATCAATATTAACCATTCCATATCAATTGGAGCATTTCACTTCACACGTGTTGTTCATAGCACCACTGTGGAAACCCTCTAAAACTAAGGAAACTGTAATTTGGCTGAAACCCTGCTCTGAAGGTTGTAATTTCATTGTGTTGCTGAGGTGCAAAAGAGTGCCTGAAGATGAGTCCTCTTTCAAAGCTAGAAGAATCAGAAATTTCTGTCATGTGGTGCTGCTCAGTTACTGTAAAGGAGACCAGAGAATGCATTCAGAGAAAGCAGCAGCTCTTCAAATTTAGCCATAGTCAGCCAAGTTGATGACTGCACAAGGTATCAGAAAGACATGCTAAGACTGTAGGTTGGACAGATTTTTAATCTGATCCAGACACATGCCATTTCTCTAATCCAGTGATAAATGAACATAAAATCCTCTTGCACTAAACCACTTGACAGTTATGTCTTCAGACCACTCATCTGTGGAGCTAGATGAGTACACCACTTTCAGTCTACCACTTTTCATGTTTAACTTGAGAATACAGAGGCTCTGCAGCTATGTCTACCCTTCATAACTGCATTAGTCTCCATTGAAATGAACTATCCTTTCTTGTTCTCAGTTAAGTCTAGTCTCATCAACTATGCCCACAGCAGTTCTTAATTTTTAATGCATTAATAAGACCATTTTATGGTTGAACTCCTCCAGTTCTGGTTCGCATACATACTACCAAAACTATTCCTGTGCACGCTTAGAGAACATTATTTTTTCCCTCCACTGTAAAGAAAAAAGCATTCACTTTTAAAATTTAGAGACAGTGCTGTATTAAACTCGACACTTTTAATTTCATTTACACAGGAAAGCAATCTCAGAGTACTATGTTACTACTTTTGATACAATCAAGACCAGCGTCTACTGTCACAGGACTTATCTCAAACATAAGCAGGACTTGATGCAAACAATGTGGTCATTTATCAGCTGATTCCTCAAAGAACAATACCTCACATCTGGTTTTCCAGTAGACAATTATTATAAAGGTGTGAAATAGGTAGTTAGAAAAATTGATGAATACAGCAAAAATCATCCCACCTTTAATGCCAATCTTACAGTTTTAAGCACGCCTTAAGTTAGAGAAAAGAGAATTAAGTCATAACAATCATAACTGACAAAAACTGTTCAGCACTTTTATTCTTCCTAAGATTAACAAAAGGTCTGTTCAGTGAACCCAATTCTTAAAAACCCTAGAATATTAATGACTGATCTTGCAGTGTGTTTGGATCCTGAAGTGAGAAAGTCAATCACACAAACATTACAGCTTTTGCACTTTGAACTAATATGCTAAAGTATTTTTCTCTTTATGCTTTGTACATTTTTCTGTGCTCTCTGGAGTGTTTTTTTCCTGGAATTTCTATTATGTCTATTAAGTCATGAGGATCTTCATGCAGTAAAATCTATAAACTTCACAATGCTAATGTACTTACTTCAAATGAGACACCTTTATCATCTCAATAGCTGGCTCATCATTACCTCGCTCCCCACGAAATGCAATGCTCCTGCCTGGAACACAAAAATAACATGGGAGAAAACAGAAAGAGTTACTAAACTAGTTTATTAACTATTTTGTTTGTAAATAGAAATAGCTTACAAACTAAACAAGAATATCTCCAAGTAACCTGTTGTATATTACTCTTGTGATTGCTGAACCTTTACTGCATTTCGAAGAACTAAATATCACATAAACTCTTACAACCTCACTCACTTCCAGAGCACTGAAACTGATGCATCATCAGCATTACATAAATATGTAGAAAGAGTTGTAATTTTGCAGTCAAAGCCAATGAGATCCACTCCAAATCCCCAAGGTAGAAATTCATGCATACATTTCAAGTTTTGTAAGAGAAATGAACTCTGCCATAAACTATGTCTGAAAGCATTTCCATGGTGAAGGACTCATTCTACATTTAGCAGAACCATTCTCTCTTTCCAGCTAAAAGAATCAACCCTAAGACATTATAATCTTATCCCCAAGAGAATTTTCACCCACTTGTACAATGGGTTGCAGAATTAAAGATGATATACATATCATTAAAATAACTAACCTACAAACACCAGGGTATCACAGCATCTCCTGTGCAAGTTTCGTTCACCTTAACTTTCAACAAAATGTCAGGTTTTCAAACTTTAGCCACTCTTGTGGCTGATCATAGGTAAATTACTTATCTTACACCAATTCTGTGAATACATCTAGTTATCAGCGATGCTGGTTAGAGCTCTCATGTCAGAGGCCCGGCTACAGAAAAACTCCCAGCTCTATCTTCTTCATTAATGATGAATAATTTTAGGATTTTTCTTCTTTATTTTAATTCAGAAACATAAATGAGAGTTTTGTCAACATGTTTATGAAGTAAATACAAGTCAGCACAGTTTTCCTAGCCCTCAAATAGAAAGTTGGGCTAAATAGTGATAGAAGAACCAACAAAGAGTTAAGTAGTCATGCCTTTCTGGTAAGCTTTGAAAGAGGAAATGTAACATTTCCTAAGCAAAGCAAAGCATATGCTTTAAAGCATATGCATAAGATCTCAGATATTCACATTTACTTGAAACTTGGTTGCCTAAGGAACTATGGAACCTTTTATCACTCATATTTATAAATATTTGAATACTAATTTACAAGCTGAGGGAAAAAAATCAAAATCCCATTTTACAGGAGATCAATTTTACAAAGTACAGATCTTTTTTTGTTTGATTTTAAACAAATGAACAAAAGACATTATACAGAAAAAAAGCATCAATACTGTCGTGTTAGAAGAACAGTCTCTTTGTGCAGCACCCTGGAAGTGAAGAAACTGGGTCTTTTTTATAAGCTTAAAAAAAATTACAAATTCACTTTTTGCTACATAAAGCAATTTAGAATTAGCCCAAGTGTTACAAGATTCAGGCACTTCATTAGAAATCAAATGGCTCCAGGTTTTCACATTCAGAAATAATTTAAAATCATTCAATGCTTCCTATTTTGGGCTGTCTAATCTCCCAAATTATACCTCCTAGTATTGTGCTCTTGAGTTCAATCATAAATATATCTGTCATTCATTTTAAGGCCAGAATAGCTGAAAAAACACCCACCACCTGTTAACTTTGCTATCAAAGTTATTTATTTTTTAACCCTTCCAAATCTTCTAAAATTATCATGTTATTACTAAAATACGCTTTTTACATTAATACACACACTCAAATTCTGGCCATATGCCTGGCCTAACATAAGCTTAAACAAACCCGATTAAAAAAACCCCACTTTATGCTACTCATTAAAGTTAATTAACTATCTATTGCTGATACAAACCACAATAAATAGTTCAACACCATTACAGACGCACATGAAACTATGGGTTGAGACTGTGACAAAACACATTTGAAAACACACGCGTTCTGTGAACAAAACACACCACTGTACTGTGTGAATGCTTCTAAGCCTCCTGCAGACACATATTTATTGTTTTAATAATGCAAGCCACAGGCATTTTTGCAAAGGTGTTGTTTCAGGCTTGTCGTAGAGAACCAGATGGAACATATTACGTGGCTTCACAAAGACAGAGGAGCAGAACAAGTTAAAACTCCTCTTTATTATTTTGTCATGACAACAGAAGGGAAAAAAAGGGCAGTAAGAACTTATGTTTGTCACTCCCCAGCAAATCTGTCAGCTTCTTGAACAGATTTCTCAGGAAGTACTAACCTGTTGGTAGGTCCACGAGCTGCAGCTCATTCCTTACTAGCCCCAGATTGTTAGGTGTTGATGTGGCGAAGGAAATAAACCCAGTCAAGCTTATCCACTCAATTCCCCTGTCATCAAAAAAGTACATGGAGCATATGAGCCAAAGTATTCAGATGGCTTAGCAAATATCTGGACTGAAGTACAGTAGATTTTTTCATGTATATTCTTCAATTTGAAAACAGCATGGAAGTAATTTTTTACAGTTTATGGAACACTATGTTTAAGCATAAAAAGAAGCTGTGCATTTACAACTATGATGTAAATATGAAGTTAGCAAATTAAATTAAAGATCTTTCTTTTCAGACTACACTTGTTTGGTTGGAAGAAAAATTTCAGTGAGAAAAACACTGGAAACTTTTGCAAAACTCCCTCACAGATGCTCAGCACCAGAGCAGATTAAAAGCACTGCTCTGATTAAATCAGTAGTTTACCAAATGAGAACTATCAAGGAACTTGAATTTGCCAACACACAGAAAAATATTCATATGGATAGCGGTGTGCGTAGACTTGACTCTTTCAGTTCAGAGAGAGGAAAAACAACTGATTAGCAAAAAAGAGAAGCACTGAACAGATCTGAAAGGCTTTCAGGAGAGAACTGAAAACATGGTAATATTTTTTGTTGGTTTAGATGATGCCAAGGCAGCCAAAAACCAAATTACCTTGAAGCCTGGCAAGGATGTAAAGTTAAAAACATTCTGTCAGCACATATGGATTCTAATCAAATTCTTAAAATATACCACAGGCCACAAAAGAATGGGAAGCAGCACTAGGTGGTACTGTTCCAAAAGCAGATAGTCCTCCCTCCCCATTGCCCACACACACTTTGTGCCAGCATAAATGGCTGAGTGGTTTATCTGCGAAATACATCAAGGAACTGATTTGAACAAAAATTGAGATTGTTCTAATACATACATATGGCCTCCCAAAACGTTCATTTTAATGGATAAATGGATTTAGGTTTTTCTCCAATCCTTCAAACATAGATTACTTAACTACTTCCAGGACAAGTCTTCTGTTATATCAACTGAAAGAGTCATGGTCTCTCTTGCACAAACATATATGAAATATGAGAAAGATAAATAACAGTAGGTACGACTGTCAGTAAATCCAACTCATGTCGTATTAAGTAGAAGATCCCTAAATGCAATTTAGACGTGTGAAAGCAAAAAACACCCCCATAATATTTTGCACATGTATGTTATGGCCATATTTATCTTTTTTTTAGTTCAAGTTTTAAGAAAATAGAAGCTTTATTCCCATTATTCTCCCCTATCCTCAAGTAAACTTAAAAATTTAGGACCCGGTCCTTTTTCCAACCAGGACCTATGAAAGTTCAACTGAATTACTGAATATATCAAGTTTTAAGTTATTGAATAATTTCAGTCAAAATGAGAAGTATTCAATTATTCATCGAAACATTATAGGAATAACTGAATAGAAATCTAAGTGCAGTAATGTGTGACACTGCAAGCCTCCAAAGGGTCTTAAATACAAGGAGCTTTCTGGAATGGAAGAAATATCAGTTCTGACACCTATTTTTATCTATTATTCTACCATGATTTTTTGGAAAAGGCACAGAATACTCCTAAGCATTGTTATTGCCAGCAGTAGTCACCATTCTCGTTCCAAGACTTGAGGCATTTTCTATACTTCTTTCATCAGCTCAGATTGAACAGGACAAGTCCTTTTTCTTTGCTGCTACCAGGCAGTCTGTCAATACCAATAAAAATCTACAGAAACACAAGATACTCATAAGTAAAAGGAAACCTTAGCTTAGCTAACTGCTGACACCTGAAACAATACGCATTTTTTTTATTGTCATACATGTAAATGAAGAATCTCAAGATAGTGGTTCAAGTTTTAATGAAGGAAACAAGTAATGTCTTCCCTATTGAAATATCCCAATTTGCAAAATTTCCTCATAAAAGACATCTTTGTCTACTAGAATTAAGGGTTACATTCAGCTGTAAATTACTCTTCAGACTGCAGCCACTCTTTTAAAACCTGAAATTATCACAGAATCCTAGAATGGTTTGGGTTGGAAGGGACCTTCAAGATCATCTAGTTCTAGTGACAACCTCCTCTAGACCAGGTTGCTCAAATTCAGGGATTCTTTACTCAACTTGTCTCAGTTATTTCAAGGGTAAGATTCAGCTTTGATTAATGATTCCAGTGCAAACAAATTGTGCTGAGTGTACTGAAGCAGATAAAAACACAAATTACTCTTCTAGTTAGGAATGGATTGTTGTGACTCTGTGTCAAGTCAGCTGCTAATCAAACCAGTTACAAGATTTCTAAGAAAAAGGGAAGAGTGGAAATAATACCTTATCTAAAAGCAAACTGTATTAAAATCTCAATCATATTATCAGAAAATACACTCACCCTCAAATTTTAGTATTTAAAAAAGAATTTTCTTTCTACTTTCTCAAGTATTTGTACGTTCTACGTGCCAAAAATGAACATCAGCAATGGAACTAGTTTTTCCTTTTTAAGAAGAGGATGGTTAAGAAAGAAATTACAATTAAGTGCTGAATATGCTACTTTTGAGATCAATATACAGCCTGTAATGGCAACTTGAGAATTCAATTCTGATTACACAGGATTTCATTGCAACGCTGCTTACACTTGCCAGTTAACATGTATTTACTAATGCACAGAAATAAATCCAGCACAGGAACACTGTATGACAGAGGTGGCAAATAGTTTTCATTCATCTTCCTTTATGTGAGGAAAGCTTCCTGAAGATGTGATGAATGTTTGCAAAGCAGTCTTCCAAAGGGGAGTCAGCTTAAACAAAACTGCTAAACCAGCTGAAAGTGCTAAAATTTGGGCGTAATGCAGTGATCTGCAAGTTTTGCCTGCAGGCCATACACATTCTTGTTGCAGTCAGTGAGATTTTAATTTCAAAAATTAAAGCTGTTGCAACCTTGAACTTGCTGAGTTTCAGTGAAAAAGAATGAGAAGCACTGCCCCAGTCACAGGTATCTCTGAGAATAAGCAAAAACAATGAGGCAATTCAAGACATGCAAATAGAGTACCTGCAATGCAGCTTCTAGTTCACTTTCACTGAATATGTAGCTTCTATAGAAGAGCACTTTAATCACTGAAAAATGTCACAACTGCTAGTACCTAGACAACTCAATGGCCATTATTTTAGCGCAGCTGATACATAAAGGACAGTTGCTGTTCCAAAGACCTTAGTTTTATCACATTCTCAAACTATAGAGCACTAAAAATTCTGCTGGCCTTGAGTTACAATTTCAGGGTATTCCCAATTACATACTAAAATAATGGTGTTCCCTGGAGGTGTATTTTCAGACAAAATTGAAACAGAGGCATTAACTAATCTGTCTGCACACGTAAAGCAAGAATTCCCACTGAAAGAAAAACTGTTCCACTCCACGAATATTAATTAAACCCCTCCCAAATCCCTGTGCCTTATTCTGCATTGCTTAAAGCATTCCCTTAAACTTGTAAAAATGATGTGGAAAGTCACTCAGACCATTTAGAGTGGGACTGAGGAAATGAAAACCAATGATTAAACACTCGCCCAGATAAGAGCTTATGGCTAAATAACATTCACAGTCATTTTAACTTTGTTCTACAAATACCACTTGAGCGAGGACAGCTGCTAGAAAGACAATGGATTCTTGAAGTTTTTCAAGTGTTGCAAATCCTTTACAAACTGAAAAGCCCAAACTGACAAGACTTCAATAACATACAAAGCCTAAATGAAAGCTAAAGAAATATGTCTTCAAAAGCATATTTCCTCCTGTCTCCCCATCTTAAATTACTCTGATTTTATAATCACCTTAAAGGTGTGTGCTCTTGTTCTGGGTAATAGAAGATAAAATGAAAAGAATTCTTTAAGTAGTTAATGGTATGAAACCAGAAAACTAATATGGTTTTGAACAGAAAGGGGAATTCTATTCTTACAGTGCTATCGCACCACAAAGATAAATATACTTACATGTTTCTGCACTAGCTTCAAAGCAGGTTTCCATAATGAACTCTTAGTGTTATCTATCCTCAGTCACCTCTACTTGTCTTAACTTTTGAGAGAATGAACAGGATAATAAAGATCCTAATATGACGAAGGCTTCATACCACAACTTTGCTAGGAATTTTTACTAATATTACTATTAAAAATAAATATCTTATTTTCAATGCTTAAATTGTCTAGAAATATGTATCTAGCAAGCACCATCTTGAGTATGTTTGCCACTAGTTATCCCAAGAATTATGCCATTGTGTACACAGTCCAGAAACTTTACAACTTACTCTGTACCTACTTAGGCTGGATAAATACCGAGTCCTGTATTTGGTCTTTAAAATCTTTTAACGCTAAAATTCTTTTTACTGCAGTTAGGACTAAAAGTGCCTCAACAGCAATTTCAGTCCCAAGGAGGCAAAGGAAATAAACCTTAGTGTACAAACCAGAATTACTTCAGAGGACACAATCTGAGAGTCACAACAATTACATAAATAAGACACTTTATCACAGTTTCTTGTCCTAAAAAGGCTTCTTTGTACTACAATGCACTAAAGAAAGTGGAATTAGTTGGTATGCATCCTAGATCAGCAGGCACACATACAATTAAAATATTTAGTTCAAGGCAATATTCACTCTGATTAACTCCTTATACATAGCAAAAATACTGTTAGGGTAGACTACTGAATACTCAATTTTCTTGATCATCAACAATGAAGTAAGACACCCACCCACATTGCTGGTACAGCATTAGTTACATGTTTTACTATTTATCTCCCAGGAGGATTATAATAGGAATTAAAATTAAGGTCTTACTTGACTTCACAGGAGTGGATGCTTAACTCTTTGTGTAAGAGTCCACTTGTAAGATGAAACACCAGGACAGACCCATTACTTGTACCTATAAAAAATAGATATACACACCCATTTTATTCTTCCCTTCCATACTTCAGTGAACAAGACATTTTCCTGAATTTATTTCTTGGACCAAGACATTTCCCCGAATATATTTGTAGAGCTTGTACAAAAACTTTTCATTCTTCTTACATTTTCACAACATACCCAGTTGCAGGAGAAAAGAATGTTTCTTTTTGTTTTGATTACTCGAGGTAAGTAAATGACTTAAGGAAGAGTATTAACTGTTATCTTACTGTAATCCCAGTGGAGAATCATGGGTACATGTTACCAAATCATTAAAGCAATTCTGCTTTCTCATCCGTGAAATAATGACCTCTTTCAAATTACAAATCAATAACTTGGTAGCTATTAGCTTCAATTAGATCAAAAACCTTCTGAAACACTGAAGTTACAATTATCTGTTAGACAATGGGAAGCCTTGTTCTCTTTTTTCTTTATAATCAGATCAACTTTATTAATACAATAATGGATACCTAAAGATCCATTAAGGTACTTTAAGTCTAGAATGCTGCAGACTTTGCTGTAAATGTATTTTATACCTACCTATTAGTTTCCTAATCTTTATGCTTCATATTTTTTAACAGCTATAGCTTATGTAAAATCAAAAGTTACATTTTAGTAACATCATGTAATGATACCTTGCCTACATTGGTAGTTCCAAGCTCTGTAATAATGGAAGTATTATCACAGTATCACAGTATGTTAGAGATTGGAAGGGACCTCAAAAGATCATCTAGTCCAATCCCCCTGCCGGAGCAGGAACACCTAGATAAGGTTACACAGGAACGTGTCCAGGCGGGTTTTGAATGACTCCAAAGAAGGAGACTCCACAACCTCCCTGGGCAGCCTGTTCCAGTGTTCCGTCACCCTCACTGAGAAGAAGTTTCTTCTCAAGTTTAAGTGGAACCTCTTGTGTTCCAGTTTGTACCCATTGCCCCTTGTCAACTGTTTGCCACTGAGAAGAGCCTGGCTCCATCCTTGTGACACTCCCCCTTTATATATTTATATACACTAATAAGGTCACCCCTCAGTCTCCTCTTCTCCAGACTATAGAGACCCAGCTCCCTCAGTCTTTCCTCATAAGGGAGATGCTCTACTCCCTTAATCATCTTAGTTGCCCTGCGCTGGACTCTCTCCAGCAGGTCCCTGTCCTTCTTAAACTGAGGGGCCCAGAACTGGACACAATATTCCAGATGAGGTCTCACCAGGGCTGAGTAGAGGGGAAGAAGGACCTCTCTCGACCTACTAACCACCCCCCTTCTAATACACCCCAGGATGCCATTGGCCTTCTTGGCCACAAGGGCACAGTGTCGGCTCATGGTCACCCTGTCGTCCACCAGGACCCCCAGGTCCCTCTCCCCTACACTGCTCTCTAACAGGTCGTTCCCCAGTCTATACTGGAACCTGGGGTTGTTCCTGCCCAGATACAGGACTCTACACTTTCCCTTGTTATATTTCATCAAGTTATTCCCCACCCAACTCTCCAGCCTGTCCAGGTCTCGCTGGATGGCAGCACAGCCTTCTGGCGTGTCGGCCACCCCTCCCAGCTTAGTGTCATCAGCAAACTTGATATTATGAAAACTGAGCAGAAATATATGAATTATTATAATGTTTTCATTACTGGAGGGAGATCCTCTTTGTAAGCTCCTGCATAACGTTCACCTCTGCAATACCCCCTTCATCCCATCAAAAAAAACTAGGAAGACTCTATAGTACACGCAACCTTAATAATGAGAATCTCCCAAGTCTGACTTGCAACAGGCAGAGACTTTACTTAGACATCCCCCAAAATATCTTAGATCTCAGAGTTCTCCCTATTTAAATCAGGTGCTTACAAGCAAGTATTCTAATATCTAGATAAGTTTAACCAAATTTGTAGTAAGGCAGAATAGATTAATTCAAGAAAAATTAAATGCTTTAAGTGTACTTTTAGGTACATGTATCAGAACAAAAATAAGTTCATTTATTCTATGAACGCAGTGCGGTAGAAGTGTGTATCTCTTGATGTTTAGATTAAGGTGACAGTAGGGTGCAAAAAGTTAAGTGCATCAACAGACCAAGATCATAATAAATGAAAGGATAAACACAAACTTGCAAACATATTGCAGTTTTTCAGGTAGCATTACCTAAACCCAAGGCAGGAAGAAAAGAATCTGAAAACTATCATGGATGCAAAGTAATACAAAGGTCACTGTCTAGCATTAGTTACACAGGATCAAAACCTAGATATTATTTTTTTATGTATGAGTAACTATATTTGTATTTAATACAGAATAACTTTTTTTTAGAGCAATAAATAACCTACACAAGGTGCTTACCAACAGCAAGGATTGGCTCATACTGTTTGATGTTTTTTGTTGTAAGAGGTGGGCACATGCGGATAGCAAAGGGAGGCAGAGGCAGTCCTGACAGAAGTCCAGTCAGCAGAAATTTGAGGTGTACTTCTTGCAGATAAGGACTCTTTAACTGTTCTTCTCCAGCAATTGTGCTTTGCCCTGCTTAAAAATTAAAGCTCTTCTTAGTATTAAATTTTCATCGGAGAAGGTATGGGAAGTTATCAGACACGAGAGTTTATAAAATAAATCTTACAAATAATGTAACATATAAACCAGCAGTGTAACAGTGTTTATTTAAAGATGCATTCCTATCTGGTAAACTCTGTATGATCGAACTTTTTGGAAGCTTGCACTGCTGATTTCTCTAATACTTTCTTTCCTAACACTAAGAAGGAAGTTAGTTGCAAATACTTGAAAACTATTAGACCAATTCAAAGATGTAGGGAGATATAACTCCAAACAGTAAAAACTGAGTGCAGTCTACGACTAGAAGCATACTGAGTTTTCTCAGATACAATAATATTAATTCATTACATTAAATTATTAATTAATTAAACAGGGGAAGTTCAGACTGGATATAAGGAAGAAGTTCTTTCCTGGGAGGGTGGTGAGGCACTGGAATGGGCTGCCCAGGGACGTTGTGAATGCTCCATCCCTGGCAGTGTTTGAGGCCAGGTTGGACAGAGCCTTGGGTGAGATGGTTTAGTGTGAGGTGTCTCTGTCCATGGCAGGGGGGTTGGAACTGGATCCTTAAGGTCCTTTCCAACCCAAACTATTCTATGATTCTAATATGGGTATGAAAATGATGTAATCCCACTGCTGTATATCTTCTGCAGTCAGTTGTACCAGACTGAGTGATGTAATACCAAAATAACAATAGCTGCTATGTCAATGAATTCAGGAAATGCACATAAGACAAAAAAATGTCATCTTTAAACTTATGAGATAAAGTGCAAAAGAACCTCCCCAGTGGTATGCTGCCTGCACCAGATAATACGGACAGCTCTTACCAAGAGCATTTCCAAATCTGCACCTTTGTAACTGCAAGCACAATTTTACTTTTCCACTGAAAATCAGGTTCACAACACAGCCATCTTTAGAGAGCATTTCTCAACATTGAAGTGCTAGCTGCTATCTAGATTTCACAAAAATGGGATGCATCAAATAAATTGTCTTCATCCATTTAAGGTTACTTCCAAAAAATGAAAGAGTTTTGGCCAAATTCCATTTAAAATTACATTTTCCCCCCCTCAGAGAACATGTACTTTGAACATTGGTCTTCAATATAAATTGCTGAAAAATCTTCATTTGATCATTTTATTAGAGATCCGGAATTACTTTCTTTCTGAATTACTATTTAGATTGCACACAAAATAATTCTGACATATACAGTTCTTAAGTAAGTGTCGTGGTTTGAGCCAGCAACCCAGAACCACGAGGCTGCTCACTCACTTCCCCCCCTTCCTCCTCCGGCTCCCGGAGGGATGGGGAGAAGAATTGGAGTTGAGATAAGAGCAGTCAGTAACTAAGGTATAACACAAATCACTGCTGCTACCACCAATAATAATAATGATAAGGGAAATAACAAGGGTTATATGCTCACCACCCGTCGACTGATTCACAGCCTGACCCCGGCAGCAAACTCGCCCTTCTGGGTAACTGCCCCCAGTTTAACATCCTGTGTATGACGTGCTGCAGTATGGAATACCTCTTTAGTTAGTTTGGGTCAGCTGTCCTGCCCCTGTTCCTCCTGGCTTCTCCTCCTCCCTGGCAGAGCATGAGGCTCAGAATGTCCTTGGTCAGAGTAAACATTACTGAGCAACAACTAAAACCATTGGTGTTATCAGCGCTGTTCTGAGGCTGAAAGTCAAAACCACAGCACTGCACCAGCTACTAAGAAAAATGACTGCTACTGCTGAACCCAGGACAGTATGCTAAGATGTACAATGAATTAAAAATCCTAAAAATGAGTAACAATAATATTAGTGAAAGAAACTCTTACCAATCATGCTGTCTAATGAGAGGTCTGGAAGTTTATTTTGGAATGCTCCTACAGGAATCCCACAGAACGAGACTGGGGAATACAAAGGTGATGCACTTGAACTGCTGTAAAAGAAATGAAAACATGTTCCTAATACAAACTGGATTGACTGTTGACTTAGTTCCTCAATTCTGTTTTAACCCCAGGCTGTTCTTTCAGTATTTCTGCCACTTCTTACATGCAGAATATTCTGAGATTATTCCCACCTCCAACTTCCATGAACAACTCTACCAGGACATAATGCACAGAAAAATGTATAAAACTCAAAACAACTTTCATCTTCCTTACAGAGATATTTTTAAGGAACAGAAAAACACACAGATGTATCACTTCTGAAGCAAGCATTGAATGGAGGCTTTAAAATACATTGTGCATTAATATGTAGAGCTATGTCAATGAATACAGCTAAGCACCGACCATAAAATATTTCGACATTTAAGAACAAATTCCCAAACTTGGGGAAGGTTCTTTGTTAACCTAGATAAACTCCTTAGATAAGTTCCAGATGACAAAACCCATAAATGAAGCAAAGCCTTTCACCTAAACATCTGAAACACAATTGCTTCTGCGTATACAAAGCTACAGCAGAAACTTCAGTAACTGCATTTAGTCTTGTATCGATGCATCAGAGTTTTGTGTTATATTTTGCCCCAGTGACTGTCACTAGGTCCCAGTGCAACCTCCATCTAGAAGGGGCTCAAAGTGCCCTTTGCAGCCTTAGCAATCATATCCTGCTGAGCTGATGGCAGGTGTATGCCATATGCAAAGACCAAAGACTACTGACTGCACATAGCTGTACATAAAAATCTCACTTAAACAGACTGAGTTCAAATTTTAATTAAGACCATCAAATCCAGCAGGGTAAAGAGCTAATGGAGGAAGACATCTTCAAAATCCATTAAAGACTCTGTGCCAGCCAGAAACATGCTTTACTTTTCAGTACAGTGCAACCATATCCAGAATCCTCTAGGCTCAGTGGTTCTTCTTCTATTATTATTAACAGCACATTTTTCCTGGTTATATAATTATGACAAAGATCAATGTTTTAGAAATGAGTCTATAATACAATAAGTAAACCCCAGCAACATATGGATCCTGAACAGCTCTCTTGGATATGCATCATATAGAATTCATCTGACAGCATTTTTGAGAACACCAAGAATAAAAACATTTAAACACTTATGAGCAACAAAAGAATCCATGTTGAAAATCTGGTACTACTGACATTTAAAAGTGTTCTAAGAATTCTGTATTTCTTTTATGGTAATAAGTTGTTTTATTCTACAGTACTTTAAGGGTTTCTTGCAGCAAAATGACCTTAATACACTGAAAGCTCAAAAGAACCATAGCACTTTATATAGCAGTTTTTGAGACTGCTCAAAATCTAAAATTCTGAAGGCTTTGTATATAAAAACATTGTTTGTACCATCATATTCCAGCCACCTGTTGTGCCTCATGTTGCTCTGTGTCAAATTCACACAAATCTAGCCTTTCACACAAATCACACCTTTCCCTTACTAAAAATGTAGTCCTTCCCACACTCATTTTGAAGCCCTTTCATGTGACTGGGAAGTGAGGGATCCATTCCTGAGGAAAATTATATAGCCTGAAGAAAGCCAAATGTTTCCCCAAAATAATGAAGATTCATTCTTTCATCTCCCTTACTCCAACCACTTAGTATGGAATAATTTTCTAAAGAAAGAAAAGTAAATACTGTTCCTTCACTGTCCCAAAGCAAGGGATCTAACCTATGTGGATGATGCATTTTCTTCCTTTTCCTTTCATTTATGTGCATGTTGCTACACAAGGAAATTACTTGTTTTTAGAATTTAAATATTGCAAATGTAACAGATGGAAGGTTTGATAAGAAAAATAAATCCCATTACCTGTTACGCACATTTCTGCCAGCAATACTGGATTTTAATTCCCAGATCATTACCCTGCCATCACTGACTATGAGAGCTGCAGAATTCTCATTCACTGGGCAACACACCATACTGAAGGGTCGAACTGTTTTTGTTACCCTGATTGCATCACACTGACTTCTTAAATCATAAATCAGCTCCTGAACTGGGTCTGGATCTGTAACATCAATGTCCCACAGAGGACAAACAATTAGAGTGGAAAACACAGGATATGATCAATCAACAGAGGTAAATGTGCAGCATGACTGAGCTATTTGGTTGAAATCCACATGCTCCCTGTGCAACAGTCAGGAAAAACAATCAAAAACTACACACTGCTCATCTTGCTGTACACAACACAGCTCTGAGTTCTCTAAAATGTAACTTTGTAATGAAAATACCTTATTCCACACAAATCTCGTGAAAATTGCTGTTTGATATCTGGGTAAAAAGCACATCTGCTCTCCACAATCCAAAGGAAAGTAAATAATTTGATTTACTGGTAAACCTGGAAGTAAGTAATGTAGCTCACTAGAAATTGCCAAACAGCCTAAAACCAAAATAAACCAAAATAAACCAAACAAACTATAACAAAATTATATTTACATTTACAGAAATGTATTTTCCTTTCTTTTCTCCAGTCTCCTCCATTATATTTAAAAGGTCACTCTTAGTAAGATTTCATAAAAGAGACAAAGGTTTAATAATTTAATCTAAATATATTCTTATGTCTCAGTTCTATAACCGGTTCTTTCAATTGAGAAAATGACTTCTAAAGCCTTGTGTTTGCCTGAAAAATGCTCTTTCTTAAAGAGAAAATGAACATACTAACCATCTTTTATGTAAAACTTTCTTGTATATGTGACTCTTATGCCACTTCATAAATAAAGTATTTATTTTCAGGATATTAGTATTGCATATTGTGCACTAAATGTCAGAAAAGTCAAGAACACTAGAAGGGCTGTAATTCACTATTCTGTACGAGGCATGATGGCAAACACTGGTGTTAAAGTATTAAACAGAATGCCTCAAAGTTCATTTCTGGACATTTTTGACACAAAAGTTACCTGGCTCTTCATTTGGAGTTCCAGTTATACTGCAGTTAGATCTGCGAACTCTTAAAGTTATACAACCATTTTCATGTAAGCAAAATAACCCATCACGCTGAAAGCAAGGAATTACCTAGGTAAAGAGATAGTACATTATATCATGGTATCAATGTTTTATCCTTTGCAAAGTACACTTGCAAATGAACATGCAATTCTTGATGTATTAGGAAGTCACTAAAAATGTTACCATTAAAGCATCACTTCAAGGAATTTCTTTAGCTATAGTACTTGTGACTAAGAAAGTCAACTAATTTGAGAAATTTATTGAAAGGTTTTGTTTTAATTGCTTGCTGGTTTGGGGTTTTGTTTTCTTTAAACAATGATGCACTCATACATATTCTTTTTAGCTATCACTTTTTAGTATCAGAATTCATGACTCCGAAAGAATGAAAATGCTTCAATAAGACCTCAGACTAGACATACCTGTCTAACTAAGCAAAGGCAGATGATCAGAGAACTAGTATTTGCATGTAAGAAGCTTAATCACCAGAGAATGAAAAGTCCTTTTTCCACAGCAGTGTTTCCACACTGGTAACTTTTAACACCACAAAATGAAGCAGGTTTGCTGCAGACATCAGAAAACTAAACAGTTCCAAGAACATTTTTTCCCCTATCAGCTAACTTCTAAATAAATCACAAACTTACATATGATCTTAATAAACTTTTACAATGGCAGAAACCAACCAAATTTTCATTACCTGTAAGAAAGGCACTCCTGTTCTTTCAATTGCAATCACACCCACTGTCTGATTCACCTCCAAGTCAAGAATCAGAATTTCTCTGGGATACAATAACAGCATGTAGTTTCTTTTGGAAGGCAGATACGACAACTGAAGACAGTCATTAAGTGTTACAGATTCAGCACTGGAAAACATCAGATATAAAATTTAATCAAGTCGTGTCAATAAATACTTCAAGTTCAAAATAAAATTAACAGTATACATTTTCTTGCAGGTACATTTTTTGGAGTATTCCCTATTTCCATCAGTAGGCAAGTGCATATTTGTGTGTAACTGCTACAGCAGTGCAAAGCATCACTGACCTTCAAAAGACAAGACACTGTCAAGAGACTTTTGTCTAAATAAGATTATAGAGTAATTTTTAAAATAGTATGTGATTCAAATGGAACAATCTCAAACTCCCGCACATGTCAGAGAGCAATTCAGTTATGAACAGTGCCAGCTGCCATGACATTTACTGATATTCATGGGAAATTACCCTTAAACATACTGTATACTTCAACTTTTATATTATTATGCATATCAGAATCACAGAACTGCAGGTTGGAAGGGACCTCAGGGATCATCTGGCTCAACTTTCTAGGCAAAGCATGACCTGGACTAAATGTCCCAGACAAATCTTAACAGTATGTAACACTGGGGAGTCCACCACTTTCCTGGGGAGATTATTCCAATGGCTGGTTATTCTCATCGTGAAAAATTCTCCTCTTGTGTCCAGCTGGAATCTCCCAGCAGTAACTTGTGCCCATTATACCTCTTTTCCATGCGACTCATTGCAAAAAGAGTCTCCATCTTTGTAACCACCCTTTAAATACTAGAACAGTATTTACTGTGTATGTACAGTATTTAAAAGTTTTGTTTTGAAATGAACTGAATATTCTATTAAAAATAACAGTCTTCAAAACTCAGAGGAAGCAGCAAAAGAGCAGAAAAGTTCACCGTTATGTTAACAGAAAACTGGCTGCAAGATTCATTAGGTACATGCTACCAGTGAGCTGTACTTAAGCCACACTGAAGAAAATCATCCGCATACTGTGTACAGTTTTCAAAGCTTCTGAACTCATTTAATATCATCCCTTTTGAGAGGCTGTGCTTGGTTTTAATCTCATCTTCCAACACAGACTAAGCCTGCCTTACACACTTCTTGCATCTCAGTCCTCGCTTCAGGCATCTGAATCCCCTTTTGTCTCCAATCACTTTCCTAACAATCTTCTGTTTCCTCAAAGTTTATCTAAACTCATATAAATCACTGCTGCTACAATTTTTCTTCCCTTTTTCCCCATTCTAGTCTTTTCAGGTGTTCCAGATAGAAAAGAAGGGAAAAAAAGATTATCATACCTTTGGCAATATTTTTACACAACTTAAATTTGCAATGAGGAGAATGCAAAAACAGCATCTCTGTCAATTTACTGTTATTACATAGTGTACATAGGACTGCAGCAGCATATATGCTGTTTCAGTATCTGCAAATCAGGTGGTCTGCCCAATGTAGTGCAAATCAGGCATTATGGAACACAGTACGACAAGATCATGCCTATTAACACTATATAAAAATCACAGTTTCTTAAATAATGACTAGAGGGGGTATCATCATCTCCCAAGTTTGCAATTTAAACACCTTATTAAAGCAGAGTGCAAATTTAGTTGTCAGATGCTAACTGATACTACAGTCTGGTTAGTTTGTTCTCACATTTACTTGAGGTTAGAGAAATACTTTTATTATTCAAATATAAAATACAAAAGGAAAAAAGGTTACACCACACAGGTGTGGCCTAGAGAAGTTCTAACAAGAAAATAAACACTATTATAGAATCATAGAATCATAGAATAGTTAGGGTTGGAAAGGACCTTAAGATCACCCAGTTCCAACCCCCCTGCCATGGGCAGGGACACCTCACACTAAACCATGGCACCCAAGGCTCTGTCCAACCTGGCCTTGAACGCTGCCAGGGATGGAGCATTCACAACTTCCCTGGGCAACCCATTCCAGTGCCTCACCACCCTTACAGTGAAGAACTAACTTCCTCCTTATATCCAATCTATTGCCTCCTACTGCACTACCATGTACAACACCAGAATGACAACTTTTCCCAGGTATCAATACTTTCATAATTTTTACTCTGTCACTACACCCCTTCACATTCCACAGTTGAAATAAATTCTATGAGCCCATTTTCATCCTTTTTTCCCCCTGTAAGAAAGATCTTTCTGAATCTATAATGCATGAAAATGTGTTAGCAAAGACAGAACATTAACTTATATAAAACATGCTGGGATGATATGGCTGGTTTTACAACAGAACTGGATGAATGACTGTCAATGTTGTATTCTTAAATAATTCATCATCTAGGATATCCATTTATCAGCCTAGCCCCCCCCAAAATTCTCTTTTTTAAACTATTTACCTTACAGGCTTTAATTTAGTAATAGCTATAAAATATACAGGCATACAATACATTATCTGAGGAGAAATACTTGCAACCTACCTTGGTTTTTCATTACTGATTAAGATTTTTACTTTATCGAGGGCCTTTTTGGCCCCTGTAGCAGCAGCCAGCTTGTGAGAAGGACTGGAATGGGGACTAGAGATGTAAACTTTCTTCCCTGAGCTGGCAGGAGCTTTGGAAGGTGAGAAGTCAGAGATGAAGACTATTCCTTCGCTGGTGAGCACTGTACCAAGAAAAACAATTCTCAATATAGCAAAATGCAATCTCCAATTTGATTATGGGTTTCCATTTTAATGAAATTTTGGTGGGGAGAAATGTTAATAGCTTAATAATACTGTATTAGGTAGAAAACTCAGAATTCTAGACGACTGGAACTTTCTACTCAAAAGAGCAGCAAATGGTCCATTAGAATTAATATCCATAAATCCCAACTTTTCAATATTAAGTCTACACTAAAAAAAATACCATGGGTCTTACTAGCACAAACCTCTTGGTTGTTTGGAACAATTATTCACTCTCATCAACTATTTTTCTTTAAGCTTCACAATGCAAACAGAAGTTACCTCTGTCATCTGCCCATGTTAGCTCTGTCATCATTTTGTGTTCTCGAGCAGAGCGTGTTCAAAGAATCACATTATTTATGCTACAGTATAAAGATTCAGCTAAGCTGTAAAGATGTAGCCACATGTTTATGGAAGGTTGAGTGGTACAGCAGATATAAACCAATACAACTACAAAGCCTGAAAACGGCAGTTTCATTACAGATCATGAGTGTGGAAGCTAAATTAAAGATTAAAACAGTGACTCTTATTTCTCTTAGTTTCTTTCTGCTAAAATTTGAATAAATGTGCACTACATCTCCCTTGACATCTGAACTGCTTCTGAAACTGATGCTCACACTGTATTCCTTAAGAAAAAAAGAAAGTTCTTTCTGTTGAAAGCAACATTTATTCTTGGTCTACTCAGCTCACTCAGCATCCATTCTTTTATAGTTTTGTATGCCAGTATAATGGGACTGTCTCTATCTGGCTTCCTCCAGCTCCCTGTCTACACCCTTTACACCTTCTTTCCTATAGTCTCAAACATTTCTTTTCAATCTTTAACTTCTCTACTGATGACTACTTGTGCTCTTCCCTCACAAAACAGCATCTCATTTTAGAAGATTCCACACTGGCCAAAATTTCCCATCTTTGTTTTGAGACTTCTTGCCATTTATGACTTCATCCTCTCCAATTTATTATTTTTAATCTCAATCTTAGCATTTTAGCTTAACATTTTTCCTGGTCACACATATTCAAGTCACTCTATTTTATACATATAAACTTACAAGCCAAATGCGATGGATCAAAGGGGTCAAATGAAAAAGACAGGATATTTTCAGCATAACTTTTCTTCCAGAGTTTGGTGCCTGTGTCTGCATTCCACAGTACAATATAGTTTGGTGGATGAACTGCAAGCAGTAAATCTCTGGATGCATCCTGATTCCACAACCACTGCATATCTGCCAAAAGACACAAGGAACAACAGTGAAATGAATTTCCAATAAAAGTTCTATTTTAAAACTACTCTTCTTCTACAGTACCTTGTTGTTCAAGAAATTAACAGTGATTTATTAGTAACAAGATGCTTCTATTTCACAGTTGTAAAAATAAAGTTCCTTTTATGTCCTGAATATATGTTTTTAACAAGCAGCAATAAACAGGGTTACACATGTACACAATCCACAGCCTATTTAAAGAATTCAGATTTTTTTTGGACAGTGAATTTCTATATGAAACAACATACCATACTGTACATACACACAATGGAATCACTGAAGAGTCAGAATGAAGAGAACTACACACCATCTCAATTAATACTTGGGATGACACCATGAACCATAACACCATCCCAATTAATACTTGCGATTGTATCAGTACTGGACCTGGAAACAGATGTCTTCTCCACTTCAGATACTTTTAAAACAGAGAGTCTGAAGTTCAAGAGTGAAATGCAACTAACACATAATCAAGAAGATGAGTATGGTTCTTAAATGCTGGATTAGTCTGAAGAGATATGCTTGCCAATCATCATTTAAACAGTCAAAGTAAATGGATATAAAACACTATGTTTTCTATCAATAAGAAGACAGAGATGCCTAACTTACTTGAAAGGAGCTGTATTAGAGCTACCTACATGCTCCATGGGGCGGTGTTTTAGACAACAGACTGGGTTGGGCAGACAGTCCAGCTCCTACCACTCACAGCATGACCTCACCAAGACACAACTTCTCCACAGCATGTTCCTTTATATCAAGATGTCACAAAAAAACCCTTCCTTCCTCAGCTCTTTTTCTATCAATTCCGCTTTTTCGGAGCACTGCTAAGTGCTTTTCAGAGGAAAATAAATAAATCTAGCCATGTGTGTCCTCATCAGTTACAGTGCAAGTTAACAAAAGGTTAACTCCTTCTCATCTAAGTGCAGAGTTTGCATCAAATAAAGAAGAGTGTCTTACACTGATGCACCACTCTTACGAAAACAGCAAGGCTCCAGCTGTTATCCTACTAAGCTGTTGCAAGTAACACAGAGAACCAGCAGATCACTCTGGTGCTCAGTCTCTATTTGAACCATTTTCGACAGACTCATACAAAGCCAGAGGCCTCAGAAACAGATGGAAAGGAAAAGAAGCTTTTGTCTGAGCTTATTGCTTAATCAAATTAGGGACTGAGGACAACAGAATTTTAATTCTGCTGCTTATTAACTTTGTTTCTCACCCAACAGACTGGAAAGACTTCATTGGGTCTGAAAACATGGAGAAATCTGCAAACTACACAGTCAAAACTCCACCAAACATTCAGTGATTTGGTGTCAGGAGTAAATAAAATGCAACTTATAACACACAGAAAAAGAAATCAACCTAATGAAATTAACTGCAGTCAACAGAATAATTATTCAGTGTCCCACTATCAGACTTACAATATTGTATCTACCTTCACATGATTTGTTAAAATAGAACAGTAACAAAAACCAAACAACCTGGTTTCATAAGAGAGCTTTCATATATAAGAATTCAAAATAAAACACAGGTTTTTTAAAACAGTCCAAATAAACTGTGAATTATCCTTAGAAACTCATTATGGCAGTTTCTTGGGGGGGAGGAATTGCTCTAAATTTCACTTCAGAAATAATTTGCAGACATAGTACTAGCATGGACAGCAGCAGCAATAAACAGAAATGCAGAACATGCAGCAGAGCACATAGCTGTTGCTGTAATTCCAGAGTTATCCCTCCCAGCTCATGCTGAATGAGCCAGTTCAATGCTGGAAGTGGTCCACTGGCAGCACCAGCCCAGGTACTAGAAGCAAACCAGCCAGAGCAGCACAGCCACAAAGCTAATCAGGTTCCAGTGCTCCAGCCAGCTCCTGGTCAGCTCTATTCTGAGTCATTCCAATAGACCAAAAAGTGTCTACCGCAAGTAATTTGTGCTGCCATCCAGAGGGACCTGGACAGGCTGGAGAGCTGGGCGGGGAATAACTTGATGAAATATAACAAGGGAAAGTGTAGAGTCCTGCATCTGGGCAGGAACAACCCCAGGTTCCAGTATAGGCTGGGGAACGACCTGTTAGAGAGCAGTGTAGGGGAGAGGGACCTGGGGGTCCTGGTGGACGACAGGGTGACCATGAGCCGACACTGTGCCCTTGTGGCCAAGAAGGCCAATGGCATCCTGGGTTGTATTAGAAGGGGGGTGGTTAGTAGGTCGAGAGAGGTCCTCCTTCCCCTCTACTCTGCCCTGGTGAGACCTCATCTGGAATATTGTGTCCAGTTCTGGGCCCCTCAGTTTAAGAAGGACAGGGACCTGCTGGAGAGAGTCCAGCGCAGGGCAACTAAGATGATTAAGGGAGTGGAGCATCTCCCTTATGAGGAAAGACTGAGGGAGCTGGGTCTCTATAGTTTGGAGAAGAGGAGATTAAGGGGTGACCTTATTAGTGTATATAAATATATAAAGGGGGAGTGTCACGAGGATGGAGCCAGGCTCTTCTCAGTGGCAAACAATGAAAGGACAAGGGGTAATGGGTACAAATTGGAGCACAAGAGGTTCCACTTAAACCTGAGAAGAAACTTCTCAGTGAGGGTGACGGAACACTGGAACAGGCTGCCCAGGGAGGTTGTGGAATCTCCTTCTTTGGAGACATTCAAAACCCGCCTGGACACGTTCCTGTGTAACCTTATCTAGGTGTTCCTGCTCCGGCAGGGGGACTGGACTAGATGATCTTTTGAGGTCCCTTCCAATCTCTAACATACTGTGATACTGTAATTAGAACCAAAACCCTGAGCTGTACAATAGTAGGAGAGTACTACTATCAACTACAAATTGCACCTATCTATTAAAGCAGAAGTAAAAATTATATTGACTGTTGATGCACCAAGGAATGAAGTCTAGATATTTTGATTCCCCTTTCTGAGTTCTAACCATTACCTCCACTTTTTCATTGATGCAGCACAAGATGCTAACTAATGAAAGGGAGCATTTGATGGCTGACAAAGACAATTATTCCCTTCCAATATATTATCTTAATCGTGTTAGACATGGCCAGTGGCTACATTTTCTGCCCTCTGTCCTTCATCAGACCAATTAAGATAGTACTGACCTCTATGCCAGGCTTCTAGACATTCCTGCCTTGAGCACAAGAAAACATAAATCTTCTAAAGCTTACATCATCATAAATGCATAGCTGTTTTCTCCAGGCTTTTTTGTTGGCTTGGTGTTTTTTGTGGGATTGTTTTGGGGGTTTGCTTTTGTTTTTTACTTTCCCCAGAGACTTCTGAAATTCCTGAATGAGATCACAGCTTTTTTGGTTTTTTTTTTTTTCTGGTCACAGGATAAAGAATCTTCAAGAATCCAACTGCCCAGAACAGTTTGGGTAGAGTTTACTGGGTATTTTTCACTGCACTGGGCTATCATTTGCCTACGCTTGAAACCTAATTCAAATTTGTCATACTCAGTTTGGAGACTGCATACTACCAACTCCAACATGATGCAAAACCTATCTTATTTACAACTCTCTTCTGATCTAAACATTCCACAGTATCTCATTCTTTCTCCATTTCACTTTTCACATCTTAATATTGTTATGCATAGAAAAGCCTCCCTGCTGCTATGAATCTGACAACTGCACAGACACTCAAAAACCTGTTCTTTCCCTAGTAATACTGAAAATGTATGTTATCATACTAGTATATTTGATCAAAAGTAGCTATATAATGACCTAGCTAAAAAGTCGTCAAAGTATACGCGCATAATCAAAACTCTTAACTTGCAGCAATGTAATACTCTTAAAATACTGCACCACTACAGGTGGCATTAACAATCAGGTGCGATGCAAACTGCACTACATCCCTATTCAAAAGCAGAAAGATGTACCTGACACTGTAAATATGATTATTTCAATCAATAACATAGATAAAAATAGATTCTAACTTCTTGTCAGATCTTGGAAAGTATTACTACAGCTAATTCAATCTCAGAGCATCCTTCTGGGAGACTGTAAATCTTACATCTACACGAGTAAGCAAACACACAGAAGGCCAGTAATCTCAACAATAAAATTCAATGGCAGAAGCGAGCATAGTTTACAAAACCTAGGTGACTGATTCATACCAGATGCTCCATAAAGTAACGTCTACACAAACATCATGCATTATCGTTACCTTGAATTGGTTTTGCATGTTCTTGTATTTCACAACGAGCTGTTCCTGTTGCCACATCCCATACAATTATTTTTCCAGTAACATCAGCAGAAGCTAAACGTAAAGAATATGGAGAGCCGATATTGTGATGGTAATTTTCTTTAGCCCATTTAACCTAAAGATACAGATAAAAATTGGTCAAAGGAGGCAACCGTATAACAAGACAGCATACTATATATTCTTCAGATGGATAAACAAATCATAAACTCAATCAAAAAACAGTAATAGTTAACATTAATAGCATCTTTATGCCAATAAGAATACCATTAAGCTACCATCAGTTGTGCAAATTTAAGGTGCATCACAACTGTGCGGCATGACTGCAAGGTTGATATTACACAAATCTATAATCTTTAGTCCTGATGTTATCTACAACAATCCATAAATATATGCTATGTATATAAAAAGTTTAACATAGATAAGAAACTAAATGGCAATATTTAAGGTTCTGTGGGCATCCATAAATTTTCCCAAAATTACAAACCCACTGATTTCCAAACAAATTACAGTTGAAAACTTACCATCTAACTTTTATATACATCCTAAAATGTGCCATTTTCCTAATCTGCCAAATATATTACAGTACAGGGGAGGAAGGGAGGTTAGCCTTTCATCTATGCATTGTCCCATGTCAAGCTATTGCTGATACTTGCTATCTTTTTGGTCCTTTTCGCCATGTTTCCACCTCTGACTTCTTCCACATACCACTTTCTGGTTTGGGATTTCAAGCTGCAGGGGCTTGCAAGTTGGCAATACTTACAAAAACTACGTGTCTTGCAACTTGAAACATTCTGTCTATGAGTCTCCCAAGATTATAGAGAGAGAACACTGAGTTCTTCCCTATCTATTCAATATGGATTTGTTTTGCTACCTGGTATAAGGTGAACTTCCATCCGTAAGAGGGACTGAAGACACTGACAGAATAAAGAAACATAAATGCTAAGCTAATAGGAATTTATTTACTACAAAAATGACACTGTAGTTAGCTAGGTGTGTGCTGTCACAGTACCTGACAGAGAAAGGGTGACGGCAAACACAAGGCTTTTTGCAGATACTGAAAGCATGGCATTAAAACCATGGAAACAGAGTTATCATTAGGCACCACTACCTTTGCAACATAAATTAGGTTTGTACAAGTATTCAGAGCACTGCAGCCACCTCTGTGCTATCCCTTCTCAGAGGTGTGACCAGGATGGATCTCAAATGCCTAGCTGAGTAAGTTAAACAAACATTACACATGCACAAGCAGCACTCTTCAGAGAGCTCCGGCTATAAACCCAAAGCATGTTTCTATCAGAATAACAAAAAAAATCTTGGGAGACTGTCCTCTACCTGCAAATTTCAGCTTTGCAATTCCTGCTTCCCTGCTGTTCAACAAAAATTACCCATGAGGCTACCTGCATGTAGCTACTAAAAAAAGTAATTGTAGAACCGACAAAGCTATTTATTCCCGAGTTAAATATATATTAGTTAGAAGCAATTTCCAAGCCTGGAAAACAGAATTTCCCACGGGAGAAGCTGTCACCTGAAGTTCTGAATAACACAAAGGAGATCTTCGCACAATCAGTCTCAGAGCTCATGTGGCACACCCGCGTTGTAAACCCTCTTTTCTCATTTCAGTAGCACTGCTTCAATGAAGTCCCCACACACTGCCTGAGTGTCTGCTACAAGAAATTATTTTCATGTTGTATTGGTCACTGCCTGCTGACCCTGACTTCAAACTACTGCAGCACTGGACATTAAAAAAGTAATCTCTGGTTCCTGTTTAATTTTCACACCTAATTTATGAAGCCCTATTATCCCTATCAAACACAATTTCAATCCTCTCATTTCTTGTTCTAGCTCAAAAAATTCCTTCTGTAATTAATTTTTCTTTTGTAAAAGCACTCTCTCAAGTACAAAAAAATCTGATATAATCTACTCCATGAGAAGTCATCAGTAACACCTTAAGAGCAGAGAGATACCTAATATGGAACAATTTTCAGTGAAACTATTAACTATTCCAGACACAGCTATGACAGCCAAAGGCCAGGAAATATTTAAAGAAAAATACTTAAATGGGCTGCAGAAGGATTGTGAAACAATTGCTTTTTTATTGCAAAGAGTGGTGTGGTTTGGTATTTTCACAACTGAAGCATCGGGTTTTGGCAAGATGTCATGTAGCCAGACTTTGTAGGTGTGAATCTCTACCACAAAGAGTTTAATTCAGATATACAACAGACTTCTTAGAGATCCCCTTCAGCTTATTTATGCTTTTAGCATTTACAAACTCTTTAGGAAAAAAAAAAGTTAGGAATTGAGGAAAATTCCCCAGAAATATCTGGGCTCTGCAATGGTCATGGCCTCATGTTTTCTCACATAACGCCTATTTCTTAAAGTACCATAGATTCTTTCATTCTTTCCCATAAATTAGTCATCTTCTTACAGTCTCTTTCTGTTAATAAAGTATCAGATAGTGGCTTTGAAAATCTATCTTATAAGTTATATAAAAACTATTTGGACTTTAGCATTTGGTTTCCTACTGAGATGATGTTATTGCTCAAAGCTAATGAATGTAACTGAAGCACATTAAAATGCTATCACTACATGGATCAAAACCTAATTTTGCTGCAACTTGTTATTTAAGCTAAGTGAAAATTTCAAAGCAGAGTCATCATTACAGCTGCCACCTCCATAACACATTTTCTATTTCTTTTACACAACTACAGACACTGGAATTGATTTATTCACTTTAAAAGGCAGCTTGAAGACAACAGAGTCTAAGGGTATGCTTCCCCAAACAAGCTGCTAAAAGGCAAGCAAAGGTATTGATTTAGAGTGATGCTGACTCTGTGGTTGCTGTCGTGTACACACCTTTGCTCTGAGATAACAAGAGAAATAACCTCTCCTTACTGTGAGTCAGACAAGTTGCCTAACATTTGTCACCACAGACACTATTCCTAAGAGTGGCACAAGCTCTCAGTTGAAAGTGATGTTCAGGCAAACCTGAGAATCCTCAAACCTCCCAGAAAGATTTGGGCACATATATAGATATGCTGGAGGAAAAGAGTTTTCAGTCTTTTGTGACATTTTAGTATCATTTTTAAACATGTCACAGTACACCAGTCTCAAAAAACAACATAAAGTATCTATTTTGAAACCTAACCTGTTAAAAACTTCTACTTTCCTTTTTTGCCAGTCAGTTTCAAAATTCCCTCTAATCAAGCAAAACTAATTCCTGAACTTTACAGCCATTTTTAAAGCTACAATCTCATTATGTGTATGGCTCTTGGCCAAAATCATGAATGGATCTGAAGCAGTTTTGCTGTACCCAACATCTTCTTTCAGGATTTGAACACTTTACTTACTATTATAAAAGCACACACTTTAGCTCGACTCTGTAACACAGAAATATATTATACTACATAGAAGTACATAAACACCACCGGCTGTGTAACTGCTGAATATACTGCAACTTCAAAATCACCCCACAAAAAAGCTGAAGCTCTTCAGTGAACAAGTCATCATCAGAACATGATGGCTCACAATGCAATACATTATCAAACCCCAATAAAATATAGGTGTGTTTAATTTTAAAATACTAGAGCTGCCATATCTGCTCTATTAGTGTATCTATACAAACATGGTCCATTTAAAGGAAATCACATATGGGAAAAAAATAGTGTGCAATTTCCAGAAGGCACGTTCAAATTTTTACTACAAAACCAACCAAAACAGCCCTGTCTAAAAATCTATTTTTCCTCTTAAATTACTGCCTGCTTTCTAATATAGCATTTGGGCCATGGACTATCTAGCATTACATCTGCCAGTCAAGCAGTCCTCTAAACCTTGACTGAATCTGCCATTCTTCACACTCAAATGATGTATCAAAGACACACACCCTATTCTACACTTGACCACAAGTCCAACTTTGCAATTTCAAGTCATGGACCTTCAATGGAAAATACAATTACCCTACACTTGGCATACATTTGGTTTTGTCTACTAATGTTCCTTTTCTATAGGTAAGAACAGTTAAAACACAGTGAAAAAAAAGACATAAAAACTTTAAAATAACTTCCCAGTCAAATGGTTACCGCAGCATGAAAGATCTGCAAAGACATCTGCAAAGATATTCACCTGATATTTTGCAATGTTCCTTTGAATTTTCGCCATGTTAAGAGCTTTCTTAGAAGCATTTGTGTTCTATAACACCACAAAATGTTTCTATATATTCTACACCTTCTATAAATATATATTGCCAACCTCAGCTCAAATTTCAGCATGTATGGTTTGATTTAGCTGTAAAATAAACCATGCAAAATACAGGTAATTTACACCAAATTTTATGTGAAAATAAGTGCAATATGATATCAAGCATTTGCGCTGATTTGGAAAGATAACAGATACACCAGAATCAAGTAATATACCTTAAAACACATACATCTCACCTTGACAACACTAGCTTTGTGTCTTTCCAAAACCTGTAAAGTCTGAGCGGTATTGGCATCAACTACCAGCACAAGAGAATGACATCCATATGCAATCAAACCTTGCCAGCCCCTAGAAAAGCACATATCAGCATCAAACAAGCAAAGAACAAAAATCACTTCACAACAAGAATGAGGCGTTTTTCCTTGTTTTGTAAATTGAATGCATGCTACTAGACACAAAACATCAAACAGTAACAATTCTTTAATAACATAAAACTGAAAAGCACTATAAAATGACATAGCTACACTGTTCACTGTCTGCTGATGGACCCCTAACCCACTACAAAGCATCTCTTTGTGTCCATCTACAATAAACCTCTGTGTACATTTAAGACATGACGTATAAAGTCATGAAGTGCATTTCCAGATTTTATAAACATGTAGGTAAGCAATATATTTGCAATTATATAATTAATTGTATATTTATTTTTTCTTAAAGAGAAAAAAGGGAGCATGCAAACAATGATTACAGTAACAGTGGAAATCTGCTGAGGCCCGTCCGACTTCAGGAGAGGTTACTTAGGTCACCAATGGCAATTATACAGCTACAGCAAAGAGCAACCAAGTGGGAACCGTCAAAAGTGAAAAACAAGTTCAAACTAAGCACTTCAGAGCCTTCAATGTTCACAAGCAATGCAGACAAACCTAAAGGAAGCAGGTTTTAAAAATCACTTGGTTCAGCTCATTCATTTTATAGAATGATAGAATCATTTTCTCTCCTTAAAGACTCAGGAGTACTAGGATAATGGCCAGCTAGGTGAACTCACTGTTCAGAGCAATGAATGCATAAACCAATATATGTACAGGCTTTACATCAAGCCTCACAAATAACAGGAACAGAAACCAGAAGCAGCTGCTCTGATCTCTGCAGGTCGTTGCACCACCAAGCCCTCTGCCCAGGAAACAAGTGTCGCTGGCAGAAGGGACCGGCCGATGCTCATCCACGGCCACGGCTTTGCTCTTGCTCCAGAGCTGGCCACCAGCCACAGCCCCCGCCGTAGGCTGAGCCTCCGGACCTGCGGCTGCACGAACGGCACATTCAAAGCGCGACCCGCCGCTGCCGGGCAGCGGGAATAGGCAGAGCCAGAGCCAGGCAGGCACCGGAGAGCGGAGCCCAGCAGCTGCTGAGGCGAGCGAGCCGCGGGGCGGCTCGGGACACCCCAGCCATCCCTCTCCCGTCCCGAGCCCGCCCAGGGCCCGGACCCTCACCAGTCCGCCGCGCCCCTGTTCGGCGGGCTGAGGGCGCCCGTCAGGGTCCGCGCCGGCAGCTTGATGTTGACCGTAAAGCGCTGCATGGCGAAGCCGGGGAGCGCCGGGCCCGGCGGGGGCAGACTGTAGCCGAGAGCACCTCGGCCCTACCCAGGGCCGCCGCGCAGGAAGCGCCGCCTCGGCTGTGCCCCCGGTCCGTGCGCCGGGGTCCGCCGGGGCCCCGCGGCTCAGGAACGGCAGTTCCGGGGCCGAGCACGGCCGCCGCGGCTCCGAGAGCCTGAAGTAGGCCGCGGCACCACCCTGCCCCGGGCAGGGCACACCCAGTGCGGCGGCCGCCTGCTTCGGGCCGCCTCTAGCTCCGTGCTGGGGCTTCCGGATGTTAGCCGCCCCCTGAGCCTCCAGGGGACCCCAGGACAGTCACCCGGTTGTGCGCGTTGGCTTTAAATAGTAAACACAAGAGGGGCGTGGAGCTGTTGGAGCGAGTCCAGAGGAGGCCATGGGGATGCTGCGAGGGCTGGAGCAGCTCTGCTCTGGCGCCAGGCTGAGAGAGCTGGGCTGGGGCAGCCTGGAGAAGAGAAGGCTCCTGAAGGGGAGACCTTAGAGCAGCTCCAGTGCCTAAAGGGGATGCAGGAAACCTGGAGAGGGGCTTGAGACAAGGCCAAGGGGGAATGACTTCAAGCTGACAGAGATGTAGATTAGACATTAGAAAGAAATTCATAGAGGTACCATGGTAATACGTACACAGCGATGTGTGTACCCTGTACACCCCCAGCTCATTCCATGTCCTCTGCCCCCACAAGTGGAACCTCCTCAAATGGCAGAGCATCTGCCATTTCATATGATCATAAGATGAGCATCTTAAGCCTGCCCTTCTGCACCTTCAGCTTGAGATCTCCAAGTGTAAAGGCAGGTACATTCCAGCTGTGTCACATCACAGACTGTTCAAGAAAGTCATGTGCCTCATCTCTTGACCTGATACGGCACTGTTGTCTTTTTTTCCTCAAGACAAATGAGAGGTCTCCATTCAGAATCAGCAGAGAATTAGGTCCTCTTTCAGAGAAGCACTCTTCTTGAACAAAGCAGCATGAGCAATCACATCCTTATTCAGCAAAGCATGCTGTGCAACAAAAGACTTCACATGTATCTAAAGCTGCACCAAAGAAGGGGCATGGAAACATCCCAAAGCACCCTTGAATGCAGGTGGAATGCAGTGTGCCCTTTCTTGTTTTGAGTATTAGTGGGGATACCTTTGATATTTAAAATCAAGCTAGTGGGGTTTGGTTTTGGGTTTTTTTTCTGGAAAGGGAATGATCTGAAGTCAAGATTCATTTAATCACAGACCAATTTTGTAATCCTAATGGGAATATTTGTATTTTCAGGAAAAAAAAATAAAAAATAAAGGTATTGATGATAGATACTCTATTTCTGGGATTTAAGAGTTCTGCCAAAAATTAACATAAAAGTAAAATCAAGATATGAATTTCAGAGTGGGAAATATTTGGTCCCTACAGCCCTATCAGTTTTATGCAAAGCCATATGGTTTTTGACCACTGGCTCAAATACTTGTCACCCTTCCCAAAAGCTTTCAGCTCAAAAGCTCAAAAATTATCCAGAGACTCTCCTCCAAGGGAGCATGTGTGGTCTAACCCAGTTCCACTGAACTTGCTGGACGTGTAAATGTAAACTTCCAAAGGCAGTGGAGCAAACTGTGGAGTGAGTTCTGATGACTGCCTGCAGTCTCACTTTGTTTTGACTAAGTGTTATCAAAAGAAAAACTTACCAAACAGCTTGTTGTTTTCCTCCAAAAATAATTTCCTTAAGCATTTTTCTAAGGCTCCAAAAATTATAAAATATGAAGCAAGTTGTTTTTATTTGCAAATTAATTTCTGTGGTGCCAGTTTTGTTTCATTTCTTTTTGCTTTCATGCTAACCTCAAGTATCCGTACTGCTCTATCGCAGTCACTGAGAGACTCTGGCCCTTTCACATCCTTTCTTTGAATACTTCTGCTGCTGAGCGTTCACACACCTCCCTGAAATACATCACTGTTACCAAATTCACATCTGGGTAGGTTTGCAGTCTCCTATTGTTAAAGAGAATCTTCATTAAATTTAATTCTATGGGTTTCAGGTGTGATTTCAGGAAATGGCACTGATCTGTTAAGAGAACAGTCCCCCGAGCAGTATTGCTCCTCTTGTGTCTGGTAAGCCTGATGCTGGCAGCCTCTGTCAAAACTTTTAGCCGTTTAGGGGGCAGAAATCTCACCCCATTGGTATCTGTTCTTACTGTGCAGCTCAGTAAGTGTCTGAGAAGACCTGGAACAAAAGCAGGCACGTGGTCAACATGAGAAGAGCAGGTTGAGCAGAGAATAGGATGAGCTTCCTACTGTTGTATTGCTCGTGGTTCTATGTGACTCCTGCTGCCTATGGTTGCTGGAGAACTTGTGTGTAAGAAAAAAACACGAGTCCTCTAACTCTTTTAAATGTGGACATATGTATTCTCCTCTTCTGTCTGGTTTTCGATAGTCTGTTGCAAAGGAAAACTCAAAAAGTATTTAGGAGTCGGAACCATGCAGTTTAATGATGCTGGACCACAGTGTTAGGGTGGCTTAATCCTCTGAGTGAGGGATGAAATGAATCATAAAAGATTTAAAGCTTTCATAAAAAGGAGAGAGGATTATTCTGTTATCCAGACAACACCTCTTCCAAGCATTGGTGCCATTACATAGTTAACTGGAATCATCTTGAACAGGTAGATTACTGCTGCATCAACCTTGACTGTCGTAGCAGTTTGTTAAATACTTTGAAATACAGCATCAGAGAAGTTGTAAATAAAACAAAGAGAGGGCTAATGAATGGCACTGAGAGCGCAGTCTGGTTCTACTGTGAACTTGCCAACCTCTAAATCATGTCACCTTATCTAATGCTGACCCATGCAGTCCCCATGCATTAAACAACACCCAGAAAGAGTGAGTTTATCAGGATCTCCTTCTTCTTGACTCATTTCCCACCCAAGACAAGGAAGCACTTTCTCTTCCACTTCTCCACTCATTTTATGAGGTCTTGAGGGAGTTTTGTTTGTTACTCTGCATTTGTACGGTGTCTCATGCACAGAATTTACGGAAGTTCCAAGTTAAGCTGCAGCCTACATGAAAATAGTTAAGACAAAAGAAAAACAGTGCACCCATCAATCCTGTAATATCCTGTACACTTACAGTATGAAGAAGCTCCTGAGAAATGCATCAGATAAACAGAAGTAGATCTGAAACACAGGTCTAATGACTCACAAAGAGGGAACAAGTGCTACTCCTATATACCCACACTCAAATTTGATCGATTTGGACTTCAAATACTAGGTTTTTTCCCTAAGAAGGGAAATAAAAATTTCAACTAACATACCTCTGAGCTTTCTTAGTGGTGACTGTTGCTAAAGTTCAGCTTTCTGTGCACACATATCTGCTGTACGTAAGCAGGAGAGTTTGTGCCCGGGATGACCAGCACTGTGCAATAGCTGTCCATGCTGCTAAATGATCTAATGAATGGATAAAAGGAGAGAAGCTCGGGATATTTCAGAGCTTTAAAAATGTCCTAGCAGTCTGAGAAAGCATCTGTTTCCTATTTTATGAGGTATCTACATAAAGTAATATTTTTTGTAGGTAGTAAGTAATTTATCAGCATCAGTGCATTTTACTGTAAGACCTAGTATAAGAGTAGCAGCATGGTGAAGCTGGGATTTGAAACCTAAGTGAAACAACGCAGTATACTGAAGACTGATAAATCAATCAGTGTTCCTGACAACCCAGTGTGGTATGACATAAATGTTTAAGGAGGAAGAAATCTCTAGGAAGACATGCTTCATGAAAAAATCATGGACAATGAAGCAAAGACTGGTTTTTAAGAGCCATCTGCAACTCCATGACTATAGCTAATGAAAATGTGAACGCAGTAATTTATTGAACTTGGTAAAAGTGTATGTTAAGAAATAAAACTGTCCTCATGTATATTGCATATTAAACGGGTGGAAAATGTTTTGATCCATATTATCAGTGTTTTGGGTTGTGCTTTTTTTTCTTTTAAAACTACATTCAGAAATACAAACGTCCAGAAACCACAATAGCCATATAAATCCAGTAAAGTGCTATTAATTGCTGCAAATAATATATCCTACACACCAGTATTTGGGTTGGATACAGCGCAAAAAAGTATTCTTATAAGACCATAAACTTTCAGTTATTCTAATTTCACTTTCATTCAATGGTTTTGACATTCTTAAGACTTGCCTGATTCTGGTGTCCAGTGAATTTTGACAGTTGATGCCAAAGTATCACCCTGCCTCAAAAGTTCAGATGGAAGACATCCATGGAAAATGACAATATGGTGCAAAATAATTGTGTATAGTTCAACATGTGGCAGTGCAAACTGCACGTGGGAACAAATAGCCTCCTTCAACCATTATGTCTCTCCTCCTTGAAATGGGAGAAGAATTCTGTGGTCTCGTCTGGTTTATGACTAATGATACTGTGGAGCTTTGAGCTTCTTATAAGCTCAAGGGAAAAATAAAACTCCCTGACATAAGATAGGTAGGAACTTGTTAGAGCGAGACCAGAGGAGGCCATGGAGATGCTGCGAGGGCTGGAGTAGCTCTGCTCTAGAGCCAGGCTGAGAGAGCTGGGCTGGGTCAGCCTGGAGAAGAGAAGGCTCCTGAAGGGGAGACCTTAGAGCAGCTTCCAGTACCTAAAGGGACTGACAGGGAATCTGGAGAAGGGCTTTTTGCAAGGGCAAGAGAGGACAGGACAAAGTAAGCTGTGGCTGCCCCATCCCTGGCAGTGTTCAAGGCCAGGTTGGACACAGGAGCTTGGAGCAAGCTGCTCTAGTGGAAGGTGTCCCTGCCCATGCCAGGGCATCGTAGCTGTGTGAGCTTTAAGGTCCTTTGCAACCCAAATCATTCTATGACTCTGTGATTCACAGGTTGTCTTCAGCTTCTCTCGAAAGGCTTCCTTAATGTTATTATGCCCCTGCAAACTGTTGGGTTTTTTTTCCAGCAATTTTGGAATTTCTGCACTATGAAGAGGTATTATATTGAGTTTTAACACAAATTAAACAGCCAGTTTCTCAGTGACAGGATCAACAGATCTAAAACTGTGAGCCCCAAACACCTTTTCCTGCTTATCAATTCTGTCAATACTGAGGATGCGTAAGGCTTGATGAGATACTATTTGAAGAATCAAATAAAAGGCTAAGATGGGCTGTGAAAGATTAAGTCCCTGTTTAAACACAAATGGCATTAACAAGCAAACAGTGACATTAAAGTCAGATGCTGTTCACCACATTTGATGAGCCTCCAGTCCCCATGAAGGTTACTTCACCACCAGTCTTTTGATCAGTCTTTTACAAGTTATGGATGTATTCCCACCATTTCCTCTGAGAGGTGTCAGTGGCTTTAGGTAGTAGTTTCTAATAGGGCATTACATATTCAATCCCAGTAGCAGCTTTGTAATTGCTCTCTTTTTTCCCCCCTAATAAAATGAAAGTGTTACACAGTGTTTGCTATGGGATTGGGGTTCTTTGTTGAACCTCACTGCTCCTTTATGAAAAGTATCCTGGAAAATGCTGCGATCTCTTTGATTTACTGATACGTGTTAGGTGGAGGACCAAAACCTTGCAGAAAAACAGAAGCAAAAAATAGAAGTTCCAGGAAAATTCTGAGAATAATCTGTACAAAGTTTGCTTTCCTTCTTGCTAGGCACTGTGATACCTGTGACTTACCTCTAGCTGTGCTTTCTGTGGTTTCTTTTTATCTGGAGTAATTATAAATTGATCACAGGCAGGAAGAAAAGATGCGCTTTTTGCAACACGAGGTCTAAGTGCACCAGGGTTCCTGGTCAGCTTGATTTGAGATTAGTCTGTTTTCCACTTTAAATAAAGCAAAGAATGATAACAATACAAACTAGTCTGCAAGAACTGGAAGACCACACAGCAGTCTGGCAGGACAAAGTTATGATCTGTGCAATCTCTATATTGGCAGCATAATAAAATACCCAGATTTGTGAGAGTACTTCTACACAGCTGCTGGAATCTAGATACTAAATAAAATGATTTAAAAATCAGCTTCTGATGCTGGTTCACTGATGATACTTTACAAGCTACTTCACATATTGTGGCTCTTGGGCTTGCAGGGTAAGAGCATCGGTGCATCCGGAAGGAAGGAATAGCAAATGGCCTTTGAGATTTGGTTAAGGGATGAGAAATGACTCTGGAAAGGGCCTGAAAGCAAACCAATGTAGTGAACAGCCCAGAAGCATGGGCACTGGCTGTGGGAAGCTGTGTGGTTTGGATGGCCTCCACCTCATCAGAGCATGTAGAAGGCAGCTCTGCAGAAACATCACTCATGTAAGGAGTGGATATTGATAGCAATTAGTTTAGATTAGAGTCTAGAAACTGCAGGAAAGAGAAAAATGTGTGATCAGCGAAGCGAAGGCAGATCACAAGGGCTTTCTCTTCAGTAAGGCTGACTGCTGCCATGGCTGTTTTTCACACTTTAAACTGCTTTCTCATGTGGCATTAAGTTACTGAAGAAAAAAATCAAGTGAGTCTTAGTACTTTTCCTATGGTGATGTGTTACTGTTAAGATTTCAGATTTTAAAGAGCTTATGTAAGTGTTTCCCATAAGTATAGTAATTATTTGATCTGACACTGAAATAGTGCTGAAAAAGCAAGTTTTATGATCACTGATAAAGGTAATGTAGAGGTAAAAATAATCACAAGGCCCATCACATTTGACATATAAAGTGTCCTGTTCTTATGAATGTCTGCAGGGGAGAAAATGACTTGGCTGAGATACTGTATATATTAACAGACAAATACCATGCATCCATATAGAGAAAAATCATTCTCTAAAGGGTCCATTTTAGAGAAATACTGACATTGCAGCAGAGATCAGACCCCTGCCTTACCAGCTAGGAATAAAATGCATTCCTTCACAGTCCTGTTTGAGCTGTATATGTTGGTTTATATTCTGTGGCACCAGTAGTATTCATCTTTTTCCCCTTCACTGAAAGTAGTGGGGGGAGAGAGTTGTGTCTTTGCTTTGTTAGTGATATCCTAAAATGTTCAGATCTATAAAGAAGATCCCTTAAAATGTAAAATTGTTCCCTCAACATGCAGTGGATGTCAGGGAAATAATAATAGCTGTTGTTTCTGTTCATTCTCATATATACAAGACACAGTTTGACTGGCTTCAGCCATGTGATAAATTGAATTTAAGGCCCTCCGTACTGTAGCAGTATTGCTGTACTTGATTTTATTTACCTTTCTATTTCTGACTTTTGTCTCTTCAGCACAGAAGAAAAGCAAAGGCAGACTGAAAAACACCAACCAACCAAAAACCCCCTCAAAACCACACACAAACCAAACAACTCAAAAACCCCCATGCCTTCAGGGCTTGTCATGGGAGCCTTTGTAGGAGTTTGATCAGTTAAAGGCGTCTCATGCCTCAGAAATATGATCTCTGATCGAGGATGAACTACGATGTAATGCAGGAGTAAGACATCTCTGGGACTTCTACAAGGATACAGAGTGTTCTTCCACACCTCGTTAAGCTTGCCTGAGGTGACCCAATCAGTGCTGAAACAGTTCAGAAAAGATAAACTACTTGAGAGTTTCTCTCTTCTTTTTTAACTTTACTCATTGTCGGGTCATAGAGCAGAGCTGTAAGAAACGCATGCGGGAACTTCAATTTACAGGGCAATTTATACAGGAACACGCAAACGCAGAGTGATTTCTTCACACGAGTAATATTTGGAAGCATCCAACACCTCCTTTTTCAAGACAAACTTATGCGGAAATAATCTTTAAAAAGCAACACTGCATAAGGTAATTTAAGAGGTCAGATTTTTCCAGAGTGCAACGTGGCTGTGGAATTTATGGCATTAAGTGGGATTTTGTTACATTTTTTGTGGAAATGTATCTCTACCTCCTTTTCTTTTTGCAAAACATTTTCAGGTTGTTGCTTTGAAACTCTGCCATAAAGGAGTTGCTCTATTCCTGTACTGCAGATACTGGGGATGAGTTCAGATTTCCATCACTTCTCCTCTCCAAAGTGGGACTCCCATGAACCCAGGAAGGAAGGAATATATTCATTGTGAAGCCAGTTATCTCAGGCCATAACTACAATAATATACTTGATGACTGGCATTCTCAATGGGACATAAATTGTGAGAGTAATAACAATACTTGGAAATAAAGGTCTCTATCTAATATTTTCTCTTTTTTTGTCTTATAAAACAATAAAATTTTCACTCTAAGCCAAATCTTCAATTCTGACAGTGCTAAGTGATAATGAAAGTACCTTTTTTCATTAAAATTACAGCTGAAATTTTGCATCTATGTTGATAATTTCTGTACTTCCATACTAGGGAAGGTGCTGTTTGTGCTGCACACTTGGCCAGGCTCAAGGGAGCATCCCACTCCTGAGGGCTCTACCATAGGAACCTGGCTGTTCAGCTTCCAGCTTGTTTGCCTGCATAATGAAAGTGCCGACAGTAGGTGGAATACAAAGCAAGACTGGTTTTCTTCCTCTGTGGGGTAAGGGAATATTTTCCCTAATGAAACACATGCACAGTTCACTTATGTCTGGTTTAGTCTCAATTTGTGATACATTTGTCTGCAAACTTTGCCAGACTGGCAAGTTTAGATGAAATATTTCTGTTCTTCAGTATGCTAAGCCCTCCCCAGATCCCTTGTAATAGGATTTTCACAAGAGCTTCAATATGGAAAGCCAGAATATTTTTTTACTAGGGACATAATGTGTATATATCTTCCTTTGAGAAGGAAGTAATTGAAAAGATTACTACTGCCAAAATTCACTTAGTTTAAGGATTTAAGGATTCCTTAATTCTGAATTCATATCATTTGGTAAGTATCTGCATTGGTGACCATGTGGCATCAGTATACTTGAGGCCTTATGTGTAGGACAAATTACTTTTGTAAGACTTAGTGCTGTTGATGGATGTTGGAAGAAGAATATTTATTGGGCTCACTTGGGGAAAACAGAAAGTTTTGAGGCTTATTTCTGTACTAAAAGCACAGTATCTGATGACACCAAAGTTCCCATCTTCAAAACTTTATTGCGTGGCAGATGCAAACAGCAGGTGACTGTGGTAGCACTGGAAAGAATTACATTTCTGCATGCTGCTCGCAGTGCAATGTTTAACACATGAAGCATTTAGCACATACTTTTATGAAGCAGAGGCTACCTTGATCTGTTCTCCTCTTTGACGATGTGCACAAAACATGAAAGAAAGGAAGCTCGATGGATTTGAGAAGAAAAAAAATCTGCTCACATCACACATTAATCTAAGCAATATTTGATAGATTAATGACATACATATAAGAACCCTAGTGCCTCCTGCATACTGCAGGGAGATGATCAGTTCTGTCCAGTCCAGGGATGATTTTTTTTTCACATGTAATTTGGGACCAATGGAGTGCCCTGATTCTTCAAAGTCAAAGGCATGCATTTCTCTCTGAACATGCTCCTGGCCACACAAAGAGCATCAGTCCTGCTTTAAACAAAGATTGGTTGTATAGTTATTTTGTTGTACAAAGTAAAAAGATTATTGCAGTATCAGAATGAGGGTTTCATTCCCTATTCTAGAAAAATGCTAATGTTCTTTCTCTGCCAAGGGGCCTATCAGTCTTATTTAATAGGGAGCCAGTTCTCTGCGGCCTAAGAGTCCCTTTCAGTTATCATTTCATTACCAAATGAAGCTGATGTCTTAGTCCATGGTTAGAACTTCGCACTTAAGAGCTCAGCAAGCCCATCTCCAGAACCCAAGCTCCTACTGAAGTGTTGTATGAGAGACAGCAGGGAAATTTGAAAGACGAAGGACTGTAAGACAACCACAAAGCAATGCTGATGCACATGACAGAGCTCAGCTTCTGGAAACACGTCTCTATCATAAAGACAAGTTTTGAAGGATGTGGAACTTGTTAGGGTGAGTCCAGAGGAAGCCACAGAGATGCTGTGAGGGCTGGAGCAGGCCTGCTCTGGAGCCAGGCTGAGAGAGCTGGGCTGGGTCAGCCTGGAGAAGAGAAGGCTCCTGAAGGGGAGACCTTAGAGCAGCTCCAGTGCCTAAAGGGGCTGAAGGAAACCTGGAGAGGGTTGGGGGTCTTTTTTGTCTAGTGGAAGGTGTCCCTGCCCATGACAAGGAGTTGGTACTGGGTGAGCTTTAAGGTCCTTTCCAACCCAAACCAATATGGGATTCTGTGATTCACAGGCTAAGTCTGCAGCTGCCTTCTTGAAAGGCTTCCTTCATTTTATTTCCTATTCCTCTGCAAGCTGTTTCTTCCAGCAATTTTGGAACTTCTGCTGTGAGAGTAGATGTGATACTCAGTTTTAACATAAACTAAATAGACACTTTATTAGTGACAAGATCAAGAGATCTAAAACTGTGAGTCCCAGGCACTTTTTCCCTGCTTATCAGTCCTGTTCCATCTTCATCCTTGTAATTTCATGTTCCTTCTCTTTGTCTCTTTGCGATATTTTGAATATAACTGGGGAATACAGATGTTTTTCATATATTGGATTATTGTAGATGAGTTTTCCATGATAAAACAATTCTCTAGCTTCTTATTCTCCACAGACTTTGAAATAAAATATCCCTGACTTTAAGATAGAAGATCAATCTGAACCAAATACCAGACACAAAGCTTCAGAGGAAATATATAGAGAAAAGATATTTAGCATGAGTTATGCAATATTAAAATCAAAGGAGAGTTGAAGTCAGAGTGCTGTTGTTTGCAAAACATTCTTGGTTTTGATACCAAAAAATGCTTAAGCTCTTAACAAATAATTTCTCCAATAAACCCATAAACCCTATAGCTAAGTTCCTAATTTTCTGTAGAATGTCTCTTTAAAGCATTAACGTGTACTGCTTAAAACTTCTGCCGTACATTTCAACAGGTTAAAAGCACAGTCTACATTTAAGTTGCTTTTGCTTCAAAAAATATGAGTATTCTGAATTTTTAAGGCTTTCTAATAGTAAATTGCTTTTTGTTAAATATAAAATGTGAGAGCCCTTGCAGGGCCTTTTTCAGCTGCAATCCTCCTGTCCATAGCAATCAATCTTTCAAGGCTTACTTACCCAACCATGGGTGCTGAGGTTACCAGTTAAAGAGATCAGGTGCAAAGACTGTTCACTCCATTATTTCTTCACTAGAACAAGAGTTGCTTTCTCTCTGGAAGGGGAAAGGTGGCCAAGGTAGCTTATCTTCCATCTACAGGAGAGGAGGAACCTTCCAGAAAGAGAGAACATATAACAAGTTAATTCTCTTATTTGGCTTGAATGTAAGAACCTTGTGTGCATGCTATACATGCACTGTTGTTGAGCACATATAGAAATTAAGCAGACAGAGACCCATAAAGTTTTGTGTTTGTCAAAATTGTTTTAAGTATGCAATCTTAAATTCCAGAAGACTTTTAAGTCTCCTGACTTTCCAGGGTGTGTGGAAATGCTGATCGATATCTAAAGTCAACAGATTGGGTAGATGCAGATGGCTTGCATGGCAAACAGTCATGATTTCTTACACAATTTTAGGGAAGAAAGCCTGTTTCAATCATAATCTTGTTGTCCATAATATTTTGTAGTCTTTTTTAAAGCAATTTAAACACAAGTAATCTCAAGGGCTTGATTTTTACATGGTATTGACAAGCATGTCTAATCAATAGAATCATAGAATCATGGAATGGCTTGGGTTGGAAGGGAACTTAAATTTCATCTAGTTCTAATCCCTCTGTCACAGGCAGGGAAACCTCCCACTAGACCAGGTTGCTCAAGGCCCTGTCCAATCTGGCCTTGAAATCAATTTGGTCTATAATGTACCAAGGGATAATTTCTCATTTACAAAGAAAATAATAAAAAAATCTGTGGCCGTTTTTCCTGTTAAATGATATCCCATTTCTTTAAGTTTTGCTTTATTTTCCAGGTTTTAAAATAGGGAAGAGACAATGACTCACAGGAAAGTATTTTTTGCAGCAGATGAGACTAATTATGCAGGCACTGTGCATATTTACATTGTTCCAGCCCTCTTCATATTCTTATTTATGCATTAAATGTTGGACAGAATAGCAGTTATTTTAGCAAGATTAAAAGTTAAGCAGGGATAGTGGCAAGGAGGAATAAGAAACAAATAGAAATCTGATTATTTCAGATATTACCATTGGGATTGTATAATTAAGTGCACTCCTCATTTCATTTCAAGTTCAACTACATTAGTCATAACAGTCAACAGCCTTCCTCCCCGCACCTTTCGTGCTGATCTCCTCAGTCCTCAGAAGGGCCACTGGGCAAAATGAGTTCTCACGTCTTTGATTAGCTTGAGAACAATCTGATTTTCAATGTTTCAGTATCTGTTCTGTTCAGTTCAGTGAGTCACTGTCTGAGACTCTTTTGTTTACAACAAGATTTAGTAAGAGGCAACACTGTCAGATTGCAGATAGATCACAAAATACTAGTAAATATGTGGGGGTGGGAAGATGATGGGTTTATCTGTAAGTAGCTCTGAAGCAGGAATAGAAAAACTGTGCTACCCATACGCTGTGATTTTCAGTTACATAAAGGAAGCTTTTACTGATCAAAACTCAGTGGTACCCTGGATTCTAAAAGCTTTTCCTTTGGCTAATTGCAATTCCTCACTGTGGTAACGGCAGTGGCAATTAGGCTTGTTAAGTGTTTGCTGCTGTGTTAGTGACCTGGCAAAGGTGTTCACAGGAAGATATTGCAATGGTCATCTGCTTTAAAGAGAAAAGATTTATCTTATAATTGTAATAATGATCCTTATGTGTCATAGTGCATTTGACATTCCTCACCTTCTGCAAGAAAGAAGTATCATGAGGCTTATTTTGCTGTAGGAAAAACAGAGGAAGATGAAGAGGCTCATCCAAGTCATCCAATAAACTGGTGGCACAGCCAGGAACAATGTGAGTCTCTGCTGTCCCAGTCTGATGCCCTATGTTCCCTCAAAAAGATTCACAAACAGTAGGAGGCTGCATGGCAAATACGCCTCATTAAATGATAGATTGTGGATTTCCTGTTGACTTTTCTTTGAAAATCACTGTTTAGCTGTAACCAGCCCAGGTGTTTCCCATAACAGTGTTTGTAACACTGAAGACACTTGCAGCTACCGGGATACAGAGCACATCTGTCAAAAGAAAAGACTCATCAATAAAGTATGAGAATTCTGGCTTTTTCACAAAGCCTTAATGTGACACAGAACCCCTTCTCACTGCTTGCCATAACACTGCCTTTGAAAACAATGAAGTTTTGTAATGTGAGCTCACATCGGTGGATTCACTGCAAGGAGGAATTTAATCCATTCTTTTCTCTCTTAATAGCAGTGAAGAAAGCAGGTGCTATAAGAAGAAATAGCTGCAAAAGGCACGTGAAAGCAAACAGGCTGTTCTAGCTCTTCTGTTTTTTTTCATAAACCATGAGAGTGAAGTCGATGCTGTGCACAAACTGTGTGTTGCCGCACGCATTTGGCCAATCATTGTCTCATTGGAAGGGATGCTGCCTGGGGGTGGCATTTGATTCCTTTGCTCATGGCTTACTGAAATTCAGCCTCCATATTAATATTTATCATATTAAATAACCTTATTGTATTGAGTAACCTCAGCCTTGTTATTCTGCTGAAGGAGCGCAACAGCGATATAACAGTACAACAAATTAGTTGTTTCAGTGAAAACCTTTATGCCTTTTCAGACAGAGCTTCCAAATTTCCACATCAGCAACTGGTGTGGAACTTGAAGGCATTTAAATTTTTAATTTGCCCTTGCAAAGACTGGGTTTTAATTAACAAAAACCACAGTGGCAGTGACTGGCACAAATAGACACTGGAACTAATTACTAAGGTGGCATGAGCTGATTTAAAATGTAGATTTCATTTTAGAAAAGAGCAATATAAAAGTTCAACCCTACATCCTTTATGAAGATATGGATTGCACCAGTGAGATGACCCATCTCTTACTGGAAAGTGGATTTTGTCAGCATATCTGCATGTAATACTCTGCTATATATACCGTAGCCTTTCCCAGAGGCAGTTGCTCATACATTTGTAATTCCTATTCATCTCTTTGATTAAACAATTGAACCCCCTTGTAGCTATTCTATTTTTACATATTTTAATCCATTTGGTCACTGTAGGGATGTTTTCAAAGCCATCTAGAAGCATGTGATGAGTCTTGGAGTTTTCTTTCTACCACCTGGAGTCCCCAAAGGCAATGACATCTTCAATTAACAACCAGCTCTGAGTAGATTAAAAATGTATCCCCACAAGTTCATGGCTGAGAAAAAGGATTTAGAAATTAGCTTGACAATTTGCTTGACTTGGGTTTTGTTATGCTCTATTGCTCTCATGTTTTTATATATCGCATCTTTTCCAGACGTCAGAGAGTAGGGAAAGAAAGACGAGAAATTGGAAGTGAAGTAGAAATGGAAAGAAAAGGAACAGAGAAAGGACTAAAGAATGAGGTTTCAGTCACATCTAGTAGTGATAAATCAAAGGTTTCCAAAAAGCTAGATTGAATATGTCTGTTGTTTTCCCCTGCTATATTTTACCCATAAAGTCAGCAAGTGACTGACTATTTTCCTGTGTAATCAGTGTAAATCGTTTGGGCAGAAGTTCTGTTTTCTGGACTAGCCATCTGTTACTATTTCTTAACACTTGAGAGTTAGAAAGTTTGGATATTAAAAGTCTCTTCTTTTTGGTGTGTTTAAAAATATATTCTGTTTGTATACTTTACAACACATGCTGCAAAAATGTTAATTTTATATTCACGATTTTCAGTTCATTTTCTGTGTTCCACAGACAACTCTGTTGTTAATGTCCCTTTTAACTGGCTCTTTGAAATAGCTGATTTCTTTTAGGAATAAGTACCAGAGTCCCCAAATATCTCCTGTTCCTAACTCATGTTTAAGGTCCATGTGGGATGAGAGGATTTGCTTTGGTATACTCTCAAGCCACAGGACTTCTTAGCCCTGAGGCTAAAGACTGGATAGTTAGATAGTCATAAGGATGGAGACTCCAGACTCCGTTCTGAATGCAAACTAAACATCTATCTTCTCAGCACCTCAGAAAAGAGTTTTCTATGAAATGATGGAAATGTAGCTAAGAGAGCCTTCAGGGCATGAACTGTTATAGAAAAATCTCATTCTAATATTGCCCAAAGCACTAATGGTAAAGACTCTCCTCTGGATTAAAGTGTATCTTTGATTAATCTCAACCAATTTCTCCATTTCATTACACTGAAAAATATAACTTTTAGATTAACACCTGTTATTATCATAAGTTTCCCAAAAGTCAGAAGTTATGCCAGTAATTTCAAACTTCTGACAATTAACTTTATATCTGAGGCATATGCAAAGTGACTGTTTAATAAAAATGTCTGGTCTAGCTGTAAAAAAAGGATGCAACCAGCATGAAGCATGACACGCTTTTTTGGGCTTAGCATAATTTCATATATTCACCAGAATGCATGAAAGATAATAACCAAAATGTGACCTACTAATTTCTAATGTAATCAGTGGTAGGTCTCTGACAGTTGCCAGGTGTCTCTATGGACTTTAAGGGCTTCAGGCTTCTAGCCCCTAGCACAGCAAATGTGAGTTCATTTGTCATCCCACTCATATACCTCCTGCTATTGCCTAATACTAGGATAGCAGTACTAGCTGCACAAGCAGCTTGTAAGAAGACTTCATCAATGATAAGGTGGGAGTGACAGATGCATCTAAACTGATCAACAGTATAAAACTAAACTGAGGGGATTAATCAAAGGGCAATCAACTTTTCAGGTCATAGATAGGATATATTTCAATGTGCTGCAAATTCCAGAGGCATGCTGAGTAGTTTGGTTCTCAGTCAATTTGGACTAATAAAACTAATGTGTTTTTAAAGAGAGTGGTGAAAACACGTTACTTATTATAGTACCATCTATACCCAACACCAAAACATACTTGTTCTTACTGTTGGTTAAAAAACATGCCTTAATTCTGCAGACCCTAAAGGGTGCAAGAAGTGAAATTGTAGGAAGAAACTGTCTTACCAGAATTATTAGACAGGGGAAACAAGCTGCAGCTCACTGCAACGGTACCCTGCAATTTCTTTCTTACTGTTGTAATAAAAGCGTATATAATAAGTCTTTTCAGCCAGAGAGAATTTGATGAATTGATGCTTACATACTGCAAAATTATGCTCCTTTGCTGAAATTGAATACAACAATGCCAAGTTAGATATGAAGTATAAATTAGATGATTATTGTGAAAGTGGAAAAGAGAAACGATAGTGGCATTTTGGGCAGACAGAAATTGCTTGGGTTTGAGGGATGGTAAGTTTAAGATTCCAGCTTGTGCAAAAACTGAAACCCAATCTTTCTTAACCACAGCACCTCATGAACTTCACACAAGTGAAGACACTTGCTAAATCATGTTAAATCATTCCCTCAGAGTGGGAAGGAGAGCAAAGGGTGCTGCCCCAGGCTTGACTCCAATATGAGTCATAGAATCATAGGACTGTTTGGGTTAGAAGGGACATTCAAGATCATCTAGTTCCAACCCCCAATTATTAATTGCAGTGCATTTCCCCAGAAGTCACCCATCACATTTTCACATCAGAACGTGTCTGAAAATGCCTCAACTCTGCCAGGCAAATAGCATTTTGGGGATTGGGAGAGTCTTTATAGACACTTTGATATCTATAGCCTTCTCGATTAGGGACCACTAGGTACTACTGGAAAGCTGTAAGAAACACAAGCTTAGGAAGCTTGGGATGTCTTTAAAAATACTCTTTTTTTTTTTTGCCTAGAAAGTAAATCTCTTTCAAGGATATTTGTTCAGTGAGACATCCTCTCCAGCTCCATTCTCTTCTCTATAGGCAGGGCTTATGGTGTTAAGTCCTCTAACAGTACAGTCCTCTAACCCCCTTTAGGTAAAAAAAATGGATTTTTCACTGTTGTGACACAGAGAAGAAACTTGTATCATTTACCCCTTGACTGGGAGAGAATGGAAATTTTCCTATTGCTTTCAGTGTTCCCAAAGTTTATTTTTCTAAAAGAATTCCCTGTGAAATGGCAGTCTTGGCACTCATGTTTGTATTTATCATTTCCTAAAAGCCATCAACTGCGTTATATTTTTAGGCAAGACTTACTTAAATCCTGACATTTGCTCTAAATTACAGATTAGTTTATCAAAATGTCCCTCTTTACTGTCTCCAGGTATACGAGCATCCTCACTACTGCAGAAACTGCTGTTATCTTCACTTATGTTGTGCAAAGTATTTTAACTTGCACACAGAGCTGAAAAGCCTCTCAACATGTCTCTGTGGCTAATTCAGTTGAAACATCCCAGTTTCCTTCCAAGAGCCCAGTTCTCTCCTCAGACTGCTGAAATAGTGTTACATTGAGGAATAAAATATAGCAAGTGCTAAGAACTGTCAACAGCCAGCACCAAAACCTTGCAAGCCCCTTCTCTGAAACTCCTCCAAAACCAATAAATAAAACTAAGATTCCTACTGTGCATTTTAATCATCTCAGAAAACTAACTCATTTCCAGATTCTTGGAGATGTTTTGCTCTTCATTTGCATTTATTACTATTCCTGAGGAGTAGTTGCTCCCCAGTTGCAATCCTGCAATAAAAATCCACTCAGAGACATTGTTGGTAGAATACAGAATTCTGGTTAGGAAACTAAGTTGACTTAAATCAAAATACATTGCTATAGCTCACTGAGTTTGCTTTAATATGCTAATAGAAATTCCGTTGGTGCACAATGCTTTTTTGTTGCGATTTTCAAACAAAATCAAGCATAAACTTCATAGCAGTGTGTTAGTGCCTGGTCTGTGTCATTTACTAAACTTAAAACTTGGAGGAAGAAACTATTCAGAATTGCTGCTTTTCATTTCAGAGGTCTCCAGTAAGACCTTCACAGTTTCTGTAGCTCAGGACTGTGAGCCCTGACACCATCTGCAGCATGAGCAAACCTCACAAGTGAGGAGGAGCATGGTCCCACACTGACTGTGGTGCTGCTGCGACCTACACTCAAGTGATTCTGTTGCTGTGTTCCCTTTCAGTCTGCCCTTTGCTGCCAACTGAAAGAGCAGTTGTTCAAGATGGTTTGCTTAGTTAGGTACTCAAATCCACACCTGATTCCTGAGTTCAAGTGACCTAATTTTCCATCACATTTAAAGATACTGGTTGTGCTTACTGCCTTTGGAAAACAGACTGTCCTGACACGGTGTTTATTTATAGGTCTTCAGTACACAATTCTGAAAACTGTTGGCTTCCTTCTTTGGGTAAAAACTAGGTTAATTATGAGAAGCATCTGCCAATCTGGAGAGCACAATTCTGTAGTCCTGGCCATGTGGCACACACATCATTAAAGACATAAGAGCCAATTTAAATCAGGAAGAACATTAGGAAAAGACTTATTTAATTATAAATTAGAATGTCAAGAAAAAAAATCCTCTTTTTCTGTTTGAAGTGACCTGCTGAAGTCTCAGAACATTATTTGCAAGGGGGTAATTCAGGTGAGCTGGCTAAGAGTTCCTCTCCTTGTCCCTACCAGACCACAGATTCACAGCCAGTAGGTAATTAATGACAACCACTCTAGGCTGCCTGCCTTCGCAGTTTGTCCTCTGGCACTTCTGAGGATCAAAGCAGCCAGTGGCCTCCATCTCCAGGACCCCACTCCTGCACTGAGAGCAGTAAATACTGAAAAAGCAATGGAGCAGGTTAACAGTGAGAGCCTACAGTTTCTCTTATTCAAGTTCTGTGCAAACATAAAAAGGACATGGAACTGTTGGAACAAGTCCAGAGGAGGCCACGAGGATGATCAGGGGACTGGAGCACCTCCTGTATGAAGATAGGATGAGAAAGTTGGGGCTGTTCAGCCTGGAGAAGAGAAGGCTGCATGGAGACCTCATAGCAGCCTTCCAGTATCTGAAGGGGGCCTATAGGGATGCTGGGGATGGACTCTTCGTTAGGGACTGTAGTGATAGGACAAGGGGTAATGGGTTAAAACTTAAACAGGGGAAATTTAGATTGGACAGAAGGAGGAAATTCTTTCCTGTTAGGGTGGTGAGGCACTGGAATAGATTGCCCAGGGAGGTTGTGAATGCTCCATCCCTGGCAGTGTTCAAGGCCAGGTTGGACGAGGCCTTGGGTGATATGGTTTAGTGCGAGGTGTCCCTGCCCATGGCAGGGGGATTGGAACTGGATGATCTTAAGGTCCTTTCTAACTATTCTGTGATCCTATGATTCTATAATAAATTATCTGTGAACAGTAATGCACACTCTACATAGGAGTGAACGTATGAAGCCCCCATCTCTCACCATCTCCTCTCCTGCAGATAGATGGTACAGTTCAAGGAACAGCTCTCTAACCTGCCAATTCCAAAACACTCCATTTTATTTTATAAGGGATGAGCAACAATGAGCAAGTAAATCTGTCCATTCTCTAGGAACGCTTCATAGCCTTTCACCAAAAGAACAGTTGCACATCCCCAAGCAGCACAGGCTTCTTTATTAAATTGCTTGGTTGAAGTTTTTCCAAACCAGTCTATTCTGTTCCTTCTGAAAGGTACCGTATTGAGAATATAGACACTGATGTTAGCTTCTCCATTCTGTCCTGTCTCAGCATTGTGCTAGAAGCACCGATGGAGAAGTATTCTACAAACTGAAGACGACACATACTCATATTGTTTAGTGCTAGTGTTTTTACTGAACAACCAAGGATTCAGTTTTAAGATGGTGACTTAGAATAATTTGCATACAAAGAGTATGAATGTAAACCCTCTCATTTCGTACCATGATGTCTAGCAGGCTCTAAGTGGTCTCCAGGAAACTTATTTTCTGAAGACGTTTGCAAATGCTGTTAAAGGGTAGAATGATATATTTGCAGGACATCATCCGTAAACACCAATGCAAACTCATTAACTTCATGCAGAAGGGACATCATCAGGAAAAAGATTAACATGTGAAAATGTCATTCAAATCACTGGCTAAAACCCATGAGGGATGCGCACATATCTTGAATTCGTACCCACTGCAATTTCATCTCAATTTGAATACTCAGAAGTCCATTCTGAAAACCAAACAACAGATTTGGATTTCTGAAGCAGTTTAGATTCAAACCAAGGTGCAATGTTGCAAATTCTTCTTTAGTGCTTAAGCATTTTCTTTATTCTGCTGACCACTAGCAGTGGATTTACTACCACTAACATTTCTTTATACAGTCCGTGTCAGGGGACTTCACCATGCTCAAAGGGTAGCAGACGAGTAGTAGCTGCAGCTAGCAGGCACTGTTTTCCAGGTACGTTGTACCAGTGCCATTCTGTGCTGTTAACAAGCAGAGTAAATGTTAACTGGTTCATTGGGATTACCCTTTCTTTAAATAATGAAAGGAGCTCTTTGATATCTACTGAAGCAGTCCCAAGGAGCAAATAAAGATAGCTCTGCTTAATTAATTCGTATCTTTTCCACTAAGAGTTTTAACCTGCCTAAAATCAAATATAAGAAGATTAAACTATGCTTTAGTTGTTGGCTAAAAACATATTGATAGAAAGCTGCTAAATCTGGACAGTATATCTTGAAATGTGATACAGCTGCCATTGAAACAAACTGTAGTCTCAAGAGGTTATAAAAAGGAAAAGATTTTAAGGTTAGTATGATAATTTGGCTAGAGGACTATCATCATTTAGATGCTTACTCCTTTTCTATACATCTCATCTCCTCCTTATCAGTGGCATATGTCAAACGTACACCTTCCTGAAGTGTGTAAGGGGACAGGGTGGTATTGCAAGAACAGTAAATCATTTAGGACAGAAAACTTCCTATCTTGATGCTATGGGCAAAATTAGGGTTAATGGGTAACAAATATCTATACAAATAACGCTAAAACCCTTTTACCACTACCAAAAAACCCATGCTGTTGGAGCTCTGATAGACACTTACAAAGCTTTGTTGCCAAGATGATGGTTTTGGCAGCATTTTGATTGCATCTGTTATCCATGGGTGTGTGTAGCCTAACAAAATATGTGATAGCTGCATGAATGTTCCTTGGAAGCCTTTATTAACTGGTGATGTTAAGCTAATAATAAAGTAACGATCTGTGCAGGACTAATGTTTTTACTGTAATTTAATAACCCAAGAAGAATATATTTTAGATCACTTGTTTCCTTTCAGTAACTTCTAGAACTGTTTGATTTTTGTTCGGCTATTTTCTTCTCCCAAAATATCCAGTGAAAATAAAACTGGAGTTTATTGCTTTTCCAGTGTGCTGTGCTTGGATAAATAACCGGTTTTATGGTAGTACACCTCATCCTTTTAAAAGCCTGAGGCTTGAAGGGACGTTCCCACCCCAGTCACATGTTGACATTACAAGCTGCAGTAGGACTGGACTCTGTGAGATGCTGAGTGTCAGCAATTTCCAGAGTGTTTAGACATGCACCAGGGTAACACAGAGCTTTTACAGCACCCCAGGGCTGTAAATCAGGATGGAAAAATGCTAGTGCACTCCAGAAACATGAGAAATTCACACTACCATAACCCTTAGCTTTCCTCAGCCCCCTTCCAGAGGCTATATGTGCTCCACTGATGCTGAATAAAGAGCTGCTCCCTCTGAATAAAGAGAGCTAAGGGGCAAGGTGACCTAAGCTACAGGGACTGAGATGGAGCAATCACCCCAATTCTCCACCAAGCCTATAGCATGGCAAGGAGCAACCACCTCATCTTCAGTGTCTGCAAGTCTCCCAGCTACCAACCTCTTAATACTCTCTGCCAAAGCTTCCTTTAAGCTTTCCTGATCTTCCTAATCCAGCAAACCTCCACTTATCTCTTCCTCATCAAACTAGACAAAATACGTCACTTTATATCAAACTATAGCTCCCCCCTCATCGTTTTCTCATCCCACTATCTACCCACTCAGCAGAACAGCCTGGCCTAGGCTGAATCTTTTCGCATTGCCAAATAGGACTTGCTGCAGCCTCGGCTTATTCCAGGGCAGTTTCCTATGAAACACTTCACTTACAGATTGTATGTCCTGAGTGCATGCTGTAGATAAGAGTTAATTATTAGAGCTAGGTAGACTAAAACAAGTAAAATATTTTCAAGACACACAAAAGTGAACTGTTGACATCCTTCACAAGGGTCACAGGACACTGAACAGAGCAAATAATTAAGAGCACTTGAAAATAGTAGCTGCATGGGTTTTTAGATGGGCTGAGTACTTTGAATGCATTCACTGTTTGAAAGGGATCTTTAATTGCATGAACTAACTTATGTTTTAAAGAGTAACTGAGTAATTCAGACATAACAATCCTGGGATGGTTCAAGGAGAGAGCAAACATAAATTGTTAAGACAAAGTCACTCAAGCGATATAAACCAGTTTTAGCTCTTACTCAGCTTTTATTGACTCAGTGTGTTCAGTGAGCCAAAGGATGCGCTCAGCTGCCACACAGCAAAGTTGTTAGACATTTCCAACAAAGCAGAACAGGCTGTTGCCATTGACTCCTGTGCATAGTTTCTCTAAGTATATGTCAGAGAAAGATGCAATAATGACCTAGAATTTGGTAGCAGATATTTATTCCTCTTCCTTGGCCTGCATAAAATCAAACTAAATTTATCCATTAAATAGTAGGCTCCATATTAGTATATTCATATGCTTGTTATCTAAGCATTCTGTTTGGAAAGATGATTTATTGTAGGTCAGCATTTGCTTATCCTTATGCATTCGCAGCATGATTCGTTATTTCCCATACTTAAGCGAAACGTGATCATGCAGCTCTACTAGATTCTTTTACAGAATCATTAACTTTTCTTAGCACAGCCTGAACATATTGGAAAAGGAAGCTTATTCCCATTGCTTCAAATTACAGGGGTGAATGAAGAACATGAACTATTCTACATTTTGTCTCAAGAACATTAGACGTAATGAATCCTCTAACATATGGTCACTGAATGTTGCTGTTCTTGTTTTCAGCTTTAGGATGATGGTAAACCCCATTTTTCTCCCTATGTATCCTCACTCACACCTCCTGCAGAAATTCAGCTTTTGCCTAAGTAACAGCTATTATCGTTCCTCATGTAATCCTTCTTTTTTTCCACAGAGAAGATTTTCCTCCACAGTTTGGTGGTGACCAGTTGGATCTTTGGTGCCTGTTTCCTCAAGACTCCTAGTTAGTCCCTAAAGGCATTCTTTAATTTCTTTTTATCTGCTACCACCTCTTTGCCTTCTGGACTCTTTCCTTTATTATATTATTTCCTTGAAACTTATAGGCCAAATTTTCTCTCTGTCCTCAAGAAGCCAAGACAGAAGGAAAGGGAAACTCAAGTCTGAATAGGTGACAGAAGAAATAGCAGGAAATCCAGTGGCTGGAGAGTACAGAGACCTTGTTAGAACCCCATGGAGATACGGAAGGTGGAGATCAGCCCTTGTTTGTCCCAAGAGGCAGGGAGGCAGCTGGGCAAAGGCATAGCTCTAAACCAACCATACAAGCTGGTCTCAGAGAAGGTAGGGAACTGGGGATATGAGGAAGCAGGGGAAGGTATTTGGACACATGGGAGGAAGGTGGAAAAATTCCTGCAGCACGATCTGAAAAGGACAGTGAATAGAATTAAGAGGAATTAAGAGACCTTTTGGGAAAGAGGAAGCTAGTGAGATTTGTTTACTATTTTAGTGGGAAGTCCGTATGCATATCTGTGTGTTCTGTTAGTCTGGCCTCTCACCTTCTTCAGAAACACCAGGCTGGATGGCCTTTTTCCTTTCTCTGCAGAAGGAAAGTCACACACAGAGAGACACCCACTGCAGAGCAGCACGACAAAGCTTGAGCCTGGTGTCTACACAGCCTCCTGGGTACCTCAGTGTGTCCCTTATTTTTGAACGTTTCCAAACTGGCTCCCTTTTTATTCAGCCTGGAAACCTGTATTTATAGTTTCTCACAAAAGTTACTTCTTGGACTCCATTGCAAATTGCCTTAGTTAATACCTTTTTTCACAAGAATAATAGCCTCCAATTTAATAGAGTTATAAAAGCATAACTTGAGCTCTGTTGATTTCACTGTAAAGCAGAAGTATTCAGATTGGTTTAATAACTGATAAGACTTTTGGACTGTAATAAACACAATTTTTTTAAATCAGCTTTTTATGCTTGGCAGATTAAACTAATACAAATGTTCTTTAGATGTGTATTTCTGAGTATACAGGGACTGCAAAACAGTAATATATAAAATCATTAAAAAGAATAATAAACTAGACAAAGACAGTGGAAAATATACTTAAAGGTTAAGGGATTGCAATAAGCATATTATTACATTGTGTAAGATGATGAACAATCTAAAATGAGATGTTATATCAAAATCAATGTTCACTGCTCAGTATGCAAGTGTTTAAGGCAGAGAAGTAAATCTTGTGAAGATCCCGACCGGTTCTTAGCGATATCCCATGCAACTATAATGAATTACACAACGTCATTCATGCAGAAAATTACTCAGAGGTAGTTATGGATCTCAGTTCTCCAGAATGGCTCTTGTATGAACAACTACACAGGTGTATCGCTAATAAAGAACACTAGACTGTAAGTGAGAATTTGCCATAAAACAATCCTAAACCGCTACTGATAAAGAAACCCATCCCATCTTTCCTGTGATACAACCCAACTATCATGTAGAGGGACAAATAAAATGATCAAGTAATTCTGCTTCCAGTCCTGAGTTCTCTGTACTTTCTCACCAGTGGCACTTCCTAGTGCATAACCAGATGTGACACCCCATGAACAAGCAGGAATCTCTCTGGAAGTTCACTGACCCTGCAGCTATCTGCTTGCACAGCATCTTGCTCTGGACTAGGTACTTCTGTGCTCACCCCCAGATTCTGTGTAGAGCTTGGTGGCCAAGGATGGCCTTTGTGGCACGAGGACCACACTGCAGCAAGAAACATCTTTGTGAAATTCTGCAGGAGAATGGAGATCAGGCAAGGACAAGTCATGCAATGGACAAACCTATGTGTGAGCTGGATGGAGCTGCACAAACTCAATTTTACAGCAGGACAACACCTATAAGGACAAAGTCATGATGCTGGGGCTATGAGTTTTACTCATAGGAGTCATACTAATTACTGACAGCCTGTGGTAACCTGGGAGTGTTATCTGTCACCTTCACTTCTACTAGTTTATTGTTTCCATGTAGTTTTAGTTCACATCTAAAAGCTTCCCTGGCGCGAGTTACAGCCACAGCTAGCTAAGGAAAAGGAATTGGGATTTCCTAACATGACTCGCAGACCTGTCTGTTCAAACAAAATTTGAAATTTAAAAGTAAAATATTCAGAACATTCCAAAATATTTTCATGTTACAAGCAGACAGGGACGTTTTCTGTTACCTAAGAACCTTCCCCACAGCATTTTTACAGAGCTAGTACCAGCATAGTTCTCTGTGTATCAACACTGATCTCTTTTCCTCTCTCAGGCCAATTATTCAAATCATTAACTGTTAGTACTTAATGAAATTTCTTGCTTTCGATCACATTAGAAGTCAATAGAATTTGTCAACCAGGTCAACATTCAATGCATTTTCTAATTAACAAAGCTCATGCCAGTAATATCTCTGGTGGCATTCTGCTTAACAGAAACACCCAATATATATTCACTGCAGAAGGAAACATTGACCAGCACGTTTCTTTTCCTCCAGAGAGGGGAAAAAAAACTCCCAACACTTCTAACATAATCAATCTTTGAAGACATCCACATAAAGAACTTGCATTCAGGACTGATACAGACAGCAAGGGCTGAACAAATGACATTGAGAAGTGACAGGAACTGCATATTGAATTATGTAGCAGAAAGGGACAAAACACATACATTTCCAGTCTAATGTGGTATCTATTAGCATGATGCTTAACTGAGACAATTAACCTTGTTCCTGCAGCTATACCTTTTCACAGAAGTGCTTTCATGTCTGCTGGGTTGTGGATGTCAATAGCACTATACTGATGAGTGGGCTTAGAAGTGCTCATAAAGCACAGGGTGCTCTGAATTTCTTCTGGTTCTTGACTGCAGAGCTCATTTATTTACATGGCTTTGACAGCACTAGCAAACTAGCAGTAAGTATAGTTGTGTTTGGTATCCAAAAGCCTATTATGTTGCTGATGTAACGGGGCTTGGAAGCCTGTACTGTATGTGAGAGCATCGGCTGTGCCTGGAGTCAGACTTGCTGGCTGTAAGGGCAGCAAAACTTGCCTGAGGAGACCTATGTAAGCATACAGTGTTGGACTTTAGAGTCTCAGCTGAAAGTTAAGCAGTAACAGTTTTAAATGAGACTGATTTTCCAAATCTGGTTTGCAGAATAAGCCCCACTAAGAATCAAATGCCCAAATACAGTTGAGGACTCACAAGTGAGTCTCATCTGATGCTTACTGAACACTTCCATTGACTCTAGAGCACTTGACATAAGCTTGTAAATATACATAAAAGAGCTGAGAAAGCCTCATTTAGTGAACAGGAAAAAAAATATAATAAGCATCTGCATCCAGAAATCAGGACCCACACCACAGAGCACTGGCTACAGGCATCCTTACTCCATCAGTCTCAAGCTAGATCCAAACACTGTGACTACTGTAACATTTTAGCCAGCTACAAGCTTCCCTACATACAAGATTTATTATAAATACCACTGCTGTATTCACAAATGATTTATTTTTGTCATTTCCTCCAGGGCAATTTTCTTAAAACAATGTATCTTTCAACCTTTACACATTGTCTTGCTCTACAGGCTGATGTATTACCTTTTAATTTCAGACACACATGACCTTTACTACCCTAACTTCCCTTAATACCTATTATTGTTATTATTTATGCAGCTCCCAGGAGCACACAAGACATACGTTAATATACTGTGCTTTGAAGTGCCGAATGTAAAACAGGCTACCCATAGGAATTTACTACTTAAGCTTCCTCTTTCATCATATCATTATGAAATTTAGTATATTTTTGATAATACAATTCCCTGAATTACACATTCATGGGGGATTATGTAGCTGTAAAGCCGTTTCCACATAGAATGACTTTTTCAGGTACTAACTCTTAAAACTCCAGAACTGCTGTGATGGGAACTTAAAGGTACCAACCCAACCACAAGAGCAATGTATGTGCTGTCATTTCAGTCAGGTCTGCAAAGCTTTGGCCAATTCCCAATAGCCAGCCGACCTTCCTGGCAGCAGAGCTCAAAGGCAGAGCAGGCCATGGGGTTGTTGTAGTTTGCTGTGGAAGGGTGAGCAGATGGCCCCACCAGTCCTTCTTGCCTAACTCCTGGAAATAAGTCAGATTGTTTTGTCAAAGATATAGCCCAAAGGACAAATAGCAATTTATAGAAATGTCAAGAAAGCACTTACAGGCGCCTCTATTTTTGTCATCTTTGGACCTTCTTGCCCTTCAACTTTAGTTAATGACTTCACTGGAGAGTCTAGAACCATAGAATAGTTAGGCTTGGAAAGGACCTTAAGATCATCCAGTTCCAACCCCCTTGCCATGGGCAGGGACACCTCACACTAAACCATATCACCCAAGGCTCTGTCCAACCTGGCCTTGAACACCGCCAGGGATGGAGCATTCACAGCTTCCCTGGGTGAGTGTCTGCAATCATTTAGATGGAAGTTTGAGCCCTTTCCTGAGCCAAATGCTACTTATTGCCCACATCTGATACAGGAAGTACACGACACACCTGCTTGAGCCTTTGAGATAACTGAAAGGGGAACGTTCGAAGTCCCTTGGGGAAGCTCCACACTCTCACACAACCTGGACAGGTCAGATGAAGAACAGGCATGAAGCCTTGTGCCTAGTGCATATCTTAAGATGATAACACAGTATGGAGACTTAAAGCCCAGCCTGTGAGAGTTCACAGCCACTATTTTGTATAGAAAACCATGCTGCTCAGGCAATAGCTTCTGCTGGAAACTGCTCTTTACATGACTGTCCCATGCCGCCCAACAAGTTATGCAAGACACCGACCACGTGCAAATTCAGATCTCCAAAGCAGGAAGACTAACGAACACCTTTCACTTGTAATCTCCATATCTGATTCAGGTTGAGTGCCGCCTTTTTTGCACAGGATCTGTTTTCATCAGTGAGTATTATTGTGAAGTGGGAGATGGTCACCAGAACAGAGTGTTTGGTCTGAGGATCTGATGCTCTCACTCTACATACTTCATTATGTGCTTCAGACTGGTCTGGTCCAATGAACTGGACATCTATTAGTGGTATGAATGCGTCTTCTGATTTCTCTTATTCATAAAGGATCCAGTTATGAACTCCAAGACCACTCCACAAGACAAACTTAAAAGCAGTGAGGGGAGGGATAATTCTTGAGTTGCTCCAAAAGTTCACTCCTGACCTGAACTCAAATTATAATATTGACCTGCCCATAAATAAATGAGCAGCAACTGTAGAAAGTTTCCATTTTGCTGGTGGAGATTCTTCCACTGTTACTAATTTTCTGGACTATTTACTGTACATTAACCTCTCTGAAATGTGAAACATTGATGCGTTACAGTGTGAGTCAGGGAGAATTGGTTTAGCAGAAGATCAGCCTCAACAGGGAACATCGTGCTGGAAGTACAGCTCTGCATTGTTCAGTTCTGACTAAAATCAAGACTCTTGTGCACCAACTGTATAGTGATGAGAACTGCTATATTTGCTTTCCTTGACAAATATCCTTATGCTGTGCACCACATAATAAACCAACACACATTGCCTGTCAACCAGTGGATAAGAATCCTTCTTTCTTTTCTGACAATTAAACCTCAAAATTGTTGGGGGGGTGTACTTTCACATAATCATAGAATGGTGGGGTTGGAAGGCACCTCTGGAGATCACCCAGTCCATCCCCCATGCTAAACAGCTTCACCTAGAGCACATTGCACAGATCCACTCTCAGTCATCTCTTCTCCAGGCTAAACAGGCCCAGCGCTCTCAGCCTTTCCTCTGAGGGGTCTTTGTGTCCCTCCAATAGACACTCTCCAGCAGTTCCTTGTCTTTCTTGAACTAGGCAGCCCAGAACTGAATACAGAACTCCAGATCCAGCCCCACTAAGGCAGAGTAGAGGGGGAGGATCACCTCCCTCTACCTGCTGGCCACAGTCCTCTCAGTGCATCCCATTGTCCTCCTTGGCCACAAGGACACGCTGCTGGCTCATGGTTAACTTGTCCACTTGACCACACTTAACCTTTGTTGCACTTCATCAGGCTCCTCTCCACCCAGCTCTCTAGCCTGTCCTGCTGAATGGCAGCAGTGTCTTCAGATGTACCAGTCACTTCTCTGAGTTCTGTACCAACAGCAACCCAGCTGATGGTTACACTCTGTCCCTTCATCAAGTTCATTGATGAGGAAGTTGAACAAGATTGGACCCAGTACTGACCTCTGGGGAGCACCACTAGCTACAGGCCTCCAACCAGACTCTGCACCACTGATGACAACCCTCTAAGCTCTGCTATTCAGGCGGTTCTCAGTCCATCTCACTGGCCACGCATCCACACTTCCTAGGTTTACCTAGGAGGATGTAATGGGAGGCAGTGTCAAAAACCTTGGTGAAGTAATGTAGACAACAGCCACTGCTCTATGGACAGCATATTCAGTAGGGAGTAGCATAACCATTCACCATCATTTTTCCTTTAATCACAAAGGTATTCTTGAGGAATACACTTGAACATTTATCTACAATTCCCAGTTTGTTTCACCTTTCTTCAACTCCCTCCAGGATAATTTAGAATCTTAATCTCACAAACAGCCTGAAGGAGTTGCTACACAAGTGTCTCTCTATGATTAGCTATAAGGCTGAGAGACACAAAAGTGAAACATGATTTAACAGTATGAGGAGAACTATTTCCTAGCTGAAGGATACTTTGGTATCTTCCTTGTTAATCATGGCATAGGCTAAATATAAGGGCAGAGTATAGACAAACAAGGCAGAATTCAAAACAACTTTTAGGTTGTTGTATGCAATTTCTACCTAAGATGGTCATGATGCATAATGAAAGAACATGGGAGTTCTTTCATTGTACTGAGATTAGGTGTAGACAAACCAAAATTAATCACACAGTGCAGGGGGAAGAAAAGGGAGATGCTAGAATTGGGGGGTGAGAAAAATTAAAGTCAAAAGGGCAAAAGAATGCTTGGTAGAGTGCAGAGAAGAAAAGGGATGGGGATCTGGACTGAAAACCTTAAAATGACCATTAAAAAAGTCTCACTAAAGAAGGAAGAGGGGATACTTGAAAGGAAAAATAGCTGCTAAAGGAGATTAAAATTACAACAGAAATCATATGTACTTGAAAGACTGTGAAAAGAGATGGTGAAATAACAGTGTATGTCAGACCAGAATAGCCTGGGGAGGAAATTAGACTGATAAAGAGAACTGGAAAATAAACCAACAAGAAGTGATCAAGCAGAGATAAAAGATCAAAACTATGGAGTGGGGAAACAGAGCATGTTATACTATGTTTTATGAAAGGATGGAGCATACTTACTACTATCAAGGTTCCCTGCTATCTCAGTCTGAAGATGTCTAAGCCAAACACAATAGAAGCAGTTTCCTGGAGCCTGATCACAGACTCCTCTTTTACAAGGATGTCATTTCTCCTATTTGTTTATCTGTTTTCAGGTGTTGCCACTTTCCATTCCCTTAGAACCAGCTCACTGGTAATCCCAAAGTAGCTGACTTCCTCACACCAGCTCCTGTTCACAGCATCTGTCTCTGTGGGAAACAGAGATATTTTGAACTAGCATCTTTGCTTATTTAAAATTTACTTATTTCCACTATTCACTTCTATTCTTCAAGAAATTAAACCCAGCAGTTTGTCCTTTCCCAGAGCAACAGCCTGCAGAGATATTAAACCTGAAGTAGAGAGTCATAGAAGTACCAAGACAAGGAGGAAGCTGTGTTTTAATTAGCACTCACTGCTCATACAGTTTAATTCCTGACATAGAGAAGATTTTCAGTGTATCTTCAATTTAAACATGAGGTCTGATAGGAGCCAAAATTGACAGGTATAGAAGTGCTCTGCTAAAGGATTTTATAATCTGGTGCACATAGATTCAGAACTATAAATATTTCATAATCCATTTACTTGTTAAAATTTGTGGCGTAAGAATGCATGAGTTGCTTTATGGCTGCAACGTGCAATGGATCCAAAGAGTGATATAAACCAGAGACATATTTTATGTTGATGCTTGTACAGCATCCTGTGTCAGGGAAGTTGTTTGCCATCTTCACAGTCCTCAGACACAGACGCGCACTCTCTGCAAGGAGATATTTTGGTCTACTAAATAAACAGAATCATTAGCAATGCACACAAAAATAACCCACAGATGGCTGTAGGCTTATTATGAATAGGGTTTCTGGGTGCTTCTTTGTTTCTTTTTTTACTTAAGTACATCAAAGCCAATAAACTGATGGATGTGTCTGAAGTATTGTTTGTAGGAAATATAAGTTACTTCATTCTTTATCAGGAAAAAGATCAAGAAAAGAGAGGTCACAGTAGGATTTGATGGCAGAGTTTAAGCTTTTAGGTTCTCAATCTCTTGCAAGCATCATTATAGAAACAGTCTTTCAAGATGTGTGATTAGGGTTTTGGTTTGTTTATTCTCTAGGTACCACGGATTTTCCTGCAATTGCTCATTTACTCTAAGAGAATTCTCTTCTGGACTTCAGAGATTTCAGCTCATCTCCAGCCCATTGTTCATAGTTCATGGGGGGGCAGTTCTGTAACCTTAACTACTTCTACAACTTAAAATGGATAAGCAGCAGCTTTCTCTGTGCTATAACCTCACTCTTCAAGGGAGACAGAACGGACTAATAAATATCACTTCCCTGACTTTTGTGTGTAAGTGCCCCATGGAAATAGGGGCACAAGGATTGCCTCTGGCCTCTGCTTCGCTCTCAGGTAGCCCCATGAAAAGGGACATCACAGACAGTTTTGAAAGTCCATGTTAAACTATTTTCTCTGATTTAGCTACCAGTTTCTTACTAACCTGCGCCCTTCCATTGCCCTCCTCTGCTTTGAACAGCCACAGTTCCTCAATTTAGATGCAACACAGTAAAGTAATCATATCCCATCCCTGTTGTCCCTTAGTTACTTGGCTCTGAAAAGCTATAAACTCACTCTAAGTAACTTTGTATATTTTAATTGCATTTGGAAGATTTCCCTTCCAACGTGCTCTGACTGTGGCAGTGAAGCCATTCCCATGGCCCCTTGTCATTATGCGGTAAAATATGCTTTCCAGAAAAAAGGCACGTTTGGATCACTGGGAATTACAAAGAGCTTTTCCCTTTCTGAGCAGCACTGAACAAGCCAGGTTCAATGTTTCATACATAATGCTCATAACCACCTTGGAGATTTTCAGAAAATTGATGGATTTTCTCCTCATCAGAATATGTATTTCTATGGGTCATTTTCTCTGAGATATAGCTTCTGGAAATGATGATGGGCTTGCACTTTGTTTAAAGTGAGAGGTTCAGTTCTTAGGTACCAATCCAATTCATTACAACCTACCTGTTGCAGAAAGCAGGTGCCAAGGCTGTGCATGAGTGAAACCCAGCAGCACACACCTACCTACAGCAAAGAACAACGCTTGAGACAAAAAGCCCCGTCTCACTGTATCAGTCTGAGTTTGAATAACCATTCACATGTCACTGCCTGGGGCTCTTGCACCATCATTTTGTAACCCTCTGACAAGGACCATTTGGATTTCTAATGTCTTCCTTATGGAAAGTAATTAAGGTAGATGAAAAACTTTGTGCTGCAATGGCTTGGGGCTTTTCTTTTGCTACTAATTATTTTGATTGAAAAGGAAACCTTTGCTGCAGCTTTTGGTGTAGTCAGATATTTTATGGCTTTTCCTCAATAGCTGCTCTGAACATTCATATTTGCTGGACTAACTCGCGAAATTACCTTTATACTCAGGAGAAGCACCCTGACATTCCTTTCTTCTTGTCTGGCCTGCCTATATCTCCTACCACAACTCATGACTATCTTAAGCAGTGTGCTTGGAAAAGTTAATATAAGGAACCTTTTGGCTAGTTGGAGAGGTCAAAAAATAGAAAACAATCTGGATACTTTTTTATACTTCATTGCACTTTCCATTCACATGGTTGCCCTTAATATAGTGATATTTGAATATGAATGTTTGTAATCAGGGTCTTTCTGTACAGATATCAGGAAATGGTTTCAATTCAGCAGCCCATTAGTTGTTTTTTTCTGGCAAAAAATAAAGTGCTTTCCAGAAGGTCCTGGAAGGAAACAGTTAATAGATGATCTTCCATGACAGCTCTTTGACAACAGTATAGGTTTCATTATTGTTTGTCTTCTCTTCAGTACATAAGCAGACAAATATTTTCCCAGGGGTACATCTATGTCAACATGTGGTGCTACACTTGGCAGGTTCAAATTAGTAGGTGACATGAACTGCCATAAAACTTGGCATCTTTCCTCTTCATCACTGAGAATGAAATTTAATTGAGGAAAACAGCAAGAGGTGGAATTAAAACCTGCACATTTAGAGCTTTAGTCATAAATACCAGTGATTTAGAAAATTACACTGAGTTTAGGGTGGAGCTGTGTGGAAAAATTGAAGATCAGAACAGCAAGTGGAGAATTGGATAACAGAAGAGTGCAGTCTTTGAGCTATAGAGATGGGTATGAGAGAACAGCAGAAAAAGTGATTGGCTGACAGATAAAGAAGAGGTTTTGGCATGGTGAAAAAGGATGGAAAAAGGATTTGACATTAAAATGCGGAAGAATAAGGTAGAGTAAAATGGTTTAGGTAAAAAATAACTGGTGAAAAACACTGACCAAGACTTGGCTGGAAACAGAAAGGATGTGAATAGTTTGGATACAGACCGTTCATTTTTATTTCAAGAGGAAGGACTCTATCCCAAAAGCAGGAGGCAAAGCTCTTGGAAATCTGTGCTTATTCCCCTTCTCTGCCATGAGATTTTTACGTGCCTTTGAGCCAGCCACTTTTACCAACGTTTTCAAGTGCAGTTGTCCTAACTACACCATGACTTTTAGATGGTCTGTTGAGCATCCCCAACATCTACAGCAAGAGAGAGACACTTGTAGGAAAGACCACTCGTTAAACCCAGGCACTGACAACATCTACTTTTCTGAGCAGTCTGTTGATTAAGAGGATTAGCTGCAGAGCTGTAAACAAGCAAACTGCATTTTTCTGGTTTAGGATTGTTTCAATTTGTGTGGATGTTAAACCCCTGAACTTTCCCCAAACTTATGCATGTGAATTGGACACTAGAACTTTAAAAGAAGTTCAAATAGGATTACCCCGGCTAAATCTCATGCTTTAATACTCAGTTTTTTCTTGATGCATGTAGAACACTGCCTGTTGATAATGGCTGGGCAGATGGCATACAAACCCCTAGCCTCCAAAAAATCGTGTTAGCACAGCTTCATTTAAGAGGCTGAAAGTGTTTGGTCTGCATTTTCGTACCCTAAAATTTAATCTGCTTAACTTGGCTAGAAGAACAACATTTTCTTCTCTGTATTCAGAGTAACTTTCCATGACAAACACTGCAGAAAAGGTTTAAATAAGTCATGAAGAACTGGGTTGGTGTCGTGTCCGTTCCCCCCCCTTATTTCACCACGCACCTCTGCTACAGAGTTCCCAGCTTAAGCTAGGCAAATCAGAGACTCATATTATCATAGAATCATAGAATAGTTAGGGTTGGAAAGGACCTTAAGATCATCAAGTTCCAACCTCCCTGCCATGGGCAGGGACACCTCACTCTAAACCATATTACCCAAGGCCTCATCCAACCTGGCCTTGAACACTGCCAGGGATGGAGCATTCACAACTTCCTAGGGCAACCCATTCCAGTGCCTCACCATCCTAACAGGAAAGAATTTCCTCCTTACATCCAATCTGAACTTCCCCTGTTTAAGTTTTAACCCATTACCCCTTGTCCTATCACTACAGTCCCAAATGAAGAGCCCATCCCCCATATTGACTGTCCACTCCTCATTTTGTTGATTCTCAGCTTGGGAGCAAGACTTGCAGAGATGCCATTGCTTGCTCTGTACAAGGGTTACCTGAAAGGTCTGTCAGAATCTAATACAAGTCACAGGCAGTGCTGCTTAAACCTGCACTATTGATAAGCAATATCTGCTGCAAAGGAGTATGGAACAATAAAGCCTTCCTTTTATTTCTTGTGAAGATATAAAAGTTACCATGCAGTAAACATACTTATCATGTGCTTAATGCTATCAGCTAACCAAGCATCCTGGTCAATCTTTCTCGCATGCATTTGGAGCCTATAAGGATGCTGGGGAGGGACTCTTCATTAGGAACTGCAGTGATAGGACAAGGATAACGGGTTCAAACTTAAACAGGGGAAGTTTAGAGTGGACATAAGGAAGAAGTTCTTTACTGTAAGGGTGGTGAGGGGGTTGGAACTGGATGATCTTAAGGTCCTTTCCAACCCTAAATATTCTATGATTTTATGATTTCAGACATGACACTGAGCTCTAATGTCACATTTCTGTGATACTTCCGTTTGGCTGAGGATTTCTTTAGCGAATTCTCCCATTGTTTTCAAAACTGAAACAGTGAGCCCTAAGTCAGATCTTTTTCCCTTAACATAAAACATAAATCCACTTTGCTCTTATTTTTTTTTTGTTTTATATTAAGAGCATCAATGCAAGCCGTTATTTATGAAGATATGAAAGTGCAGCTTGAGTTCTCATAGATATTCATTTTATTCTGCTTAGACCTTACAGAGTGAAGTCCTTCATATTACTTACCCTTTCAAAATATTACAGTATTAAGGTGGCCATTTTCAGTGTCCAGCAGAGGAAGCAGTTGGTTAAGGTGCCACAGCGTTCCAGTGGCAGAACAAGGATTCAGATCTGCACTTTCTATATTGCATTCCCAGGTCTCTCTGATGCGCCCTTAAGACACGGGCAGGACTATTGGATGACTCCATCCATGTCACACACATATGGAGCCTTTATGAGCCTTGGGCCCAGGTGGCACTTGAGTTCCTCCATCATTACATTAGACAATTCTTAACAGAAAAAGCACTCAGGTTTAGCTTTTTCGGTATGGTGCAGTGCAAGCATTGCAGGCACATGCTGTCCCCAACAACTGGAGCAAGGTAAATTGTGCAAGTCCCTTGTACTGCATCCAAAACCCTCCTCTTTAAGTATTGGTGTCCCGTATACTTGTCTCAGAGGTGACTGATGAGAATAAGGTTGCTGGCAACGGTGGCTCAGTTGATAAATTGGTTCACATCTAAGGCACTACACCATGAGATCAGGTGGCCTCAGACTGGCACTGCACTCCTCTTAATTAACCTGGCTGATTGCTGGATCAGATAAATCAGCACGCACAGGACAGAGAGAAACTTCCCAGGGAGAAAGAAAATGGAAGTGTCTGTAGGACATTGCTGAAAATCAGCACCAGGAGGCAACTGGGGAGAATGCTGAATCAGGAGCAGGCTCAAAAGTGGACCAAGGGAAGCAGATACCTGAGCTCATGGAGTGTTTGGGGTTTTTTTCTATCCTTCATTCCAGTATTTTACCCGAATTGGTCTACTTGTCAAAGATTTCAGGTATTTCTGTTGATGAAGGAGCTCTGTAAGTCACAAGAAAAAGCTTGGGGCAACGGTCAGGGCTAGTTTTATGTTTGCAAACTACTTTCCATAAGTTATTTCTTAATTTTTTTTCAAAGTCAAACCCAGGATGTCAACACAGTGAGTTTTACCCTTGCAAAAGTGAATGCAAAGAGAAAACAGAATGGATCCTTTCTGTAGCTCAGTTGTGTTATTTTCTTTTCCTTCTAAGTAATGGCTAATCCAACCATCACCTGCTGCCTTTCAAGTACGGCTCTCCCAGCTCTCCTGTGCCAGTGACTCTAGGCAGACCATTAACAGCAGAGCTGATTGTATGCTCCTCTAACTGATACCTGGCCTTGCACCAGGGGAATCCTTATGCCCAATCGTGAGTAGCACACAACCTTAAACAGATTTTATTAGAAACAAAATGAAGTTAAATGCGTTAGCCATTAAATCCAATAACAGAAGCCAACACTGTGTTCTCTCAGCCCCCTACTGGTGTTTTCATTCATTTCATTCATTTCATCTGTGCTAATGTTTTTGGTTACAATCAAAACTGTGTAATAGCTATTATTACATTTTCTATTATAATTATTCCTGACTGCCACAGCCAGGATTTAGGATTTTGGTGCTCAAGACACTGGGAGCTCTACTCAGATGGTGTAATTTCTGCACAAGCCCCTCAGCCTACAGCCTTATGTAAGCTAAGAGACACACTGAAGAGCTGGGATCGGTGTCTGAAGTCATAGGGTCAATTTGGAGGCTCCTATCAGAAAAACGCCAGGAGGAGTGGAAAAAAGACAAAGCAAATTCAACCATGAGCTCCTTTCTGACCAGCCAGAGCTGCACTGTGACTCAAAGACTCTATGAAAGAGGTTGGGATCTCTGCTGATTCCCCCACCACAGGGCAGCTCAGCTATATATTGATTCTTCATATCCAAACCTACAGCAGCTCTAAAATTGACATTTCCAAAGTGAACACAGCAACCCTTTGGAGCCGGTTGGTTTCTCAGCATCATTTGCCTGCACTCAAGGTAAATACACTCAGTGCTACCATAATAGCATATGCAATAATGAATGCAAGTCTTGGCTTGGTTTTTAATCACATAAGGCTGTCCCCATTAAGCCAAATTGTTTGCATTTCAGTGTGAAGGTTTCATTTTACTTTAAGATTCCCCCTACTTGAAATAATTTTACAGATCTAGTTTTCCATTTGTTTTCAGTTCCTTAATGTTTTCATTTGCCTAGTGAATGGGAATTATCTCAGCGTCCTGTAATGTCTGTGTTCTTCCAGCAGCACTCATTTAGAGGGTACAGAAACACTTCCATGTGTTGATATTTTGAAACCTGGAGTTAATTGCAGTCATTTCTATTCAAACAGGCATACCAAGAGTAAAGCAAGAGGCGGCTGCATTTCTTGGTGTAGTGCCTGAAGATGTGCATTAAAGACATAAGGAGCCAACTCTTACTATTATTTTCCTCTTCAGATGCCCTTAGAATACTAAAGCAGCAAGTTTGCAGGAAAATGCAATGACTTTTATTACACCAACTGTTACATCCAGGAAAAACAGACACACTCTTGGGCACATAACACAGCATTAAAGAGCAGGTATTTATTTGCTTAACTGAGTCTGAGTGGCCTCTGTCAAGGACATCCTGGATATCCTCAGGTACCCTTTCAGACACTGGTCCCCAGCTTTAGAGGGAGGGATCCCACAAGAGAGAGCAGCAGGGCCCTCCTGCAAGGACAAGTGGGAGTTTTCCCCCTATCTTCCTCTAAGAAAAAGAGATGAAGCTCTGCCCACACTGCATCCAGGTACGAGTATGTCCATCACAAGTCTTGCAATGGGTTTTCATCTTTTGATAAGCTACAGAATGCCCAGGGTGAGGGGAGGCTGATGAATGAATTAGCTAAGACTTGTTCTCCCTATCCTAATACAGTAAAAAGTGCAATGGCAAAGAAATTGCAGAATGCATATGTTTAGGAGTAAAAAACCCACCCCCAAACCCACATTAACACAACAAAACCCAAACCATTAACAATGAGGCAGAATTTTGAAGTCCCCAGTAGTCCCACTGAGCTCTGAGGCATTAGGAAGACCTCCAAGACCAACAAACATGGTATTTTTCTTTCTGGTGTTGGGGAATTATTCCGAATAGTAGAGATTTGAGGCAGCTCAGAGCATTGGTGCCACTATGTTTCTACCAGGCACTTGCTAGCTCTTTCCTTGTACACAAACTTGCTTGGGCTGCTGCAGCTGTCAGTCATTAAATCAAATATTAAATATAATTAAAAATATTTACTTCACTTTCCAATCCCCTATTTAAGCACAGCAGACGTCAGCCGTATTTAATAGCCTCACTAGGCAGTGCCAGCAAACACTGATTAAACAAAACCAGTTTCTCACATAGAAATAAGCCTCAGACTCACATCTCTGCTCTGTGCAGATTTCACCATGCATCCTGCTCAAAAGTACCATAGAGGGGCAGGGGCAGATTACCTTTCAGAAAGGAGATGCAGCATCCCAGAGAAAGCAGTGGGATACATCCAACTCCTCCCAAGTGTTCAAGGAGTATTCTCTTACCCCCCCCCCCAACTTGTGGATGAGAGTAAGGTATTGAGATATATAGAAGAAGACACAAGGGTCTGATGGAATCTTACATACTAAACCACAGAATAAGGCATAAATCTGCTGTCTGCATGTTGATGGAGGGAATTTCACAATATCTTATAGGAAGAGATAGGCTAACAGTGGCCACATTTCTGTAAGTAAGGCATGTCTTCAACGGGTGGTTCACAGATACACTCCACATATAAGCAATGATAAACTGCTTGACATAGCATGTATTTCAGAAAGAATCTCTTCACAGGCGCATGTACCAATATGACCAAAGTTTTATGATCACCAATAGCTTTGTTTCCAAGAAGGTTTTTCTTTTTCTTCCATCTTTATAACCAGAACAACTATTCTCCAACCAAACCAGACACTTCTTTGCCTATTTCCAAGAGATTTCCGAGCCCACTCATAAAAAGATGTGCAACATAACACAATATTTCCTAGTTATGTTCAACCTGAAACAAATCTATCAAATCCAAGATCTAGAGCTGCCAATATTCTCTTCATACTCAGAGGAAAATAAGATTTTTAGCATACATCAAATAGTAACAGGTACACAAATAAGACATGTCAAGAACTTTATAAACATCTGCACAGATGCGGAACAGGTAAGGTTAAATTTACTCAAACCCTTGTAACCCTGAAAACGTGAAGCGTCCACAACCATGCATTAACTTTGCTCCAAGGAAAAAACATGCAAGGAAACAAAAATAATAACAAAAAAATTCTTAACTAGGGCTACCTTCCCAAGTAGAAAATAAGATTTTCCACTACTTTCCATTCCGTAGGATTCTTAGAAGAGCATCATTCATCACTGAGCAAGTGCAGGCTTTCACTTTAGCTTTAACCTGGTTTGCTCTACAGCTTTGGATCTTATCTTATGCAGGTGCTGCAGCCTTAAATCTTGTGCAGTATCCGTACACATAATGAGCAACCCAAAAGTTACAAGATAAGTCAGAATTTCTTGAAGAAAATAGAAACTCACTGGGTGTCCAGGATAAAAGTGGTGAGGTGAAGAGTATGGGGAAAAGCAGCGCGAAATTATTTCTTTACAAGTCCATAGAATTTATATAAAGAATAAAAGAAAATATTTCTTTTTTCCTGCGCAGTCCTTACGCAAGTCTAATATTTAAAAATTAATAACTAGCTTCTAAAATTTAATTTCTTTAGCTCTAACAGAACTTTTCTTTAGAAAGCTGGCAAGATTCTCTATGAGGGGTTGCAGAAGAGCAGTGTTTTTTAAGCTGGCATCAACACATAATATTAAAACCACTGAAATTCTACTGAAGGAAAAAAGTTATGCTTTTAACACATGCAGAACTCAGTAGAGAAACAAATCCCATCCCTGTTACTTTTACACTGTATATATAGGGAATTAAAACAAACTTACATTTTTTTTTCTATTGCCACATCAAAGTTGTGTTGTAAGATACAGGGTTAAAGGAAGCAGGTCTACTGTTGTATCCTCAGGTGATCCTGCCCCTCTACTCTGCTCTTGTGAAACCTCACCTGGAATATTGTGTGCAGTTCTGGTGTCCTCGACATAAAAAGGACATGGAACTGTTGGAACAAGTCCAGAGGAGGCCACGAGGATGATCAGGGGACTGGAGCACCTCCTGTATGAAGACAAGGTGAGAAAGTTGGGGCTGTTCAGCCTGGAGAAGAGAAGGCTGCGTGGAGACCTCAGAGCAGCCTTCCAGTGTCTGAAGGGGGCCTATAGGGATGCTGGGCAAGGACTCTTCATCAGGGACTGTAGTGATAGGACAAGGGGTAATGGGTTCAAACTTAAACAGGGGAAGTTTAGATTGGATATAAGGAGGAAATTCTTTCCTGTAAGGGTGGTGAGGCACTGGACTGGGTTGCCCAAGGAGGTTGTGAATGTTCCATCCCTGGCAGTGTTCAAGGCCAGGTTGGAAGAGGCCTTGGGTAATATGGTTTAGTGTGAGATGTCCCTGTCCATGCATGGCAGGGGGTTGGAACTGGATGATCTTAAGGTCCTTTCCAACCCTAAGTATTCTATGATTCTATTGTGCTGATTTAAAAATAAACAATAATATTAAAACTATACAAAAGAATGTACTTAAAAATAAATGAACCCTAAAATGTTCTAATTAAAAGAAAAAAAAGGCAATACACACAGAAAAAAAAGAACCACAAGAAAAACCAAAAAACCCAACCAAATAAGCAAATAAATGTAGCTAAGAACTTTTCCTATATAAATCTTTCTCTTTCAAGCAGTCTCTTTCAAGTGAGACTATTACCTCTTGAAGAGCTCTTTATATTCCCATTCCGCATGCTCTTTGCCACAGGTGGGTTCTTATTGACTTCAGCTGCCCATTTTTATAGCAGCTGTTTCCTGCACTCTGCATGGCAAATGTGCCAAATGTGCTTTGTGGGGTTTTATACCTCCTTCCTGGACATGGGTTATGAGCTCTGTGAGCTCAGCCATGGAAACTGGTGTAAGGCAAATAACCTGTGCTAATGTGCCTGGGTCTGCAGCAAGTTAAAAAGGGAGGTGACCAGATATGGCACAGAAATACTCTATGGCAAAGCATTAACTCACTGCAGGTGGGGTTTGATTCAGGCACTGACTTTAAGCCTTGCACAATCTACGGTCTGCAGTGGGTTTGTGGCTGAAATTCCGCTTTTGCTGTAGCTTGGAACAAGTTCCTTTCAATTTGGTCCTCAAAACAATGGCATGAATGCATGTCAAAATGCATGTCAAAAATGCATGTCAAAAACTGCAAAGGGGTTTCTATTTCAGGATTAGGTACTCTAGTGAGAAAACATTTCTTTATGGTAAATACAGAGACTTTTGTAAGAAATTCAGAGGGAAAAAAAGATGAAATCCTAAATGCAGCTGTCTGTGCACACACTGTACTTGTGTAGCCAGAACCCAAAAGCTCTTACCCTAACGCAGTACATTTTCCAGCTCGCATAAATATAGGTCTAAGTTACCCCCATGCTTCCTGCTTTTCCAAAGGCATCAGAAGCACTCACTGCAGATGTATTAGGAGAACAAAAGATAGTACTACAAATCTTTTAAAGAGAAATCTGGCAAATCCATATTGCTTTCGATGTAGTTCAGTAGGTTATCTGGAGTCCTCCAGCGTGTGTCTGCATCACAAGGAGTTCACTTTTACTTAGAGTAGATTTGGTTTAGTATTTGCTATCACAGATAGTGTAAAGGTGTCATGCCCCTATGACAATTTTTGTGGCCGTTTATTTCACAACACCAAGATTGGCAGATGTTTCCTGATGGAAATATGCGGGTCAGTGCACCAAGGCCTCCAGAAGGAGCTACATCTGTGATTAACTTGAATTGATTTTAAAGTGAGCTGCCCAGAGAACCTGACACTGAACGCGGTGCGATTTCATATCCATAAAAAAGATCACTGACCAGTTGTCACATGTACAGCTCATGTGCTTAACCCGTGTCTGGCTGCCCCTCCAGGGCGCAGTCGGTATCTCTGGAAGGCTGTTTTATTTAGCAGATATCCCCTCTCAGCCACTTCTATCTGATTCAATTTCCTCCTGACTCTCTGCCTCGGGACTTTTTAATTTTCCAGGATGTGGTTTTTGTCTTTCAGTACACTACCACTCATCACAGAGAGCTACAGTCCATACCTCTGTGCACAATGAACCTTTGGGGCTGAAGAGGAAAGGCACACGGCTCTCCCTGTGATATTTCATTTCATCAGCTCTGCCACATCTTTAAATATCCACAGCACTTAGATCATCCTCATATAGTCCTTCCAGCTCATTAAGGGTCTGTGATTCCCCCAAAACCCAGCAGAAGGAATATCTCTTTTCACAGATCCACTTTTCTCAGTTTCCTGCCAGGTAACAGTTTACAACAGCTTTCTCATGCAATTCCCCTGCTCTATTAGAGTCAAATATTGCTGCGAGCTGTAGCTCTAAGCTAAAAGCACTTCCTCTCACTTCCACCATACACAGAGATATTTTTATATCACTGGTCGTTTAAAAAAGATTAATTGGGGAGGGGGGGGGAAATGGCTTCTGCAGAGGCTGTGTTCCCATCATATTTATTTGATTCCAGTCCATTTTGTAGCCTGCCTGAAATGAAAGGCACCTGCTGGCAGGACTGTCTTGTCATTAATGCTTGTTTTGTTACTGGCTCTGTCTACACCAGCAGAATATTCATGCTTTCCCCCTAATGAAGGGCTCTGGTCCCCACTGGTGCAGACTGATTTCCATCAGCCAGCTCACTAGCAGATCATGAAGCCACACCAGCAATTCTTTAATAGCTATTTATGCCTGCTTATGCCCACAGCAGGTACCGCCAAAGTTGTACTATTTTGTTTCATTTATGTTAGCTGATTCTGCTAAGCTGCTGTGGCATATTCAAGAAAACAGTACTCTCCTCTGACTTGCAGGAGGCAGGGAATTAAACAACATGTACTCACCAGATTTCTTTATTCTTAAGGCAGTGACAACGGTGCTTGCTTCAGTGCAACCCCCTTTTGGTCCTTCAGAGATTGAAGGCAGTGAACCCACATTTCTTCTGAAACAAATACAGAAGCAAAAGGGAATATACTCAGGGCTCTCACCTTTGGCTTTCAGCAAGGACAAACCTGTGGCGGATGCTCCTGTGGAAGCCACTTTGCTGCCGGCTCCACAGGACTACATGAGGTGAAAGTTGACTTCTGCAGCCACGATGGTTTGGAACATCATGTCTTCTGGTTTGCTGCTTCAGACAGCTCCTGATCGCCATAAGAAATCTTTTTCACTGGCACAGATGATGGACAATTTCTGTTTGGAAAAGCAAAGCAGTGAGAAGTAGTTTCTATTTTTGTCACATTTTGCACTAGAGCCAGACAGAATTTTTTTCCTAGAGATTAAACCAATTTTGACGAAACTTTTTTCATGCAGGTTTTCCAGGATGGAGTTTATAGGAAAGATGAAAGAAAAAGGTAAAATAATCTGACCCCAGGAAACCCAAGACTGTGGGTGCCTGGTCAAAGAGGATTTAACTGTTAATACACAAACAAATCTATACAGGAATAAAGCACCTATTTTGTTTTAAACCACAGCTTGTTAATTTGTTGTGTGCTGTAGGAAACTCATGTAATGAAATTCACTGCAAAAGCTCATGAAATTGAAGGTAATATTTAGTTTATTTAATTCAAACTTAGTTATCATACTCCTCTTGTATGCCTGTAGTCACAAGCTCCCAAACATGTGCTATTCTAGGCTGTTATTCTATTCTATTCAAAACTATTATATTCTATTCTATGTGCATCAGAAGTGTCTGGCCAGTATCACTGATATGTGACAAGATTTATTAATACATATAAGTCTTTTAAATCTTTATTGTTTCTTCTGGAGTTCTCAAAGATGAACATTTCCATTCATACTTTTATCCAGACCAGTTTTAACATTTCTCATTTAAATCTCTGCAATGCCATGGGTTTCCATTAGTCAGGCCAAATCATGACAAATGAGCAAGTCACATCTCCTCAGAACTGCTATGGCGAATTGAAAAACTGCTTTTTCTTGATTTTAACCAAAGACTAAGTGTTCTGTGCCCATAAATCACTTCCAAAATATCTCAGCCCTGCTCGTTTGCTTGGGAAAAAGTTTCCTAAACCTAAATGTATCTAAAAATTAATTCCTGCTTCTTAGGCATTATCATCTTCAGGAAAATTAAGGTTTTTCCTATTAGTCAGTTGTACTAATAATGTTTGAGTTCTCATAGCACATATAGTGTTGTGGCATTTTTCTGTCCACACTGAGAGTCAATGTGGTGTAAGTTTAAGCAATTCTCTCCCCTTCATGAAGTCCTCTGGCTTTGAAGGAACTAAAATCCTATCTTAAAACCCCCAAGGCATTCCAGCATGTTTGGTACCAAGAGTCCCATCATCCCATCTGCTGTGCATGCTCCCAGTTGCATCACTGAGTGCTCTACCAGATTCCACCCCACCGCAACCACCACTCGATTTCTCACATGAACAACAGAGGGTGTTCTATTGCAGTTATGTTGGATAAAGCAAATATCAGCCATGACCTGTCCTCTGACATTACTTGCTATGCAGCTTGGTTGGTCAGACCCTGCACCATCATTTTGAACAACCAAAATTTGACGTGTAAAGATCTATCGTTTAACTCTGACCCACTCTTGCAATTCACAGCTGGTTTTTCTACAGAATGGGCCTTGATTGCTCTTTCTTTTGAGCTGGAAAGAGTGCTCTGCATTTACAGCCTTTAAGAAGGCTTAGGTCTGAGATGATCTTTTCATTCGGAAGTCTGCTAATGACAGTCATGAGGGCTTTCAGTGTGACAATTGCTTTCTAACACTGAAAATCCAACTTATATAATCAGGATGTGGAAACAATTGCCCAAATTACCGACCTTACCGAAGACTGCAGCTTGTCCAGGGAAAGAAAATGCCTGTAATGGTCAGTGACCACTCTACCAGGGTTAGTGTTGCACTTGGGAAAGCTCTGGATGGCATCCCGGTTGAATGGTGGGGAATGTGAATGGTCCTTCACCCAGCCGCTAGCAGCAAGCCCTGCTATTTCTTACTGGTCTTCCCTCATGATGCTAAGAACAACCCGTCTGAGTTTACAGGGGAAAACAAGAGAATGAGAAGAGGATCTCTATCTATAGTGACGAAAGAAGGAATGTGTTCATGAAAAGCCTGTCATGCAGATCTGCTGAGAGAATCACTGCACTGCTTTATTCACACTATGGGAAACCACAGCTTTTTATTGAAAAAGGGGGCATCTGGGTAGTATACTTATTCCCTACCCATCCTTCTGCTTTATGCCCATCTGAAGCCACATGGTGATTTAATCTGAGGATAACCCTGAGTACACCTGGGAAAACATTCAATTCTGCATTCTTGCAACTTGCTAGTCACAAAATGCACCTTAAGAACCCAATATGGAGTCCTTTTTTAAACTAAATACATCACACCTTCTTTATACTTCAGAATTGGAAGCTTTGTGTCCTAAAACTTGGCATGCTAAGGGTGGAAGTGAATTATTCAGCAGTCCACATCTGTTTCTGACACTGGTGGCTCAGATGCGTCTCTATACTGAGCTACCCTGGAGCAAACAGATCATGCAAATGAAACAATTCCACATCTAAGCACATGTTGATATTAAATGGTTGTCACAAAACACACAGCAGCTATTGCATCGACCTCAGATCCAACAGAGCTATGCTTTAGAGGTTTCCTGAACTGGAGCCACATTTATATGAAAAACTGAGGTGTAAAAATGACCACCAGAAACACATAACTTGTTTGCCATTGAACCTATTTTAATAGAAATTCATTTAAAAGCAAAAGCTCCTCCACATCCAAAATTTGGATACTATTATTTTAATATTCCAGATTCAGGAAAATTCTTCAGAAAATATTTAAAGATTTTATATCTGACATAAACTGCAGATTTGTTATTTTTTTGCATTTTTGTCATTTTGTTAGGAAATGGAATTAAAGAACCTAACCTAAAAATTTGGGGAAAATTGGCTGTCACTGGCAGTGCAGGAAAACAGCATTTTTATGGTTGACTTTGAAATGGGAAAGCTGAGAGCTAACTCATTTAACTTTAGCCCAGATTTATTTCATCAGATATGTCAAAATGGGTGTTAATCTTTCTTTGGTTATTGAGAAAGCATCCCAGATCATCAGCAAATCAGACAGGTCTGTCAGGGAGAAGCTCCAAGTTCCTCATATTAAACCAGAGCAGGCATTTCTGAAGCCCAAGAGGAAGACAGACTGTAAGGCTTGGAAAGGAGGATTTGCTATTTGGAATTGACTTGTCAATGATGAGGAGTATGCTACTACGAAAGAAAATCGATGAGGAGGGATGGTGGTGGAGCTAAACAGCAAATGGTTGGTAAATGAACCCTTGTCTCCTTTGTTGTCTGATCCCAAAGCCTCTTTGATATTTTTTCTTAGGAAATTAGATTGTGTTAATTCTTAATTTACATCATGATTTCCTCACGTGGCTACAGGTACTAGAAGCATCCACTCATCTTTGAATAAAGGAATGAACCTGAAAGCAGAACTACCAACACCACGTTATAGACAGTCAATCTGACTGGGGGATTCCTCTTTAGATTATAACAAATTTATGCCAATAAGTTTTTGTTTTAATGCTTTACCATAAGGTAAGCAAAATTATGGTAGTGTTGCCCTCTTCGTTCAACAGAAGCTAATAGAAATAACATGGTCTTTTGCAAAGTCTCACAAATTATGCATCACTTTTGAGAAGATTACAAATACTCCTTATGCAGGAAAGTGGAGTTAAATTAACGTAGAGACAGGAGTGAAGTTTTAGGTATGAAATAGGGCAGAGAGGAAAAACTTAAAAGAAATACATTCCACAAACCAAGCAACCTCCCACACCCCAAACTAAATGCAAACTTCAGCAGACTGCTGCTTAATACCATCCAATGCCAAATTCAAATCAGAGTCCAAGCCAGAAAAATCCCTTGGCTTGTTCTAACAGCATTGCCTTGCCAAGCAATAATTAACAACGCCCGTTGTGCTCTGCACAAATATCATCATCACAGGCTCCTGCGTTACCAAGCAGCTCCTGAGATGTTTAGCACAGCTCACGCTGAAGCAACTTGACAAAGTCCAGCACCCTTGAGGTGATCAGGGTGGCCTTTCATAAAACAGCCAGAAACACGAACACATTCACATGTGTTCAATCAACATAAGACTGCTGTTGGGTTGTTTTGCTTTGGGGGAGGTGGTGTTGTAATATAATCAGGTTTTTTCCTCACTGTTGGTGAAAACTGGTGCTGAGGCAAAACCCAGAACATTTCAGTAACTATAAAGGTGCAAGATTATCAGTTAGTGCAGAACTGTCCTGCTAGGACTGATTTCCTCTAGCTAAACAAAATGCCACTAGTAAAGCAGAAATGGCTTATACTGGAGGAGGTAGTATGATGTAGTGATTTTAATCCCATATTTAATATACTTTATCTATTCTACTGCCCTCATAAACTGTTACAGGCAAATCTGTGCGCTGAGTTCAAGAGCTGCTTGAGGGAAACAGAGTCTAATTTCAGATCCACCTTGCTGCTTTTCAAGTTGGTTTTTTTTGTTGTTCTATGAAGGCAGCATCTAGATATATAAATACAGAATAACCAAGTCACAGTAGCTTAGAAAAAGCAAGCAATTGATATTGCTTGTGCATTTTGCAGCTGTGGAACTCATCTAATTTGTTAACTTTCAGGCTTTGAGATTACTTAGTGCAAACGTGTCCTGATCTCATGACTGGGATTCTTATGTTTTAGCACAATACATCATCTTTATTAATACTAACACAAAATGTGCTTTCGCTACCCATTTATCTTCTCCTCCCCATGAGGCCGCCCAGAACCTGGACAAAACCTTATAATTTGTAAGAATTATCTCTGGATTTCCTGAAAAGTATGAGTAGCTAAAAGGATGACTATTGAAACCCTCTATTTCATAAATAGAAGGGTGCAAATTGACATGTTATTAATACTTTGACTTTATGGCCCTATATATTTTCTTTTAGTGCCAGAGATTCTGTTTTGAATGACTCCAGAATATCCAATCCTGTATTTGGTTTTCTGTTTGCAAAGCTCAGCATCAAAAGTACAGGAAAAGAATTGCTATGAAAGCAGCATCTAGATATACAAACACATAATAATAAGAACACAGCAGCTTAAACAAAGCAAGAATTTCATTTTGCATTCCCATTTTGCAGTTGTGAAACTGAGCTACAGAAAATTAAATTACAGAGTTATAGAAAATTAAGTTAAATTCCTTTAAAACAACTCAACCTTTTGGTGACAAGATCTTCCCTTGGTGAGGACATGTAATTTTGATCACATGCACATGTGCAAGACACCCTTCTTCTCTACACACTAATGTAGTTATTTTGATGGATATTTGTGTCAGAAGTTGAAATTGATGGAAGAGACAGGGAAGATTTCAGGATGTTGGTAATACCATTTACGCTAAAAAGTGAGACCCTGTAAGAAAAGAGTGCAAGTGTTTGAAATGCAAAAAGATTTTGCACCAGGTGACAGCAAAAGGAATTTATTTGCAACCTGAGCTTGCTATACCTTATTCTACCAACCAGAACAAAATTGTTTTGTCACTATTTGCTTAAAAAATCCCAACTCTGCTCCTGTGGTGAGGATGAGTGAGAGATGGAGAAGTTATGCTTTCTCAAAAGAAGATGCAGCCATACTGGGGAATGAGGGAAGAGAGGAACCTAACCCTGGAGCAGAGAGCAGCTGGGTACACACACCATTGTATTTAGCCCCAGTACCAACTTTCTAGACTAGGGCATTCACATCCAGTGGAAGGCATGAAGGTATAAAGATGACATAATTGTATAGGATTTGTGGGAAACACACAAAGCCAAATCAAACCAACAAAAATGATTTGCCTAAAACTGTCAAAGAACTTACCTGGCTTAAAGTAGGGTCCAGTATTCTTGAAGATATCAGTACAGGATCAGGGACTTACGTTTAGGTCAGCAGTGTAAATTGTCTTAAAAATAACCTGCTTAAATTGAAACATTCTATGGCTAGCTTTAAAATTAGATGAGTTCAGTCTAAAACCAGAAGTTACCTGAACAGATAGGATTCCGCATGTGACTTCCTATAGATAGAAGAAAAGGAGATAAGTTTATACCAAAACCATAGAAGATTTATTTGAGAAAGAAAAAAGAATTACAAATCACAGCAATTCCTTCAGAATACAGCTGCTCTGAACCTTGGTTCTGGCTCTCAAAAATTAGAGGGAGAAGTCACAAAGATTTCAAAACCCATACAGTTTCAGGTTCAAAATATAAGGGTGAGATCTGAGAGTTTGGCTCTGGGTATTTTAAATCAGGGGCAGTTTAGAGAAAAATAAGACATCACGATTTGTGAAACTGATTTGAGAAATCGGACATAGTTGTTTGCATACTGCAGGCAAAGCCCTTGAAACATCTTGGCTAATGTTTCTTAAACTAGTTGAATTGCATTTTTGGTAATCTAGCTAAAAGTGGTTAAAATATAAACCATGGTGCCATAGATGTCTAGCGGAATCATCTTTGAAACCAAGCCATTTGTGTGACCAAGCATGGATTTCAAAGTCTACATGGCTGGCATTTTTACGTACCTAAGAAAGCCAAACCTCTAATTCTACAGAATATCCCAAGATCTTTTTTATAAAGACAATGTGAAGAATAAAAACAACCCCTGAACTCAAAGATTCAAATGACTGCATTTATTATGAGAGATAAAAGTACATTCCTCAAAGGAATTCATTAATGTTGTAAAGTTACCATCATACACCGAAATTTAATGGGTCTTTGAGCAAAGAAAATGTCTGATGTTTGGCACTGCTATGTATATTTTCATCTTTCCAAATAATGATTTTCTTTTTGCTGTTACAAAGGGGGGGGGGGAGAGAATGGTGCTTTCATGTTATTTTCACTCTGTAGTCATCAAGTTTTGAGCTATCTATATTTAAAAGTTCATTATCAAACAGATAAAGTTAACAGAAGTATAATACTTTTAGAAGTTTATGGACTTGCTGACAAATACCTGATTCTAGCTGGGAGCTCAGTGACTCTCTGAAGTGCTGTTCCCCATCTATCTTCAGCAGGGTAAAATCAACACCAAGTCATCAACCTCACTCATTAGAACATCTTGATGTAGAGCTGTGAGGAACCTCTTCATGAGAGGAAGGACTAGTTTATTCATCTGTGAATTTCAGGCTTTTGGCAACTAATGCTAGCTCTAAAAGTGAACGTGACTATTGCAATAGATACAGCTGCAGTAAGGTGACTTCCATACATATATATGTACCCTGATTGGTTATATAGGCTATCTTGACTTGAGAGGAGGTCAGATTGGGCAGCCATTCAACATCCATTGGGAGATATCTTCAGCATGTATTCTGCCTGAAGGATTGAGAAGCTAGTTTTCCAAGTCCTTAAGCCTGACTGGACTAAGCTGCAGTTTATTTTGCTCAATGCAACTTCTGCCAGCTGAGTCCTCTCTTAAAACTAATCTTCAGATATAATCATTTTGCCATGTTGCAGACAGAAAGTGAGACAGTCCTACTTGCCCTTTCATAGTTTGAGTTACCTTGCACATTAGAATATAGGAAACTGTTTCCAAAATAGCCACTCTGCCCTCTTTTCTATTATGGATCATAACTTTTGACACTAGGATATTAATAAGCCAATGATATTTTGCCCTTATTCAGTTTTCTTTTTGATACAAGGATAAGAATGATGACACAAACATGGAAAATAGTCTGGCCATGATGATCCAAAGAGCTCACTGTCATGCAAGAAGACAGCACAAAATCTACTCAGAGTTAAAATAACCTTATAATATTAAAAGGTTACATTATTCTTCTGATAACTTTGGCTGCAGGAAGTTAGTACAGTTCAGCTGTGCCGCTTCATTTTGATACCTGTGTATAAAACAGAAAAATACAGTTTCCTCTTTTAATAATTCAAATGAAACTCCACAAAAAATGTTACGTTCAGCTGAAGCAGCTTGAATATGCATTCAAGTGCAAGCAGCTGAGAAGAGTTTCACTCTTAAATTGCATTCTCATAAAGGCCATTTGACCCTCATCATTCTAAAGAGGAAAGCTGACAGTGTACACAGGCAGTAGATCCTTTATCCCCCAGAAGTAATAAAAATGGAGAACTTGGTGTTTTTCATACAGCTACAAGATACTTGGGAAATAAAACATAAAACAAGTTCAAACTGTTCAGAGCAGCTGGTCAGCAGTGAAAGATAGATGCGTTTTTCTTGCATGTTTGTTTTCTCCTTTATTTTGATCTGCTTTTCAGACAGAGACACGTTAAAATAAGATTGTGTTACTCAGGAGGTAAAAAAAAGAGCATTACCATATTCAATTTCCCAGAAACGTCTATTGTAGCAGTAAAAGCAGATGGCACCAGAAACAAATGAACAACAACCATACTTGAAGTGAAGTTTGTCTAATTAGAACAGGTTGGTTTTGATGAAGATAATGACCTTGGAAAAATTCATCAAGTTTTATGCAATAAAAAGAAATTGCAGCAAACATTTTCAATGCATCCAGGCAGAGAGTTAATTTAATTGGCCTGCCAAGGGTTGGGCTTGCAAAGGTCTGAGGACTTTTTCATTTCTTGCTGCACTGACACAGAGATAAAGAAGCTTGAAACTTTTGCAGGAGCCTGCTGTCAACACCTGAATAAATGGAGCTGAATTTGATCAAAGGCATAGCTGTAACACTGCAAACCCAAGTCCTTTCTTTGACCTATTAGCTGGGCATTTGCTGCTGTTCATCCTGAAAGACACACACATACACTGAGTCAACTTTGGCCCTGCAACTACTATTTTTATGCTGAAAATATGATACGGGACTGTAGATGCTATGGCCATGGATGCAAGTGATTTCTAGTGATGTGGATTTCAAATATTTATTTTTATATACACACACATATATATATAAATATATATATAAATATATATACTCATGAGCACACACATATATATATATGTATGCTTTTCTTTTTTACCTATATAGCACTGAGTCCATTACTGCACAGTTCTGAATGGAGAAAGGGTAGGTATAAGGCAGGACAATAAAACATTACCACATGGAGTTTGTATGGTATAGCTGTAAAGTTTCTCCCTGTCTGCTTAGGAATCTTGTAGAGATTTCCAGAAGATTCTGATTAAATATTTTCTATTTGAAGGGCACTTTTTTATGCCTATGATTTTTAAAGGTTTCACTTATCTTTTCTATTATTTTCCTCCATTCATCTCAAAGAAACTTGGATTTTCCATGCTTGACATCTCTCTCTGCCCTGTTGTAACTGAAGCCAGTTTTCTCTTTGCTTTTTGCAGTGAAATTCCATGATAGAAAACATAAAGGTAGCTCCATGCTACATCTAGTTTTTATCACTTTGTCATTATGTGGGATTTCCAGTACTTCCCCTTGTAACATCCTCCCTAAAGTCTCCAGGAGTGATTGCCACTGAAAACAAATACATACATTAAGACTTTTTGAATCCCCATTTCTATCCTACAAAATGATATTCTTGTTTCTTCTACAAACATTAAAAATCAGACACCTGGAAAAAAGGGATAAACCAAATATTCTCTGGACCAGTCTCCTCTTTTGAAGCACTTCTGAGAACATGCAATTCACATCAAAACAAAGCAGACTTATAAATTCCTTACCATTAAAACATGGATGAATATGAACGTTAGCAATTCATCTTAAGTTTTTCAATGAAAACTAAAAGAAGGACACACCACTCTCCCTCCAAAAATGGCCCGATACCACCAAATCAGCAGAGTTTAATACAATTTGGCAGTTAAGTTATAGAAACAGCCACTGAGTAAATTGAAGAAGGTCCAGGTTCAGCTCCACAGATTTAAACAGTAACTCATCACAAATTACTTCTGAGAATTTACTCAAGAAATAAAATTTTGTGAAGCTAATTCATTTGTTTCTAAGAGAGCACCAAAATTAAGTACAAATGTATTTAACCACAAATAAAATGTTGGCACTTTTTCATGTATGCCAAAAGTCTCAGTGTTTTATAGGAGTTGGTCTCAATGATTCACAAAATATGCCAAATAGTATTTATGGCTGGAAAATGTAGATACAACCCAAAATTTAGAAGAGCTGCAATCTGAAATTTAGGGTTAAAACCAAAAAATATATATTTTCAGAATCTTGCACATGATTTTTTAAATACAAAATAAGTAACACATCTGACAGAGGAAAAAGTCAATAAAAGAAAGAAAATTAAGAAACCTACCCTATCTCTAACATAAACTGATATTTATTAGGATTAGGGCTATTATAATGTTGAACCCAGACTTGATGTTCAGGAATAAAGTTTTGTCAGTATGAATAGAAAAAGAAAGGAAGGAAACTTGAAAACACAGAGCCGTCAGAGCACTGCCATGTAATGAGAATATATTAATGTTTGTCAATGAATTTCATCTAGCTGAAGCATATTCATTTCCATATCACTTACTGGAGATGATTACTCAACAGTTTAGTTGAGTAATTCAACGTTAATTAAACAGGCTGACAGGAGAGGCATGGATCAACATCTTTGCCTCTTCTCTCTCCTTTATTAAAGCACCTTTGCTTCAGGACAGTGTTTTGCTACTTAACACTAGCATCTTTAAGTGTACTAAGCATCATCTCATCAAAGAGACTTTGAATTTTCCAATAGTTTTCTGTGGAGTTTCCTCAGTCTGCCCCTGAGTACCATAAGCTAATTCACTGCATTCAGCACAACTTTAATGGGGAAAAGAGCATCCACCAGGTTCACACCCAAGATGTTAGAAAGATTCAGCCAGAAAAAAACACCTTGATTTAGATGTTTTGGCCCCCTGCTTTGATTTTTTTTCCTTCCTTATGAAGGTTTGGATAAGCCATAAAATACTTCAGTGATTCTCCAGGCATACACAAGTCTGGTTCTTTTGTGATTTCTGACTGCTGCAACATTGGCAGCACTGTTGGATTTAATTACCCTGACAAAATGTCTGCTGGCCCTTTCCCTCTGGAAGAGGGGGTTTTGTGCACTGAAGAAAGCTCAATCATTAGGACAGCTCTGGGAGCTGTGAAGGCTGATGTTAACTGACAGATGTCCTTGTCCATATCCATGAACAAAAATATGCCAGATTGAGAAAGTAGAACCTAGGCAGCTTATGCTCATGCCCAACATGTTATATATGAGTAAAGATGGCAACTAATCACACATCACCCTGCCTAGCCTGAATCACTCTACTGAGCACTCCTGTGACATGCTTTCTAGCCTAATGGGGATCACTGAAACATGGTGTGGTTGGCTGGGATTTTTCACTTCCAGAAAACTCTAATAGCCCGTAATGCTTCCACAAAACTGGCTGGGAGTCTGTCACAGAGACCCTCTGGGTGACGCTGCTCCATTCACTGGTTCTCAGGATATGCACAGATTTCTTTCTCAGTCTCTCACTGAAGCAATATGAGAAAACTACCTAGATTTCCCCAAAACGTACTGCTAAGAAGGCCCTTACAAGCAGACGTGGCTTTGCCACACAAGCATGGCTGTAACTGTGGCATATAGATGAGGTCTTGCTAAGTGTTTTTCTGCTCCAGTCCCTGTAACGATTACTTTGATCTCTGAAAGCAATAGAAACACATTAATAGGAATAGGCATGTAACAGTAAATGGGATATGATAGCATCTTTTCTCTTTCAGCATGATTCCCTTGCTTATGATCTCTCTCAGCCCCTTTTTCTTCACTCTTGTCTAACAAAAATTTGCAGCTGGGAGGTTCAACGTGTTTAGCACCAGCACTTCTTGATTTTAGCTCTGTGCAGCCATGAATAAATGAAAATATCCTGACTAACCCTACAGATCTCTGCTCAAGACTACAGCCAGTGCGCGGTATGATCATAGAATCATAGAATAGAATCATAGAATGGGATGGGTTGGAAAGGACCTTAAGATAATCCAGCTCCAACCCCCTGCCATGGGCAGGGACACCTCACACTAAATCATCTCACCCAAGGCTTCGTCCAACCTGGCCTTGAACACCACTAGGGATGGAGCATTCACAACCTCCCTGCGCAACCCATTCCAGTGCCTCACCACCCTCACAGTAAAGAATTTCTGCCTTATATCCAATCTAAACTTCCCCTGTTTAAGTTTTAACCCATTACCCCTTGTTCTGTCACTACAGTCCCTAATGAAGAGTCCCTCCCAGTATCCCTATAGACCCCTTCAGATACTGGAAGGCTGCTATGAGGTCTATATGCAACCTTCTCCAGGCTGAACAGCCCCTAGATAAGATAAGATGGAGCTGCCAAGTCCTGCTCCTGAGAAGCATGTTCCAACACAAGTTATAAGCATAAGTCATGGTCTCTGATGGAAAAGCAAGAGGAAAACATCAGTAATCTTGTAGTCCTTCACCTTCAGGCATGGCGTTTTCTTCCTGTTCTTCTGCCCTGCTCTTAATGTTCTGGTCCCCTGCTTTCTGTACTGGTTTCATCTTACCTGGATGTGCCCAGAAGGAGGAGCTGGTTTTCCTCACAAAAATTATTTTGTTGTGCTCAAAGGGGAAAGCTCTTTTAGCCTTCACCCATAAATCAAGCTCCATATTCCTGCTCCTGCTCCCTCTCACATTCATCTTCTTTGCCCATTGTACAGGAAACTCCAAATAAGGCTTCACCACTGCCTCTCATAAAACATGATGATGTCCTCACTTTTACACATCTGGATACATACAGCTTTCTTTATGAGTTGAAAAACAAGGGGAATGTGCCTTTAGTAATATAGCAATTAAAATTCAAGATACTGAGATGATGGGCAGCTGCAGATATGCAAAGAAGAATTCCCACAGCCTTGTGTATTTCCTTTAGGAATCACATAGCATGGCCTTTGCCTCATAGGAAACAGACCATTTGGATGGTGGGCTTAGAGTCCCCTTCCCATTATCTTCAGCTCCTACCACACATTATGAAACCTAGTTTAAAATGACTCAACTGCGCAGGGAAGGAGAGCAGCTGTGGATGGTGGATTACTATCTGTTGGGGCAGTGCATAAAACCACAAGGGAGATACATGACCTCCAAAGAGGTCCCTCTAATACCAGGAGGGACTGGAAGGATTTACAGTGATACAAATTGATGATCCAGTTTCTTCTGTAAGTAAACACTGGATCTTTGCCTTTGCTTATGGATTACCTATGCATTTATAAATCCATAGGAAACACAACAGAAGCTGTTTGTGAATATTAATACAAGGAAGTGCAAATATTTTTTTTTAAAGGGGATTTTTTTAATTGTTTCCATTAGTGTTGGGATTTTTAAAGTGATTTGATTATAAGCTTTTGAGAAAAAGAACTTGGAAAAACCTCACCTCCCAAAGTCATTCTCACTGCTCAGAGAAGAGCAAGACATTTACCAAGGATAAAATGAATATTGATTGCTTAATTTAACACAGTCACCTCCCACAAACAAGGCTGTCTTTGCAAGTGCACATTCATTTCTCATCACAGCCAATACATGGACTTTACAAGCAGGGCTGAATAAACATGGGCTTTAGAAGCTGACACCGTATAAAGCAGCCCTTAAAGTAATTTTCTTCTCTTGAGCAGCAGCTGTGGCTGTTCTTTACCTGATGCACATGAATGGGCTCCAGCCAGCAGCCACGGGACTCTTGGTGCTGGCCACAATGCTGTGGTCTTCCCATGCTGGTTGCATGCTGGGCATGTAATGTCAGCCCAGCAGGTCCTCTGTACCTTAGGCTTTTCCATTTCTAGCCTCAGTAGGCTCCTCAGAATAATTATGTGCTTGGAATGGATTAGAGAATCTCTATACCAGGACTGCCAGGAGTACGTGTAAAAATCTGTAAGCACACCAATGTCAGCTCCCCGAGCAATGAAAAGTGTCAACTACTCCTTGTCCTGCCTCTGAAAGATGGGGACCATTACATGGTACAAAGGCTGAGCAAAAACATGTTGCTTATGGTTTAGACCAGTGGCTTTAAGACTGGAATTGTTTTAATTTAAGGACATTTGCATTTTCTTCTTTCACTGAAGCTATCGTCTACCTCTGAATTTGAAACAAATACCTGTCACTCTGAAATCATGCTTTCCAATAATAGTCTATTTAGTAAAATGACTTTGCTGTTTGTGTTTTATACCCTGGTTGTAGGCAGCCTCAGATCTTTCTGCCCCTGGTCAGAGGAGTGCTGGGAAGTGATTCCGTAAGGACACTAAGACCTAAACAGGCTCTCATAGGAGAAATACAACACAATCCTTGGGATCTGAATGTTTTCTTGAGATGATGAGTCTTCCCTAGCCAGCCTGGCTCTTTTCTGTAACGTTAATGTGTTTGGATTTACCACCATCCTGGGCCAGCTGGTATGGACTTGAGTTCAGACTGTACAAAACTGGCGCCCTGTAAGGCAGGGTCTATCTACATTGCCTGCATTGGGAACAGGTAAAAAATAAGGTGTTCCGTTCTGGAGTCAGGCTCTAATTAGAAGCAATGTTCCTGCAGAGAGTGGAATTGGGAAAGACTGGGAGCACTGGGTTACCTGTAAAAAATACTTCTGAATTCAGTTTTCAGTCTCCATCGTAGTTTCCTCCTTTCACTTCAACTGAGGTATTTTATTTTCTACTAGTGAAAAATGTAGACTAGTGAGCAGCTTGATGTATACCTGAAAGAAACTCAAAGCATATATCTAAATATCACCCCAAGATAGAGTTCACTGCTAACAAAAACCCAGTGAAGTGCTGAGATTTTGAGACAGTTAGAAAAAAGTCAGAAAGAAAAATCAAGGTGTTGATGGAGCTCTGCACAAGGGACACTTTTACGCAGGAAAGCCCATAGCCAAGACATATCATTGACCCAAGCCCATAGCCACTGACCCAAACATGACAGTGCAAAATACCACAGTTTGGTAATGAAAACAGAGATTGCACATATAATGGAAACTTATCAGCCTAAGAGGAAAAAGTGGCAGCCTAACTGAAGAAAATCAAGACACTCCAGTGAGCTCCAACAATAATGCACATACGAGGGTGGATGGGGACTAAAGGAGGAGTACTTAACACATCCCACTTGTTTTCAGTGCTGGAAGAAAAGGTAACATACAGAGAATAACATAAATGATGCTGTGAGGTGAAGAGATAGGGAGGTGATGAGAATGACCTGATGGTATGCTTTGATCTGAAAAACAGTATTCCATGAGGTGCTTTAGCTGAGCATAATACAGCCCCGCTAATCTGTGTTTAAACCAGGCATCCCATGGTAACAGCAAACATCCATAATAGAAAAGCATCTTGCATAATAAGGGTGAAGACACAAAATTCTCTGGAGGCTTTGTGTCCGCCTTATCCTCCTATAATCACTGTAAAGCACTCCTTGCCCAAAGAATCACTTTGAATAAGAAAACTATAAGTGAGGAACTGTTCTGTTCTAGCCATTCACGCAGGGGTTTCCTAAGGTCAAAATGCACATTACCGTTTTCAGTTTGCTTTTTATTTCTCATCCAAAAGAAATTTTTTTTATGTGCTACAATTCCTGGCCTTCACTAACCCATTCCCATTATCTTCTACATAAATTATTTTCCTACCTTACTGGAGGCTTTATATTCACTGTGAGATTTACCTTGGCGAGCAAAAGCATTGTGCACTAAATTTTCTGGTAGAGAAAATGCTGCATTTTGGGAAGAAGCCAGAAACAGTCACCATAAATCTGGGAGCAAAACTGCACTGTAAAGCCAGGCTCCATGTGCTTCTCTGTGATCAAGGCTTGTTTTCTGCCCGCAGTTAATGCACCGTTCCAGTAATGGGTTGCCCACAGGTCATTGGGGTGTTTCACTAATGCCTGCTAAGAAGAGATGGACAGTTAGCAGCTCATCCCCATTTTTAGGTTCTAAATAACTTTTCCAACTGGTTGCAAATACTGTGATTCAAGTTAATGCTGACAGCACAAACTTACTCATAGATAACTAGGAGTATGGAAACAACTAAAGAAAAGGGACAAATTATGCTGTTCTGTTTTTGTCCTCAATAGAAACAAAGAGAAGCCAGTGTCTGCCAAAAACTGCTTTATTACACTTGTCAGTATAACTTCTTTATAGTTTCAGGAGATGCTATATTTTTTAAGTGCTTCAGTAAAGCACACGAAGTGAAGAAAAGTGATGACCTTAGTGGCATGGGCAGGCTTCATTCCTGCTCATGTGTTTTCCCCCCACTTCTTTCAGAGTTGGGGCACTTTTATATTTTCACAGGTGAAATAGAACAAGAGCAGAAATGGAAACCTATTTTCCGCACAACTTCAGCTTTTGCTGTTTATAAGGTAACGCTTCAGTTCCTCTTAAGAAATTAGCTGCAAAGGAAAGCTGACAGCCAGCATTCCTTGTCACTAGACAGCACCACTGCTAGGACGTAGTGAATTCCATAACTCAGCTTGCCTGTCAGCGTTGAGGGGTTTACAGGAACAAATTCTGCTTGTTGAGATGTTAAGCAGAAACAAGGACTCTGAGAGCACCCCGGACTACCTCATTGTGAAGCTGCATCTGCAGCGAGCATAAAGGAGAAAACAAAGCCACGTCTAGTTGTGGGTGAACAATTACAATATGGCATGGCCAACAGCATAAACAGATCATAATGCAAGCAGAGTATAATTTCAAATCAGGAAATGGTTTTATTCAATGCTAATCAGCTCCTGCAACCAATTGAGGAAAAATAATGTATGACTATGTTGCAAAACTCCAAATCCGGGCCTGACCCCATCTTGCAACTTGTTTTGTTTGCTGGTAGCTGTAAACAGCCACATGACATGTCTTTATTAGAGAATGAGTTGAGGGAATTCACAGACAACCAAATCCCTGCATGCAAATGAGTCTGATTTTTAGAAACATAGAATCATAGAATAGTTAGTTGGAAAGGACATTAAGATCCAGTTCCAAGCCCCTGCCATGGGCAGGGACACCTCACACTAAACCATGTCACCCAAGGCCTCGTCCAACCTGGCCTTGAACATCGCCAGGGATGGGGCACTCACAGCTTCCCTGGGCAACCCATTCCAGTGCCTCACCACCCTCACAGGAGAGAACTGCTTGCTCATATCCAATCTAAACTTCCCCTGTTTAAGTTTTACCCCATTACCCCTTCTTGTATCACTACAGTTCCTAAGGAAGAGTCCCTCCCCGGCATCCCTATAGGCCCCCTTCAGATACTGGAAGGCTGCTATGAGGTCTCCACGAAGCCTTCTCTTCTCCGGGGTGAACAGCCCCAACTTTCTCAGCCTATCTTCATATGGGAGGTGCTCCAGCCCCTGATCATTCTCATGGCCTCCTCTGGACTTGTTCCAACAGTTCCATGTTCTTTGTATGTTGAGGACACCAGAACTGCATTTTTACTTCACTTACCCCAGGTTTGGATGCTGAAGAATCAATGTGCCTTTATTTCACATAACAGATAGCTCCAGGGAAGCCTGTAAAATTCTTACTGTAAATCTATCCTAACTCAGCCAACCCACTCCTTAACTGTGGACTAAGCAAAATGCCATCATTTTTGTAGCTTACTTGCGGAAGTAGCAAATCCAGGGTCTGCTTTTGGTGTGGAATGAAGAAGAAAAGTTCCAGGTTCCTTGTAACTGTTTTTTGCTTGTCAAAATTTTAGCAGCAGGATGAGGCATCTCTCACACCCTTTCCAACCTGGCTGAGGCACTGGCATTGCTAAGCATGCAGTGATGCCGCGATACCAGGCCAATACAGGAGAGATGTCAAAACACTGGCCACAAAGATGAAGGGTGGAAAGGTAGGCACAGATGTTATTCTTGTATTAGTGCCCTACCAGCCATGCAAAGACCTAGAGAAAGAATCCAATCCTTATGCTGAGAAAGAACAGAATTCCTCAAGAATTCAGTTTGAGATAAAGATTCTTCCTTGCTTCCAAAAAAACCTACCCCAGGAAGTCTTTTGCTCCCAGGCCATACTTCCGCATTGGTGGTCAGGGAAGACCTTCTCAAAATCCCTGTTTCACTCATCTTGTCCTAGAGAAGCAGCCTCCAATGCACTGTTACCATCAGACACAGGCAAAGACTGAGCGAGAAGGAAACTTCATAGGATAGGAGAATGCAGTAGCTCTGGTCACAATCATTGTTTTGGTGGGTACATTACAGTAGATTTGAAAGCTAATTCTGTTAAATTAATTCAACCAAAGTATCTGATTTGTTACTAAACTTCAAACCTGGAAATTTCACATCTTGCTAAAACACAGCCTCCATACATCACTAGTTAAAAGTAAACCTAAGAATTCAACTGATTTAGCAACTATGAAGAAATCGATGCTCAGCTCTTAAAAATCCATGGTTTCCAGCAAAAATGGATCCTCAGTTATACGGAATAACAGGGAATGTTAGAAAATCAGCAATTCACAAGTGGCTTTGAGTAACTAAAAATAAAGTGCTAATTTCTTTCCAAACAAAAAGTACTTTCCACCAAGTTTGTGTCAAACTGGAGCTCTGATGTGGCACTTGTCAATCCTCCCAGTCTGCCTGATGCATTAATGTCACATCAAATATCAAGAGAAGTGCCTCAGCTGTAAAAACGATATCTCATTAAAGTTGCTGAACTTTTAAAAGTACAAGTAATAACCACTATATGAAGATATTGGAAGCTATATTCTAACAGGTAAATGTAATAAAGCAGATATGGGGCGGGGGGGGGTGTTAATGCATTTGTCTATAAGTTGGATTTCTTCAGCTTTTGATACAAAACCTGTTGGGTTTGGTTTTAGTAGCTTTTTTCCCTAACTGCCAACTTTGCAGACAGTAATGTGGGTAGTGCTAACACTGTACCTATCATTCAGCAAAGATTCTGTAATAAGAAATTAGTTCATAGTTGTATTGAAACTATACAGGTCAGGAAAAAAGCAAGCTTATGGTTGCATAAACATTGAGGCTTTGCAACGATAAAGGGCAACGGGAACTTCTGTTGTGTGATATAAGATAGGCAGTTGAGTGACTGAGACATGAATGTGTTTGATAACACTGCGCTGCACATTTGGATACTGGATTATTAAACACAAATAAATTTCACCTTAATTCACAATTTAAATTAGCTTTATTTGACCTTATTGGATGTACCGGAGGTGCGTGGTGCTTTCCCCATTTACAGAAAACAACTATTCCCATGTTTGGAATGGGAATAATGTTACATGGTCAAAAAAATAACCATCCCCAAGAGCAAGCCCAAGTTTTCCAAGATAAATTATACAGTGCATCGGGGTCTGCTGAAAGCAGCTGATGTTGACCTGAGCCGACGCTCAAGTCTGCATCAGCTTGGAGCTGTGCTACATTTTTCTCTAGGTGAAACTGCTGCTTGGCTTGATATTGCACTCAGAAAGTCTTGTCACCACTCCCTGCTTCCCTGTCTACCTTCTGAGTTATTGCTGCTGTTAAGCACTCCTGCTTAATAGGTTCAAGCTAGAAATACAGACTGCATCCTATCAAGTCCACTGTTGAAATAAACACTGACATGTCAAGGGAAGAGTTCAGGGAGAGAAGCAAGGAATGAAGTGAGGAGACTGTGATTAATCAGAAATGATTTACCTGGGCTGCCAGTACTCAGCCTGGATGTTTCCTGAAAACGTGAATAAAGACTTACTTTGGGAACAAAACTCACTGAAAGCAGTTATAAGCCATCCTCCTGGGCGATGTGCCAGATCACAGGCCACACTTGAAACAGCTATAACTCCTGTGCTTAAAGAATACAGGTCCTAAACGCTTACTTTGCAATAGCACTTTAACATTTTTACAAGGTCTAAAGAGAAATAAAAGAAACATTTTAATACACTTTATGAAAGTTAATGTCCAGCTGCCAAAAAGAACATTGTGTTTCCCTTAGGTTTGTAATGGGATCGAGTATAGCTTGGTCTTTTCAGGCCTGGATTTGTTCCACAGCTACAGAATAAACTGGTTCTGTAATTTGCAATGTATGATATGCAAGGGCATCAACCGAGGTGACCTCAAGGACCTCTTTCAGCTTCCATTTCCCTGGTATGTCAAAGGTGAAGCACAAAACGCATCGCCTGGGATGGCAGGAGGTGGAAATAAAAAGGACAAAATAATAAATGAAGGGAGGATCTGTATTGTTGAAAGTTGCTCAGAGAAGATAAATCAGGAAATGCCCAGCTAGTTTAGATAGAAGATGACAGGAAGATAAATTGGATGACTCCTTAATATCCTTTCCATCTATTTTTAAATGACGTGTCAGCCAGCACACACTCCACACTTCAAGATTGCAACAGGAGTCTGTAATTCCCCCGTGTGCTCCTCTTTGCACAGCTGCCACACTCACAGGTACCAAATTTTTGTGTATGTTCATTAGAGGGGTGCTCCTTAAAGATGCTGGTGGCCTTCTCTCACCATGTATGTCATGACATATGAATGGTTTCATAAGCAGTGCTAGTTAATACATTCCCGAGAAACAGGCAATGGAGGTAACAAGGATAATTGCCTGGTGATCCATTCCACAATAACAAGAATCAGGAGAGGGGCACAAATAACAGCAAATCTGGCTCACCATGATACCAGGTCTAGTTTGATGCCAGCAGTGTTTCATGTAGCAGCTATCACTCTGCCACTAAACTGCCTTGTAAACCAGCAGCTTCTGTCACTGATGCTGTCCATGTGTATTTTTAGAAAGTGACTATATGCAGACAACTTTAACTAGAAAGGCTAAAAAATTACTTATTATGTGAATAACATTGCAGGGCCTTTGTTGATGATTTCAGGATGGCACAGTATTTAGAGAAAAGAATAAACCTTTACAAGAGCCTTCCTGTAAAGTTAATAGCTTTGAGATGTTGAGCTTTTTTTCTGGTTTATATGAATTCTGTCTGTTGTCCCAGATTTTTGCATTGTTGCCTAGCCAAGAGTTTTCCATACAGCATCATTAGACTGATGAAGACTTTGAAGAAACCGGTCAGACCCTGAATTCCTGTAATCTTAGCATAGCTTTTGATTCTTACAGATGACAACAAAAATAAAACCTGAAACTCCAAGCAAAGCTGAAAATAATCTGAGCAATGTTATATAAAGGGAAAACCACTTTCTGGAACTTCCAATTAAAGCAAGCCAGAAGCAGAAAAAGCCAAGTGTTCAAGGCCTATATCTGGTCATAATTTTTCAGTGTCACTGTAATGGAGTTCTGATTAGTACATTGCCCTCGCTTCTTCAAATACTATTTTAGTCACTGACATATCGTTGATTCTTTATTAAAATGATAATGTTTAAAAGGCACTGACAGGGAACAAGAAAAATCAAGGAGCATTAATCATACAGTCTATTTTTTAACACAGTAAATACTTACCGAGTCACAGACCAGCTCTTGTCTAGGTCTAGAGATGTGGGGAATTGCCAGACCTTATGAGAGCTGAGCAAGCAGAGGCTGCAGAAGGAAGCATGGAGGTAACAGTGCAGAAGCACCTGTGTTAAAAGGGACCTTGGTCTCTGTTCCCACCAAGGGACAGAACTGCTCTTCCAGGGTGTTACCAGCCTAAGGCTGGTTGTGTTTTAGTAGAATTTGATCTTTTTTCCTGTTTTCCCCTACTCTTCAGCTTCCCCCACAGGCCCTTTTGCTGGTCTTTCTCTCTGTAGACCTGAAAACTCGAATAATTGGTATTTATACACAGTGTCATACATCAAAGCTATATATACCTTCAGTGACCTAAACCCGTTGACATCTGTTTGAAGACCTAAGTAAAATGAATCACTACTCTCAGCGTCTAGTAGATAAGTCTGCACCTTTTGTCACTGCCAGAATGGCAGTGTTAACCTGTTATTCCAGATTAACAGATAAGACACGCTGATGAAGAATGTGTTCACATTCACCCTGACTCACCTGAGGTTGTGCAGTCTCCTTTCTCTGCCATAATTCTTTTTCATTAAATATAGATGGTATCATAAGACTGGTATTGTGAGAAGGCACAAACAGAAGCCAAAAAGTCAATCTCCTAACATCACCAAGATGCAGTCCTGCAATGATTGCAGAGAGATTATGTGCTCACCAAGCCTGTAATAGAAACGGATCAGAGAAGATATAGACGGCAAAGCTGGATTCTTCCATTCACTTCCTACAATTGAAGTTTTGTTTCTTTTATCATACTTCAATATAGTTATCAAAGTGAATCTACAGGGGGAATAATCTTCCCTGTAGTTTACCTTTTTCTCATTTACTTTGCCAAGCAAGATGTTCCTCTGTACCAGTTTGTTCAACAGATGTAGCTGCATGGCTGTTTTGAACAGAGCTTAGCACTGTGCACAGCTGAGGTAATGACACATTCGAGCCACTTTCTGTTTCCACTTGATAACTGTTTATCTTTGACTTTTAAAGTCTGTCAGATGTATGTATGGCAACTGTGAAATCTATTGTAAAGTCTAATGCACAGGGCTGATGGTCCTGTTTTGATATCATTACTTAGCTGGAGTGTGATATATTACGTGTTATATTAACCTGACAGGAAACTACCAAATCCTTTGGCTTTAGTGGACACATGGATGTAGGAAAGCACAAAAAAAAAACAGTCCCTTTTCATAGCAACATGTCAGATGGTTTGGGTTGGAAGGGACCTTGAAGATATTTTAGTTCCAACCCACCTCCCACAGGCAGGGACACCTTCTACTAGACTAGGTTGCTCGAAGCCCCATCCTCTTTCCTTCCATGCTTCCAAGGCTTTAACTACCTTCTTGGTACTCTATAAACTTCCGCTCAAGGTGACCAACCTGGCCTTGAACTTTTCCAGGGATGGGACAGTCACAGCTTCTCTGGGCAACCTGCTGCAGTGTCTCACCACACTCGTAGTGAGATTCATTATTTTTAAACTACAAAATGTAGACTGTCGAATATCAGATTTATGATGTGCCTAAGAATGTCCTCTTTTTTTCTACAGAAAATAGCTCAGGAGTTCCAAATGGGAATTTGGACCTGGCATAATTGGCTATAAAAGTCAGGTGTTCATATTCTTGACTATGGGCAATTCTCCTCTGAAGTCTGTTAACTGATCGATCACACGTTTTTACTCACTGGCTGTCAAACTGGAATTACTTTCTTTTCTTACCTCAGAGGAGAGTGAGGGTAAACATGATAGATTTTCAAATATATAAAACACTATTGAAAGAAAAAGATCCAATTTCACAATTTCTATCATACTGCAGTCACCATCAGATGGAAAAAGTTTCTAATGCTAAATATGAGTGCAAATGATAAGGTTGGAAACTCTGAAGTTATAAGAAACTATAGTCTTCCTATGCCTTTTCCGTGAGGACTGAGGAAGTTAATGGTAACTAATTATATGTGACATCATCTTTGTTTGTGCTTATTTATATCAGTTTTCATATCTGAAGCTAAAATTGTTTTTTATTGAATTTGCCATTAAAAATGAAATTATCTAATAGGTTATAAGCCAAGTGATAATGATTTAATGCCCCTTTTTAAGGAAAAAAATCTGGTTGCATTTAGTCCCGACATCTTACAATATCTGGTAAAATTGATTAAACATAGGCCAGCATTTTCAGAAGTGATTAGCAACTCAGAGCACCTCATTAGGGAAATCATGCCTAGCAGCCCATGAATATCATGGTTCTTCATGCCTAAGGTTGGGTATTTGAAAGGGAGACATGTGCAAATATCAATTACTTAGGAACTGTATTCTGTCATATAAACTGAGAGCGAGCAAGCACAACTGATCTGCAAATCCATATCTTATTTTCAAGGAGTGATCCCATACAAATCCAATTAAACCTGCTATTCAGTGAAATCTCCTATTGCTTTAGAAATTGTTCCTGTTGATACCATTGCTCATGACCAGGAGGAGGCTACACCTTCTTCTGTTACAAGAAACGTCTGAAGATAGAGCAGGTGGAAAGGGAAATGGCACCAAGGGGATTGTTAAGCTTTCCATATAAAACAAAAATAGAGTTGGCAGTTAGTTAAACAGTTTAGTTAAACTTTAGTTTAGTTAAACAGAGGCTAAAACAGAATGTAAAAACCTCCTGAATTTTCTATTCTTCCCTACAGTTAATCCAAAACAATCATCCTGAATTTGTAACTATAACAGCTTCATTAAAACTGTACTTTTAAACAAAGTTACAATTGCAAAAGGGTTTTTTTCTTTATATGAAGTTCAACTTTCCCCCCAGCTCTAGTGTAACAGACATTTTGGTGACCACAATAAATTATGCAGGCTAGGGCCTGTAGCCAGGTGCAGTGATATACCATGGTGAATGGATAAACAGTTATATAACCAAACTGTTTAGTTTGTCTGAAAGTATCTTTTTGTTTCTAAGAGCATAATTACCAAGCAGTCCATATTACAGCTAATCTTCCTGCTTTGGAAATGGCTCATTCCATCTGCTGTGGATCCTTGACTTTTCCCCACAGTGGTGGTGTTTCTCATGCAATTATTAATAGCCCAATTAGGAGATAAGAATTTTGGAAGTAAATAAAGCGGAAACAATCCCTATATTGAAAACTGATTTTATCACATACCTGGACTCCATTTCTTCCTTATAACAGAATCCGTGCTTCAGATTCCTGCAGGCACACCTTTGCAGAATGAATGCCACGCTTTATCTGCTCATTCTAAAATGGGTATGATCACTGTCTACTTTGAAATACAGATACAGATAAAGTCTGCATTTGAGCCTGCACACTCTTGGCATGGCTGTCTCATCATCTGCTGGATTAGGAGAAAATGCTACCTTGGGACATAGTATTTGACCTGGATCAGTAGGGGCGGGGCATGGGGTTGGTGACATAAATGTTTTCATGCTATTTGTTATGCTCACACTTTTTTTTTGCTATAAGAATTTCATATAGGCAAAACCATAAAGCCAGGGCAATTCCAGTTTGTGCAGTGAACTCTATTCTCTGTTAACTTTCACATGTGGCATTTTAAAAAAGTAATGGGTTGTATTTAAGTGTGAGAACATGAGACACACACAAAAAGATAAAAGGCTAAGTATAAATAGCTGTGGAGCGCTTAACAGAAGCTTGTTTTTTTTAAGGATATATACAAAATAGTGGACAGAAAAGATATAGATATTTAACTTCCCCTTTTGCTGGTTCATCCCCTTGAGTTTCTGTTAAATAATGCTGATACTTTGAGCTGTTAAGTTAGTAGACATGGTCTTGTTTTGAAAGAGGTTTAAAAAATGGGAAAAAGACTCTTCAAAATCACAGAACTTCATCTGCACAAATATCCATGTCAGTATTCATTTTGCTTTTGATTCTGTTTAGATATGACAGCTCCTCTTCTCTCTCCCTGAAGTTTCAGATTCAGTGACAGTCTCCTTCACGTTCTGTCCTAAACTGCAGCAAGGTGTTATATCCGTTGTTAAACAAGCAACTTATTCAGCATCAGAAGTGGTTATATTAAGTAATTGCTATACAATATGCACAGACACAGAGCCCTTAAACATACTCTTAAATATTTCCTTAAGTATTTCGGAAACTTCTGGAAGAAGACTTGATACGTAGATGTAGATATAATCCATTTTAATTGCTTGCCCCTCCATAAACTACAGCTTCATAATGTTCAGACTCTCCCTTAAATATGATTTTTAATTATCAGCAGAATAAATTCACAACTGCAAAAGATAAATCTGGAAACATTTGTGTGCAGTCTTAGCTTAAAGCATACTTAGGTATCAGCTTGAATACATTGAAAAGCAGAGTATTAATTGCACCTCAGGTAAAGCAATATGTGTAATAGACTTAGATATTAGTGAATCTAATTACTGAAAAAATCCTTCTTCCTTTTAGAAACCAGTTTAGCTGAAATGTCAAAATTTCAAAACATGAGTGTTCCTTTGAGATATTTAACCTGAACTGCCCACATCAAATGGACAATTACTTTTTTAGATAGTGTTTCCTTTGATTAATATTATCTGTCCTTTCTAGTTCGAATCATTCAAGTATTTTTAATTAAACAAAAATACCTTAGGTAATGCTTGGTAAATTAAGGTCCAAGTGGCTTATTTAATTTAGTCTGAGACTACTTGATTCATGGTAAACAAAAACAGTACAGATTATTAAAGAGAAGAGATGGGAAGGAAACCAAGCAATTGCTGCTGAACTTTAACAGCAAATATTTTGCTGATAAGGACCCATGATTAATTATGTTTTATTACTCTAGCACCCCACAAGGAAAAACTGTGCCCTAGAAAGAAAGCCCTGCTACTTCTTAAACCTGTCTTCTGCCTGTATAAAGTCTGCACAATAAGAATCCCACAATGATATGTGCCCGTATACCAGTGATTGTAGGTACAATGTGGTGGGAAGTAGAAAGAGGAACCATTCTATGCTGAACTGAGAAATTAGGTCATAGGCTTGTCCCAGATTTCACCAGTGCACCTGGAAGAGTTTCTTATTCTCGTGCAGACCCTGTTGCAATGTAAATGGACCTGTTCCTCTCCTCCCTAATGGAAGCAAAATTGGAAAACCATAGAATTGTTTGGAAGACGCCTACAAAGCTCATTCAGTCCAACCGCCTGCAGTGAGCAGGGACACCTTCAACTAGATCAAGTTGCCCAGAACCACATCCAGCCTGGCCTGGAATGTCTCCAGGGATGGAGCATCCATCACCTCTCTGGGCAATCTGTGCCAGGATTTTACCACGTCTTTTAGATTAAAACCATCACCCCTTATCCTATTGCAACAGGCCCCGATAAAAAGTGTCTCCCCATCATTCTTATATTATATTAGGTATTTCCCAGGAAGAGGAAGACATCTTAAATGGCTATTTAACCATAAATAATTAGATAGAGGACAAAACATGTGACAAAGTGGGGCAAGATCATCTTTGCCAGCATGGCAGCTAAGGTAATAAGCCTTAAACAAGGTCTGGCGGCGATGGAGACCTAAGTCTGAGAAGCATTGGAGCAATGGGGGTCAAGAGGAAATCTGTGCAGGGGGCTGACTGCTCTCAGAGGTTACAGTAAAATGACTGAGTCAATGGACATGTATTAAAGCAAGGAAAATTGCTTCAGACACTCGGGTAAAATTCTTCAGTGTGTGAAAGGTTTAGCATGGAAATGATCCCAGAGAGACTGTGAAATCTGCAGCCTTTGAAATGCTGAGCACTTGTCTGGACATCTGGACAAGGATCTGAGCTACAGGATCAAGCTTGGACATGAATCTTACTTCAAAGCTGGCTCTGTCTTGGGTTGGGGGGACTGGAGCAGATGTCCTCTGGATGTTCATGCCAACCTAAATTTTCCTGTCATTCTGTGACACAGATCTGAAGTTACTGCACTGAAACTGGGGGATGTGTCTACTTGTATTATAAAACTGAATACAAGGGCTCTCTAACAACAAAGCCAGTCACTGCTTGAGCTATACAGAAATGGAAGCTGAAAAGGAAGGAAGCAGCTCAAAGCTAAGCCAAGATATTGTCCTGGCTGTAACATGCCAGCTTCTTAGCTCTACCTTAAGCACCAGATACACTGCATTAAGAACCCTAAAATCCAATTGCTTTCATTGATGATGAAACATCACAGTGTTTCACAAAGGTAGGATAAATGAAAATAATCAAACCACTGAATAGAATCCTCATACATGTTCACACCAACACGCCTTAAAACCAAAAAGATCCTATATGTGTTAGACAAAACATGCTGTACATCTCTAAATTTGCACATTATTTACTTGAAAGTTGCAAGTTATTGTAAGAAAAAGCTTTTAGCAAAATAATTGCTATCCACGAGCAATGTCTATTCTCTCCAAGAATTAATAGAAGCAGCTGAGGAGGAAGGACAGCTCTGAGAAAAGCTTGAGTAGAGATGAGACAACACAGCCATAATCTGGACCTTGCATTTCGTTTGGTCTGTGCAGTTGGAACTCTCCTCTACCAGATGAGACACCAGATGCTTCTATAATAGAAAAAGGAAAGAGGTTTTGAAGGCAATTTTACTGACCTCTACTTTTGCTCATACCAGTGGCAGCAACATATACTGTATCAGAGCTCAAATACATATCACTTTTTAAGATCCCACCTTAAGACGGGTAGAAAGATGGAGTAGGGAGGGTCATCTGACATGTAATAAGTATTGTCGAGCACAGCTAAAGCTTTTTCTTAGTTTGCATCCTGATGTACTGTACCAAGGCTTTTGAATATTACAAAGAAAGTGGTCATTTTATCTTGTTCTTTTGGGCAACAAAACCATAAAATTTTTAGCATCTTGCCCAGTGCATTTTTCTAACTCAAAGTCACGCAGCAAAGTGTTTGCAGAAATAAAACACCAAAAAGGTGCCAAAAGTGATTAATATTACTGAATAAAAATATTAAGATGCTTTCAACATTATTTTACATTACAACAGGATATTTCATATGTGAACTGTCTCTTGCCTTCTTCTGGTTTTATGGATAAATACTGCACTAGGCAGGCCAGGACTGCAGAGTGCTTTTGAAATGAGTAATATTGCCTTCTCCCTGCAAAGTTCCCCACCATAAAATCCAGACTGTTCCCTTGAAATCCACTCTACGCAAACTGGCCAGTTCAGAGTAACTCAAACAGTAAAATGACCCTATGAATCACACAGTGATGAAGGCAGAAGTAGAGTTCCTTTGTGGCAGGTGATAGATAAAACTGACAACAAAATGAAGGCATTCTGAAGGGCTCCTTATTCCTTCTTTATGCTGCTAGGTCCAGGTTGTTCATCAGAGCTTGACTTTGGTAAATACATCCCTGATACTATTGTTGCCCATGGGTACAAGAATTTTCCTATCCAAAATGGAATAATTGGTTTGGTTAGTGAGGTAATTTCAGCAAATGCAATTAACATGAGTAATACTTGTTCTAGTCTGAGTATTGAGGAAGCCCAGCTCCCATAATGAATAATCAAATCTGTGTAGCTGTAAATGCTATTGATGCAAGCTGGATTTACTACTTCTGTTTTGTTACTTTCTTTACCACATCTAAATTAATGATATTGTGGAAAATTACAGCCCCTGCCATTTAAACTCGAAGCATCTACAATTCCTAATAGGGCTCACATACTCCATTTTATTTGCCATTTGTGCACCAGCAAAACTAAAAGCTACATAAAATGGAAGGTGGTTATAGTCCTGTTAGAACCATACACTTCACTACTGCTCTTTTGGTCAATTTTATTTCCCACATTGGGATCAAGTGTTTATAATGGCCAAAGACTTTTTCATTACTTAGGCTGCTCCTAGTGTCTTCCCCAAGCTGTGGTTACTATATTCAGCTTGGAAAGAACTTTGGAAAGACAGAGAAATGTGTTACTTTTTTTGCTTCTTGAGATGTCTGTATGTATTCAAATGTTGAATAAAGGTGACTTTTGATCAGCTCTCAGCTTTGTATCTGTTGCTGAGAAGAGAGAATATAAACCAATTCAATCTGTCACCTCAGAGTAAATGTTAAATCCATGTACAACGTTGTTCCATTTATCTAATTCTTTTTTTCCCACTAAAAAATAAAACTTCTGTGCAGAAATAACACTTAAAAATTGAGATTTTCAAACAGGAGCCTAAATCGCAATAAATCTCAGAAAACTTTGCTGCATTTGAACTTTGAAATTCCAGAATAAATAATATGACGTTTTTCAAATAAGGATGATGTTTTCAAATACAACTGAACAAGGAGCCGAGTTGCATTTTTGTGTCCATCTGCCAGGCACCCACCCAGCAGTTAGCAAGAACACTGAATTCATATGGATGCCACCAAGGAATAAGTGTAATTGAGAATCTGCTCCTGTGTTTGCCCCTCTACTCTGCTCTCGTGAGACCTCACTTGCAGTATTGTGTGCAGTTCTGGGGTCCTCAACATACAAAGGACATGGAACTGTTGGAACAAGTCCAGAGGACGACACAAGGATGATCAGGGTACTGGAGAACCTCCTGTATGGAGATAGGCTGAGAAAGTTGGGGCTGTTCAGCCTGGAGAAGGCTGCATGGAGACCTCATAGCAACCTTCCAGTATCTGAAGGGGGCCTATAGGGATGCTGGGGATGGACTCTTCATTAGGGACTGTAGTGATAGGACAAGGGGTAATGGGTTAAAACTTAAACAGGGGAAGTTTAGACTGGATATAAGGAAGAAGTTCTTTCCTGTGAGGGTGGTGAGGCACTGGAATAGGTTGCCCAGGGAAATTGTGAATGTTCCATCCCTGGCGGTGTTCAAGGCCGGGTTGGATGAAGCCTTGGGTGATATGGTTTAGTGTGAGGTGTCCCTGCCCATGCAGAGGGGTTGGAACTGGATGATCTTAAGGTCCTTTCCAACCATATCTTTTCTATGATTCTATGTTATTTCCCTGGATTTTATAACAACAAGGCTGGAAATATCAAGAACCACCGCCTTTCTGATCAAAGACTTTTTAAAGTCTTTAAAAAGAAGCCAGTACCCAGATGACTTCAATGAGTCTGATGTGTCAGTGGTGGCTACAGATGCAGAGTCTATAACATGCTTAAATGTATTGACCTATACAAAGTCTCCATGCTTTGAAGTGCATTTCAGCAGTCCAGCAGCTAGCTTAAGCTTTTATATTGCTACATGTCCATCCTTTCAGATATTTAGATTTATAATCCTTTTAGAAAGAGTGATTTGAAATTATTCATTGCCAGGCTTTGAGCTAGTTCCAGGTATTTAAAATACATTTTTTTTCACCTACCAAGGAGACTAGTGTAAGAAGAGTACAAGTCAGTTGAGGATTCATTAAAGCAAAGGAGATTTAGAACAGTCATCTGTCACAGGCATCACATTTCCAAATGGAAATGCAGTCTGGGAACATTTCTCCCATGTGGCAAGTCTTCCTGTACTAAAGCAATGCCACTTCTGCCTGAACCTCTTTGATCTTCATACTAGATCAAGAATAGAGAGGATCTAACTGACCTGTTCCCAAAAGTTCATTTTTCTCAAGTCATTAATTAATATAAAAGTGATGGTCTTCACCATGGGGTTATAAAACCTTTTACTGATAAAATAGAAACCTTTAACACCCATCCAAGTTTCTGCCTGTGATTTGATGTACTTTCAATATCAGCTGACAGCACAAGGACAAGAAACATCAGTTCTAGGAAAACTCAGAAGAATGACATGTTATTTTCACCTATTTACAACCCCTTCCTAGCAGAGATGTGGCTAAAAATTTCATTCTTCTTCATGATACAGGTGATTTTTTTACACATTTCCACCAATTTTCATCTTTCTATGGTTATGTTATTATTGGAACTCAGTGATGTATTTAGTTACTGAAAACTATCCTAAGAGAAATATAAATAGAAACCAGAAAAAATTATTTCCATCTTCCTCCTAATGAACAGTAACATTCCAGTAGGTTTTCTACCCATTCGAATAGCTCTGTATAGCAGTACATCCAAATTTTACTTCACTTGTATCAAGTAAAACACTTAGTCTTAAGTTTTGCATGCACTGACTTTCTGAAATGATCAAGAATTACAAGAGATTCAGGAAAACAACCCTAGAATTATGGGCTTTGGGTTTTTTTTCAGTTTTCTTTAAACAGTGGAATGTGCAGAAAATGTTTACATTTTTATATGGTACCCAGATATGTTGATACCATGGTGAGGAGAAGGACAGCAAAGCTGGAGAGGTAATGAACCGAGAGATAAAGTTGTACAAGGGTACAGAGGGACTGTTTCTCAAAACAGGCTTTTAGCAAAAGCCCAACCTTTCAGCATTTTATATTCATTAAAGAAAGAAAAGAAATTGAAATAATGTTGCCAAGATCTAATTAGGAAGGAGGTAACCTGATTTCTGAGGAGAGCAAAACGGAATGATGTCACAAGGGAAGGAACCTCCAGGGATGTATTTGAAAGAGCTTCTCTCAGAAACACTGAAAAGGAAAGAAGTTAAAATTAGAGCAGAATAAAATGTTCATAGTAAGACTAAAAGGCCAGGCAGAGTTGAAAGCCCCCTAAAAGTCAGGAAGGCATGGACACCCATGTTAGGCACTGATTTGCAGGACCAGGTTTTACTCACTGGTACATCCTCCCTCTACATTGCATAAAAGTGACTTTCTGTAAAACAGTGTAGCAAAGCACTGCTCCACTGATACCAGCATCTTTCTCACATCTTCCCACTAGCGACAGTGAGTAAAATAAGCAAAATGGAAGCAGTTTCTCTCCAAATCGATTTTTTCTGATTGTAAACGTTTTATCCTTTGTCCATATTAAGTTAAAAGAAGATTGTGGAAGCATAAGGATGTCAGCCCATGTGGTTTTTTCAGAGTATTTTTGCCATGCACTCGGTGCTATGCATGAGTAACTGGATGCTTGCTTAGCCTCTCTTTGAACAGGTTTCTCTGTCAGCTACTCTGACATTTATTTCTTAATGATTTTTAATATGCTTCTTAGGACCAAAGCATTGACACATTACATCTGATGACCAATAACTACAAGGGATGCCAAATACTAAGTCTGAGCTCAACTGCATCTTCTGCTAAAGTACAAAACCCAGCTTTGCTGTAAGCTGATTTACTGTCACTGAGTAAAGGATCAAGCAATTCCCTCCACAGTCTGGATCTTCTCATCAGGGTACCAATGAGAAAGGGAAATGGTCCTAAGCAATATACCTCTAAATCCCAGTATCCCAAGGCTTGTAACAGGCAATACTGCACCAATTGCACTTTCATTGCATTTTTTATTTGCCTTTACTGACTAATATCAGAATGATTTACCCCCTTCTTCATCATACATTTCAGTGCAGTGAGCTTCTGATAATGGACCAAATCTACTTCCCTCTGTTCTGTCACCAATGGGGGTGCAACCCAAAGCATCTGGTCCAAGTTGAATCTGTTGAATGGAAAGCTTGAGTGGGGATATATAAATATCACCATATGGAATATGGAAATCATTGTGAGGATATGTAATTTAAAACAGGCTGGAGGGTTATAATCTGGTTATTTTCCTCAGTAAATGCTTGAAGCAAAGTTAATTGGCCTGTCTAAATAATTTGGCAATACAATTTTGTAGTCCTCATAAAGGTACAGGCAAACATTTACTAGACAGATTATATTTACCAGTACTTAGTATTTACTAGGGCATGCAGAAGTCCTCAGAAAGCCCATCAGCTCTTAATCTTTGACATTCAAGAGCATTTCCAGCAAAAAAATAAACCAAATATTATATACAAAAGGGGAGACAAAAGGTGGGAAAAACAGTGTGGAGGAAGTTAGAAGAAGAAAATAACACCAGAATTAATAAATCCCTTTATCCAAAACCCAGGTAGTGAGGTAGAAGCAGGAGGCACAGGAACTGTTAAACACCCTGCAGAGTCACACCCTCACTGCTTATGATCTCAGGTGGTCCAAGTATTCTGGAACAAGTTGCTATTTTCTCAGAATACTGGACATTCAGGTGAATCAAAGTTGCCTGCAAAATTGATGCACCAGGTCCCAAGTCCTCTGACATCCTACAGAAACATTACCATTTACAATACTGACATGGACTGGTTTTCTTTCTATTTATTTCTATTGTATTTCTTTAGAAAGAACATTTATCAGATGTATAACAGATAATTTGGTTGGCCTAGCTGGCCAGAGATAGCCAGCCTATTTGTAATTAAAAGATCTATTAAACTCTTCAGCAAATTTTAATGTTTTTACTTGTCATAGAAACACCTTTTCAATTAAAAAAATGCAGGAACTGATATCATAGAATCATAGAATAGTTAGGGTTGGAAAGGACCTTAAGATCATCAAGTTCCAACCCCCCTGCCATGGGCAGGGACACCTCGCTCTAAACCATATCACCCAAGGCCTCGTCCAACCTGGCCTTGAACACTGCCAGGGATGGAGCATTCACAACCTCCCTGGACAACCCATTCCAGTGCCTCACCACCCTCACAGGAAAGAATTTCCTCCTTATATCCAATCTAAACTTCCCCTGTTTAAGTTTTAACCCATTACCCCTTGTCCTATCACTACAGTCCCTAATGAAGAGTCCATCCCCATCATCCCTATAGGCCCCCTTCAGATACATACACATCTGAGCTTTAAAATAATAGATTGTATTCAAATATATAAAAACAAGGTGATACATTACAGCATTTTGCCATCACTACTTTTACTGGTTTCTGATACCTTGGGTGCTGATTTTGTATTCTTCTCATGATTATGGCTGTGTTTGTACATCTGCAACCGAGATATTCTGCTGTGAGTACTGCAGTGATTTATCTTTCCTTCCCCATTGACATGATGAGGAAGACAAAGTCTTACAATTTTTCTTCAGAAAAACAATTTTACTTGGGCCTCTAACAACCGGTTACCTTTTCTTTTATGTTCTAATTTACATTTCACCTTTAACAGTGGAGGCTTACGAGTCTGTTTTGCTTAAGCACCCAGGTAGCTTAAAGAGACTTCTATAATTGAAAGTAAAACACTCTCTGGTTAGGAAATAGGCTCTATCTTATTAATTCTCTATATTTCTTTCTGCTCTCTTACAAAAAAGTGTACTACCTTAACCCTCTCATTGCAATAGTCACTTATGCACAAAAGAAACTAATTAAAAATGGAAAAAGTGGTACTTTTTTATGGCCTTCAGAAGTAATTTCATGAGCTGCATGGAGACTCATTGATCTATGTTTTATAGCACTGGGTAGCCCAATATATGTATTTTTAATGATTTGGCAAGTGCTCATAAACTAGTATCCCCATCTTGTAATTGTTCATGACTGTGTGTAAAAGGAAGCAGAATCCATTACTTCAAAGGAAGTATAAGGGAGAAACCTGATTAGAAGTATCTGCATCAGCACTGCCAGTAAAGTTAGGAAGTTTTTATTCTGCATTCAAGCTAGCTGTATTATTGTGTAAGATGTGGTTCTTTAGATTGCCCACTCAGACACCCACAAGAGAATTTAATGCACCCAGTACCAAAACTGTTTGGAGGCCTTGGGTACATGCAACCAGCTGAAGTTTAATGAGGAACACATAGTAAGTGAGCTGTGGTAATTGTCCTTGCTGGGTACATGTAACCTGTAGATACTATGGTGATGAGTGAACTATATGAATATATCCTTAATATAACAGAGAAAAATAAAAGAGACATAAGTCAACCAAACAGTTCTTAAGCTCACCAAATTCTTTGCAACCATTAAAAGCAACCGTATCTCCTGTTTTGGGCAGGATTTCACCATTTATGAAACAAAAAGTCCAGATTTCCATGAAGAGCAGATTTTTTTTTTCCCCTCAAAAAGAATTATTCCAAGTAAATATTACTGTAGTAGAAGAAAAATTTCACTTAACAGAAACAAAAAACCCTACAAACCAAACCAAAAACCTTCTAGAGGTGTTCTTTCATCAGATTATCAGCTTCTTAAATGAACTCTGAATTGACCATGACCTGCCCTCCCCATCACAACCCACCTGTAGTTTCTTCCTTTCACACCTCTCATAATCACAAATAATCAGCTTAATACTTAGCAACACAGCTGTTATTAGTAAAGGATAACTAAGTGCAGAAAGTTAACTTTTGGCTATTGTTACCATAAATCCAACTCCATGGAGTCTGCACTAAGTAAGAATGATTTGGCTCACTTTGTTTTAATCCGTCAATATGTCATTTTCTCCCTCTTTAAGCACGCTGAAGGACAACAACTAGTGGATCAGAAATAAAGAGGGCTAACTCTAAACCATATCATTACTGTGCAATACATTGTGCCTGAGTCCTGAATACATATTTTTTTTCTTATCATAAATAATGGTAATACCTAGCTCCTCTGCAATGTTTTGCACCAGTAGAGTTCAAAGTGATTTATTAAAAAGCAAATAACAACTGAGGCTAACCCAGTTTGCTTAAAGGAAAGTTTACCTTAAATTGTAATATATAAATTAGGATTATGCTACTGAATGTTCAATTTTCCAGGTTCCTAGAAGTTATGTATCAGCGAGAACAGGGTATTATATAAGCTCCAGAAGCCAGCTTTCTGTGGCTGGAAAGGGCACAGAGGAAATGTTACCAGAGGAAGGCATTTACAAGTGCACTTCTTACAAGTCATTTCTGGCATTTGCCACTCCACCCCTGAAATTCCTTCTCCCTCCACCCCAGGGGCAGCACCCAGCCTGTTCATTTACCATTACCCTCTATAGCAAGCAGCCCCTGCAGCTAGAAGCTTCTACATCAGTGAGATTGAACCTGAGGGAATCCCACTAGAATCTCCACCTTACTTTGCTTTCTGTGCTGTTGTTTTAAACCCACAGATTTAAATTGCCATCTCTTCCTTGTACGAGCACAAAAAATATCAAAGAAAAAGCAATTATTATTGCTCTTCAACTATATCATCCAGTTCTATCAAGTATTCTGAGTTGAAGTATGCATGAAAGGCTTTGGATAAAACAAATCTGCACACAGTGACAAAAGCATTCCTTGAAGGAGTAATTGTCATGCATAAATCAATGGAGATACCCAAGATGCAGAGAAACTCAGCTATAGTTTTAAGTATCTTATTTTTTTAAATGAAGTAGAATTGAATATTTTTCCCCCCATAGTCTTTGGCTCATTATCTGATTATCCAAACAGAAGTATAATAACAGCTCACTTGCCAAGTAGAGTCTGAAATCACTCAAGGCTACCTTGCTTCTCAGCTGTCTTTGCACAAATAAAATCCATGCTGTCATGGAATCAGGTGCTATACAGCAGAAATGATTAAAACTGACAAGTACAAAGGCCTAATGTTTTTCAGATGCAAATCAAACAGATAAAATTGAGCAATGTAGTATTTCCTATCCAGTGTTTCACAGGTTGCCAGAGCAGGTGGGCAACCGAGTTGAATCAATACTTCAAACATCCTCTGTGCTGAGGATGTGACAGATCTGCTCTAATCCAGCAGTAAATCTGCCTTTACAGTACATTAGAGGGTAAAAGTGATACCACAACCCTGCCACCATAATAGCCATCATATGCAGGTTACCACCTTCATATTGAGAATAGGGGTATTGATTGCTGCAGAAGGTACATACAGAAGAGGTAGACAACAGCTGTGAGGGTAATCCAAGACATTCAGGTAGGCTTTTACAAATATTGGAATCCATGGCACTGCTTATAGAGTATTTTCTACTTTATTTTGGGATCCCACTGTCTCCTGTTAAAGTTTCCAGTCTTATTTCTTGTGTTCTGGGCATGACCTAACCTATCATTCTGCGGTACAGTTCAGTTTATATGCCAAAGTCAGTGCATTTGGTATTTTTGCAATAATCCATTGAAGTAGTTTTTCATAACGAAAAGATATTCACCCTCTCCTGCCATAGCAATGAACACCTTCACCCTCAATGGCATACTTTTAAATTTAAGGGTGGAAATACAGCTAATGTGCTACAGTGCAATAAAAGAAAAACGGGTTTACCTTCAAAGCACTTCACTTTCTTAATAGCTTCAGTCAAAACAGTGTTTCATTTCATGATTTTTTCTTACGGAAGCTTACTCCTGAAAAAGGCTTCATGAGCATCTTTGTGTTGACTACATGCACCTGGTCCTTCCACTTTTTATTCAATTACCAACAATTAGGCAGTGAGCTTCAGGGAGTAAATTGCTTCTTTACTTCTTTTGCAGTATCTTTGTTTGAACATATGGCTCGTGTAATGGCAGTGATCTGTTTTCTTATGCACCAAATTTACTTCAACTTCCATAAAACCACTTAATCAAAGTAAGTTTAACCCAGAGACCAGGCTATAATTCAGGGATAAAAGCAAGCAACTTCTATTGTATTTGAAAGAAAAGGCAAAGTTATACAATTGTCTACATGTCTGGGAAAATTAATGGAGTTTTCCTTCATAATAGCATTTTTATTAATAGTATTTTGCTATTAATTAATTATCATAAAAAATTTCTTTTGCCATATGTGTCAGCTATGTATGTGAACCAAGCGTCTTCTACAAAGGGAGAGGGTACGGTAGACTAATTTGAAACTTGTAATAATCAGTCTTAAACCCTGTACCTTGATTTACATCCTCATGCACCTTGAGGGTGATCACTCAGAGACCTGTTTTGATAACCCCCTCCACTGTACCTATTTGGTATGACAGTCCACACGTGCCCACACACCCTTCTGTTCAGACAGTGTGAAAGCTCTGTGACTGAATTCAGACAGGACATGGTGTCACCTTTGAAAGTGCCCACAAACCATTTCATATTACAGATGCTGAAGCCAGTAACGGATTTAGTTTGCATTTATATGTTAGCATTTTACACATACTTTACGTGCATTTTCTTATATGAGTGATACAGCATACCTGCCTGAAGGAAATGTAAGGAACAAAAGCATACATACTTTTCTTCTGTGGCAACCAGATCCTGACCAGAAGAAAAGGAAACTGCCATAAATTCTTTGCAAGAAAAGGATTATAATTAGCACTAAGACTGATAGGCCTAGAATTAGCCTGTTAAATAAAAATAAAAATAAAAATAGAAAAGGAACAGCAGCAATAAAAAGTGACTAACTACAGCTTTTATAAGTAAAAAAGGATGTCCCGAAAGAGCTAACTGCTACAGGGAGTCTTTGCAAGAGTAATCGGGGGTTTAGTCAAAGCTTTTAGCTTTAACATTGAAAGAGTAGGAAGAAGCAGATGAAAGGGAAAACACTGATGAGCTGATGAGCAGGATGGCAGGACCAGAACTGGAGGAAAAGACAAATTAACAGATAACTATGGCAGCCTAGAGAAAAAACCTCTCAAAGTAATCACTTGAACTCTGGGAGCTCAACACAATTGTGATCGGATTCAGGTGAAGGGGTGAAGATTGCAAAGCAGCCTTCAGGAAGAATATAAAAAGGATAAAGATGAAATATAAGTGTGTGATTGTGAAAATTACTTTTAGCCTTGGGGTAAGGTCAAAGGACACAGCCCGTGTCTCCTCCATTTCAGTAGTCACTGCCCTCTCCTATCTAGTGGCATACCAGAAGACAGCTATAAAAGCATAGTAAAATAAATGCACCCAAATCTTGCACATCCCATTCATCTTGTTCTGTTTTTGATGTCTGTCAGTGTTTTCCCCATCCATTTCTCTCCTCTGACTGCTGGTTGCACGGTCTGTGTCATTCAATGAACACACAAATGCTCCAGAAAGAAAGACCAAATAGGAAGACTAATTACTAACTCCCTCTGCACTGTAAAGGTGTTTCTACTTTGTTCATTTGCCACTGTCAGGATTTTGCACACATTAATGAATATACGTATGATACCCTCCAGTTCCTGCTTGGGTTTTGTTACACGCTTGAGCACCTTCAAAACCCTACACCCAAATTCAACCAATTCCACTTAGCTCTAAAGAAGCAGGGTGAAGTGAAGGGTGAGAGACTGTAAGGCTGAACTGAGGAAGAATAGTCCTTTTGCTTTACTTGTACTTTTTTCCTAGAAAAGAGTAATGGAGATAAATGGTCAGAATAGATCCATTTGGGAAATTTGGAATAGCAGAAGTTAAATAAGATTAAATTCCAAGATTATGGATCATGAACAGCTTTTCCAACAAAAAATCCGCTTTCATTTTCAACATTTAGAACTACTCTAGTCTTTATTGTAAGACATGAGACAGCCTTAGCATGAATCACTGCCTAGCTAATGAGCACAGAATCCTCCTTGTTACAGAACATCAGGTTCAAAATCACATAAAAAAATAAGAAATCAGGAATTTTACCCATCTACAGCTTAATATAAAAGATGCTGAGAATAAAATGGAGTTTCATTATTAGCAAACTTGGAAGAAAAGAAAATTAAACTTTAACAAAGTAGGCCAAAGAGTACTGTTTTTATTATAGATCACATATCCGTATAGAAATACTATTCCTTTTGATGCCTCTCTCTGATCTACACATCTTTGGTATCATGATTAAATTATTGGACTGTAACAAAACTTTCCACTCCATTCATTTATGTCACTCTTTTCACTTGTAAAATACTTTTTATCTTTTCAAATAGCTTACTTGAAGTGTTTGCATCCAGTTACTGTGGGAGTTACTGTACGAGATGAGAAATAAATATTCCTTGAAAAGCACAGAAACACACAAGGAAAATCTGACCCTTCACAAATAGGGATTTAATAAAATTATGTCATGTGGCCATAATCTCTGGTGTCTTCATTTTCTGCACTGTAAAGGCTATATTATCACACCTAATTATTAACCATTCACCGAATAGCCAATTTTTCTACACTTTTGCAGAGACTAGCAAACTTGTTATTCAGTCCATGCACATCCTGCAGTACTATGAGGTCACGATTACCCAATCTTCCTCCCATTTACTTGTAGTTTTATCCTAAGTGAATATTTTAAGGCTAATCAGTATCTGTTAAATCAAAGCAGCAATTCCCTCTTTCATCAGCTTATGTGAGCTTTCACCTTCAGCATTTAACTGTATGTATCAGAACCACCATCTATATTTAATGCAAGTCCAGGAATGTGTACCATGTGAACACAGAATATGCTGAGAAATGTCTCATCAAATGTATGTAACATTCAGCAACAAAAGCTCAGAACATGTATGTATCACTCACTGTTAAAAAAACAGTTATGAAACACTGCCGTTTATAAAAGAAGTTGATGTATTGGCCATCAGAAGGGGCAATGGCATTCAGTGGGAAGGAGGAATAGACACAGTATAAGTCTCCATTGTCATAGGATGTGTTGAGCAGGTGGGAACTCCAAAGGTATTAGAACTGGCCTGATCACGATATAAGTTATAGATAGTCCCAAGGTTTCATTGAAGGGAGACTTGCCTAAGGCAAATTAGACTGGAAGTTTAGGTCATGTAATATTTAGAGATGCTGTGATGCTTTCAAATTCAAGTGGAAGAATATTGTTGATGTGTGTATCAGTGCTGAGAATTAAGTTTATTCAATGAAATATATAACCAAGATCAAAAATATGTATGTCTGTTCAGGTCTTTTTATTTATAGCTTTTGATCTTTGAACTCTTGTAAATATTTTAATAAAAATGGAAGAATTTTGGCTGAAAAATCTTTTTATTCAAAAGCCATTCTGATAACAATTTAGTTTCAAGTGGGTTTTTTTTTTTTGCCCAGTATGTATTGCAGAGAAATTTGAGATAACCCATGTAGAGCTGGAAACTCAAAGCCCAGGAGCGCTTTGCCAATAGCAAAATGAAATCAACCAATTTAATAAATTGATGGAGCCAAGATGCTGTGCAAAACCAATGCAACTTGTGAAAAGTCATTCACATAGATGGATAGTCATGCAACACTGAATCAGAAAGGTACATTGACAGTCAAGACAGCTGAGGTACTGCTGTGGACAAATAAAATCTGTAGACCTGGCAACCAGGGAGGACTTGGAATCCACTAACAAAAACATGGACTCATAGAACGGTTTGGGTTGGAAAGGACCTTAAAGAGCATCTAGTTCCAAAATCCAGCTTTGTTCTCTCAAGGACTAGAAGAAAGCACATGAAAGAAGGCTGTCAGCAATGCATGTTAAGACCACAGCTACTTCTCCCTACCAAGAGAACTAAATTTAGTTCTTACTTACTAGAGATGTCCACCTACTTCTGTCAGGTCCCTCAAATCCAGACAAACTACAGAACTGCTGCTACAAGTAATATGTTTAGATAACACCTGAAAGTCACAGAATCAGAGATCTTAAGGACACAGCGATATAGTTTGTGCATACACAAGAGAAGATGCGGACCTAAGTTAAAGAATGAGCTATCCAGAACTGTGAAACTTTGAATGCAGCCAAACAATTATCAAAAATGAAAAAAATGATGACAAATCATCACTGTTTGGAAGCTGATTTGTAAACCTGGCTGGAGATTTCAGAACATACTGAAAAATACCATCAAACTAGATTCATGGGGACTGTTGATCCCATTGAAGTGAGAAATTCAATACAACTACACAACAGGGTAATTTACCTATCTGCATCTTTTGCTCTCTCCATAGTTTGGGATCTAAAGGTTTATAGCAAAAAACTCACAGAAATTGAAGAACGTTTGTTTCTACAGTCTTGCAGCTGTTCAGAATTAAAAGGCTCCTTATGATGTTTATACAAAATGAAATCACTCAAAGTTTTGGTATTAACCTGTCCATTCTCTGCACATTGTAATTTTTCATCATCAGCTCCTTGCAGTGCAATTAAGTTGGTGTCAGCTCCACCTGGAGAGATCATGAGATGAACAATAGCATTAGTCCAGTGATAAATCTCAAGGTTTTGTGCTGAGTTGGTGGAATTAGTACAACAAATTGCAAGTGATAAATGCAAATGGTCTGAGGAATCCCAGCCTGGAGCATGTAACTGCCTGTCCATTTACTGAGTGTTGCTGCCTATGGTTATTCTTTATAGAGTACCAGGCACCTGCAGGATGAGGAGCTGTGGGTGGTTTTCCACCTGCAACCACAGACTCACTGTATGCCCTCAGGTGAGCCTGTCTGCTTTTCTGTACCTAAATTTCATCCTTCATCTTGTCAGTTTACTAAGTTATTAACAAGTCCCTTCCTCCTCCACAATCTAAATCAGTAAGGTCATTTTTTGCATGTGGTTTTCATTACACGTTACATAAATATTCATAACACCTGCTTCCCATTCACTGGTTAGCTTCCTACTCCATAAACTTGTTATAAGACTATTTTTTTCTTAGTCTGTTTGGAGGCCAAGATAATGACAGTATAAACAGAAGCACTTTCAGAGCAAAAAGATGTGGTACCATTATCTGAATGCTTTCCATTTTCCCTTTCATTAACCTTCCATGATACAAAACTGCTGGTAAGTCCATGATACAAAACTGCCGGCGAGACAGAAATGCACTCCTTTCCAGTCACTTGGAAAAAGAGTTTATATTTGTGTTTTCAGAAAGAAATACTGGTATCCAGACAAGTATATCTGTGCGCCTGGGTGGTTTTCAGTGTTAGAAAATGTTTGTGCAGGGACATTTGCTGCAGAAGTTTAACCCTGGCAGAAGGACCAGGCCAAGGATGTTCCCATCAGACTCACTGCGGTGCCAAAACTGAACCTGTGGTGAATGCTGTGGTACCCAGCTGTGACAGCCCCCATTCTCCTGCATGAATTTGGTGCATTAAATACTGTCAACTCCATCTTTTTCTAGTTTCATAGAATCACAGAATAGTTTGCGTTGGAAAGGACCTTAAGATCATCCAGTTCCAGCCCCCTACCATGGGCAGGGACACCTCACACTAAACCATGCTACCTGAGGCTCTGTCCAACCAACTTGAACACTGCCAGGGATGGAGCATTCACAACTTCCCTGGGCAACCCATTCCAGTGCCTCACCACCCTAACAGGAAAGAATTTCCTCCTCATATCCAATCTAAACTTCCCCTGTTTAAGTTTGAACCCATTACCCCTTGTCCTATCACTACAGTCCCTAATGAAGAGTCCCTCTCCAGCATCCTTGTAGGCCCCCTAAAGTAACATGTTTACCAAGCAAGTCTGTATTGGAGCTGATGAAGATTGTTGTTGATTGACCCTTAGCAGCTGCCATGGCCTAGATGGAAACACAAGTCCAAACATATTTCAAAAGCTCAGGGTAGTTTGGATATAAGCCCTGGCCATCAGGTTCTGATCTCAGAATTCTTGTTATGGTCTCTTTTAGAACAACCCAGATCTTGGAAATTAAACTCCAGTGGACATCAAGCCTCAATGCCTTTAGCAATGGATCTGTCAACACAGAATGATCTAATCACAGAGTTTGGGCCGTGGTATACACATCCTTGGCAATCACTTCAAGAGCTACACTGCAACTACACTGCAACTGCTCATAACCACAACCCTTTATACTTCAAGAAGGTGCATGAATGTGGAAAAAAACAAGATGTGATTTGATTTTGGGGAACTCATTGGTGTCTAGAGTAAAGCTCTGCAAGTTCCTCTTATCATTATGATGGTTTAGGGCTCTCCCTAACACCCTGTTCCCCATAAAATTGTTTCATCATCTTATAGTAGTTCAATATTCCTTAAGTACAATTTCTCCTTACCAAGTGTATTTACTAAAGCATCAAGATCTTTACCATTGTTGTCAAGGGGAAAGGACTTGTTCTAATTAAGTCAGTATAAAAGTATTAATCCAGTGCATTTACATAAAATTTTAATTTCACATTCATGTTTAGTTCCTTTTATAGAATTCCCAGTAAGCTAATAACTTATTGTTGTCCTTTCCTCTCTAGAGGGAAGAAATACCCATCCTTATTGGGGTTACATTTAAATCCTAATATTGAAAGCCATGTATTTTCACGTGGGCAACTGCTTTTGTCTGTTCTGTGGCAATTCTTTATTGAGCCTTGTTGGCACTGAAAACTTCAGCAAAACTTGCTTTAAAGGAACCTCCCGGGTGATGAGCAATCAGACTGTCTGCCAGCAAACCTGACATTTCTCACTGTGGTTTGCCCTCTTGCTTTTCCTCAGCTATGCATGGAGCTAGAGCCAATATTGTGATGCATTTTTAAGTTCAAAGCAGCCTCAGGGCTTAGGCTGATTGAAATCAAATGTTGGCTGTTGTCTGCTTGTCTCCAGGAGCTACTCCAGACTTCATCCTTAATCAAGGTCATTTCTGCCCTCCTCTGCCACTGTAAGTCCTCCACAAAGGACAACAGAGACTGTAAAGGGAGCCTGGTACACTGATGTCATGGTTTAAGCCCTGCCAGCAATTACATACCACACAGCCACTTGCCCACTCCCTGTCCTGCCCTGTTGGGATGGGTAGGAACATCAGGAAAAGGCAAAACCACAGGTTGAAATAAGAACAGTTTAATAATTAAAATGAATATAATAGAAATAACAACAAAAATAGTAATAAGAGGGAATTAAAAATAATAAAATGAATCAGGAAACACAAATGATGCACAACACAACCGCTCACCACCCACTAACCAATACCCAGCCTGAACCAAACAGTGATTTGGGCCTTCCAGGTAATTCACCCCAGTTTCTATAGTGAGCATGATGTGCTGTGGTATGGAATACCCCTTTTCTAGTTTAGGTCAGCTGTCCTTTCTTTGCTTCCTTTCAGCTTCCTGTGCTCCTCCTGAACGGAAGAACATGAAAGACTGAAAACTCCTTGGTCAGGGTAAGTGCTACTGAGCAACAACTAAACCTTCACTGTGTTATCAGCATTGCTCTCACACCTAAGCCAAAACACAGCACTGCACCAGCTACTGGGAAAGAAAATAACTCCACCCAAGCAGAAATAGGACAACTTCGTAGCTTAAAAAACAGTAGGCTTGCCTTATGGACCTTAAGATTGCCCCATCCAAGTTTCATCACTATGAAGCAGAACAAATCCTATTTGTTTTCTTAGAATATTTTATATTTTAGTGAGATGAAGCCACACACACAATGCTCAATAGGCAAACTTCTGACTGTATTAGGCTAACACCATCAGCAATTCTCTTGCATGCAGACTGTTAAACCAAGATTTTCCCTTAAACCAACTTTTCTTTGGAGTGGATGCTTTCTTTACCCAATTATCTGCGTCATTAACACATTACTGTGAACTGCTGTTCTGTTCACACACAGAGCACCAAGGGGCAGCACATCCCCTTTGCTCAACACTGCTTAGCAGAGAACAGGCGTTTGCAACAGGCCTGTGCTGCCTGAGTGGAGGGGGGGTTTGTTAGTTCAGTGTTGCTGCTTCAACAAGCAACAGTCAATGAGACATTTTTAGAGCTTGTAAGTAATTAGATTAATGAGTTGACTCTCCTCAAACACACGATTTGCAGTAAGCCTTTCTGCTCATTTCCTTATTGAGTGGCACAGTAATGATATCTATTAAACCTCACTCAACCATCAGGAAATGCAAATATATTCTTGCAGTCGGATGCAGTCAGAAACGCCAGGCACAGTATTGATGGAGTACAAACATTTTCTGAGGCAACTACAAAGCTCAAGTTGATATTAATCAGGAAGAAATAGGACTCTAACAAATGGCCAAATTATCTCTTGCTACAGCAGAGTTCTCCAAGGTATGATGTCCACGTAAGGTTTGTTTCGTAGGGATTCAGCTAACCCTTTATCTTTCTAGAGGTGATGAGATAGTCAATACTCAGGGTAAAAATCCTGATTTCTCTGAATAACCACCTTGACAAGCAAGAGTTAGAAGGCAAATGCCTTATGGAAAGCACCTGATTTTCCTCATCCCAGCACAGCAGCTGGAATTTAGGTTGTTAGCATGGAAAACTTTGTCAGTGTCCGTTGATTCCCAAATAACAGCTAGCAGAAGCAAACTAAAAAAGACACCTTGAGCTGAAGATAGTCAAAGTAGCACAAAGGTAGTTAGAGCTTTGGAAGAATGGAAAGAAAGAGGATGGGACTTTAAGCAATCTGGTCTTGTGGAAGGTGTCCCTGCCCATTGGAACTAGATGAGCTTTAAGGTCCCTTCCAACCCAAACCATTCTAGGGTTCTATGAAAGTGTAGAAAGTGAGATTAGGGTTGGGGGCACTTGTTTTAGAGGAAACCAATAAAATTAGATGCTGCACATCACTCGGGTCATGGATAGCATCCTGAAATATAATTTTTTAAAAATATAAAATTGTAGTAGCTGTTTGAGCAGCACATGTCACCCCAGAAAGAAGCATACCAAGTAGTGTAGCAATAAGGAGGAGACAAATATGCCACTAACATAAGGTTAGGACAAGCAGCTTTGGAAAAGGCCTGAGCAGTTAAGATTCAACAGCAATGGAAAATCTTGGCTGATGTCAAAATGCTCTTGAACCAGAAATACAGCAGCTACTGGCATCGGAACTGACACCTGTCTCAATGCTTCAATGGTAAGCTGGGTGTTTGTGCTAATAGCTCACTGTCATTGACCTAAGCACATAGAAACAACAATGATAGATGTGACTGTCATATATATTTAGTTCAGCCAGTTGTTTGGGAAGTCCCCAGCAGCACAGCTCTCCCAGCAGATATGGCAGGGGTGAGCCTTGCAGAATACCTGGGCTGAGCCAGGAGCACTGTCCTGCAGGCACTGGTTGGGCTGGGAAAGGTCCTGGGAGCTGGAAGGGCTCTTACAGAATGGATGTTGGGATCAATGGAGCTGACAGAGGGAACATGCACAGTTTGGTTTGGGAGTCGCAGCATTGAAGGACTGAGGATACATCAAAAACTGTGTGACTTGTGTTCATAAGTGGTAGTAGGATAGTTTATCCAAAGTTGTCCAATGGCTGCGTGAAGTTGCTTGTCCAAACACACATCTAGTACAGTAAGTGATGTCAAGGGGGGTGGAACTAGATGATCGTAAGGTCCTTTCCAACTTTAACTATTCTATGACTATGATTCTATGTCAATTGCAGTCACCAACGTGAACATAGAAAATGCTAAGTTGGGTTTTTCAATTCAGTTATGTCTGAGAAACACAGACTTCAGGAAGCAGGTACAGCTGCACTGCAGGCATCATAACCATATCAGTCTGTTACCTAACTGCAGTGTTCCCAATACAAAAAACCCACAGATCAGTACAAAATGAGGTGATATTAACACTTATAGGCACCAACTTTCTATATTTCATGAACCTTGGGTTTTGTGAAGGCTATTTTCAGCAAAATTGCAGCAATAAAGATAAATCCTTAAAGGGTTGTGCCCTAAGCCAGATGAAGGAGAGCTGGCAACTCCTAGAGGGATTTTTGCTGGGAAACAGTGATCAGTGACAACTTGCACAGTGCATTAACAAGTTGACTGTTGATCAGCTTAAGAGATGCTCAAAACTTTAGGAAGTCTTCAGTGCCAGAGAACTGATGGGATGAGGACACATGCCACATTGGAAATGACTTTTCTTACCATAGCTCAAGAGCCAAACCCCACTTAATTTCTTTTTGCTTTTACTACCTAAAATATATGTACATATTTTATGTGTGTTTCTGTGCTAATACTGCTGATTTATAAAGAAAAAAGACCCAAAAAATCCATTCTCTCTTAGTAGGTAAAAATACGTAGGAAAAGTTACAATAAAAATTCTTCCTGATAGCTTTGGCAGCAGATGTTTGGAATATAAAATGTGTATTTGTCAGTCAGAAAATAGTGTGGCTGAGGGGGAGGAAAGGGGTGAAAAGTTTAAGCCTGCAATAATAAATCCATGAACTGTACTCATTATCCTTGTTTTTTTTTCCAGTAAATCTTGAAGACCTAACCTTACTTCTATTGCAAACTGATGAAAAAGAAATAATTCCAAGCTAAGGAACTTCTCTGAAATGTCTCTTTTGGACCTTTTTACCTGTCATAGCCAGAGTCCAAATTCTAAATGCAGAGGTTGTCTCTTGGTTGCAAGTTTAATCACCCACTTATATAGATGAATAGATTTCAAATAGGTAAAAATTATGACTTTCCCATTAATCTGAGATTTAATTAGAGCATAAATGTATGAGACCTGATGTATGGTCTTCACCTAGTGATGCTACTGCTACTTGTATGTAATAATAAGAAAGGATTAGGAATACATCTCTTCACTTAGGAAAGCCGTATCTTATTTTCAGTTTGATTATTACTGTCTCAGACTTCCAGGCACCAGTTCTTGTTCCAAGCTTTGATTTCACTTTAGAGATGCTACCTTCAGTGTGATAGGTTTTAGGACCTTCAGTCAGGGGCTAAATACTGTCCCTGACCTCATTTTTTTAAGCTTGTGGTCATGTAAATCTATTTCTCACAACACGGAGGTAGGTGTCAATATGAGGTGTGCTAAATTCATACTACCTCCAGTAAGAAAGCTTTTCCTATCAGCTTTCTGCAAAGGTACATAACTGCAGCTAAGATGTCACTTAATATGCTCTGGAATGCAAGAGCTGCACTATTACAGTGATTGATATGCAATCGATGATTAAAATTCATTAGTAAAGATAAACATAGGTTATTTAGCCAACTTTCCCTGTAGCTGATCCATGGTCTTCCTGGGGTATTTCCAGATTTATCCCTTGGTGGACTTAAAATTAATTATATCATTTATAATGGATAATTCGTGGCAAATTAATGTAGAGAAAATAAGACATTCATACATAAACTGCTGTTAAAAACTCACATGGTACAGAAGTACCATTCAGGAAGCCAGATTTTAGAGCTCCTGCCAAGGCTCATCTGATGCTATTTGTTGATCAAGAGACAGAACCCTTGCACACAGAGGACATCTGCAGCGCTGAGGGCTGGGGGTGCAGGCAATGCAGCTCTTCAACTGTATGTTCTGCAGGGGTTTTGGTTTTGCAAACTCTTTTTTCTACAGAGACACAGGAATGTGGTTTTTACCAAAAACCTTTTTTACCAAAAAAAAAAAAAAAGTTTTTACTGAATATTAGAACTTGCATAAGCAGCCTACAAAATTTGCTGCCACGTGGATATCTGTTGGTTAATGAATAACTTCTTTGCGTTTATGGAGCAACATTCTCTTTAAAACAAGCTGCTCTGATGGACATGTGCAAAGAACTATTGATGTTAACTAGTAGGGTTAGCTGGAAGAATGGAACATGCAAGGTTCTATGACATTTAATATACAAGCTAAAAATAAATTGGAGATGCATAAGCTACAAGCAGTAGATCTTTATAAAACTACCTAGAGAGGTTTCCCGAGTAGAATATCAAAGGCATAAAGTGATGAGCTGAGGAAGCAAATACTTCTTCCCAGGAAACCCAAACCCTATTTTACGATTAACATTAGCTGATAAATGTTCTCATCTTTAATAGTTATTTGCCGATGCAAATAGTTATTTTCTTATCTATTGATAATATCTTCCAACCCTTAAGCACAAGGTAAACAGCGATTTACCTTGGAGAAACAATGTAGCTTATGAGTCAATGCAGCGTTTTCTATCATGACTAAATATGGATTAATGTAATTCTTTATAGGACATAATAGGATATAGATGTAGAATAATAATACATATGTAAGGTTATTACAGACAAGCATCATAGAAAGGTCAAAAGGATAGATACTTCCCAGAATGAATTACTACTGAATTGGATGGTCACCTAAGGACCGCAAACTTGCTGTTGAATTGCAGTAGACTTTTTCAAGATGTGCAAGGGCATCTTCTGAACACCTTGAATATTGCTTTGAACCTTTGGATACAGGACTAAAAAGAACTGATTTACTTGGCACAAGTATAAGTATATAGTATATATTATATATATATAAAATATACTTATAAGGCACAACAAAGGAGCTTTGCTCCTTGCAAAACTTCTTGTCCCTCGTTTTTAAGAGCTTGTACTAACCTGAAGTAAAGCTCTAGAACCGCGGCTTATTAGTATGCAAGTAAAAGTAAAATAGCTTTTTTAGGATCAAAAGGTCATACAGTAATGATGGATTTGGCCTACTGTTTGAGAAATAAAACGTTCCACAATGACTCTTCATTACCTTGAAGATCTTAAAGTTATGCTTATAGTAAATATAATCCATCCCACATGTTCATCTTGATTCTGCTGAAGATTACCAACTGAATTTAGTGGAAGTCCCTGAAATTTTCTTTCAGGTCATGCCTGACAGAAATCTTCACTGTTTATTTTTTCAGTACGTGCTTTTATATTTTTAGACAAGAGCATGCAAATTTCAGGCTATTTCTAGAAAATTAGACTGGGGATCCAAAGGAAACCACCACTTTGCTGGCACATATGTACACTGACAGGAAGTCCACACTGCCCTGCCTTGGTTTCTGGTTTTGTATTTTCTCTCTATAATAGACTGTTATTCTCTCTGTAGTAGACTTTGTTAAATATTTTAAAGGTCCAGGGTCTGATCTGTAGCTGCAGTTGCATTGTATAGCACTCCTGCACCTTACAAAGTGCTCTGATTTTCATTTTGACCAACAGACACAGAAAGAAGCCAGCTTAACCATATTCTAAATGGCCTGCCTGCAGCTAGGTGCCAGGGACTCATAACAGTACATCTATCTAACCAAGGATAGACAGATTCATTTGCAAATGACTGACCCAAATTCAGATTGCATGGTTTAAGGGTTTGAAAAAGTTTGCAGGATAATCTATCAGTGCCATTGTCTGCAGCTTTCCAGATGTTCTTGTCCTGGAACATACCAAATAAAATGGGTCTGAGACGTTTAGACGTTTTTCTACTAGGAGACATGAAGCCTGAAAAATTAAAGGTGTTTCTCATAAGTGCATTACATTAATGAACGGCTTTGGATCAAGGACAGAGGTAAGGAAAAATATCACTACAATACTTCCTGCTTACATCAAGGCAGAGTAGTAGTCATTATTGTATGTAAAGGAATTATAGAAGCTTTCCCATGGAATAATGGATGCCTCCATGAATGCCCAGCCAACATCCCAGGAAGACACCTGTTTCTCAGTCATACATACCATGTTGATAACACATTGTCTCACAGCTTCCATTTGCAGCAGGACTTTGTTTAATAGCCCTGGAGCCTAATCATTTTATCACTGCTGTACTTCACCTATTTAACGAACATGCACTCCATGAATACCCATCCAGGAACTGCCACCTCAGCTGAGACGCTGGTGATCTCATACAGGTTGCTAATGCTTGCAGTATATCATCTTTGTGCACGAAGCCACATTTCTATGGATTTCACTTTCAATTTTCAACGCTGAATGGAACAAATTTAGTCTTACATTTAAAACACAGCCTGTGTAATGGACAAATCCAAGCAACTAGCCACTTGAGTTCAATGTAGCCTTGTAGCAAATCAGTCATCTTTACTCACAGGTAAAAAATTTCCCAACTCACTAAATTGTAAAGCAAAGGGCTGGTGTTAAATTGGACCATACAGAAATGCAGTAGGTCATTAGTGATTGCTTACACTGCAGAGGAAATGTTTCCAGTTATTTCTTGTATAACTTGTATGCTCAAGTGCAAGTTGTCTTTGTTTCTTTTCCTGTGAGATGGAACAACTCTTACGTAGTCCCAGGCTCAAGGTTTATATTGCACAGCATATAACTCTTTTCCATACTCCATGACTCCCTTCATTAAAAAAGAAATGAAGGACCATTGCAGAAATGAGTTACTGCATATGGCCATAAAAAGTCCGTGACAAATGACTACTTGGCAAGCAAAGTACAGTCACTGAACTTTAGAAAGTAAAACAGACCTCCCTCCACATTACAATCTCATGAGTCACAAGAACTGGAATGAACAAAGGAGTTGAGGCAAACCATTTCTACTATATTCCTAGCAGTATAATTTGTCTGTGCTCTGTCAGGTGAATGGTATTAATCTCCATCTGCTTCAGGGAGAGGCTGTTTGAGCGTGCACAAGGGATAAAATAGCCCTTCATTGAGGAAGCTTCCAGGGCTTACTCCAGCCATTCCCCAGTTCAAGTTTCCAAAAAAGATAAACCTTTATCTTTGATTGCCTGAATCTCCCTTTTCTACTTAGCAAAGGAGATAAGGCAGTCAAAATGAAGGCAGCCACTACCTGCACAAAAGCAAAACGTTCAGCTTAAAGCACCTCAGGCAGCTGCTGACTTTATTCCTCTAGCCCAACCCACTGTTATGATCCCATTTCAATCCAATCAGAAATGACCCTGAGGCCAGGCAGACTTAGGGAGCAGTAGGGTCACAGTAAGCAGTCATCTAACAATAACAAGCTCTCAGATGTCCAATAAATAAGGGAAAACAAAACAAACACAAACAACACAGCCCACGGATAAAACAATTCACAAGCAAAGCAGGAGTAACCCCATGTTTCATGCCCAAATTCAGATTTTTACTTAGCACAGAATCCAAGAGGAAATATGCATAATAGGCATGATCAATAATTAAACCTACTCAAACCATTTTTCAGGTACTTAAAATCATTAAACACTTAGCACACACAATTTTGAATGACTCACTGTAAGTCAACATTAATACTTAATGACTTGAAATATTCCAGACCCATTGCCTATATAAACACAGGACTTGTATAAAATTCACAGCTTTCCAAGGCTGCGGAGGAATTTGAATTGTTGTGTCTTTAAGTTTACTCTTTGCATTTACTTGCCCTTTCAAGCAGTTACTAGCTTGGCTACCAAAAACATGCACTGAAATGCATCCTGGGGAAGCCCTGGAAGGGGCATTTCAATCATGTTCTCCCATAGCCAAGGCAAAGCTTGATCACGGACAGCAGTTACAGACTTGAAAAGTGGGTAATTTTTATTAAGTCAATAACTGCCACAAAACCCCCAAACCTTTATAGGTGTTGAGAAGCAATTCAAACCATGGGTACCGCAGACATTCATCATCCCATTATCTGCATTTACCGTGTACCAGGAAAGAAAGACTGTATCAGAGCTCGAGTAGCAATGTGAATAATTGATATTAAGATTTGTTGAATTAAAACAGTTTGACTGACCCACTTTTAGAGTTCAGGGATGTTTATCTTATATAAAGAACTATTTTGACTTTATGATGACTTATTTAAGAGCATAAGCACGCCTACCACAAAATTTATAGAAAGTAATGCATAGTATAATGCTAGTATACCCCCAACTATATTTGGCTTCCTTTAGTTCAAGCAGTGATGAAAGTTGTGTTTCTTAATGACCAGAAATGACGTTAGTTTTGGTATAAACCTCTCCTTATCAGGCCTGATATCTGTATTTGTCCTAAGCAGAGTCAGGGATTCACTTGGAGCTGGAGGTTTAAAACCTCCATTAGAGCAGTTCAAGTACAGAATGGCCTGTTGACTATAAAGAAAGCTCAGAGCCACTAAGCCATATTTTAAAGGGCCAAAGTTGGGTGGAAACTGGCTCAGACCCCACTTGTATCAGCCTGTTCCAGCTTCTCTGAATAAAGTCTGAACTGCTCAGCTGTGTACCCTACACTACAGAAAGCAAAAGAGTCATTTAACTGAAATAGTAAGAGCCAGTGTTTTGCAGGAGAATCTGTTTCTTAAATAATCACCTTTGGGAATCACTGTTTAGCAATAGTGAGCAATCACCACACACAAAAGGTACTGAAATCCCATTAAAAAAAACACCCTTGAACCTAAAAATCTCAACTTTTCCCCTGTGTAGTAACATTAGATCAGAAAAGTTTGTGGGAGCACCATGTAGAAATGACCCAAACTATAAACACATTATTTAGCCTGAAGAAAGGCTTCAAGCCTTAAACCCAACACCCCAAAAAACAACCCACAAAAAAAAACCAAAAAAAAAAAAACACAAACCACCCCACAAACAAAACAAAAAAAAGCCTTGAAAGCACAACCCTGAACCTTAAAATATCAGTTGTGACAATCCTCTGGCAGGGCTAGAAGTGGAGAGTAACTGTGAATCTTTCCTTATCTGAACATTGTATGATTAGCATCCCCCTTTCAACCTAACCTTTATTCCTTTAACACATTTAGATGGGTAAATTATACCTCTTGCCTTCCTTAAGTGAAAATTAAGTATGATGGGGAAGTGACAGAAAAGCTTTTAGTCGAGTTAAGCTGCCAACAAGATGCATTTCAGTCCTGGTCTCCCCTAGCAAAGCCATTGAAAATCAGCTCACAGCATTGTTTTAGATCGTATTGTGCCCATTAGTTCTGGAGTTTAAACAAATTCATCACAATATTGATGTACCTAGGTGAATGTCAGCAGTGCTACCAGCAAAGATTTAGCAGAGGAACAGCAAGCTTACAGTCCTTCATGTATGATTTACTTGAGTAGGTTCTGAGGTTGTTACACATCACCTAAGATTCTGAATGGTGATACTAATTACAGCAGTGACTCCAGCTATTTAATGGATTATCACAACATAATGAGGGAGTCTTTCTATGATTTAACTTGTAAGCACCTTTCTTCATATCTGTCTTCACTGCTTTATAAATGCTTCTTATTGTACAGCCATTACCAACACCATTAAACTCCATAAACCCTCCTCTCATGACTACAGTTTCACAGGAGGACAGCAGTAGAAGTAGTGCAACTTTTCCTTCTATTATTAGCAAGGACAAGATAATGGCAAAATATACATTTACTTACCCCATAGATATGTGCAAGTCCTTAGAAACTAACACAAACCCCACCATGCCACCATCTGTTAAAAGCTATGAAAACAATACAAAGCTAAGAAAAAGCTCACTATGTGATCAATTCACCCTCCTGCAGAAACCTTCCAAAAACTAGGGGACATCAAGAATTAAAGCCAATTCTTCTGTCCCCCCCTTTATCCATAACACAAATCCCTTCAAAAGTTTCACTACTTTAAACCATTCAATGCTTAAACTTCACAAATTCACAGCTGAGATGCACTCACAACTAGCTTTTATCCATTTATCTTGGGAACTCCTAAATAGAACAGAGGCTGTTCTCATCTCTTCACTGAAACGTAAAGCCACTTACTAATCACAAGCTCTTATAACACCTCTTCTTGCACCATAAACCACCACCTCTCTGCCTTCTAAACTTGCCAGCTCTCATCAGAAGCCTTGATGCAGGACATTGGTTTTGCCTGTGACAGTGCTTGTTCTCCATTAGCCTGAAGTGCTCAGATCAGCTGTGCTCATCTCTTTTTGGGGTTAATAGCACAGGAGTTTTCTTTCGGTATTAAAAAAGAGGGAACTCTAGCTGATGCTAAAACTAAACTGGTTAAAAATGAAAATGAAACTATTTCCCCTCAGAACAATTCACAGGAACAGAAGGGTCAAATTGATGGGGGAGGGGGGGGGGTTCAGCCTGGGGTAGAATTAGGAAAGGAACCTACTCAATATAATAATGCCCTGTTATTGTGGGCATTTGCTTGACATGAGTGGGTTGGAAGCCTTGAAGAAGCATGGGTGGAAATCATTCTCTCCACATGCTTTATTCAGTGAGCTTTATTCAATGAGCTGTATGGAGAGGTTTAAAGAGTTTTTTAATTAAAGTATTCCTAAAATTCTGAGGTTTATGTGCATATGGAATTAAACCCATTTTCTAACCAGTTACATGCTTGTGAAATGGAATTCCTGTTTTCAAAACAAGCCTCAGAAACACGATTTCTAGCCTTTTGTTTCATTAAATTGTTTGTGTGAAGAAGCCAGCTCCAGTCTTTTTCACACTCACTGATACAGAGAATGATTTAAGTTGCTTTATCTTTGTTGGACAGTGCTGCAGATATGAAATCCAGCACATTCACTCCATAGACAAGCTTACACTTCCCAGATTAGAGTGACATTGTGACATTGCCATAATGTTCTTTTCTCCTTCTCTTATACAGTGTTATATTGGTTTCAGTTAAGAACTCACATTTGAATCTCTTATTGTGGCTTCAATCTGTTGGCCTGGAAATGGAGATGAAATGCGGTTTTGTATACACAAATGCTCTGTAATGATGATAAGAAGTGACGTGCACGGAATACAGACTAATACATTAGTATTGTACATTAAGTCTGTCTGGTAAAGGAGATGATAGTTATTTGACAGTCTGTTGAGTAACAATAAATGATTTGCAAGTGTCACCCTCAGTAAAGTGTGGACTCCTTTCTCCTAATAACCCTGATACAAAAAATTGAATACAAAGCTAAAGGAGATTTTTGGCAATAATATGACTACTGAGAGCATCACCTACTGTGTGTGTCCAGCTAGGATCAATGGACAAGGCTGTTGAGACGAGTAAATCAAACATTCCCTTGTTTAGATATTAGGAAGTAGTTCTTTTTTGTGGGAGTAGTGAGACACTGGCACAGGGTGCCCAGAGAAGCTGTGGCTGCCCCATCCCTGGCAGTGTTCAAGGCCAGGTTGGACACAGGGGCTTGGAGCAAGCTGCTCTAGTGGAAGGTGTTCCTGCCCGTGGCAGGGGTTGGAACTGGGTGAGATTTAAGGTCCCTTCCAACACAAACCATTTTATGATTCTATGATTTGTCCATTCATGCAGCTTGGGCAGATATTTCCATTCTGCATGCTGATGCCTGGAGTGCTGTTGCACTGCGTTGCTTAACCCAAAAGGGGCAGGGATGTGCAGGGCAGGCTTCAGATGCAGTGCTTATAGTCCTGTGAGCTGCCTCACTGATGTCAATCGAATCTACCTGTGCTGAGTTCTTAGTGGCAGCCTATATATTTTATTTACATCAAAGAGAGAAAGTTAACCCAAGCAGCTGATCCCAAAGTAACTGCTGGATGCTTTCCCTGAGCATGGAAATACAGAGTTGCAAATGCTATGTCAAACCAGTCCAGGCTGCGAATCAAACCAGTGCCCCAAAGGAGGGCTGATTGTATATCAATCTGACTAAAGCTGTGACCAGAAAGAGGCAGTCTTCAAATAGGAACAAGGGAATATACAGCAAAATGACAGAGAAGACCACTTTAAAATCCTCTAATGCATGTAGAGAGGGTTGAACAGGGAGAGGAGTGAGACAGACACCATCCAGGAGGAGGTATGTGTAGATGTCAGGAAACACTTCTCTTCCCCTTCCTTTCATCAGTTGAGTAGCTGCTCTGGAGATGAAAAGAAGGGAGTTGAAGGAGCTCAGAGGACATGGGAGGCGAATTAAAAAGCACAGTTATACATGTGAACAACAGGCCAGATAAAAGCAAACACCAGAATAAAAAACAGAATCCTTGTGTCCAACCCCATCTACCCCTGGAAATAAACTTGTTTCAGACCATGTGGATTGAGTCTTCATACCAAGTGTTAAATTGTAGTAGGTAGACAGAACAAGTGATGACAGCTATAAAGCTGCCAGTGAAATTAAGAGTCTTTTTTTGTAAACTAACAGAGAAACTCAGTCCAAAGGTTTCAGGTTTACAGACCTGGTTGAATTGTGGTTCACGCTTGACGTTCTGCAATACCCATGAACTGGTCGAATGCATCGCTGTATTTTTTTGATCAAGTCAAAGCACTGAGCAAGGATTTTCTATTTCATGCCCCATTTATGCGTTCCTACATAAAGTGGACTGCCCCAAATGCCTCTTGGTTTTCCCTTTGGAAAGGTTTCTTAGAATCTGGCAGCAAAATAATACTGGGCAGGTCTTTCCTATGGAGCTTCAGGATACATCTATTGCATCTCAGATGTTTTTACTATAGTAACTTGGGTTCAGAATCTGGCCTGAATAGTCTGGATGCTGATCTCTTGGCTATCTCTGCAGGTTTAAGCAAAGAAACCTGTAGCATTCTGTTATTGTGCCAAGCATCTGTAAAAGGAATTCCAGTTCAATTCCGAGTATTACAAAATATCCTCCCAGTCTTGTCATTTTCATTTTATTCATGTGGAGCAAGTTTTGACTTCATGGCAAAACGATAATGTTTTCTCTCAGTTCAGAGGATGTTGCCTGAGCAAGGAGTGCTATGTACTCCTATGGAACAGGAGTTCTCTCTGCAATAAACTGTATGAAACTGGGTGCATCCTACTGGAAACTTCTAATTTAGTTTTAGCCTTTTAGGAGAGCAATGTAGAAATTCAGCTTGCTTGTAAAGATGCAAAAGAGTAATATGGAAAACACGCCTACAGTTTATACCTATGGGTGTTAATCCTCACTCTGACAATTTGGTTCTGCTTAGCAATTTTAAGATACACTTTACACATTGGGAATAAAACCCTAGTGGATGCCTTCATTTTGTATTAAAACAGAGCCAACTAAATGAAATCATTTGGAACTATTTCTAACTGATCTTTGCATCGTGTCTCATCCACTAGATATACTGTTGTTTATTTATAGATTTTTTTTCTTTTGAGGTTCAAAGCATATTAACATGGCCTTGAATTCTAATTTATAGCATTACCTAAAGATTACCAATCCTATTAACCGCATAGTTACAAACACCATTTGAGCAATATGATATTGTTTTGCTTTCTCTGCATAATACTGATTTTTGCACAGTTTGTTAATTTTGAATGTGTTTTACTTTTTTATTTCATTTATGCTTTTCCTATTTTTCTTTTTATGTGGTCCTAATAAAGGGAGCTGCCTATTTATATGGTTTTCTTTCTAAGAGAATAGAGAAAAGAATTAGAGAAAAACACTGGAACATCTGGAGAGAATCACAGAATCATACAATAGTCAGGGTTGGAAAGGACCTTAAGATCATCCAGTTCCAACCCCCTGCCATGCATGGGCAGGGACACCTCACAGTAAACCATGTCACCTGAGGCTTTGTCCAACCTGGCCTTGAACACTGACAGGGATGGAGCTTTCACAATTTCCCTGGGCAACCCGTTCCAGTGCCTCACCACCCTCACAGTAAAGAACTTCTTCCTTATATCCAATCTAAACTTCCCCTGTTTAAGTTTTAACCCATTATCCCTTGTCCTGTCACTACAGTCCCTAATGAAGAGTCCCTCCCCAGCATCCCTATAGGCCCCCTTCAAATACTGGACAGCTGCTATGAGGTCTCCATGCAGCCTTCTCCGGGCTGAACAGCCCCAACTTTCTCAGCCTATCTTCATACGGGAGGTGCTCCAGTCCCCTGAGGGGATGCTTAAACTCTTTGATCATGAGAATTCTGGACAAAAATGACAAGTATTCAGCATTGTCTCTTGCAAGAAAAAAATTTTCCATTAGACAGATGTTCATGCAGCTTTAAACCTCTCTGTTACACAGATTGACATGAAAGGTTTTCCTGCCCTGTTGAAATGATAGCTGTGCATTCCTAGAATGCCCCTCCTAAGATGTGTGTAGGCACACAAGTCCTGAAACTATTTGATGTTTAATGCACACCCACGATAGGATGACTCCTGCAATATAACACTGTATGTTTGGAAAGGAACTATACACTCTCCTTTTCACATTTAAGTTGTTGAGAGTTTACTGGAAGCAAGATCCAGCCTGCAGTGATGAAAGACCAAAATCTGAAGTTTTGTTTTGGTAGGAGTACTATTGTGGAGTAACTCCACACAATCCAGCAGTAGCTACAGTGGTGTAATGAAGAGCAGAATTCCTGTTTTCTTTCCATGGATAGACAGAAACATAGTGCATCTCTTCCACAGAGGACCCGCATTGTGCTTGTCCCAGCTGGCACAGCACTGTTGTAAGCAGCAACACTGATGAATAGGTAATACATTAATTTCATAATGATTATTATGTATTGCTTGTAGCAATTCTGAACACATTCTGAACTTCAAAAGCAACAGAAATGTGTGTCTGACCTTCCCATTTCCATCATCCTGATGCTGCTGTATTGAAGATTTTTCCCCTTCTGTTAGGTCAGAACAAGTCAACAGTTTTCTAACTTGGGAGAGATATATGTTAGCATAAGAAAGCAAAATTGAAGACAAAATAGTTGCAATATTTTGCTAATTATGAACCTAAAAATGTAAGAACCTGAGCAATAACTGTGTGAAGGCTTTATTGCACTTACTGGATGGGATGTGCTTAGTGATCCAGAGCAGTTCCACTAAAGTCAATGGAATTGTAGTACCAGAAAACACAGAAACACAGAATCCCAAGCATTGGAAGGGACCTCAAAAGATCATCTAGTCCAACTAATGTTTACCTCTTCAAGAACTGCACTGTTGCAACCACAAGTTGTCAAGTGTCATGTTCACTTTCGCAAAGATTTTTTAAAACTAGAAACATTCCTCTAGGAAGTCAGGCTGAATCAGGCTTTGAATGGGATGCAAAGCCTAAGAGAAAGTCACCATTATGTTGGGATTTAATCATCTTCATTTACAAGATGATTAATTACAAGTTTTGTTATCCTCTGACTGAATTCAGATGTCTTTAGGTTTTCTCCATATAAAAGGGACATGGCTGCAGCCTTCCTGTGCCCATTTAGTTATATCTTAGTTCCAGACTTTTACATGTGGCACAGTTATCTAACTGCAACATCATCTTACAGCAATTTCAGCCTCTCTGTTTCTAAAATTTTGTTTGGTTTTTGTTATTTTTTTCCCCAATCCATAGTACAGTATTTTTTTGCCATGGAAAGAATGAAAATGAGGTTCTCTGTTCATATTAAATAGAAAGAACTTGATGGATCCATAGGGAAAAGAATAGAGGGACAAATCATACTAAACTGCATACATGAAAATGTGAGAGCGAATCAGTGTATATGCTCCAGTTGTATTCTAACACATTGTCTGAGACATGCATTCGCTGAGGGACGTTTTGCTGACTGGTTCACAACCTCATGCCTCTCCTGGATTCAGGATATTTCTGCTGTGTTCAATAAGATGCTGTCCTCCTTTTCTAGTCCGACCGCATTTGTTATTAAATATGGCACTCCTAGTGCTATTTGACATATGGAACTTGACAGATGAAAGGAACCTGTTGCAGGTTAGCTGGTTAAATATTTAATGATTTCAAACCTCACAGACTTACACGGTCCATTTTCCCGGATACAAGTTGACCAGCAGGAGGAAGGCTGCTCCCGTTTAGTGATATCAGTAATGGCTTTTGGAACTGCCGTTGGTTGCTAATAATGCAGTCACATTAGGGCTTGTTTTGTTGAAATACGCCATGCGGTTTATTAATGAAACTTGGTAACTTTTATTCTTCGCAGAAAAATGATAAGACACAGATGTATAAACCCACATTCATGTGTTGTTTTATTGGTGTGTTACAACGCTACGTTTCCTTCACACTGAGAAAGCATGAGATTAAAATACACTGATCCACAAAAATGCCTTCCTTATGCTGACTCTGCACTGGTAATTACAGTGCCCACAGATCCCTCCACAAGTTTCATTTCATTAAGTCTTTCATAATTCTAATTACATTCTAATCACATTCTAATCAAAGCTTTTACATTGTCTATTTGATGACTTTCAATTTAATTATTCTCATTAAAATATGTTATTCTTTACTGCTTGGCAAAGTTCACCAATTACTCTTGCAATATAAGCATTTACGCTGCATTACACTTCATATTCCAATCTTTAAACAGCCACTACTCATTTGAGGGCTGCATAAGATTTCCTCATGCCGAAGATAGCTCGTTTGTATCAAAAGCCATTAAAATACTAGGAATGTGTACAGCACATTTAGGAGGCCCCACTCATTTTTGAGAATAAACCAGATCTATATAAAAACATGCAAAATGCTCTATGCATCAGTATTAAACTTCTAATTTTCATGTAAGATTTATTTTCTTTGAACATTTGCATATAACCTGGAAGACTAGGGTTCCTGCTGAAAGAAAAAGCTAATGGCTAAGCCCTGTATAATGTAAAGACATGATACCCTTACTGCAGGGCTTTTGTTAATCCTCCCCTATGAAAGAATACAAAATGATGTCCCTGTTACAGAATTCTGTAGGATGGTTTAAAAACTTTGCAGAAAGATTAAACCTCCACTAAATTGTGTGGATTTCTAGAATAAGACCTTGATTACACTAGAGGAGTGCTTTGTCAAATCCAGTGCAAATGAATGCTGGAATAATTTTGCTTTGCTGATGCCAGTTTTGTGAACCAGCATATATACATCAGCAACCCCAGTTACATTTGGGTAACTGTCTCTCTTCTAGAGCTCAGAATACTGTAACTGTCAGAAAAAACAACCCTGTCTCTAACTGATGCGCTCAAACTGGTATCAGTTTTACAAGTAAATCAGGCCTAATTTCTGCAGAACCCTCCTGGGTTCATGCCTTTTACATTCTGTTCCTTAATGTCATTTCCTATTTATAGTTATTTCCAAATATCATGTCAGTTTATACATAGTAAGGTTGCATCCTCTTGTACACAATTACTACATTTATTTTTAAAGGGCTTCTAATTTACTTGCTTTTTATAAAAGTTCAAGTGTTGCCAACAAGGAAGTAGCTCTTCTCAGAAAAATCTACAAAGCTTACCTTTGAGAAAAGTAAGTGACAAGCTTTACATGAAGACACTGAGCTGTTTGAATCACAGAATGCCTACAAGGCCAACACATATTCCAACAGTAACACAGAAATTATAATTATGGCAGCAGTATCCTCCAGTCTAAAGCACCGTAATAATGGTCGTTGATCAGCGCTATCTTGATCGATTTAACCAGCAGCTCCAGATAAGAAATGTTCAGCTGCCAAGATGTGGTCTGGAACATTTGCCTGCATTTTCACAGGATACCTAAGGGGAAAAAAAAAATCTGGAATCTGACATTCTGCCACCCAAAGGTACATCATTTCACAGGAATGGGATGCATACTGCATAGTGCATACATAATAAAACAGGGACCTACCCACAATAAATTAACTAAAATCATACACTTCGTAATCTTCTCCATACCAACAGTGTTTTGATTCTGGTGACTTTCAATCCAGGTACCAAGCCAACCCTCGCAAACACCATGCTCAAGAACATGATGAGCTGAAAATGTGGAATGGGTCTAGTGGAAAACTGTCTCAAGCATTCCTATGGATATGGTACAGTGCTGGAGACCATCACAAGCATTCATGGTTGTGTGCCCAAAGTCACAAATGAGGATCTTTGCATTTCTTTAGATCGCCAGTGCTGCAGTGGGTCACCACACAAGAATGAACGTGGCACACCGAGATTCACAGAAAACATTGTGATTCTTTATCCTCACAGTTTTAGGATGTTTTTTAACTTATTTCAAATACTTCAGCTTGCTGAATGTCATGGGTTTTATTTCATTTTGTTTTGGCAGTAATTACCATGATTGCCCTCAAAAAAATTGCAGATTTTCTTTAAACACCAAGTTTCTAATCCTTCCTATGAACATATGTTTCTGTAAGCTATATAATAATTTTAACAGTGTGGAATCTCTTGACTGTCAGAATCATCCTGTGAAACCACTAATGCATGAAGCTTGGTTCTTACAAACACCCATTCACACCTTTTGGCTGCTTGACCATTAGTAGCTCTAGTAGGAACTAGAACGACCTTGTCAAAACTTGACAATTAATTCAAAGTTCTATCAGCATGTGGAGATTTTTTTTATGTTAGAAGGCAACAAGCTAAACATAAAGATGATGCCCTAAGTTATATAGAGAAATGTCTAGACACAACAGATGCTGAGCATCTGGTGGAAAGTGCCTTGTGTATTCACCACCCATCAAAATCAATGAGTGCTGAAGATGACCAGAACTTGCTAGGAGATACTCAGTACTTTAGAAAATTTGTTTCCAGATCTACCCTGTCCTCAACCACATCTTCTTAAAATTACTTTCTTAGCCATTTCTCCATACAAGATTGTTTTTATTCATGTTCTTTCCCCTTCCCTCAAGTAGCTTATCTGTTTGCAGTAGACTGAAAACAGATAACTCAGCAAGTCAATATGAACTGAAAATTTAACTTTTGAAGTATGATGCTATTATGCCATTAAAACCAAAATATTTATTTTCTCTTTATAAAAAGGAAAGAAACAAAAGAAAAACAACGTACAGTAAGAAACACTGTGTTAAGAGACCAGTTTGGAGGAAATGTGAGAAGTCTAAAAGTTCATTCTGCACATTTCTTAAAGTCATACAGGACCTTCAGTTATTCCCTCTAGAGGCAGGCCAGTAGCATTATCTGCTGTGGGTCTCTCTTCTTTCTTCACAGAGTTCTGATCTAGCAGGCTGACATAAGATTTATGACACGCTGTATTACCCAAAGGAGGGTAGTGTTGTCTGTAGCAAATATAAGCAAAAATGAGGCCAATGATCCCTCCAACAAAAGCATCTAGAGAAGAAAAGCAACAAAACCAGAAGCATGTTACTATGGAAAGGTTAGGCAGTGGTAACAATTGCAAACAAAAGACATTTGGTTGACCTGGAAGTGTTTAACCCAGAAACTGTGAACTTTAAATTTTCATAAAGAATTTGGAGCCCAACAGCACAATCACACAGGACACAAAATCAGTATTTTGTTGGGGACATCTCCAAGAGTTTAAATATCCAAAATCTAGATAACTGTCTGTGTTTCAGGACATGAACAAGGGGAATAGAACAGCCTCCATGGAGCCTCCATGATGTTGCAGATCTCCTCTGACCAACATTTGTGAATAAGCAACCCATGTATCCTCTTCTACTGTGCCATGATTTACAATGACCACTACCAGGTTTTCTGTTTATGAACAATACAGCAGAACTATGCTGTTCACAGCATCCAGAGCTCTCCCACTGAGCTATACCACAAACTATTGCACTGTGTGTAGTCTGCTCCTTGTCTCTGTCTGAATACCCCCCCAGAATGACAGCTACAAGAGATCTACTCTTGTTTTGTATTCCAGAAGGCATTTCCAATACAGACAAAGAGCAAGTAGAATGTAAGATGGAAAATTATCTTCCTTCAGAAGTGGGCCACTCTAGCTAGAACAATTAATTTTGCTCGTAACTCCTGAGAAAGACAGCTGTCAAGGACCATTTCAAGCTGGGTGAATTCTTCCTAAAGGAACCTGAGAGGTCAAAAACTAGGCATGCCTGATAACTGATTTGACATCTTTTGAATTTTTTTGATGCTCTTTGCTATCCCATACTCCTACCAGAAAATAAAATAGGATAAAATAAGGGCAGTGTGTGACATATTTGCAGCTTTCACAAATGGGCAATTACAAGTTTTCCATCGGAACCACACAGCACTGGAAATGTAAGAGGATTTGTTCAGTTGTCAGATTCTCCCTCTGTCTTACTAATATACTCTCCAGATCTTATGTTTCATTTTCAAGCAACCAGAGCAAAATATCACTGAAAATACACACTGACTTCGAAATCCTCAGATTTGAACACAAACAATAATAGAAGTGAGGTAAAAGGTATAGAATACAGCTTGACATAAGCTGTATATATACCTATAGCTGTATATATACTTATAAAAAAGTATATAGAATACAGCTTGACACAGTCTTTTAATAAGATGTACCAAAGACCGTATCATCTGCATATATAAAAGCTTAGGATTAAGCATCCTTCAGATTCCTGATGCTTCACTTAAGCATATCCCTTGTGGTTGATTATAGGTAGACTTTTAAGAATGCAGGTTTATCTACAAGCAGACCTTTTATATAATTCACTCATATACCAGATGCTGCTGTTGAAGACTTAAGCGCCATCTCCCATTCTGTCAATAACTGTCACTCCTTCACAAAGGTAAGCTTTAACATCGTGTGGCATGTTTCTTTAGGTCTGTGAATATACTTTATGATCATGAAAGACACTGCATGCTGCTTCAATAACCTCCTCATCCATATTGAATACATTCAACATTTATTTGCAGTTGCAGTCTGTTGAATATTCACAGGAACCATGTGTATGGTGCCATGCTGAATCCAGTACTAACAACTAGTCAATATAACAAAGTATCGACATAAAAATAGGTGCAGCCCAAAGCTATGGAAAATCATTTTTAACAAGACATAACAAGAAAATAAAATATTTTGCTTCCTTAAGTAGGACATGACTTTGGAAAGTGTAGAAGTGACACCTTGGGAGCAATTAGAACCTTGTCTGAAAAAAGTTAAGAGAACAGAAAGCATCAAACTGCAGCAAGTTTTTCAGTGTGGGCAGAATCTGTTGCAATCTATGCTATATAGCTTGGTATGCAATGTTTCTATATTTCTTAAGGAGGGAACACGAACCCACCTCATGCCAAATATACTTTGATATGAATGAAAAGCAGTGTATTACATCATGTGCATCCAATCACCAGAATACAAATGATTGAGTGCATCTTTGCAATGACTAGGTACACACAGAGGCATCAGTCTAGTCTAATGCACATGTGTCCCTATATTAGCAGTCCCTCACGGACCCAACAGGAACCTTGCAGATACATGGAGAAGCAGTAGGCATGGACTAGGCAGAGCTTCTAATGGGCCAGATGCAGCCTACAGCTGGATCCATCCAGGAGAGCTGTGGCACATTTGTACACATATAAAAAGGATGATATAAAAACACTGATCTAGATTTGTATGTAACTACGATGATGTACATTGTGTATGTAAAGACACAGAATAGTAAAGAACCCCTGCAGTAAAATTTCAGACACTGAAACCCTCAGCATCAATCCAGGAGCAAGGAAAACCTATAGCATACTACGATGAGTTTTAACTCGTGATTTACTTAAAATAATTAAAGAAATGTAAGACTAATAAAAGATAGCACAAAAAAGGTGTCTCCATGGCTCACCTTGCCAGTGATGTTTGTAATCACACATACGTGACAGGGCAATCATCATGGCACAGTAGAGTGGGAGGATTGCTGCACAAAGCCGCCAGCTCTTCCCCCGGCCATTTTCCGTGAAGCAATGCAACTTTCCAGCTAAGTAGAAGGTGGTAAAGCCAAGGCCTGAAAATGCAACTGATAAAGAAAAACACAGGATTACAGTAATTCTGTCATTATCATTGTAACAATACTGTCCCTTAAGATCCTTTAAGAATTGACAGCAGGATTCTTCTACTGGACAGAAGCCTTGGACTTTCTAGGGTGCTACTAGGAGCTAAGTTACATTGAGATGAACCATCCCTAGGAGTGTCCAAGGTCGAGTTGGTTGGGGCTTTGAACAACCTTGACCAGAGAAGGGTGTCCCTGCCCATGCAGGGGTTTGGAACTGGATGAGCTGTAAGGTCCCTTCCAACACAAACCAGTCTGGAATTCTAAGATCTGCAAATAACTGAGGGGGTTTCATAGTTTGAATGGTGATTCCTATGCAACCATATAAGTGATGCTGTTATAACTCAATATTTTAAAAGGATGTAGCAAATTGCCTAGGTAGAGAGTTTTCTTGCTTTGTCTTTTTTTTCATAAAGCAACAATGATCTCACAAACTTTACATAATCACAATTCTTATGGGGATGAATGGGAAAAAAGTATTCTCCCACAAGATCCATGACGTATGTATGTTCTCCACAGTAATAGTGTTATCTATGTAGCAATGCAAGCAATCAGGCAAGTGAACACTGAAAAGCAAATCAACTTCCCTCTCTTAGATACTTAGCTTTCACATAATCTGACAAGTCTGCAAATACTGTGGTACCTCTAGACATTCATCTATCCAACAGCAATTTAGATTTTTTTCCATTAGCAATTTAGCTTTTTCCTCTGGGGCAGACATTGCCTGTGGAAAGAATTCCCGATTTTATTTGCACATGAAATTAAACATTTAGGCAATTTTTAAAACTGGAATCACAAAAGCTCTTTCATGCTTAACTTTCGGTACATCTTTCCCGACTTTAGACTTATTCTAAGCAGTTACAGTTCAAAGCAGAAAAAGATTCAGTCAGATTTTACTGCAATGGAATTACATTTAAACGAGAATCTTAGGTTCCATTAACCTTGTTCTATAGAAATACACAACTGGCAGTGGTGACAGAACTCAGGCACCAAGTTTCTGTAATGAACATTTTTCGTCTTGTTACTTTTCACCTCCCAGAGGAATACCAGATGGATTTATATTTTTAATATACATTTTAAATGGTTTTTACAAAAGCTTTTGAACATTTCTCTCTTTTTTACTGCAGGAAAAGTAGCGTTACACTTGAACAGGTAGCTCTGTGAAATACGTTTTCTATTTTCTCCATAAATGTCATACTCAACTTTGCTCCTGACTGCAGAGATCAAAATAGAACACGAGCACATAAAGCACAGATAGTGAAATTATAAATATTTATCCAAGCATTTGAAATTCTTTTCCTGGCTGCCTTTATATTTTTTATCTTTATGATATACAAGTGCCTCCATCAGAACTAACGGGTCACATTCACAATACATATGCCTGTTCTGGTTGTGCATCCAGTGAATTTAATGGCAAAATCACTATCTCATAGAATCACAGAATAGTTAGGCATGCATCTTCTTTCCTAATCTCTTGCTAGGGCTTTTCAAATGCCCTCCTCTTCATGTTCCCAAATGCTAGATGTGATAAAGTCATTGCTTTGTGTTCTGCTGATGAATCCACAGGATGGTCAATTTTAGCTGACAGTACAATGGAGTAGTTTCATAAGATTATACTGAATAACTGTTTGGATGCAATTACTGAAAATTTGGTTTCAAACACACAGATAAATCACTTCTTTAGACAGACAGAGCAAGACAGAATGCTGATTTATCATCAAGCCACTATACAAACTACATTGTTTTCTACATGCTTTTTCAACCACTGCTGATTCTGTACTTGTCAGAAGACAGTGGGAGGCAAACAATATAACAAACAATCCTGAATAAAGAAAAGTTTCTTGCAGACTGGCTTACCTTCTTATGTGTCGTATAAACTTGCCTTTAAGACTATCTATCAGATAAGAAATAATTTCTTCTGACATTTCTACATCATCGTATTTCTGAAATGAATTTCTTTTCCTTAGAGTAACGTCTTATGCAGAAACAGGCTGTGAGCTGTATAGTCAGAGCACGAGGCTATAGCCACAATGATGAAAGTACATCTATGATCCTGACAATGTCTCATAAAACTGGAATACACTCTCCCCTTTTTTAAATATCCTCTCCAACTCTCAGTACTCAACATGGCCTGACACACAAAAAACCAACTAAACATTGCTGCTTCTTTCCAGTGTAGACATGCTCCTGTGCCTCTCACATTCCCTAGAATAGCCACTGCAATATGACAAAATAAAACACTCACCTCTCTTTTGCTCTTCCAGTTGCACTGGAACTGTGGCATAGTCTTTTGTATCAAAAGGCTATAAAAAAGTCTTATGTATCAAAAGGCTATATCACAGAATTATAGAATAGTTAGGGTTGGAAAGGACCTTAAGATCATCCAGTTCCAACCCCCTGCCATGGGCAGGGACACCTCACACTATGCCATCTCACCCAAGGCTTCGTCCATATGTGGCATAGTCTTTTGTATCAAAGACCTGTAACTCTTTGTAGGCTAATGACACACATCCACATCTGTGAGCAGACATAGGGTTGTCCGTTCTGCAGACCTTTGGAACTAGATTCGTGTCTAAACTTACCTGAGACTGCAAGAACAGGACTCATCTGCACCATTCCATCTTCCAGTTGAGTAAATGGAGTGAACAAAACTCAATCTATGTTGAATATTCAATACCAAGTGCAATCCTGGATTGAATACTTTCAAATACTTCCTCTCAAAAATACTACTTTCTGGTTTTTTCTTTACTTCTGTATTTCCATTTTCCTTCTCAGGTTATTTATTTTTTGTAGATCTTTAGAAGATGAACGGAAATCTGAAGACAGTATTCCCATAGAAACAGCAAGTGCTTTATGGTTTTATTCTCAGGCAATCTACAATGCCTAGCAATTTAGGGGGCTTAAAGAAATACTGCCCAAACAATAGAGTAGGTGTTCAGTTCGCACATACTCATATTCAGAATCAGTAGCCTTTCCCAGGCAATTTAACCAGCAGTTGTCAGTGTGGTGGGCAGTAAAATTTAGACAAATGAGCTTTAGAGCAAACCCTGTGATATTTAAGAATAATTCCCAGAATTTGTGTTTTTTTCAGGATCTGTCCCAATTCAGAAGGTGGTGCTCATGAATGAATACAGAAGTTCAGCAGGAGCTATATCTGCACTAGACCCAAAGGCAGATTTTTGCCTTCCTCTAAACTAAAGGTCAGGAAGAAAAGAGACTCACAAACACTCCTTCAGGGGACCTTATCCTAATGCAAGATGGAAAAGTACTATAATGATGCTCTAGCTTGTGGCTATGAAACTAATATTCTGCAAAGCGGCTTTATATTGCAATGTTGTAAAATTGACTTCCCTTACCCTGGAGCGTGCACATCCAGAAAGCGCTGCTTGACCCAATAGTCCCAGTGTGTGCAGAGTCAGCAGCAAAAAACATGGAATTACTAGTGAAACGCTCTGGGATGTGGGAGTACTCATCATAAAGGTAATTATATATTTCAAGACAGCTTGATTCCTATGCACCCCATGAAAGCAACTTTGGTTTATGCCTGTATTTTGAAGACGTTGTCAATCAATAAAATTAAGAATAACTATTCACTGTATAGGAATCCTGGGCATATAGGTGATATTTGCACTGCAAAACTGCTCAATCTGTAGAATATAGTTGAGTGGTATTTTTCTGCACCAGACAGAGACAATAGTTCACTGTATTACAAAGCAAATACAAAAACACACATACACATATCACATGCCCTAACATATTATGTACAGCCTAATGTTATAAGAAAAATGATCATTCTGAATAAGAAGACAATGCTCCTCATCTCAGAAATACTTCTGCTAAGTTGGTTTCTCCTTAGATCATGAAAAGTTAATACTGTTTATATAAAAAGGCAAGATCAATGTGCCTACCAGCACAATACCTACCAGCCCTCTTTGGAGACATTGACATGAACGGAAATAAGAAAACCAGTCTGATTAGTATAAAATGATGTTAATTTAAGACAGATATTGATGCAAATTACAGACACCAGGAATAAGTGCAATGAGCTAACTTAAAGGGGATAAAATAAATGAGAGGAAAACACATTAAGGAATATATGATTTGTCCCCTTATTCTTTGCTTGTATTTCCTGATCTGCTGATAGCACCAGGTATTTGGTTTAAAGCCAGGGAGGCAATTCAAACACCAGTAAAAATCCTGGATTTGCAAATCTGTACCTTTCTGACCAGACTCTGAAGGGAGTTGATTCAGAGTGCATCTTACTTGTGTTTTCAGTTTCTTTAAAGGAATAACTGGAATTCATGTGTATCACACTTTTGCTCTACTTATATGGCTTTATTTCAAATTCTTATCTACAAGGGATCTTTAATAATGCATATGCAGTCTCCAGATTATATTCATGGTACCTAGAGAGTCTCAGTCATGAATAAACATTAGTTTATGTAGAATGAAATCACTTTAATTTCCTTTTTTTACCTGTTGTAACTATTTAGACCATAACATATACTGGTTGTGTAGACCTGACAACCAAAGGTGTCTGATTTTGTTTGCAACAGGGCTACAAACCATTCAGAGACTGTACTGTAAGTTCTGTCATATGATTCCAGCTAGCGAGGTGGTAGAGGTCTTTCTCTGCTCATCAAATTGAATTCCCTATTCCCACTCTCAGAATGAGATTTCTGAATACCAGTTACACATGGGATCCATCAACTTGAAGTCAGCACTACAAGTCAGTCCAGTTCTCGCAGTGTACTGGGGTTTCTCTCTGCAGATAACACCGCCTATTTTGGTTGCTGGTTAAGGACTGTTCAAAAGTTCACAGAGCTGGCAGTCAGAAGGGATGAGCTGGTCTTTTTGTTGACCTCCTATATATCACACTGTTGAGTATGATCTAGCACCAGAATGGGAACTTGGATAAAGTGCACAATTTCCAGAGAAATAATCTGAAGACAAAGGAGGAAAATCAGCTTATAGTGCCAACACCTGGTGAAGTTCTTACTGACAAAACCACAAGCGAATTGTAAACTGCCATCATCAAAGGCCATTTTCATCTGAGAATCTGATTCAGTAAAACACAATAGAAACAAATATAAAAACTGCTACATAAGCTAAACATCACTAAGGCTGTCCAATAGCCTTCCTACAAGAACCGCTGCTTCCACTTCACAGTAATCAAGTACATGCAGAATTGATTCAAACATTCCACTGCAAGCACATATAAGGGTAGAAGTGAAAGGAAGGATCAGAGTATGTTTAGTTACTGCTACAAGAATGACATGAGCAAAATACTTCATAAAAACTCCTGAAAACCTGGCATGCCTTCTGCCCAAGGAGTACATGTACTAAGCCTTCATCCTGTAATTGCATCAAACGATGCAGAACCTCGCCATCATGGAATACTTTGAATGAGGTAATGATACTCTCTAAAGGCACTAGGTGTAAGCCTTGCAGATCTGACAAATGAGCAACCAGTCAAAAAAAAACCCCAATTGAATAGAACTAACTGGACGACAGCTGCAGACTTCTGTGTGAAGACAAGTGTTCTGACCTTTACATCTTAGTGGTATAGGAATTAACAACTTAAGAGTGTTTATTTCAATGTGTTTTGTGTAGGTGGGATATCTGGAACTGCTATTGGAAGGCACATTTTAAGACTGTACCATAGTGGTACCTGGAGAATGGCACAGAACAGTTTCTTCTTGGGCATTATGATTATTGGAATGAATTAAACTACATTAGACTGACTTTCAGATTGTTTTGATCACCTTCTTTAAACAAAAACTAAAAGTTCACAGAAGAAATAAGGAGAATGACAGCATCTGGAGACATTGCAGACCCCATCTTGACATCTGATTCTCTCCAGACAGGGGATTTAGGTGAGTTTAAAACTCCATCTGTATGGCCCGAACCAATTACCAAGTTGAAATGGATAAACTGAGAAACTGTTAACAAGAATCTGATCTAAAGAACCCCAAATAAATTATTCATTAAAAATGTAATTGCTTTTGTGGGTGTTTTCTGGAAATTAAACTACCCCGTGAGGATCTTTAGCTTCTCAAGCTCTAATGGATGCTTTGCTAAGCACACAATACACATCTTCTTTAGAGTAAGCGGTTTTTGAGCTGAAGAAAAAATCCTCAGCTTAAGTGGCAACAAATTATGAAACTGAAAAACAACCATTCAAACAGCCTATGCAACAACCACAGAAAATGATCCATCTCTTTGTCTGTAATACTTCATAGTTGCAGTGATTACCGTATATTTTCCAAATGCAAACACACACTATTCATCACTGGAATTGCACAGCAGCCTACTGCAATTTTAGCTAGGGCTGCTGGTGAATGTTTTCATTTTCACACTGTTCAAAGACTAAAATATTTATCTTTCCTGAAGGAAATTTTAACACATAAATTTTAATGCTGAAATTCAATTCAAAGAGCATTCTATAGAAGTACAATTCCCAGAGAACCTTTTGAGCATATTATCACAGGCAAAATATTTTGGGGTTTTTTTTTTTGCAAGTGGGACAGTCAATCACCTTCCCTTTGGCTTAGCTTTATTAATTTCTTTTTAAAAAGAAAGAGACTTCAGCAGAACCAGCATGAAAACCACATCACAAAATACAAACGTATGCAGGGACCTGGGAAACAAAAAGGAGTTATTGGACAGAGACGTGAGAATAAAACATAAACCTATGCTATCTGAAAAGCACGTAACTAGAGTGTTAGTCATTAGATTGTCTTTGTAGGACTGTCAGAGTGAGTTCTTGTGAATTTTTTGTGTGTTTGTTTCTGACATTTTATTTTCAATACACCTTTGACGATATCTTCTTACACCTGAAATATCTAAAGAAGTCTCAGGGCGCATCTCTTTGCTACCAAAAATGATAACTAAGTTCCAATTTGTTCAGTTAATGATGGCATTTACAAAGAGTCCTAAAAGTGAACCTGTTCCATAGCCTGCTTTGCCATTTCTTTTGACAGAAACCTTGAACAAATCCTCTTTATCTGAGGACACAGTAAAGACAAGCTTAAAAGGGCTCAGATTCTGGAATTACTTTGAAGAGAAGGGCAGCACTCATGCCCTGGTCAAAGCAGCCTTAGCATTAAGATAAACTACGAGAGACTGTCTTGTAAGCTCACCCCTAATAATACAACTGCATCAGACTAGAGGGTCATCTTTTTCTACATGTTATGTATTTTACTCTTCATTCACTGCCAAGATCTCCACTCTTCTCAATTACACTTGGTGAAATTAGGTCCATCTAATAAACTTGTTATCAGATTTAAACCTAGGACGGAATGACATCAGGATGCAACTGGTCCTTGAACACCCCGTGATGCTGCTGCACTAGTGCAGTCCCTGGCTAATACATTCTTCTCCTGAGAGGCATCAGGAATACCAAGCGTTGAGTGAATTGTTTGGTCTTTTCCTTAAACCACATGTAGATCACTTCATGAAATAAAGTTCTAATGCTAAAAAAAATAATAATACTAAAGTTTTATGTAAATAAGAGTTTGCAGGGAGGGAAAGGGCAAGCAAACTGAAGCTTTGTTCAACCACACTTTAAGTAGCAAAGTGAACCAGGACACCAGCAGGAGAGCGGCTGCACAGCTACATTATACCAGCACTGAATTCAGTTCTGGGATCCAAACTTGTAGCTAACTTTCTAAAGTTTCTCTTTCTTTAGAGAAACTTTTAAATAACTCCTGAGAGAATCAGGGAATGGAAAGTGGGTACCTTCACTTGTGATTCAGCCTAGATCCCCCGAGGATAGCAAAAATAAAGCTGTTGTCCATTGTCATGCAGAGAAAATGCAAAAATACATTGTGATTACTACCAATAAAAAAGTTAGTGTGCTAAAGGCTACGGTGTGAAAGACAATGCATAGAACATTTTTACTAGGTCACATAAATATCAGTGAGGACCAACATCATATTAAAAACACACATATTTTTCTAAATTCAGGAAAAAATAGAAAGTCTTTTGGCAATATGCTTAAGACATACATAATCTGAACCTCAAACATACTAGCAAGAGTTGATTTATTATTAGAGCTGGAAAGCAACTTTAAAGAGTACTTCTCACGAACCCCTCATAAATTCAAATGGCCTTAGCTATTAAATACTGAGAGGTAAATATGTCAGGGAAGAGGTAAAAGCGTTAAACACAACCGTTTCTGAGTATACTTACACTTGAATTAAGAAGCCAATAAACCCCAATAAATTCCTTTTTTCCCTGATTTTTTTCTTTAAGAGGATGAAATATTTCAGAGAGACACTGCCATACAGCTGTTAATTAAGAGATTTATCTTGAAAATAGGAAATAGCAGCAATTACTGCCAAAAACCTGTAGCTGGTAGCTCATCTGTTACTTAAAGTGTTCACTTTCAACTGAAGGAAATATGATTATCCTCCATAAAATTGCTAGCTCAAGATAATTAACAGTTCAAATTTAGATACCCAACTATAATTACATGTGCTGCAGTAATATTTTATATAAATTATCACAGGGCAGCAAACAATTCTATTGAAATTCAATAATGTCCTCACTTTGACGCACATAAATAATTTTAATTTTTCAAATGAATTAATGGCTTTTAGAATGTAAAAATCTTTTCATTTTTAAAACTGACTGATTTCAATTATATAGTGAAAAAAAAGGAGGAGTTAGCTGTCCTTTCACTCAAAAGACAACATTTTCCAGTCTCCTGTCTTCTATTTAGTGACACAGCAAGACATACCACAGACACATTCATTTAATTAGCACTTCATCAAGCAAATCAAGTGCAAGCATGAACAGCAAGCAGCTTTGATATCATCAGAGAAGGCAACTTCTCAGTGGTAATACAAAGGCAATCCACTATAAAGTGACAAACAACAGTGGAACAGTTAATGGTGGAGATAAAGAGAAAATAAAACATTAGCCAATCAGCTAGACAATAGCAAAAGGGAACTGCTGTAGTAGCTCAGAACTGTTCTGATAGTCCTTACCTGTCCAAGACGACAACTCGCATCAAGGAAACTCCTCATCTGAACATCAGAGACTATAACTGTTCTAGGGAAGTTAAAAACCCAAGAAATTTCTCTCTCTCCAAAACCAACGAGCAGATTGGACAGACAGCAAAGTCACTTTGGAGTAATCTTGAGAATGATTTCTGCTCAAATCAGCAGTTTAGCTAGGAGAAATGGGACACAGTTATCAAGACTATAGTTGCTAGTGATAAATAGTGTTTCCAAGGTATGCTATATAACATTTTCTGGTAACAGAATCAAGGCCAAACCATAGGCACATCCAAATTATACCCCTGCTCCTCATATTTAACTCCTACCCATTACTATCCTACTGCAAGAGGTATTTTCTGGAAATAGTGATACTCTTTTTCATTCTGACTCAGGCCACCTTGACATACTAAACAATACCAGAAAGTGATACACTATTCTATTGCTTAATAGCATAAATATCTTTTAAGCATCGCCTTTAGACTTTTGTTATTTACAGCAACTAGTAATTCCATTTTTCTAGGCAGGATCTTTCTGTGTTCATTCACACAAACTCACTGATTTCGAGCATGTAATGAAGGAAGAAAGCCAAAGCGGGGAAGAGAGAGACCAGACCAGAATAGAATATGTGCAGTTGGAAGGGACCAATAAGTATTATCTAGTCTGACTGCCTGACCATTTCAGGGCTGACCAAAAGTTAAAGAGAATTATTATGGGCATTGTCCAAATGCCTATTAAATATTGACAGGGATGGGGCAGCGACCACCTCTCTTAGAACCCTGTTCCAGAATTCAATCACCTTCTCAGTAAAATGCTTCCTCACATCCAATCTAAACCTTCCCCAGTGCAACTGTGAACCATTTGCATACATGCTATAACTGGATGAGATGAGCAAAGAAGACAGGCTAATACACTGAAGAATAAAATGGCTAATCATGACAAAGAATTTCTTGAATCACTGACCACTCCTCACCAGTTCAAAACGTATTTAGTCCCAAGTGTCTGTCTAAATGCTATTATATCGAAAACATCTGACCAACCATTTTGATTTCTGTTTTCTGATTTATATGCTCAGTAAAATCATCCAAAGATGTTTTTCTTCTCTCCCTTCTCCCCTGTAAATGAAAAATACACACACACTTTTTTAAAGACCTCCTGTGCTATCACCCACTGAGCCCAACACACACTGCCTTCCAACACTCGGAAACTTCTAACATAAGCATTCTCCATGAGTTTCTGGGGTTTTAAACAGGATGGAGGAACCCCAGACAGAGAGACTTCCAAAACCACTGTCTTAGTTTAGACCGAAAAAAGCTAAAACTAAAAGTCTCAAGAGAAAATCCCCATGGAGACCAGCTGATTGCAAAGCAGTATTAAAAATATTTTCCATTAACATTTATTGTGCAGGTTTCCTTGGATAAATACTGGCTTCAGTATTTGCACAGTCCTCTGAGGAGGAAATAAATTACCTACTTACTTCTCTGTAATAGCTGATGGTTTCTACACAGAGCTGACAGTAACAGCAAAATCTAAATAAGGCTTTCTGTAGATGTTCTGTACTTTTCTCTTTCTGATATAAATAATATGCTTGATTTCCTGCGTTTATCTCAAAGCTGTTATCTCAAGAGACTTTTAATATCCCCTTGTTTATAAGAGACCTAAATCAATGTTTATGTCTTTATGACTAGGATTTCTGCAATTTGATAAATCAATCAGCTATCCTTAAAGGAAGATGTCTAGCATTTTAACTATACAATTCCATTTCAAGCATTTTATTGATTTCTCTTTTGCTTACAGCAAAGCTGTAGTTGATACTCTTCATTGAAATAATTCTGATTGAGTCAGGATTATTTGCATTACAAGAACATGTCCTTACGTGAGTCAGCTCTATCACTCTTGCTGCTCAAAATGGGTTTGAATCAACCAGCAGCATTTGGAGACTGATCACAACTAGCTTTTGTAGAATGGAAAATGCAGACCCCCAACTCATGAAAGTGACCACTCTGTAGGCAGATTTAAAGTCCCCATGGAAACAGAATGGTTGGGTTTACTTCCAAGTAGCTCTAGTCTAGGCAGAATACTCTATACACATTCTGGTTTATTCTTATCATGGGCTTGAAGACCACACCATGATGTGAAAATACAGTGCTATAAGAAGGGACTGTCATAACACTGTCTTCAACAGCATGTGATTGATTAGAATGAAAATGCTGCCACAGAAAGTCTTAGAGATGCAGAAAATTACCCTACCAAGATGAAGAGCAAGGACAGCTTCTAGCAGTCATTTCTGATCAAACCTGATCAAAATGTTTCACAGCTGGTGGGACTGAGGGCAAATTCACACACAAATATCAGCTTCTACTTCTCAGAACAGGAATTCTGGCTAGACAAATGATTCTCTATTTTCCTCTTTGCAGAGGAGGATGAAGGGACACCCTTCATGAGGCCAGGCTTTGACCTGAAATAGAAGAGAGCAAAGGAACATGTTTATGCTTGTATACAATGAACAGGTAACCAACACACTGTTCTGCTTGGGCTATTTACTTGCTTCTCATATACAGTGCAGTAGCCAAGCTTCTCTTATCTCCAAAGTGTTGCCTAAAACAGCCCACTGTTAAGCTCACCTACCTTGAAGAAAACGCCACACTGAAGGACATATTACTAAGAAAGAGCTAATACGCATCTCGTTTAGAAAAAACTTGACATTTGGTTTGGTTTTGCACAGAAATGCTATATAAAACTATACTGAATGGATTTGGGAGTGTGATGTCAGTGCTATTTCAAGGAATCTCAGTGTTTGCAAGTGCTGTAATGAGACTTCTTCCTTAAAGATGCTCAGAAACTGATGCACCAGCCTCCTCTGTCTGAGTTGAGTTGATAGCCATCCACTTTCAAATTAGTCTTGAGTTTTCTGACCCATTTCACTCCAGAGAAGAGCTGTCACTGCTGTTCATAGATGTAAACTGATCTTTAGATCTTTAGTGTAACTCAAAGTCCTTTTAATTGAAAAGGTCAGTCAGAACAACAATAGTCTTAGTCCTACATAGAGCTAAAGCCAATAACATCACAATGAGGCCTTCTGCAGGCTATGAAATCAAGCATATACCTTAAAGTTAGCTTAAAATTTTTTTTCAAAAGTTAAAGTTAAGCAAGAGAAAAAAGAGAAATAGACTGAGAAGTAATTAAGCTTCTTTCCTACACAAAAGAAAGCAAACTGAACAGCTATAATAAACAAGAAACAGCAATAGATGCTGGAAAAACGGGGTTATCAAAGCTTAAACTTAGAGATTTATGTAGACTTCCAGCGGACTTTTCAACTTCAGCTCTCTTGAGAGTCATTCATTTTATTCCTCTTTAACGACACAGGATTCAAGATGGTTCCATCCTTGTGCTTACTGTCTTCTGAAGTCTCACTCTACTTTTGAGTCCCCTGCATGATCTGGTCACCAGATTAGGAAAAGCAAAACCAAATATAAATGTCCTCCCTCCTCTCTCTTTGGCATCCTGTATGAATCACAAATTACAGTGGACTGCAAGTCAGCAAACCACAGTCCTGAGATAAAGAAACAACAGGCTCATTTGGTACAATTTCTGATTCTTCATGCAGACCTTGGAATTTCTCAATAGCATGTTACCATGGAGAATCACATTACTTCCAGCTTTTCTTCAAGAAGATCTGTTGAGTTTTCCTAGATAGCAGAGAGATGTAACTCCTCACGCTTCAGTTCTTTAGTCATTTTAATGAAAAAGGCTAGGTGCTTGTAAGAAGCAAAGAGCTCTTACATGTCTTGGAAGCAAGCCTACTGCCTTCAGAGAAGCTGATGGAAAGATAAGGACCTTTGCTTTCATCTGAAGATTTGATATATTTTCAGACAGAGAAGTAGTAAGCATTGACAAAGATGAATAGCTACATCTTTTCATAGAGAAAAGAGGCAGATAAATAAGCACCTTGTTTATCCCAATAATATGCATTATAGCTGCTTGATAAACTGGCACCTGAGCCACTCTTGATAGCTTGTGAAAATCAGCTATTGATTCTTCCTGGAAAAAGGGTGGAGCATTCACCTTCTCTATTCTGCATAAGAGAACTATCTCCCATGTACTGCCTCCAAAGCTGGATATGCTGCCATTCCTGGACAAGACAGGATGCTCTGTAAGGGATAAGGTTGGTGACGTACATGATCATTTCCCTTATAGCCACCTGCCTTCAGTAACAACCATCAAATGCAAATTCCAACAGTAGCATTAGCTTTCCAGTAGCGACTCTTTCTTTCTGTGAGGGTCTTACTAAAAAGCAGTCCTAAGAAGTTAAAACAGAAACTCCGCTTCTGGGAAATACCTCAGTGCTGGAGGGAAAGGCGTGCATATTCCGAGTATCTGTAGGATATGCAAAGGAAGAAATGTTGATGTGGTGAAAAAAAAGGAGTCAGCTGGGATTCCTCCCTCCTTATGCAAGGATAGGGCTGGGGGACCTCTGCAGAAGAATTTTTCTTATATATTCTTAAGCTTGTTACAACAGGCTGAGCAATTACTGCTTTCATTCATAATGGAATCTGGCTCTTAAAGAAGGAAACTGTTATTCAGGACTGGTCTGAAGACGTAATCTCAAATTACACCAGCAGTAACCAATTACTTTGCATTGCTATTTGTACTTCCTTTCTTAGAGACTGTTCTTTCTCCCAACAAATAATCACAGATGACCTCATAACCCATACTCTTATAATGAGCATAACCTAATTTTAATATAACCAGATCCCACAGTGTGTAACATGTTCCACTGACAATGTTTTCTTAATGCAGTATGTTGAGTGCATAGTAGGCATTAAGATCCTAATTCCTTGGCTACTCCTCTCATTAACACTGTTTGTTGAAAACTTAGCTTTAGTAATGATGACTCCTAATAGATTACAATTCTCCAGGCAGTTCAGTTCTGCCACTGACTTTGATCAGAGCAAGATTATGCTCTATAATAAGTTTATACCTGCAAAGGCTCATCCTAAATAACGAAACTGTGAAAAATCAGTTCTTCATGGTACAACTGGTTACAACCCTGCAAAGCTGGCCACTGCAAACAAGTTGCATTAGCAGTGACGCATTACTACCTAGGTTTTATTTGGATAAAAAGTGCAACTTGCTAAAAATAAATGAATAAATAAATAAATGTAAATAAATAAATAAATAAATAAACTGTGAAAGGAACTGTTTCTCTGAAAAACATGAATTCCTTGTAAAAATGGGGTCAACCAATATATAAAATTTGAGTGATTACGTGCTATTGACCATCTTGTCTACAAAAACTGTGATGTGAGTATAAAATATAGCTTGAAAGGCAAAGAAAATAATTTCCTTCTTCACTTTTAAAAGGCCATATCAAGTGTATCAAGACACCGTCATTCATCAAGGAGGTAATTAAGAAATATATGACATAACAGTCACTGTTATTGTCCCCACAAACACACTGATTACACGCTTAATTTCAGATTTCTGATTAAATTCTCATATCTTTTCAGCTGTATTAAAAAATAACCACTATAACTCTCTTTAATATAATACAAAGCAGAAAAAAACCCCACACCCTAAAAACCACAAACACAAGAAATAAGAGCTCTTGTGCTGCACTATATGTTAACATTCACTCTGGAAGCTGAAATCAAACTGAGATGTTATTGGGAAACGGTTCCTTCAAATCTTGATTTTTCCTTGCAAAAAGGAGCCTCAGGAATCAATACAGAATTCTATTAAAAAATAAAGCTAAAACCAATGGCACACTTTAACCAAAAGTCAACTATCCAAGTTCATTATTACATTGCAGCTACAAAAATAAAATCACAGAGGTATTTTATTTATTTTGCTGCTAGTGCACAGCTTTTATACAGACTTCTTTTTAATGATTTTATTCCCATGAATCTATAACATCCACCATCAGATTTTAAGTTTAATTCCCTCTGCAGCCACCAAGTTATTCAATTGACTAATTTTTATCACATTTGGTTTTCAGTCAGTTGACATGAAATCCACTAGTGTAAATTGGGACCTTCCTCTCTGGGATCAACAGCCAATATCAACGCCCTGAAGCTCAACACAGGGAACAACAAAGTCCTGTATCAGGGAAAGAAAAGCCAGGCTCCTCTCTGCAGGAGCCAGTAAAAGGAGAAGAGACAATGGGCACAAATGGAAGGACAGGAAATTGCATTTAAACACAACATTTTCACTGTGAGGGTGACCAAACACTGGAACAGGTTTCCCTATGAGAAAGGTTGTGAAATGCCCATCTTCAATTACATGCAAATTTCAACCGGACACCATCTGAAATACCTACTCTCCCTGACCCTTCTTTGGCCATGGGTTGGGATTTGAGGATTTCCAAAGGTACCTACAACCTAACAAGTCTGGGGATGAAGCAATAAGCGGATACAAACCCAACTAGTATGTGATTATTCATTTATTCACAGCAAACATCAATTTCAATATGTGTATGTGGATATCCATGAGAACCATGGCCTCAATCTGCCAATACTAAGCAGCACAGGCTCCTAGGAGGTTAAATTAAACTTTTACCAAGCCATTCTTTCTTCCTTCAGCACAAAGGTATCAAACCCAGTTTCATGCAATCTCCTCAAATCTATGCCAGCAATCCCTTAGCTGAAACACATAGCTTAAATAGCTCTGACCAACTCAAAACCAACACATTTTCAAATAAATAGTCACTAAATAAAGCTAAGGCTAAAACTCTGGTAACTGCAATCTGCTTGCAAATGTTGTGAGTAGAATAAGAGCTTTAGGGGAGTTATATCATGATTAATCACGTCCTCTAAGAAAGCACATACAGTCAAGAATTGGCATTTCATTCACACAGGATTTTTGCTGTTTCTAAATAAAATGTGTTATGTTACTATTATTTACCCATCGTTGCTTGTACAAGCACTTCCATGTCAGTATATCAGATATCTGACTCTAGGAATTTTTCTTCTTTCTCCTAAACAACCTGTTTTACTGACTACTATTTGAAGCAAGCCTGTATGCTCAGTTGCTGCTGTTTTTTAAGAAAGTTTCAGGAGAGAATCCATTCAGAAGTCCTTTCTATAACAAGCAGACCAGAATATAATGCTATGGGGTTTGCTGCTTCTGCAAGCTCCATTTATATCAGAATGCTCTATTGCTTGTTGAGCTCAGACATGAAACAGATCTGTGGACACAGCCTTTCTCTGTACACGGTATGGCTCTGGACTTTCCTTTAGCAGTTTAATAATAAACTAAAAATAGAATATTAATGTATGACTACCCAACAAACAGTCAGCAAATGTGAAAGAGAAGGCAGGTTACAGCAATAAGAGACTCACACTCTAAGATCGCTGTGCTATGCTCCCCTCAAGCCTCCCTGCCATCACACTTCACAACATTCATAACCAGACACAAGAACCCAAGACCATTCTGTGGCTGCAGCAATGTTCCTGACTGGCAGCTCAGTGATGTCTAGTTCCTTTCCTTTGTCTATCCACTTACTACCCGGTAAGTAACACTTGAACATGAGCAAACGTTTAAGGTCAGATCTAATGAGGAAGTTGACCCAGTTTTGGCAATGGATCAAGACTCATTCATTAAACTATATTAACATAAACACATAATCCTTTTGCAGTACCTTTTAGCTTGCTAGTGGTGGCTTATCCTCCTTCATACAGATGTATGCTTGGGCAAAGACTCAGTTAAAACACCATGGACCAGGTGTTTCTCCCTGTGACTTAGCCAAATCTCTACCCAAAACCTGGTGCCACCAACTTGGAAGATGATCTGGATTTGTATTTTAAGTCAAAATCTTCAGCACAACTAGAACAAGACTTGGATTTCTATGAATTTTTGCTTCGAAAACATGCTTTCGTTGATAGCTGTTTATCCTGTCTTTCATAGCATCCCTCAGTCTCTAACTCTTCATTCCCTACACTGGCTTTCTACATCACTCACACAAAGTATGTTCAACTCCTCCTCCACTTGCAAAAATCTATGTGCAGTCTTGTTAAAGGTGTCTTAAATCAATAGCCAGTCAGCATACAAATTGTCTAACACCATACATTAAGTAGATAGGTGTTCATTCTTGGTCCTATTAAGATACTAAGGCCAGCCTTTTAAAGATTTCAGACCTAAAGAATGGAAATCTGCTTCCATTGATGTGTTCCTTTTCCAAATTGCTTGATTTTAAATCCACCCTGAAATTAATTTCCTTGGTTTGCATTTTAGAGTGCCTTAAGGGATTTTAAGAAGACTGGAGCATACATCATGATAGCATCTATTTTAAAGGGCATCTATGATGACAGCGATACTATCTGACAAGAAATCTGCATCTAAACTTACCCTTAACACAGGCAACTTACAGCATGTACAATTATATCACACAGATGAACACTCTGTATCACTTGTCAAGAATTATATAAACAGGGTTTAAGACAGAATATCAGTGATACTCTGACAAGCTACTAAAGCATCATCTCATCCTTGTATAAGCTGGTAGCCAGCTCTTTTTGCATCAGTCCCCACAAACATCGTAAGAACCAAGAGAGACATAAAGCCTCACCTCATTCCAGCACAACATGCATCCCTCCCTTCTCCTCCCCATCATATCTAGTTCTGCCACATAATTCTGTCAGACACGATCAGACGTTTTACAATGGTTTTGATACCTGGGGAGTTCCACAGTGCAGTTGCCCAAAGAAGTAGCTCCTGAACTTCTTATTAGCATACTTGGTGAGAAAAACAAGCAGATGTGCTACCAATGATATGCACAAACACAGAAAATGGTGTTAGAATGACAGCAAAAAAATAAATTGTGCAGCAAATTATTGGAACACATAATAAACTGCAACACTGAAGTGTAGCTTAATAAAGGAGAATCAACTGACATGAGGAATTCAGGGTAATTTGAAATGAGGCACCAAGCTCAGAAAGGAAATGTCCAATTAGATGGCTCAAGGTTAGTTTGGAGAAAGGTATTTATCCTAGACTGAACTCACAAACCATGTAATAACCAGCCTAATTCTGAGCTGCAGAAAAATCCTACTATGCAAGATGCTGAAAACTAACATATGAAAATTTGTCAGGAATAAAAAAAAAATCAGGAATCATCTGTACACAGCAATAAACTGATATATCATAATGATACAAGAAAGCTGCTCCATCTTTAGTGCATATGAATGTATGTGTATACCTGAAAGGCAAAATCTGCTTCCAGACTGAATTCTGTAAGATTGCAGCATCCATGGCTTCCTGGTCAAACCTTCCCAAACCAGACAGAGGATAGAAGATACTCTAACTCCAAACTCTAATGTTCTTTGCATATTAAGGGTTCAAGAGTTTAACTGAGCCCTACTGTTCAGAACAGGGTAAAAAACCCCAAAACAACCCATAGTTTTTTAAAACATTCCCCTGTGCTTAAGGAAAGAACTGAATTTTGACTGGCATGCAACTGAAATCTGGACTTGTCATAATCTCTTAAAGCTATAATGTATGACATTTAGGGAGAACAGCTACATCTGGTACTGCCTCTGTGCGCACCTCTCCCAGAGCTCTCTAGTGGACCCATCACCCTTTGTGACAACTGTAAGCTGCCACTCATTAACCCTAGGTCCTTTATGGAAATATGAGCTCTCATATAGAAAACATGCTCAGGATTTCTGTCAGCTTAATTAAACATCCTTGATATATAGTTTTCGATTCACAAATAGAATCAGTCTGCCTAGTGCATGAAAAAAAACCCTGATGGTTTGTAGGGTGAGCATGTTCCCTGAAGAAATTTCAATACATTATCTAAACAAAGATATTTACCTGATTATAGCAATGGCAATTTAAGACTAATTCAGGGACTAGAAATCCCATTAGTATAACGTATGCCTGCAAATTCAGTGATCTTTTCAGCTATCAGCTATGCATGTGGCTTATCCAATTAACTGGTTTGTGTTCATTCACCATTTTATTTCCTCTTATCAATGAGTTTTCATGTGTTACATTCAGTTAAATACTCTTTATTCGTACATCGCGTTTTTCAGCAGCTGGTATGCTGGGTAATCATAACACTTCTTAATTCCAGTAAATAAAAGGTTTATGTTGATTTCTGCATAATATGTTCTGTTTGTTTCCTTAAATACACTAACTCATCCTTGTTTGTATGTCCATCTGTTTGGCTGCTTATGGCATTTTTTAATCTGTTGCTTGCTGCTGCTGTTTGAATCCTTCTGCAAAGAGAGAAAAATGGTGAAGGGTCTTGTATCAGTCTATCAGCAGTTGCATTATGTACTTTTCAGCATTGCAAGGAGTGATCTGAAGAAACAGCATGTTGTGCTGCACATCGGGAGGCTGAAGGAGGGAGACTATGCCAAGAAAACCCCTCCAAGCAAAACAGCAAAGGACAGTTGCCATCATACTCCACCAAACACAAGACAAAGTTTCTTCAGCAGCTCACTACAGAAAAGGCTGAATTCCTCCAATTCCTTACTATGGTGTAACTGGCTTTGGTATGCAGAAATTTCCACTATGGTCAGAACTATGTTTGAGAGAGCCTTGCTTCTTATCTGGATAACAACCATGCAAAGTACAGCTAAAACAAACCCTGAGGAGTATAAGTTCTTGCTCCACATATCTTGAGAGGTTAGGATGCTGTATGTCCAAGGTAGGCTGCCTCAAGGTTCTCTACAGAAGACACACAGGAAGGACACAAGCAGGAGGAAGAAATTCTGCATTTATAGAATCATAGAATAGTTAGGATTGAAAAGAACCTTATGATCATCAAGTTCCAACCCCCCTGCCATGGGCAGGGACACCTCGCTCTAAACCATACCACCCAAGGCCTCGTCCAACCTGGTCTTGAACACTGCCAGGGATGGAGCATTCACAACCTCCCTGGGCAACCCATTCCAGTGCCTCACCACCCTAACAGGAATGATCTTCAGTTATGATCTTCATAAACATAATTCTTTCCATCAGGTATGGACATATAGAAGCTGCAAGGTATCTCCAGAGTTAGTAGCTTTAAATAGCATAAAATTGCCAACGGATTATAAAACCATGGAAATGCTAAAAAAACCATAGACCTACATTTTGGAAGCGGTGTAGTTAGAATAGCTACATGTAAGCCTGACACTCAGGAACACCTTTGAGCTACTGCACCCAGGCACGAGCCTTGGCTCCCTACCCAAAGTTGCTGGTTCTCTCAAACAAGATATAGTGGCAGTTCAACTGGAAAAGAAGCAAAAAAGTGCTCTAAACAATCCAGAAGGTTCAAGGACTTCTCTGATCCATGAAAACACCCCCTTTGTGAATTTCAATGGAGTCATTGGACTTTGGGGCTGTGCTTGTGTAGGTTCTCAATTCAAGTCACTGTTGCAAGAAGTTACCAAGAGGAGACTCCCAACTTCAACAGTCTTTCCAAGAAAAAAGGACAGCAAAAGACAGAGCTAGGAGGCAGCAGCCTTGAATGAGGTATGCCAGCTCAAGGTACATTTTCAGTAGCCACTGCAGGTAGAGTCCTGCTCCTTGTTCAGAGAAAGTAATAGTAACACAACTGGTTGTGGGTCAGCAGCCTGTTCTCATTAGGTACAAAATGCCTCATTTGTGTCAGGAAACCATAGCTTGCATTTAACTGCAAGTCACTCTTTGACTTTACAGAACAGTCTGTGCTCCATACATTTCTCTTATCCGTATTACATATACTCCTTGGCAGAGGGAGATGAAAGACATGGTAATTTAAGCCAAGAAAATCATCTGTGCTTTAATAAGGAGAACACACTTTCCTCCTGGGCACAAGCTGACTCTCAAAGTGGAAGACAGGTAGTTCACAGCATTTTTATTGAGTACTCCAGGTCAGGTCAGGCCATCTGGGGTGTCGGTACCATCACTCTTGTTATACATCTCTGCACTACATCCTTACAGCACAACATTCACAGCACCACAGATTTTTGTGTTAAAGGCTTCATTTTTCACAGATGAGGTTTTAGATCCTGGTATAACAAAGCCTTTGATTGACAGCCTGTCCAAGGATGCTCTAAGAAAAACTCTTCTGAAGATGAAAATGGCTCTTAACTGAAGCTGCTAACCTCTCTTTGTGAGCTGCCTGGCAGCTTTTATGTGTGATTTATTTTCTTCATGTGTTCAAGTGAAGTAGAAAATGCCAAACTCTAGTGGGCTACTTGTACCTATCATTCGAAAGACGGGTACTGTAGTTTATGGCAACTTCCGTCCTCCACATCGATGCTTCTGCAGGCCATGAAAATAGACAAAAAAGCCCGCAAGAAAACACAAACAGTAACAAAAAAACCACCTTTTTTGGTACTGCCTTATGAATTCCAAGCCAAACAGATAAAGGATGACAGAAAACTAAGAACGGAACTCCTTCATTTTACTTAGTAGCAATCTTATGCTGCAGAAAGGGAGAAAGGAGCCAAGAGAAAAAGTTTGGACTGAGTTTATGGGAAGAAAGATTGCAGTTACCTACATGCTAAGAGGGCAGGAAGAAGAGGCTTTTGAAGGTAAGAGGATGATTTTCCACGGGGAGTGGGAGGTAGAGGAGGTAAAGTTCCTCCATTACACATACCAAAACACTGAAAATGGAGAATTACAGTAAAATTTCCAAACGTGAACTATTATGCTCTCAACATCCTCATTGCTTTACAGGTCCAGGAAGGTAGTATAACATTGTGTTTCCCATCTTATGTTTTGCTTTTCATTCGTCAGTTTAATGGGGGATGAAGTAACAGCAAGAAACTAAATTTATCATCACTATTATAAACTATTGTTGGTAAAATAATACTGTCAATCCTGGTTAGCTAGATTATTTTGCTACACACGAGGAGCAGAGGTTATCATTTTAAGGGTATCAAATTTAAATGGATTCTTTCTCCATTCTGAGGCTAAGATACATGTGGATTTTAAGGCTTCAAAACACACAGTCTTGTCAGAGACTTAAATATTAGAAGATCTGTCTTCAAACAGCTGAGTACTTCAAGCAGCTGCAGAATTGCCTCACTTCAGCATATGCTTACCAACAGATAAAAATTACTGCATACGTAATATCCTTCCATTCTTATCACATTGTAATAAAAGGCTTTGTAGCAGGAAATACAGTCAACTCAGCCACATGCTAATGTAACACTAGTCAGCGATGGAGAAACCTGTTCTCATATAATTTTGCTCAAAATACACTGGGCCAGCATTCTGCTCCAATTCAATTTTGTGTAAGCTGCAGTAACATAACTCAGAGTTTATAAAACCAAAACCAGTCCAAAGCAAAACCCCAGTATACAATCTGTGGCTGCCCAGCTGGCACAGGAACAAAGCACTTCACTGTGTGACAAGCAGTCTTGGTAAGAGAGCTAGTATGTGTGCCAGGAGTAAGCAGACCATGCTACAACTACTGCGTTTCTAGTCCGTGCAAAAGCACATTGGGTATGTTCTGCACCTCGCACTTTGCAGCCTCCAAGTAAACTGTTGCAGTTTAGGAACCTGATGAACTATAGCACTTGCTGAGGGCTAATTAGAAGTTCTAGTACATCAGTGTAGACATGCACTTATTTTAACCCTTTGTTGTTACTACACTGACAGAATACTGAGCCAACGGGATTACAATTGAGACAACCAGATCTGAAGAGACTATAATTAGCAATAAATACTATTTGTTCTAAACAGCATATGATATATTCTGCTATTGTTTCTTTAATGAAATTGAAGCTTATAAACAAAAGCTGAAGCCGCTAAATTGATTTATTGTTTAGGATTATAAAGCTTATTGTTTAGGATTATAAAGCTTATAACATACACACAAACATCTACTGCTGCCTTATCTGTTTCTGGGACTCAAACAAGAAAAAGGGTGCAAGACCAGCTAACAATTTCATTCATCTCATTACACAACTTGTTTGCAGTATATAATTCTGTGCAATTAGGCAATTTGAAGCTCTTTAAACAAAGATCAGAACAAGTTCCATAGGTATTACTTACTGGTACTTAATTGGTATTTCTCAGAAACAGAACAGCCAAGCAACAAAAATATTGGCCAAAAAAATTCAAAAAGCTGACAGTAATCAAGTTATTTTACAGATGAAAACAAGTCTTATTAGACACTTGACATAAAACACTCTAGAAGTCAGCTCCTCAAGACAGAGAAAGGAACCTGGAGCACTGTGTGCGGTTGTGGTGTCCCTGCCCATGGCAGGGCTGTTGGAACTAACAGGTCTTAAGGTCCTTTCCAACCCAAACCATTCTATAATTCTGTGATTCAAATTAGCCTCTCTTTCCTGCCTATCTGCTCCTCTAAATAAAATACTATTTATAGATCTGTTCCCCCACTACATACTGCCTCTGTGCTGTCAGGCTGAAAGAAAAGTCAGGACATCCCACCTATTCTCCTCTGCTTGCTTGCACTGAGCTACCATTTACCCTTGCCTGTGACCAGGCAAAGCAGTCCATTGGCCGTAGACACCTGAACATGGAAGTATAAAACTCCCTCAGAATCAAGGCCCACACAGAGAAGGATCCCTTCTTTAGCCAGCAGTGGGTACTGTCAGAAGAGTAAGAAAACCGGGAATGAAAAAAACACCCTTCTACTGGCAGATTACCTTAGCTTGTAGTGCCTATAGGGACTTCTTGAACCTCACTTTGTATCCAGGTCATTAGGATGGATAGCACCAAAATGACGCAACATGGTCTTTGTTCATTCCTTTCTACCCCTTCCACCTTCGAGCATAAAACTTCCTATGAAGAATCCTTAATGTTAAAAGCAGTTGAACTGTCTTTGTGACTGGAAGTTTGGTTTAATAGATGTAGTACTTGAAAGATATCAACTAGCTCTTGTTAGAACTATGCAGGTGAGACATGCCTTGTCACATTTCATACTTCAATGGAATACAACAAAATAAGTAAGTACTATAAAGACAAAAGTTGCATACAGAGGTCTGCATCAGGGAACACATACCCCCTCAGAAACACACACATGTTCTTTAACCTTGAATAGTGCTTCACTCTACTGATGGTCCTGCTGTGGCTCTCAGTGATGTCAGGTGGTTCTCAAGATAAGAACAGGCTCAGAACTTTACTTTTGGCAGTGGTGACCTAAGACAGAAGTCCAAGCCCCTCCAGCAAAAATCAGGTTCACAATCTAACAAAAAAAGAGCAGTTCCAAAACACAGATAGGACAGCTTCTTATAAAAGAGGCACTGCATCTAAATGAACTTACAGGAAGAGTGGATACTCGGAAAGCTTTTTCTGCCTTCAGACACCAGATCTGGATCACCTGTGCAGTGCATTTCAGAGTTCATTACTCCATCTGGAAAGCAGCGGTAAAAGAAATCGGGACGCGGTCTACAAAAAACACCATGGATATTAAAAATATAAAAGCTGTAGTAGCAAATAAACCTCAAAGTGGTTATTACATTTAGTGCTCATTACATACAGAGTTCATTCCCTCCCTTAACACAGCAACATCTTTTAGGCTGGAAAAGACCTTTAAGATGAGAGAGACCAACAGTAAACCTAACACTGGCAAGTCCACCCTAAGCCATGTCCCTCAATTCAGTCACTTTCTTTGCAGGCAGGCTATCTCAGGGAAGCTACCAGTGAAGCATACAAGTGGGAGTTGTCTTGGGAAATCATGCTGTCAGACTGATCCTGAGCTAATAAACCATGTAGAGAAGCAAGTCCAGAGACAAGCTGACAGAGCAACTAGTTGGCTTGAAGTGCAGGCAAAATGAGCTCATGTCTGCCTGAAGAAGCGAGTGCAGACCTTCTTAATTGTGTTTCAAAAGCACTCTTAAAAGAAAAGTGCCAAGTATCATTATTGTCAGGGCATTTGTAGCAGAGAGGTTTCATCAGAAACCAAGCAAAAATACTGCTTCCTCAATGCAAAAAAGGTGAACAAAAATTGCAACATTGTACTCTATTAAATAATGTATTAAAGTCAAATATACAATTTCAGATGAAATTATTTAAAATTCTGATGAAGAGCCAAATAGTACCTAAAAAAAACAGAAGTTAATTTCCAGAGGGTATTTTTGCTAATTTTTCTTTTTTGAGTCCTTCATTCAAATTTATGGTTTCCTAAAATAATGTCCTACCTAGAGTCCATCTCCTGCTTAGCTCTGAGTTTTGATCTGCCATGGATCTTGATGTTACCTGGAAATACTGCATGCAGTAATATGCTTCACATGAAATGCGTGCGCTGGGTTATAACTGAGACTCAATTCCTCTTTAATCAGACTAGTGGCACTGTCATCTGAACTCCCACATGCTGTTTTGCCAATTTAATGAACCAATTCTACCTCACACCTTTCCTTTCAAACTCCTCATTTGTCTGGATCTGCCAACTGGCCAAACAAATAACAAAGCACAAGGGCATAGACTCCCACCACAGTTGGATGTCACAGAATGAAGTTGTACAACATTTCCACCAGGAAAAGGACAGCTTCAACAGGGGCCCATTCCAATTCAGAGCAATAGCTATCATTTTATTTTTATTAAGATGCATTGCACTTGTCAATCTGCCTTCGTTTCTCTTAACAGGTAAAGCTACCATTTATAACATGACAAAACTTACCTTCCCACTATTAATTTGATAGTATTTGTGCAGACGCCATTCAGAGCTAGAGCCAAGGAAACAGCTATAAAACAGAATGAACAAACAGAGCAATAATAACCTAAATACCAGGCAAAAAATAGCAGCATTACAGCATTTCATTCACAGAGCAAAACCTTTTCTGGACTGAAAACCGAATGGCCTTCACAGCCTACTGTTTTTCTTTTTACCCAGACTAAGGAGAGACCCCAGAGCATCATCATAATCATAACTTTGAGCTGCTTTTACTCTTGAGAAATCTGATTTTCTCCTACAAAGCCATCTATCATGCCATTTGCACAGACATAAATCAACAGATGGAAACTATTATTAGAGAATCAAGTATTGTGTTTATCAGTTTTGTGATTTACTAGATCAAAATCTTAAGTTCTTGGCATCAAAATGAGCTCTTATATAGACGTATACATAAGCTATATGCATATAAGTATATACATATATACGCGTGTGTGTGTTTATGCATGGATATTACATACAACAGGTACACAGTCCACTTTCAGGCTAAAGGACTGCCTTTTGGTTAAAGCTAGACTTTGATGATTGTTTTTAATTCTTCTTTCAAAAGGATGTGGATTTTTGAGTAAAACTCTTGATATTTTCCCCTTATATTTACTCCCATGATTAACCACTTTTCCTAATCAGTTTGGAGTAATAAACATGAACTGTCATACGAGGTATGACTGAATCCTCTTTTTTATTTGTACTTGTGTGCTGAGTCCCTAGAGTTCCTGGAGAATCTCATCTACAGCCTCCTGCATGCACTCCTTTTAGGTTAAAACTGAGATTCAGCATTGCAGTCCACACCTTAGCTCCCTGTTACAACACAAGTGCCACTGGATTTTATTTCCCATCAGAAAAAAAAAAACCCTATCAGGCAAATCTCTGATTTCCAGCAGAACAGTTACAGTAATATAGTGACAGCTACATGAGCTATTTTCTCATTGGACTGCAGCCCCAGATGCTACACTTCAGTGGCACTCATCCTGTGTCTATAAAATCTTTGCCAGAGGATATTATAGATCAAAAAAATGTGCATTATAGGATCTATTTTTCTTCAAGTTAAATAAAGGAGGCTCTCCATCAAAGCAAAACCAAGGGTTTTCTCTGACTCTAGCAATAGCTGCCAGCAGAAATGAAGGAACAAGTCAGAGACACTGATACTGCTCAAAGAAGTCATCTACTTTCAATACCTATGTTCAGAGTGACCAATCAATCCCATGCTCTCTTTATCCTCTCAGTTGTTTTCTCTCAGATATTTATGGTGGCTGCATGGTGAATTGAGATTTTCCACAAAGTCAAATGCATGTGACCAGCAATGTTAAAAAATGGGAGATGTAGATATCTGATTTTTGAGACATGCAGTAAGGTTTAATCATTTCATAGTGCTTTGTCTTGATTGTTTGTTGCCTACCTGACTGAACCTGCTTCCACTGATGCATATTCCTTATAATGCAAGCCAAGCTTCTAATGACAGTGTGAATGTAAGCTGATAAACAAATTGCAACTGCTATCATTTTGTTCCCTTTAGGAAAGATTCATAGTGCACATCAAAAGTCATATAATCAAGCCAACAGCGAGATCTAGGTCCTTCCAGTGGAAGGATTAAGGGCACCTACAATAGAAGTTAACTACTCCTTACCCTAGACACACAAACTCACCTTCTTTATGTTAATGGCTACATGAGAGACAAAGCACTTTCACAGTATGTTAGAGATTGGAAGGGACCTCAAAAGATCATCTAGTCCAATCCCCCTGCCGGAACAGGAACACCTAGATAAGGTTACACAGGAACGTGTCCAGGTGGGCCTTGAATGTCTCCAAAGAAGGAGATTCCACAACCTCCCTGGGCAGCCTGTTCCAGTGTTCCGTCACCCTCACTGAGAAGAAGTTTCTTCTCAGGTTTAAGTGGAACCTCTTGTGTCCCAGTTTATACCCATTTCCCCTTGTCCTTTCATTGTTTGCCACTGAGAAGAGCCTGGCTCCATCCTCGTGACACTCCCCCTTTATATATTTATATACACTAATAAGGTCACCCCTCAATCTCCTCTTCTCCAAACTATAGAGACCCAGCTCCCTCAGCCTCTCCTCATAAGGGAGATGCTCCACTCCCTTAATCATCTTAGTTGCCCTGCGCTGGACTCTCTCCAGCAGGTCCCTGTCCTTCTTAAACTGAGGGGCCCAGAACTGGACACAATATTCCAGATGAGGTCTCACCAGGGCTGAGTAGAGGGGAAGGAGAACCTCTCTCGACCTACTAACCACCCCCCTTCTAATACACCCCAGGATGCCATTGGCCTTCTTGGCCACAAGGGCACAGTGTCGGCTCATGGTCATCCTGTCATCCACCAGGACCCCCAGGTCCCTCTCCCCTACACTGCTCTCTAACAGGTCGTTCCCCAATCTATACTGGAACCTGGGGTTTTAATCTTTGATTTATTCTATGTATGATGCCTAAAGAAATTCACCTTTGGGGGACATCCTCACCATTAAGAACGTTATATTCCAGATCTCAGCAAATCAGCAAAGCTCCACCATCGTTAATGAATCTTCACAATCAGCTTCACGTCACAAGACACATCAACATACTGAATCATAGTAATGTACAGTACACTTAAATAAGCCACAAGAAGTTCCACATGTATGGACAGGGGAATACTGAACAGGGATACCCTGCAAAACAGAACATCAAGGCTGGGGTATCCTTAAAGACTGGCCAGCAAGGAGAATACTGGGGAAGCTGGCAATTTTTTCTCCTGGCCATTTTAGAGGGAATCATAACAGAAGGTAAGAACAGCAGAAAAAAATGAATGTCTTTTTAGAACAAGAAAGTGATAATACGTGACGGAGAAACTAATCAAAGCTCCTTTCCTTCTTACACAACAGAAAATGAAACTCAGAACTGTGACTGTATGCATTTTATGAATCAGAGTTATTTTTACTTGAATGGACTTCACAGTAAAATATCACTGCAAGGCATTTCGGAGCTTACTACAAATGACTGGCAGCAGCCAAAACAAACCTCAATCTTTTCGCACTTGTGTTGGAGCAACTGGAGAAAGAACAAGCTTATAGGAACCCAGTTTTCTCTAAGAAAACTCCAAAGGCAGATACACAGTGGCATTTACATCCTTTCTAGCTAAGGCAAGGGTGAGTATTGTTTGACCTCACAATCTAAGGGCCAATAAATTCAAGTGTAAAATAAGCAGTAAAGGAGATATTCAGAATTAGGCATGTTTCAAACACGCTGCCAACAGAAACATTTACAGTTCTTAGTGCTTCGAAGCGTTCTCTGCCAGTGAAAGTGCTTTAGTCAGTTTTGGTCTCTGGCACTGTGTATGTAAGCAGGATCTGGGCACATATCACTAAAAGATTTCAAGAGATAGACACAGCCAGAATCAGCTGGAACAGTTTCAGATTGACCATCCCCATTGTCTACCTGCTCCTCTGCTCAAAGTTGCTGCCTACAAATGTAATTAGAGCTCATCCATAACACAGCCATAGCGGTTCACAGTCCAGCATGAAGAGCACATCTGACTCCGCCGGCACTTTAAAATGAAACATCACCTCGTGGTTACAAAAACTGAGCCATGAGCACGCATTTTGCAATGGGGAACAGGAAATTCCAGAAGATCAGAGAGAACAATGGGAGAAGTAATTTCCTACACTAAGCAGCTGAATCTCACACAGCTTTCCAGTGTTACCACTAATTTAGAACAGCTAAATTACATAATTACAATTATAATATATAATTATATAATATATATAATTATAAATTATATCATTACAACTATAAATAGGAGGTAATACATTGCCTGTAACAGAAAAGTATACATCTGAAGAGTGTCTCAGATGGTCTTATCTTTGCTAATTGAATTCTGGCTCTCGATAGCTATACTGTGCATAGAATTTGTACCTTTAGACATATGCATTTAAGAAAGGGCTTTTCTGAGATGGCTTGCAACTACACCTGCACTGAAAACAACTGTAATGGAGACAGGATTTCTTTGAGGTTTAGACTACAATTGGAATCAATCTCTGAGAGGTTTCACACATTTTTCATCTTGAAGAATCACATACATTACCTAAGAAAGCCTCTTTGATTTCAGTCTTGTCTGTTCGCCGGATTATTTTGACCACAAAAATGACTGCTAGTGGCGTAAGGAAGGAAATTGCCTGTAAAAGATAACAAACAGCATGTGTGAGAGCATCAATTCCTTTTCAGTCCAACTGATAAACAATCGGTTTCAGTTAGCTCCATTTAAACTGGAAAACTGAACGGTCTTTATCAAACTCCTGACCTTAAGAAAAGTGGCATCCCAGAATGGTTTGTGTTGGAAGGGACCTTAAAGCTCATCCAGTCCCAACCCCTGCCACAGGCAGGGACACCTTCCACTAGAGCAGCTTGCTCCAAGCCCCTGTGTCCAACCTGGCCTTGAACACTGCCAGGGATGGGGCAGCCACAGCTTCTCTGGGCACCCTGTGCCAGCGCCTCAGCACCCTCACAGGGAAGAGCTTCTGCCTAACAGCTCATCTCAGTCTCCCCTCTGGCAGGTTCAAGCCATTCCCCTTGGCCTGTCCCTACAGGCCCTTGTCCCAAGCCCCTCTCCAGGTTTCCTGCAGCCCCTTTAGGCACTGGAGCTGCTCTAAGGTCTCCCCTTCAGGAGCCTTCTCTTCTCCAGGCTGACCCAGCCCAGTTCTCTCAGCCTGGCTCCAGAGCAGAGCTGCTCCAGCCCTCGCAGCATCTCCATGGCCTCCTCTGAGCTCACTTGAGCAAGTCCACATCCTTTGTGCACTGGGGGCCCCAGAGCTGGATGCAGGATGACTTTTCTTTGCAAGTACATGGCAATGAATATGTTAAAAATGCACTGTAAATGTGCCATGTACCTGAAAAGCAGCCTATTTCTTGCAGTGCCTGTATACTGCAGTCTGTCCTCCCAGAGCAGGGACTGATTGTCTTGCCAGAGAGATATATCAGTTTCTACCAAGAACAATACAAGGGAGCTTTCCATTAGTAGCCTGCCATGAAAACTATGATTTTGTTCCTAACTGATCCTTCCATCATCCCTTCTGCCTCAGACTTTCAATTGCAGAGACAAAAGGCAACTTGTAATCCAGTTATGCTTCGTGTTGGTTCTGGTCTAAGTTAACCAATTCCTTTCTGGAACCTACAAACCTCTTCACAAATGCATTTCTTCAAAAATGAGTCAAGCATTCAAAATCATTTGAAAGCATTTATTCTCTTGAAGTGAAAATGGGCCTTTAAACAAGGTGAAAATTACACTGTACATGGCACAAGGGGTGCCAGGGCTTAGGTAAGATTATGCTATCTCTACTGATGCTGAACAGTGCTTTACTTCTTAAACACTCTCACTGAAATAAGAGCTAGACAGGACAAACAGGTTATGAAAAACACATGCAACTCTCTTCTTTTTATAATAGAGATTAAGTCCAGTCCTCATTTTATGCTTTTAGACTCTCTGAATAGGCAACAACGTGAAAATGCACTGTATTTGTTATTTTGGTAGCGCACCATGGACCAGATTCCCCTCACCTGCATCTGCAAATCATTATCTAACTCACTGAGCCATGCAAATTAAAACACAGTCTGGAGTCTGCTCCCCTTTTTTCATTTAGAAAAGCAGGCACCAGGTTTTCTGTGACAAAGATGCACCATTTCCACCTCCCTTCTGTCTGTAGTCTGAGTGAGATTTATTTAAGTTTGGATGCCAGTCTCATGTTACTGCTCCAATAACGTTCACTTCTCTCCATCCTCAGCAACAGTTTAATTTCTGCTTTCAGAGACAAAGAGTGAAATAAAAGAAAAGTTTAAAGCAAACCCTTGAATTATTAGTTTCACTCTAAAAGGTAAGAATTGCCACCAGGAAAGAAAAGAAGAAAGATATCTGCATGCCATTGTTGAAGAAGATGTAGAAATATAGCCAGATGCCAGGCTCTTTTGCACAAGCAGAAGAAAATATTAAGAATAGAATTCAAGTAGCAGCTCGTTCCCAACCATTTTACAATCAAACCTCAGAAATCTGGTAAAACTGCATATTTCTTCATATTTCACAAGCATATAGATTTTTGAGAGAGATGAAGAATTATTCAAGTTTGTCGCACGCTGCTGTTCCTTACACAAAAGCATTAGATGGAAGGTGGATATTATTCTATTTTACTTTTATTCTGCAGCAAAATGGACATATAAAGAAAGTTTGGCTGGCTAAGGACTCTTTTTTTCTTTATTTTGCAGAAAGATTCTGTATGGCTCATATCCATAACAGATTTGGCATCAGTCTAATGAGCAATACTCTCTTCAGATGCATCTCAGTAATGTTTTCTTTTCCAGCAGTGAAATATTCCAAAATTGCCTTGCTTTTGCGAAGCATGGGCAAAATCTCTCTATTCATTATTCATCCTGGCAAGGGAGAGATATGTTAAAGTTACAGGGACTCCCACATACTTCCGCGCATTCAAGAGAAGTTGACAGTACCTTATACTTTCCAAGACAAGGAATATTCACTCACAGACAGACAGAACAAGACTCAAGTCTTTTCAGTCCTACCCATGCAGAAGTCGGCTTTGTCTAATTTGGATCTGGGTTTGGAATATTCACAACATTTCTCTTGGATTCAAATCTCTCAGAAAAAACACACAAAACCAAACCACACCAACCAAAAACCACACAAAACACCAAAACCAACACACAACAAAAAAAAACACAAAAACACAAAAACACACACAAACACCAAAAAAACCAACACAAACAACACCAACCCCAACCACCACAAAAACAAAACCCACCAAAACAACAAAAAAACACACACCCAAACCTTCCCAGTGGCCATTGACTAGAGAGCAGAGGATGAACTAATGATTATCCCAAATGGTTTAAAAAACAGTTTAACCACTGCAGCAATCCCCTGCACAATGATTGACTATTATCTCTTGAACTCTTCAGTTATAAATACAGATCAGAGAAAGCAAGGTAGCAAGGTAATGCTCAGCATAAAGAAAAATGGCAGAATTAAACTAAGAGTCTTTCCTAGTAAAACAATTTCATGTTTAGGTTTGTGAGTTTGGGGGTTTCTCTGTGTTTTAGACAGTTATATACTATTTCAGGAAGGACGTATGTTTCCACTCATCCATGTCAAAAAAGCCTTAAAAAAGGTTCTCCTTGATGCAATATAAACAATATGTTACGAACTTAAAACCAGGTCTTCAGCCTATGTCTTAGAAAGTTCAGATATACTGGCACTTCATAAATAGGAAACACCTACAAGTTGTTCCTCAATTAAAAAGGTTCTGTAACTGAAAGCCTGACCCTTTAAAAGAAAAAATATGAAGATAAATGACATAGCTGATTTGCAGTTAGCCTGAATTCAAGCTTTAATCTGAAAAGTAAAATCCTCACTTCACTAAAGACACAGGAAAGGATGTTTTGATATAAGGGTACTATGATTTGACCTCATCCACCATCCCCACTGATGACACTTTCACAAAGACTGACCGACATGTTTTAATAGCCTGAACTACAGCTGTAATTTCTTAGCATCTCTGCAGCACTCTTACCACACTCTTATAGTTATATATGCAAATTATTATGACTGTTAATCATTGCTAGTGCAGGTTTTATCAAAACCTCGAATTTTGATAATCCGATAAACCATCAAAATCAGCCAGTTTGCATGTCACCATAAACTGTGATGGGGAGAGCAGAACAACAGTGACAACAGAGCATCCCAATGATATATTTAGTACACTTGTTGGCAGAAGTTAAGGCAAAGTTTTGTCTACATGGAAAAAAAAAGCATTTGGAGTAAAACAGCCAAATATCTCAGTGCCTATCATGCCTAAAACACAAAATTTAAGCACTTAACCTAATAAGAGCATGGCAAGGTTTTGTTAGATCACCCAACCATCTAATTTGGAAAGCTTCTCTAATCATTTCTCTAGAATTCCTCTAAGTTAACACAATCTTAAATCTTAACCTGTAAAATCAATATTCATAAATCCAATCACCTGCAATTCTGCTTTCTATAAACTCCCCACAATTCCCTACATTTTGACACTTTGCACATCCCTGGTTTGGAAAATAATTGCCATCAGAATTACAGAAACATCCTATCATCCCGAAAGATTTCCTACTGGTTATCCTTAATTGTACTTAGCTTACAGCCATCAAATGCCCAATAAACCTTTAGTACTTACAAACATAAGACGCGTAGGTATGTTGTCTGATTGCACCAAAGGATTTTTATACAGCCAGATCTCTTCTGGCTGGATAACTCGTTGGAATGGATCCAAAAATTCTGTAAAACTGAAAAGAATAATTAAAGATACAATTTTTTGCTCACAATTAACAATGATAAGTAAAAACCACAGAAGAGTCCTGCTGATTTAAAACTTCCCCAAGGTTAATTATGGTATAGCACGCATGAATTCTTATAATACATTTCTATCCTACCTCACTTCTTTTAGTAATATAACCTCCATAAATGTACCTTTTAGAAGTCTATGTTCTACAACTTCATGACAGGCCCATAAACTTCAGTGTGGAGAATAAATTGTCTTTTTTTGTTTTGGTGGGAGAAGTGTGCAAAGAATATTGTGGGATTAGAAAAATCACATAGCAGATGTTTTATACCAAAGAAACCATGTACAAAATATCAGATCCAAAATGTGCTTTTCAAATGTCAAGATCCAGACTTTGAAGCACGACAGTTGTATTTGCAGGATCACAAAGCAGGGAGAAAGAAGCAGCCCAGACAATTCCTTCTACTGATAGGAAGGACAGATAACTTCAGAGAATATCGCTGAAAGAGACTTACTCCTAAAACAGGATGGGCTCACAGAAACACATTCAGATTGCCACTGTTTTGATTTGGCTATCAGGCTTAAGAGGGATCTAACTCTACCAGACATGTCTCATTTTATCAGACCTGACTGTTTCAATTTCCATTCTCCTGTCATTCAGCTCTCTTAAAAAACAAACCATAAAACAAGAAATGAAACCAATGAACGAAAGAACCAAAACGACCCACTGTTTTGTAATTATATTATTTTGAAAGGAAGATCATCAAAACAAAGAGGTTGAACTGACATTGTTATGTAGAAAGTAAATTATTTGTGTGGGTATCTGATCCAGCACTGAAAGAAGCAGCAGTAACTGTGATCTTTGACTGCAGTAAGAAGTTTCAAAAGCTTTTTAGGATTCCATAAATTGCCTCTATTCATCGAAACCATGCACTGTTTTTTCCTTGGAGTCCTTCACTGTCCCGGAACTCTTCTTAGCTCTGAAGACATATCAGCCTTTATGGGAAGTTTTGCCTTTACTTTACATTACCCATTTCAGGGCTAGTTTAGTAGGACTGAAAGAATGGCTGTGGAAAGCAGACACAGGAAGCAACTTTCTCCAGATTGGTCTTACCTAATGAGCCCATGGAGCCAGAACACAGAGGTGCAGTGGCCCAAATCTGTCTTTACTGTACATTTCCCAAAGCCAAGAGCTTTAAACTTCCCCCCCCCAAAACAAAAAAGGTTTTATACAGGTAACAGCTACAATTGACTCTGTAAATAGAAAAAGCTCAAAGCAATTTGTAAAACAGAGTAAAATTAAGCCATACATATGCTGTCCCTTTGTGAAGACAAGTCTGAAAATCTAGCCAGGTCAGCGATGTCCCAGACAAATCTTATCCAATCTTCTGGGTCTTAGGAAATCTTTCTTTTTAACTTTTCTGAGCAATGACCAGCTCTTCTTCATTTTCTTACCATAGAGTATAATCTCTGGACCAGCTACAGTCTTCCACATCCCCAGCACACACTGCTACTGACCCCTTTTCCTGGAACATGCTCAGACTCCCACTGGACAGAAGGTGCACAACTCTGTCTACTCCAAAGAGCCCAACCACCCTCTTCTTCCTAAACAAAACCAACATAATCAGCAATCACACAGTCTCGCCACTTGTACCAATAGTTATGTTTCCCTTACTGACCTACATGGACAACCAGATTCTTCTAGAAAGTTAAGGAGTCTAGTAGTGCAAGCAGAATATTTACTATTATACTCAGCTTCTTCAAAACCACAGACTGGCCCTGCCCCCCAACGCAGGCGCAAAGTGAATTTCAGAAGTGTCAAACACTTTGTTTCAGTGTTTTCAAGTTGAAAACTTTAATCCTTTTTATGTTTAAAAAACATTGGCTTGTGCAAAACATGAAGAAGGGAAACATTTATATAAAGAGAACATTTCCGGGAAATAAAACACATCGTCTAGGAAAAATTCATTTTATAATTTTTCTTTTTCACTAGAAAAATAAAGGTTGATTTCTGGCCAATGCAAGCAACTTTGTTTCCAAATTTCAACTGTGAGTCCTAAAGTGTATTATTTTTAATTTCAGTCTTTAAAGATATTGACAGCAGCTAGAAGCAATTTACTGCTGTTTGAAAGGATTCAGTGGCCAAGTAAAGTCATGGGCCTGGGTATGACATCCTACACATGCCATCTGGGAGAGCTGAACAGCAAAGTCTACAGCTATACCATCCAGACCTAACATTTGTTGCAGAGAGATATGTAGGACCTATGGCCAGGATGTACTTCACCAGTGTGAACATGAATAAATAGATAAGCACATGCATGCCTGGGCATACACAAGAAGTGAAAGATGACAGTTAGGTTTCAATAACCAAGCCTTTTACCCAGTCACATCCTTTCTGACATACTCCCTCAGGTACCTGCAGCTCTGGCTGTTCTGAGGCAGTTCTCAAAGAACTAGGACTCCTGGATATGCTAAGGAATGCCTTGAAGAACAGACGCATTCTTTGACATATCCAGGCCTTGAAGCGTTTCTAATTGCAAAAACCAACCAACAGACAAACATTTATGCTTCAAGGTGATCACAGTGTATCAATGCACCAGTGTACTTCTGGAGAATGTGTCACATTAGACCAGAGATTTAAATAATTTGACATAAAGATATTTGACATTATGAATGTCAACAGAGTTAAAGGTTTGGGGCTGTTCTTGTTCTTTTGTTTCCTGTCTCCTTCTAATGTAAGAAAACTAAAGTATAGTTGTTTAAATCTGAGAAATGAAGCTAAAGTCAAATGTATAGTTCTCACAGACATCAGAATATGACACCACAAATACATGCTAAGTCATAAGATTTCATTCCTTTAAGAGCAAAAAAGCACATGCAGAGATGAAACTATAATAAATAACATAAATAGTATTTGATTCCAATTAAGGACTGATTTTCTGATTAGTACATACTTACTGTCTTTGTACTCTTCTAAAGAAAGACTTATTTCAACTTATCGATTGATGAAACTAATAATTATTATAGTTGCTATTGTGTTTAATAACAGCAGATTTGCATATTAGTTCAGCCTATGCATCCATTTCTTCCTATGATTTGCGTTCTGAATGTCATTCAAGAATAGTGTTCAAATGTGCTGAAACATACAGCAAAAAATAGGTTAAAATGCTGAAACCAGCTTACGTGGGGCTGGTATCTGGCTGATACCCACCACAGAGGCAAAATCATTTTAAAGTCATTACTGAAAGAGAAAAAAGAAGAGACGCAAAAGGCAGCAGATCCTGCCTGCATGAACAATAGAGCAATACAAAATAAACAGTTAAAGGGAAGCGACTATCTAAAAAGAAATCACTTTTTTTCCATCTTCAGAAATAGTTCAGATGCTAATTAAATTTTTATGCTAAGACTCATAAGAGAACAGTTCTCTTCTCTTTTTTGAAGCATCACTGATGGGCAACTGAATACAACATTTCACTACCTTAAAGGCAATTCCCTCTGTACCCTATTAAACAATCATGAGGACACAGTGGTTTCTAAGCAGCCTGACACTTAGTGATCTATGTTCCTTCGTTCTAACCAAAAGTACAGTCTATAACTATTCATAAGCCAGCACAAGCTTGTTTAAATGAGTAGATGTTACTGGAAATGAATGTAGTCCTTTGGTAAAGAAAACTGGTTTCTAGACATTTTCTATTCTGTCTGAAAATGTCCAGGGAGGTTGTGAATGCTTCATCCCTGGCAGTGTTCAAGGCCAGGTTGGATGAGGCCTTGGGTAATATGGTTTAGAGCGAGGTGTCCCTGCCCATGGCAGGGGGGTTGGAGCTTGATGATCTTGAGGTTCTTTCCAACCCTAACTATTCTATGATTCTATGATTCTAAAATACAAGCTTCATCATATAACATCCCCTGGTAGAAGGTGAGCAACTTAGGATGCTTACTTCATATTAATACATTAAATTTTAGTATTAGCTTTTTAGCCTTACTTTTTCTGCATGTTGAGATATCCATGCGACATTTTCAACACTTTAACAAGCAAGATTTTGAACACTTCAGCCTAATAACATATAATAAGGTACAAAACTTTAACTTCAAGAGCCTTTAACAGTGAAATTCAAAGCAATCTAAGGGAAATGGCAACCCTAATATTCCCTTAAAAACATCAGTGAGGAATAGGTACCCAAGTGCCTAAGGTTGCTTTAGATATTCCAACATTCTACCTAAAATATTACACTGGAAAAAAATGTTCTTTTCTGAGGACACAAGCACTTCCAAGGTACATTAACTTAATTTTCATTTAACAGCATGCAGCCATGGGAGATAGTCTCTATACAAGCACCACATCACAAACTGATCGAGGTAAAAAAATGAGGGATTTTCTGAAACCATTTACTGGTAGTGAATGAATCAAATGTTGTGTAACTGTCCTCATGGAGTCTTTGATCTGTGCTTCCATCATGTTTCTGTTGTGGTTTAAGCTCACACAGGTAACAGCAGGGTATTGTTTGGTACCTCACCTTACTGTTTCAAACACTGCTTACAGTAGCTACCATTCCCTGGCATTCAGCAGCATGAAATCAAGCAGCAATGACATTTGGAAATCAGTAACATCAGAGAAAAAGCAATAAGCACTACTGCACAGGCAAAGTTGGTAAGGTAGAAAACTTTCAATGTTAGAGTAGAGAAGTACTTTCCCAATCTAGCAACAACAAAAGGAATAGGATAGATGGTCCCATTAGGACTGTATTTTTGTATCCTGTTAAAGCAAGATAGAAGCTACCAGCAATGCAATCATGTCTAGCACTCACCTTAGAAGCACTTTCCAGTGCTTACAAGGACTGCCACTGGCCAACAGCTTCATTTTCAGAGTAACAACGTGAAATTACACAGGGGCTCTGTGTAATGTGTAGATCCTGGCAAACTTGGGGACTTGGATATCTGCTTTGTTGGAAGAGTTCCTAGCACACTGGAAAGTTAAAGACTGCTCCCTTGTTTTGAGCATCAAGTAAAGGATGTACAAGGGGATTTTCAACTAAGGGACGTACAAGGGGGGTTTTGTTTGTGGGGGGGAAAGGGGACATTAGCCTTGTCTCTTGCAGATAAGGTTTGTCCCAATTAACAAATGACAGTAACTAAAAGAGGACAAAGAATTACATATGGCATGAACATGAACTTGTGATTGTGTTAGAGTTTTATACCAGATACCTAATGACCTCCTATTTTCTACGCTGTTTGTAAGCAGATTGGGTCCTAAAGTAGCTTTGGATGCAACTCCTCATTGGAGCAAGTACTGAAGAGACAGCAGATGTTCACGACCCACATAAATCACCTCCGAGGGCTTGTGCAAGAAAAGTCTGGCTCCAACCACCATTCCCTGGTTGCAGAACTCTGTGTGGGCAAACCAACTGCTGCCTCTCCCACAGAAACAGGTTAGCTGCACATCTGCTGCTGGAACTCTATCATGAACTTACTTACGGGGATATTTCCTTGAGTATTCCCCAAACTAGGTCCCAAACCTCATAGTAAAAGCTTTTATAATATACCTGCTACGTTAAATTGTGCAATCAGTTGTCCTGACACTTGTAGTGCAGTTCTGAGTAGCATCAGTGATGCTGAAGTTGGTAAGGCCCCATATAGGTTGGCCTCATTACAGAATATACACACAATACATAACTCAATGGGTGGTACTCACACAACAGATTCACAGCACCAACATTTTGAATGAAAAGCCATAAAGCAGAACACATCATAGGGCATAACAGCTGTGGAGAGAAAATTACCTTCTGAAAGACAGGATTTGCTTTATGCGTTTCCAACAAGTGACTTAGGCTAAACAGAAAGACCCTCGTGTTGATACTACGCCGCACTGAACACTCCTTATTCTCATCACCTCTGCTCACATTTGAATCTAAGACATCAACTTATCTCTTCTGGAACATATTAACAGTGGGGAAAGCATTCATGTCATGTTATTTGGTATACCTGGAGAGAAAACTTACTCTCATTCCATGAAAAAACCTGGTCTTCTTTATTCCCTACAGATAATATTAAGGAAAAAAAAAAATGTAACTTTTAGTGGTTATTTTGGGAACTCCTGCAAAGTCAGGCAAAACATGAAAAGCTTGAAATGGTGTGTGGCTGGAATGCAAAATTAACAGAACAGAAGGGAACAGGATAGTGACGAGGTGATATAAAAAACAATGCCTGTGGTTTATCACCATCATTCTGGTCTCCACAGAGTTGGAGCAGTTCAGTTTCTTCCATGAGTATTAGCATGATGAGATAGCTTTGTGTTTGCATAGAGGTTATCACAAGGAAAGAGATCTGAGCCATTTCATTTCTAAATCTGGGAAATCCACAATTCCTCAGCCATCAAGAAGGGAATTAGGTATTGGGTTACAAAAATAAATGACCAAGAATCAATTATTAATGAGGAACTGCAATTTCACCCAGGAAGGAGCTGACATAAACTAAAAATATAACTCTTAATTTTGATAGAGATACTTTCCCTATGGTTAAGGCACAACACTGGGTATCAAGAGATTTGATGCTTTCTGCCACTGTTTTACAAAGCAAGGTAGGATTATTCATTCCAGCAAGAAGTGGCAATACCAGTAGCAAAGCAAGACGCCTAGTGTGGTGATTAACTGCACTGGATTTCTGACAAAAATTCAAGGGGGAATGCAACAGCTTTAACTTCATCATGGAAATTAAAAGTAGAGTTAAGTTTAAAATATAATAGATTTTATATTGCAATAGATACTGATTGTATAAGATGCATATATTAGTTGAATATGAAATTAATGTTTATTGGTTCTTCATTGCTTTGATGGAAACGTGTTATTAGAAACACCACCTTATAACTTCCCTAAAACCAAATAATTTACATTCACATTAAGATACAGAAGCAGCTGTACCAACAAATTATCTCTACCTTTTAACAGCTAAAACCTTTTATTTCCCAATACAACGCCATGCAGCATATACACCTACCACTTCTGATGAACAGTCTATTCCTAATGCAGAGCTTTACTGGGTTTGAGTGTCCTGCAGGAACACAGGGTAGTTAATATTCACAAGGAACGCCCTACAAAGATAATTCAGAAGCTAGTTTTATTGCTTCAGAAATTAGAAGATCTGATGCCTCTCTTCATCTGCACTAACCTTCTGTTTGTAGGCACAAGGAGCCCTGGCAGAAAGTAAATGGTAAGAAATATGTTGCAAAAAAGCTTTGTTAATTCCATTGTTATTCAATGCCGAATGCAGCTCTGGGAATAGTGCAAGTTGGATCCATTTTTTATAAATTCGCTGGTTTTGAGAAGCTAAAACAAAGCCTTCGTACACTTCCAGATGACACTTGACATTCTAATCTGAATGTATACAGCTTTCCCCCTTTTAGTTCTGTAGGTAAACTTTTATGTAGAGAGGAGCACAAAGTCAATGGAATGAAATCCTGGGCTGATAAGGACAAAAGACAATATTCTGGGGGGAAGACAAGTAGAGAACTGGTTCTCAAAGGTAGCTAGGCTTCAGATGAGTCAGTCTCACTTAATGGAGAATATTTGTGATTGTTTTAAATTAGCTAGCAATTGCAGCGTGACATTCAATTAGCACATATGCCCACATCAGCCCTTCAGATAGATGAGAAATCATTTTGATTAAGAAGGGATTGAAAATAAATTCTGATGCAGTTTTAAAAATAAGCACATTGCCATGGCTGTCATATTCCCCAGACGTGCTGCAAAGAAGACACCTTCCAGGATTTTAGTTCAGTTTTACAAACAGGTTTCCAAGATTTGCCTCATATCCACTGACTTAACAGCCATGGGGGTATGACTTCTTCCAAAGGCAAATGGCCACCCTCTCTACTCTCCTCCTTTCAGCTAGCATTGCACCCCAGTCAAGGTGAGCTATTCCTGGAATAGCAAAGGTACTACTCCAGGGATAACAAAGCCAACTACAATGTGGTACAGGTTCTTCAACCAGAACATGTCTAACCAGATGATGGAGCCTGCACCACACTGAATGGCTATCGAGCCATTGTACCCTTCTCTGATAGAGCATCTGGGGCTGCATTTATAAAGGCTTTATCAGCTATGCCTGAGATTAGGCTCAAGTCTGCTACAGTGCGTGACTTGAGCCACTTTACCTACACTGACATTATATAAGCACAGAAAGAGGTTGAAACCAGACACAACCCCTCTGTATTGTTTGGTCCACATTCAAGATACAATATGAATTAAGTGAATCAGCAAGGAGGCAACAGCTGGGGAGTCTGGGCTCAGTTAAAAGCTCAGATCTGGAGCTAGCAACAATATAGATTCATAACAGGAGATTGAAAATAAATCCTGCATCTTACAAAATAATATATAAATGATATGCAAATGTTCTTAAAATACCCAATATGAAATAGTGAACCACCAATCTTTTCACAGTGCTGAAAATGAGAGGATAGCTGGAGTTCTAAACCTAGTGTTAGCTTCCTTAGTACCTAAATTATACCTGTGCTGCTTTCTCAATCCCTGGCATTTGAACTCTCTCTGGGTAAACAGTTTCCTTCCTGTGACATTATGTGAGTTGTACTAAACCTAAGAGGAAAGGGAAAGGATTATCTGAGCATGCATGAATAGCACAATAACAATCAATTAACATCACCAGCCTCTTGTTCTTGCACACCTAATACAAAACCTTACAGTTAATATATTCTCCTTGCTCATGGACTGAGCACTCTGAATGCAAGTAACACTAAATATCACTGAGTATCATTATTGCCACTGTGAAGTGATTGAATATAGAAAACTCCCACTCGAGAGGAATAAAAATGAGCATCCAGGCATTATTGTGCTTAACTAGCTTAGATACAATATTTTCACCATCATTTCTTCCTTACAAAATGAGGAGACGTGGAAATGAGCAAAGTGAAAGGAAGAAAGAGGGAGCAGTTGGTCATGCTACACTGCAGCTTTGAACAGAAGAGCAGGAGACATGAGTGAGTATACCGAAACAAGAAAAAAACCACTGCAAAATAAGTCAAATTGGCATATTTTGGCTTGGCTTACTTTTTTTTTTCTTTTTTTTTTTTTCCTTTTCTTTGACCTAAAAAGTGATTTTTGCATCTTTTGCTTTCCGGTCAGCAGGATATAAAATAAACCATGCTGAGACAAAACCATTTTTGTTTTGCCATTTAGCAGCTCCTGAGCTGTAAAAGCAGTTCAGTTCTTGTGCTCCCTGCTCAGGAGGAGCAGGGGTACACTTCAAGCACAAGACAAGCAGGTCTGAGCTGCTACTTATTCTGTACAATACTTCAGGCAATGCAGTACAGCTGCACTACTACAGAGATAATTAACAGTTGTACTCTTACAGAAATAACACATGCCAACAAAAGGGAAACTATTGGCTCCCGTTTTCATGTATGATCTCTTTTTAGTTAAGAAAAAGCATGATTTATGGTATTATTATCTCTGTGCTCTACTTCTATTAAATAGACCCTGTGTTGTAAACTATTTCACAAAAGCTATTTTAATGTGTCTGTGTCTGGGGAGAAAGGAGAAATGAAAGGATCAGTATATGAACATTGCTGGAGCCTTTATAAGTTCCAAATCTGGCAGTTGTACATGAATCTTATGTGAAAAATAGAAGTCCTATTACAGGCTTAAATCACCTAGGCACACACCTGAATCTGAAGGGGGCCTATAGGGATGATGGGGAGGGGCTCTTCATTAGGGACTGCAGTGATAGGACAAGGGGTAATGGGTTAAAACTTAAACAGGTGAAGTTTAGATCGGACATAAGGAGGAAGTTCTTTCCTGTGAGGGTGGTGAGGCACTGGAATGGGTTGCCCAAGGAGGTTGTGAATGCTCCATCCCTGGCAGTGTTCAAGGCAAGGTTGAAACAGGCCTTGGTTTAGTCTGAGGTGTCCCTGCCCATGGCAGGGGGGTTGGAACTGGATGATCTTAAGGTGCTTTCCAACCCAAACTATTCTATGATCCTATGATTCTATAATGAACCAAAACACACTACAGACAGTCCAAACTTTGCTTTTGATGTTTTTTAATGCTCATTTTTATTACATCTGAAACTATTTTCAGCCAAACAACTCAACCGTTCCCTGGACAACAATCCTAGCTTCACAGCAATTTGGCAGAGCTGAGTAGTCTGATAGTTTCTTCTACTTCCATATGTGTCTGCCACACTCCTATTGACTGTAGGCTTGGATCTGAAATGCAAGTCAGGAGTTAAAACACAGAAAAACGCCAAGTTTCTCATAGTGACCAAAGCTTTCCCTCTCAGTTATTTCAGTCCCTCCATCGCTCACTCCTTCTCCAAAAGTTCCTTTGTATCTCACTGTTAACTTCAATGCTACTCACTCCTCTCCCTCCTGCAATAGCTCTTTTAAGAAGTGATAACTTAGCCCTAGCAACTTATTCAGAAGCAATCTCCAAAACACACTAAGATGTTCCTCCATGCTGCAGTATCTCATCTTCGCCACCCACTGCTCCCCAATCCCATCAAAAGCCCCGTATCAAAAACCTACCACTTGTGCACAAGATTTTTTCTTTCTCACTCAGCTTTTCACTAGAACCTGAGTTTTAATAACATGAACATGTCTTGACAATTTGCTGCCAAGTTATTTTTCCTCTATAATATGCATATTACATGAACATTTATGATTCATATCCCACTCGCTATGCACCACTGTTCCCCTTAACTATATGATGGACAGAGAGAGACATGACCTTGAAAGAGGACCTGTATGGCAGTGAAGCTTATCGTCACATAATGTTATATACTCAAGGGGCATAGGCTGAATAAATGTGAGGACTAAGTAATATCAAACAAACTGTCCACAACTAGAGCTAAGTGACAAAACACATTCTCAGACTACTTTTTAAGTAAAATACTTTGTGATTAATAAAGAGGCACTTTTCTGGCCAAGTTATTTACTAAATGTAATACAGATTTACAAGTTGTTTTGTTCCAGTTTTTCCTTCACAGCTGCTGTATGCAATGACTTCATTACTCTCTGGGGAAAAAAAAAAGAGACCTGCCTAATGCTATTCACAATGATATCCAACTATATTAAAATCACTCAATCCAAAACCACTTGTATGAATAACTACACATTCCAGAGCATTAATGTTTAAGAAAAAAAAAAAAGATATAAAGATATAGTAATGAAGAATAGGAACATCACTTTTAGCATTTTGTAGCACCGACTGAAGTCCAACATCAATAGTAAAGCACCTTGGGCACTAGATGAGTGAATTTATTAATGGCCTCTCTGCAGGCTATGGTACAGTTCAGGCTGTTAGATCTGTTCTCCCATTAGTGAAAATTGGCAGCTAATGAAAATATAACACTTTATATCAAATGATAGTCTCCTCTGTTGTTTTCGATTTGCAAGGCTTCACAACACTGGCAGGGTGCCACAAATCCTTCAGAGTTGAAAGATTTCTGAGCTGACATTTGCGTATTCATTATAGATTCTAAAGTAGTAGTAAGACTTTTCACCCAAAATAGAGTAAGATGCTGAACCACAAGATTGCAGAGTGAAACATTTCACCTAATGTAGGATTTCCTTTCCCCCACAACCTCATCAGTGCAGAATACCTAGAACATGATATCTGGTGTGGTGCTGCCCTCCAGCCAAAAGGGATTGTCAGCTTATGCTCAGCCTTTGCTAAAGTGCTCTCCAGGTAACAGTTTTCCTTGCTGCCCATCAACACGAGCCAAAAATCTCATACAAGAGATTTTGCTTTAATGTCTTTCAACCTTCCCCCACACATTAGGATGCTCTCAGGCAGCGTAAACTACCAAGTGGACTAAATCCACTCAATTGACTCATGCCAGCTTACAGGGCCACCTTGTCTGTCTCCTGGCAGCAATACAGCAAAGCAAAGCTTTGTGTAAAATACTCCCAAGATACTACAGTGTAACTTGCTTTTTAAAATTACCATTGAAGGAAACCATACCTGAGGCAATATGCCTCTGGCAATCTATCACAGCACTGAGTCCTTATAATCCCCACATTCAGCCTAAATTTCCCTTGTTACATGCTTAAAGATCTTTCCTTTCTATGCAATTCCCGAAGGACATGAAGAGCAGTTTGCCTTCTTCATGCATCTTTATGGCAGCTGCTTACATGTGAAAATTACTGCCATGTCTCTGCAGATTTCTCAATTAAACAGCTCAGTTATTTCTATCTGTTCCCAGAAAAGGTGTTTCTATACCCCTGTTGCCACCTTTCTCACTCCCTCACCCCATTCTCTGAAATTCACCTGCATAAGTTATCTTACTCAGCCACTTATTATTACACCACCCCGTGTAAACCCGTTACTCTAGCCTACAGTGAAACAATTCCCACTTACTGCATTTTATCTATGAGCAGTTTCAATTAAAATTCAGTGGTATTTCAACAAGGAAAACATTTAGCTATTTGGATAGGAAATGCTTAAGATGTTTTGCAATGCAGAGAAATAAACAAATACAATACACAGTGACTGTAGCAATCCGATTTACAACAAAGAAACATTCCTAATCTAGTTTTCTTCAGAATCATATAGATCAGTCACGGATTTTCTTGCATAGCAACAACTTCTGGTCCAATGATCACACATTTACCATTTACAAGGCAAGGGAAGCACATGCAAGGAAAGTACCTTTAAAAGCCATATAGGTATGAAAAGGTATGTTCATGTGCCACATCTGATAACTTTTCTCTTTGACAAACTAATTGGATCATCTGTAAAGCAGTTATCCTGATTCAGAAACCACTGAAGCTTTCCTTAATCATTCAAGTGTAAGCCCCTGCTGTTCCTTAGTGGATCACGACTAATACTTTAACTAGGGACATACGTACTGTCTTTAGCTTTCTCTTTTTGTCCACTAATCCTTGCCGATATAGATGCAGCACTCAAGCATTCTCTGTTCAGTATCTGTACAGTGCTTACTACAGAAAAAAGTTACAAAATGCACTGTTATCCTTAATCCACTCTTAGTGTCAATAATTCTGTCAAGTATTTCCAAGTACTCACTTTTCCATCTCCAACAGATTACGAGACTATAAAGATCCCCCTTTACTGCGCCAGGTATGAGTGCATTGTCAGCAGTTGGACTGTGCTTTTTATTAACATCCTTGCCCTAAGCAACGCACTTGTTCCACAGCTTGACTGTGCTTAGATCAAAATCAATTTTTTAAAAGAAAAATTTCCCTTACAGAAACCCTATCAATCTTAGTAGCATCCTCACTATAAAACATCCGCAATCAGAGCTGGGAGCAAAGAAATACAAAGTGCCAAAGTCACTGAGTAAATAGGATTCAACAAGAAGAGACACAAAGTCACCATTTACTCCTCAAGAAGTCTGGAGCAGATGCTTTGGCATTTACAACAACATCCTTTTTTAGTATGTATTCAGCCCTGAGTTTAGCCATGAACATCAACTGTTAATCCAATCCTATTAAGAGGACATTTAGAATCCCTGCCATTAAATCCCCTTTTTTTTTCCCATCTGGGACTTGGCAAAGACAAATGAAATAAACTCAGTTCCACAATCTAAAAGTACTGATACAACAGTCTGTAAGAGGCAGTTTGTCTTCCGCACACACCAAAGCCTGCACAAAGAGACAGGAATACTTTCTCCTGACCAGCCGTTATCAGAGTCAGTAAAATCCTGTTCCAGTTTCAATAAATAAGAAAACAATGGACACAGAAGCTTCAGCTCGGTGAAATGCTGAGCAACCGTGGTGGGTTGACCTGGGCTGTATTCTAGGTGCTCACCAAAGCTGCTCTGTCACTGCTCCTCAACTGGACAGGGGAAAGAAAATATAACAAAAGGCTCATGGGTTGAGAGAAGGAAACTGAGAGATCACTCGCCAATTGCAGTCACAGGCAAAACAGACTTGACTTGGGGAATCAGTTTAATTTATTACCAATCAAATCTGATCAGGGTCATGAGAAAGAACATCAAATCTTAAAACATTTTTGCCCACCCATCACTTCTTCCTGGGCTCAACTTCACTCCCAAATTCTCTACCTCCTCCCCACAAGTGGTGCAGGGTGATGAGGGACGGGGCCTGCAGTCAGTTCATCACACGATGTCTCTGCCGCTCCTTCCTCCTCAGAGGAGGACTCTTCACACTCTTTGCACTGTGGGATCCCTCCCACAGCAGACAGTGTCCATGGACTTCTCCAGTGTGAGTCCTTCCCACAAGCTGCAGTTTTTCATGAACTGCTGCAGCGTGGGTCCCTTCCATGGGCTGCAGCCCTACAGGAACAGACAGATCCATTGCGAGTCAGTTCCTGCCAGCAAACCCACTGCAGCATTAATGGGCTCCTCTCTCCACAGGGCCACAGGACCTGCCAGGAACCTGCTCCGGCACAGCCTTCCCACAGGATCACATCTTCCTTCATGCATATCGCTCCTCTCACATGGGGCTCTCCATGGGCTGCAGGTGGATATTTGCTCCACTGTGGATCTCCACAACCAGCCTCACCATGGTCTGCATCACAGGCTGCAGGGGAATCTCTGCTCCTGCACCTGGAGCACCTCCTCCCTTCTCCTTCACTGTGCTTGTGGTCTCCAGAGCTGTTTCTATCACACATTCTCACTCTTATCTGTGGCCGCAACAACTTTACCCCATTCTTAAACACATTATCCCAGAGGTGCCACCACTGCAGCTGATGGGCTCAGCCTTTGGTAGCGTATCCATCTTGGCCACTGGCACTGGTTCCATTGGACATGGGGGAAGCTTCTAACAGCTTCTCATAGGAGACACTCCTGTGGACCCCCTGCTACTGAAACTTTCCCACACAAACCCAACGGAATACCAAGTGTCTCTGTTAGCTCGGTAATATTTCATAGACATTAGGATAGGCACGTGGACTTCATATCACACTAGGTATAACAGGTATTTATGGCCTTTTGTTTTTACAGTAACCTTTCAAAGACACAGAAATAAGCAAAGTTAAAATTTGGGTTACTTTGTGATCTATCAGCTACATTCAGTGTATTACAGAAGCTCCATGGCATTCTAATTCACCCACCACTTCAGAGGTAAAACAGACTCTGCTGAGCACTAGAACAAATCTGTTGCTTGCCAGTGAAGCTCAATATGCAACCTTTGATATATGTTCTCAGATCCTAAGCACCAGAAAGACTACGGTCTTTTTTATAGCAGGTCTTCCCCTTAACTGTTCATTAACCCAACTCAGTGAACTAGACTTCAGCCTGGGCCACCAAACTAAATCTTTCTCTCAGTACCATGTAAACTATGGTTTGCAGTACAGTACTTATTTTTAAACAGGTCAGTAAGCAAACATGTTGACGTTCTCACTTCCTATTAACATTACTGTTTGTGAAACTAACACCGAAAAAATCTCCAAGCATACTGAATGGGTTTGGCTACCGTCCACATACCTCACAATAAAGAATTTATCAATGAATAACGGGTGAGACAAAGAAGTATTGGTCTCCTTTTCCTGATGAGAAATTAGGGGGCACAGAAATGAAGTCCAAGACTTTTAAGCTCAGAAGCCAAAAAACAGTTCCAAAAAGTCAGAATTCTGGGATAATCAAATTGAGAATGAAGGACACGAAAAGATTAAGAAGCTCATGTAGCCAAATACCTGCTTCGCTTTGAAACATTCAGCTGGAAAGCCTAGGCTTTAAAGGTGCTTTGAAATCTTGGTTCAACTGATTTGTGTCATTTGGCAGCATTTTTGTCAGCATGAGAAAATAAATCTTAGTGTCTCAGACTGGTGATTTCTTCTTCTCAATACCATTTTGTTTCTATTACCTACACATCTCTGACTGCTCATGACTCTCAACTCAGTCTATCCTCCAAAAATCCAATAGATGTAACAGAGGAAAGGCAAGTGCAAACTGTGAGAAAAGTAAAGCAGCATTGTGGAATTTCCTTAGCTAATTGATTTTCTGTCTGTGTTAACAAGACTATAATTTATACTATCATTTATGAAGGCAACATATGCAGGATATCCAGAAGATCATCACCCATGACTACTTGAAAGAGCTTTTCACGCTAAGTCATTTCATGCATATTCATAACTTGATTAAAGTCTTAAACTTGTAAACTTATTAGAAACCAAATATGCACAGATTCAGCTTTCAGTCACTTAAAGCAGAGTCTGAATAGGGCACATACAAGATGCAAGAATTAGTCAATATTGTGCGCTCACATGTGTGTAATATATATGTATGTTAGCCTGCAGATAAACATTTATTCCCAAGGGAGGCCGCTAATGAGACTCTGCCAATTACCCTGAATGACATTTATATTTGAATCACATCACACTCACTGAAGAACTCCAGGTTTGCTGAAGTGATCCTTGAAAGACTGTCTTTTTAATCAATTAAGACAGCTCTAGAAACATCAAGGACAGGCTGTTGACAAGTCATTGGGCTAAATATGCAACACATGCAGATTCTTCTGTTTTCCTACCAAGAAAACAATGTGGTCTTCTAAAACTTCTGAAACAGAAGATAATGTTTTCCTTGTAGGAGATAACAAAATATATGTTCCATTTAAGGTAAGAAACTAAGATACCCCTGCTGGTAATTACAGGCTCACTCAGAGCTACTGCTCAATGAATTGTTTCTAGGACAGATGAAGAACACTGTTTTGAGGGCATCACTCCTGTGTAAAAATACCAGACTTGCTCACAAAAGAATTGTCTTAAATGTATAAAACCAAGTCACCCGAAGCAATTTGCTTTCATCAAGGATTCAGTTAGTGACAAATGCCACTGTCCACATGGACCAGATGAAAGACTGGCCATGTTTAACATGTTTTAGCATTAATTGGGTATCTTAGGATGCTCCTGGTCATAGGGATAAGTACAAAATGAAGAAAACACAGATGCAAGACCTTAATACAATCATTCTTCAAAGTAGTGTTTGATTTTTTCCTATAAACAGAGTACATGCCCACAGTTGGCTTATTAAATAGACAATTTCTACTTCTGAGACCTTACATGAAAAACTTCACGTTAAGAAAAATCCAGTTCTGTATTCACAGATATTTCTTAATAAGTAAAAACCTAAGCAAACAAAAATATATTTGACAATGTAGTAAGACTTTAATGATCAAATTATAGCATGAGAATTTTCTTTGCCTAGTGGGCAGCAAACCACCTATGCTCACTAGGATTACTTCAGCTCAGTCAAAAGGTGTAAGGCTAAAGGTAGATAGTTGGTTAGCATTCCTTGCCAAGTGGCAAACTGGAACTTCAAGAGCTGTTTTTACTATCCTCAGCTCTACCAGACCTCTACATGTTTGTCCCAAGGTTCAGGTTTTGGTAGGCTATTTAGTGCCTTCAGGATTGATACCAAAACTTAGCAGTGGCACAGCTACAAATGAGGCTACAAGTAGAATGCATATGTGAAATTATTACAGCCAGCAAGCATTTGAGCTTCAGCTAGTACAGGAAATACCATGTTTCCAAATTCCAAAGGATAACTAAAAAGGAATTTGTTAACATTAATGAACTGGGAAAAACTGTAGGAGCAAAACAGAAATATATCTATCTTCTTTACAGTTTGTAATGTGTGCCTTGAGAGCTATTGTGCTGAAGCACTCAAAGAATATCTATTTATCTTCCCACTAAAGTCTGCATTAAGTGTGGTTTTGAGGGCAACCTGTTGCAATTATCTTTTGGCTGTTATTTGGTGGTTTGGGGTTTTTTTTAACTCTTGTTTCTGACTTTCAGGGGCAGCTTTAGCTCTTCTAATAAAACTCTCCTAACTAATCCCTCCTTCAATACTACTATATCCTGAAAGCTACCATGCCCTTTAGCACAGGTGTTTGTAAATGCACAGAAGCTTGAGTTGCTGGATTTCAGTAGCTAAACTGGTCTTTAATTGGGAAGTAAGCACTTAGCATTTAAGAGCACATCACCTAGAACATCTAGAGTCAGTTATTATCATTATCCTCCCTGAATCTGTTGAATTTATCCAAACCAATGATCAACCATTGAAAATGTGTGTTACTTATAATGGTGTATGTTTGCATGATAGAAGAAATCTTAAATAATAATTGTAGATTTTTGCTTTTGGTGTAATGACTAAAGTTGATAATTATAGCAACTGGAGGAAAAAAAAACAAAAAAAGGTTGCCCTTCTTAAGTACAGACAATATGACTGTTGTTGAGGTAAAACACATTCAAAGTGGCAATACCTTTAATTTCAGCAATCATCGACATAAGTTCTCACACCTCCATTTTTATGAAATGGCATTTAGCACCAAGGAAAACTACAACATGGAATATGCACCCTTTTTACTTTTGCATTTTATGGTACAAAATATGCCACTATATTATTCTGAGTTGTATTAATCAGTAGGTCACAGCTAAAAAGACATCTGGGAGGCACAGATGGTTCAGGATTGGCTAATAGCTCTGGAGCCATTATCTTCAAGGTCAGACTTTTAACACCACAAAGGTTAGTAGTGACCCAAAGTCAACAACACCTTTTCAGTCCAGCTCCTTGTGGACAAACACCTACATCTCAGCTGGCATTCATAACAGAGATAATCTTAGACCTAGCCCCAACTCATTGCTGTTAATAACATTCCTTTCCAAGGAAGGTGGAAACTTTACAGCCTTTTCACTCCTAGAAATAGGCTCTGCAATAAAGCTATAGAGCCTACATTGCTGCTGCCTGGATTCCAGTCCCAGGGCTTCCAAATTGAACAGCAGTTGTTCATTATTGAAAAGATATTTCAGTTAACACTCCATAGAAATCCTTGCCCTGAGTGCCCACAAAACCACAGAAAAGACAGTATTTAAACCTCTCTAGCATAAAAGTTTCAAAATATGAGTTACTCCCTCTTTAGAAAAACTGAGAGAAATGCTGAATACTATTTCAATGGCAAAAGATTGATGTTAAGATTATCTGAATATAAAAGCTATTCTTTAAGCCTACCTAAAGATTATATTCTTGCAACCCTTACAGGCAAATGAAGTGCAATTCTTCCTGAAACTAAATCCCAACCTGAATTTAGAATACTATGGTGTTCAGTACTTTCAGGTGGCAATTAATTCTTTAAATGACTTATTGCAATGTCACAGTTATTCCCCAGAATTCCAAAAAGGCAGGAGCCGAGTTATGTGAAAACATGAAAAGTGCTTGCAGAGGCGTTTGCCATCATGGTGACTCTACCAAAAAGCTTTTCCTTCCTGTTGATTTTAGAACCACAGCATGCAGAACAGTGATAATTACAGAAATATTTGGAGAGAAAATTAAGACATAAGCATAACCAAGAAATTACTGCTTATAACAGGTCATTATTTACATATCATGGTAATAATCCACAAGAAGACCCCCTCTTACTAGATGGTGTAAGTGATACATGAGTTTATTATAAGGAGCAAGGTTCTGATGTAGCATCAGATTCTGAGGTCTTTGCTCACCCTGTAATTTCACATATTCAAAAGAGTTCTGTTGAGAGGAACAGGTCTATTTCCAAAGCAAGATGCAACTGAGCTGGAAGGTATGAAATGTACCTTACAGGTTGTTGAAGGTATCAAAGTTTGTCCCAAAATGAAGCGGGTTACACTTACCAAACATGTTACAAATCAAAAGACTTGCATCAATATTCGAGTGAGAGGAGCACTGAGGAAAAACTCAAACACCAGCAAATTGGGCATGTTACTCAATAACTATGAGAGATTCAGAAAGGAATCATACCAAAGCATTGCAGTATCACTGGCTGTAAGTCAGTGTCACAGCTAATGGATGCCCCATACTATTACTGCCTGCACCTGTGACCAACAGCATCTATCCTTGAGCAATCAAACGGGAGCAGAACCTGATCTGGTTTCTGCAATACGTCTGAGAGATCACAAAGACTGAGATTACTCAAGCATTAAGTAGCTGAAATACAAACTTATAGGAAGAGTGGAACTTTTCTTTGTTCAACCATAAACTGCCAGAAAGAAGCAGCAGGTACAGCCCTGAAAAGAAAGAGGAAGCCTGCCTAAAATACACAGAACTAAACAATACATAGCTGCTTTCTCCTACAAAAGGCAACAGCTGCACGTCTTTCAGCAACCAGATTCCCTTCACTTTCCTTCCTGCATACCAGGGTACGATATGCTTCTCAAACCCAGCTGAGATCCTCCGCATCTCCCGTTCAGTCCCAGATACTTCCCCAGCTCGCAGTACGGAGGTTCTCCAGCAAAGGGTGCCTGCCCCGGCTCACTGCAGGCTCCCGCTGCCGAGGAGCACCAACAGCCTTAGCAAATGAGGCCGTACAGCACAAAACTACACCGGTTCAAACGAAACCAGCAGCAGGCTTAGGATGCCCTTTCGGTTGGATGCTTTTTGCACACTTCTCCCACAAACAGCGGTTTCTCCGACAAAAAAATTGCCCTCAAGTCTCCAGCAAAATCTAAGCTCGGGGAGTGCTCCCCGCTGCTCCCACAATGATTCCCCAGGGGAGAGATTCCCGCACCCGAAAGGCGGCATCTCCCGCCGCCTCATGCCAGCCGACGGGGCCGCTGCCGGCGGGGTCTCTCCATTAGGGATACGGGGCCATTAAGCGCCGGGGACCGGCCAACCCCGCGTCCCCACCCGCACTTCCCCGGCCCGGGGATCCGACACCGCTACCGGGTGCGAGGAAGGACTCGGGTGCCGAAAGTTGAGGCATCCTCGGAGGCTCCCGCGGGTACCACTCCGGCTGCGGCCCCCGGTCCCTCCACCCCGTGTCCCCGCCGGTACTCACACGAAGACCCCGAAGAGCAGGGCACGGATGCCGATCTCGATCGCCAGCTCCCGCATGGTGTGTCCCGGCGGGCAGCCCCGCGCTGCCGCCTCTCATTCCCCGCTCGGGGCGGGGGCACGCGGGGCCGCTCCAGCCGCTTCACGCCGCCCGGCCGCAGCCCGCCCCGCTGCCCGGAGCCGTGCGGAGCCCCGGGAGAAACAGCCCGGGCCCCCCCATCCCTCTTCAGCCTCACGGAGGCGGCGCGGGGGAGGGTCCCGGTGAGTAACGCGGTGTCTCCCAGCGCGGGGGACGGGGGATCCTGGGGATTTCCTTTCCTTTCCCCTCCTTCCCTCCTCTCCCCGCCCCTGCCGCGCTGTCGAGCCGCTGCCGCCCGCCCCTCCCGGGGCATCCATGCGCCGCTCCGCCTGAGTCCCTCCGACCCGGGCAGCCCTGTGTAGGAGGGAGCCTGGGTTGGTGCCCCCGCCTGAAAAAGCGCTTTTTCATGGCCTATTTAATACATCGATCCCTGCCCTCGGCTGGGAAGAAATGAACCCGTTGCCCATCAGTGGGAAGGGCTAGCCGACCAGACCTCGTGGATACAGTACAGCTGCGGTGAGGAGCCGCGCTGGCGTCTCGGTGTTTATCGGTTCGCTCCCGAAAAGATTGAGCTAAAAAATATCTGCGGTGTGGGGGAGAGGCAGGACCACCATAGGCACAACTGGCATTAGCTGTTCATAAAGAGCTGGTTGGTCGAGCAATGGACAATTACAGACCAGACCACCCGTGCTGACACCGAGGTGGGCACTTTAGTCTTTGTACGAAGGACTTGGAATTCCGTTTGGGTACTTTCTGCAGTCCGTGTGTAACAGGCTATCCACCCGTTTAGACCTTCGTGCCACTTGAAACTTACTGCTAATGCAAATGACACTCCTGCATGACACTCCTGCTTCACTTGATCAGATTCTACCTATTATGGAATATTATAGGCTAAAATGTGTGCTTAGTCCAGTGTCTGTTCATTCTCAGTGCTGAGTTTAGCTCAATAAACAGGCAGAGGAGGTAGCTATGTGGGGCTGTAAATTGCTGGCATGGGAGAAAGGCAGCAAAACCTTAGCCTTGCTTCACTCATGCAGTGGCAAGCTCCGAGCAGCCCTAATCCTTGTATTGCTTTAGCAGAGTTCATTAAACTTCTTTGCATGGAGGGATTGAATCCTGAGCATCTTTATTGTAAGAGAGCTTCAGCCTTAAGCCATGAAATGCAGCAAACTAATTCACAGTTAAATGTATTTAATTATCTGCTTTCTTGCAGCCTTTGAAAGCATGTCCTTCAGGAAAGTGTTCCTAGCTATTAATACTGCACATAGTTACAAAACCATCACTATTGCAGGAGGGATCCAATTTCACTTTACTACGTGATAATTGCTAGAGAATTAATGCTGGAGACACTTTCTTAAACCTATCTGCTTAGTATATCCGCTTTGCATCAAATGGAAGATTTGAACTCTGAATTAGCCACCATGGAGTAAATCATTTATTCACCATTGTTTGTGGAAGAAGAGGCAGAAACTTATATACTAACTTCACCCATAGGTAACTACACCAGTGCTAGGTTTGTTGAAAGGAAGGTGACTGAAGCCCAGAACACACAAGTCTAGAACTGGCACTGGGGAGAAAGCACTTAAATTCATAGAATCATAGAATAGTTAGGGTTGGAAAGGACCTTAAGATCATCCAGTTCCAACCCCCTTGCCATGGGCAGGGACACCTCGCTCTAAACCATATTACCCAAGGCCTCGTCCAACATGGCCTTGAACACTGCCAGGGATGGAGCATTCACAACCTCCTTGGGCAACCCATTCCAGTGCCTCACCACCCTAACAGGAAAGAATTTCCTCCTTATATCCAATCTAAACTTCCCCTGTTTCAGTTTTAACCCATTACCCCTTGTCCTATCACTACAGTCCCTAATGAAGAGTCCATCCCCAGCATCCCTATAGGCCCCCTTCAGATACTGGAAGGCTGCTATGAGGTCTCCACACAGCCTTCTCTTCTCCAGGCTAAACAGCCCCAACTTTCTCAGCCTATCTTCATACAGGAGGTGCTCCAGCCCCTGCTCATCCTCGTGGCCTCCTCTGGACTTGTTCCAACAGATCCATGTCCTTTTTATGTTGAGGACACCAGAACTGCACACAATACTCCAAGTGAGGTCTCACGAGAGCAGAATAAAGGGGCAGGATCACCTCCTTCGACCTGCTGGTCACGCTCCTTTTGATGCAGCCCAGGATACGGTTGGCTTTCTGGGCTGCAAGCGCACACTGCTGGCTCATGTTCATTTTCTCATTGACCAGCACCCCCAATTGTTAGTGACATCTTTCTTGCATGCCTTATTTCACCAATTTTTAGGACAGAGCTTGTTCTAAACTACTTATATTCTGGATTAAAAAAAAAAATAAAGTGATTCTGTTTCAGGAAACAAAGCTAAATTGTGAAGCCTCCATGTTAAGCTGCTGGTGGTAAAGGACATGTCCCTTTCCTCAAAGGACACTTGGTTGGTTTGTCTTCTATGGTCAAATATTTATGCTTCCTCTAGTTTGTGACCCTATGGCTGAACGTGTGTCTACACTGTTGATAGGGATGCACAAGAAAAGCCTTTGTCTTCATGAATAGTCCTTCCTTACAGAAAAAGCCTCATAATTTGTATGAATCAAGCCAGTCATGAAATGAGGACCTGCAGGACTGTTGGGTAATACTAGCAGTTTGTGCTGCCGTTATCAGTTCCACACAAACTGTGGAGGAAGCAGATGACAGAAGTGGGTAAACTATGTCTGCTCTGCTTGAGCATCTACAGCCATGCATACAGTGTTTAAAGGAAACAGTTGCCACTCAACACATCTTTTCCTCTTTTCTTTTTTGTCCTGGAATCACATATATCTCTTCAATTGTGTTGTCTTAGCCTGTAGATCCTTCAGCCTCTGGCTTTGCTACAGTACCTTTGCAATTATCCTGCTGCAGAAGAGGGGATTTTCCTCACAGTTTGTATTAGTGTTTGGAATCATTCAACTGTTATCGGCAGAGCTAAGAAACAAAGCTAGTTATAAATTTAAAACTAAACAAAATTTATCCTGCTGCAGCTCTCTGCTTGCACTGTTCTGATTCTCCAGAATACATCAGCTGATAGTGATTTATGAAGCATAAATGCTTCAAATTGATTTTTATCAAAACTTGACCCAGCTTGCAGCTGGCTGCTGAGCAAACCTTGCTTTGACTTTCAAACCCATTATGAGTTATAGGGATAATTGGTGAGGAACAGATTTCAGGCTGCATTGTGGCATTAAGCTACAACCCTGCCGCAGGAGCCATGCAGAGCCACTGTGCTGCAGCAGATGCTCAGAGCAAACCACAGTGACCCTGGGAACAACCCCATTTCTTATTCCTCCCATCGCCGTAGTTGTACAGGCAGAGCAGGTGCTCTTGATGCTATCAATTTTCTTAGGTGTGACTGGGAAGGAGAAAGAACTGATCCCACTGTGATGGAGGCAACTATCAAGCCTTTTAGGTTGACTTCTAGTGTTCTTGGTATTTTCCTCTCACAAGGATTAGTCTCTATTTGAGCCACCTGCAACCTACTTTCAGTCCACACAGAGATGTTCACAGGCAGAAACAGCTGCACAGCTGGTAGGGCTTTTCTGGAGGTTACAGCTCGTTGCCAATGCAGCAGGATGTACATGTGCTTCTTGTCTGCCCTGGGGCAAGTTCTTGCAGCTCAGGTAAACTGAGTTTAAAGAGGCTGATTTTTCCATTAAAGCACATAAACTTTATCCTACCAGAAAGCTGTGGAAAGTAACAAACCTGCAGCAAAAGGCACATGATAAAAAACTAAATTATAGTAATAATGAAAACTGCAGAAGCTGGGTTTTTTTCTGTTTCCTAGGAGCTTGTAAATCTTTATGATCCTAAGGGCAAAACCCCTTCCTAGAAATAACATTGTATGGCCAATTCTTAGGTCTTTTAGCTGCAGAATTTCTAAAGTCCATAGAGTTTCATGGGCTGATGATGGCTTTTATTCCATATAAAGGATTCTTAAAAAGGTTACATGAGAGTCTTTTTTAGTTGTATGCAACCACATGCACTGGTCAGTCACAGAAAAATATCAGGTCCTGCCCAAAATGTTTGTTAGACAACTCCACCATCTCCATCTACGTGGTTTTTTATGTTTTTGTATAAGACAAATATTGCCTATAAATATCCATAAATCAAGCATTCTCAGGCTGCACAGGTGAAGAGTCACCAGCAGGGTTTCAAAAGTTGAAGGAAAACACTTTGGTCCTAAGGAATGCAACCTTAGCTGGAGAATTCACAGGTTTCAGGGGGGGAAGCAATAGCAGTTGTTCAGTTATGTCAGAATTCAGGTAAATACTCTTAAACAACCTCTGTTTGTCATATCGCTGCAAAAAAGTAGAAGATCGAGTCATATTTAACCACCATCAAAGCCAAGAGGGATCTTTCTGCTGGGTCAGGATGTTAAAATTTGTCATAGATGTCTAAAGTGAGACATAGCAAAATTATCCCGAAAAATTCCTATAATTGTTCTCACTCAAGAAGTTCAAACTGAATTTCACAAAACAGGCGATTATGATCACTGATAGAAAACAAAGGGTGTTTAGTATTAGGACTTTTATCATTGCTCATTCTTGAATCATTTGAAATAGCCATCATGTTCTCTCTGGTTTTAAATTTTTTGAGGCAAAGTACAGGGTTTTCTTTACTTTCAATTCGTGCCTAATCTATGAATATAAATACAGATACTTTGGTGTATTTTTTACAAAATCACATCAATATGAGATATTAAAATACATTTCAAATGGAAGAGGCACTTAAATCCCCCTAAGTGGGGGGAAGTTCGCTGAAGATATCTCAAAATGGAATATCTTTTTTATTTTCAATTGTGACACTTACTTTTTTTTCCTGTTTTTCTTCTCTCAAAAGATGCATTTTGTGGATTTAGGAGCTGTTGAGAGGTTGAAGTTTTCATTGTAAGGGTCAGCACATGCAAGCTTGGGTTCCATCTGCACGGTAAAACCAGCCCCTTTCTCAAGTAAAGGTTCTCAGACTTTCTAACTCTGGCTTAGCAGAATGCAGTGGAATTGGATTGAGCTGCACTCTGAGTATACCTTACACATGGCTTTAAGTGGCATATGTGTACAGTCAGCTCTTTACCCGAACGAGGTAGCAAATGGGAAATGACAGTATCAGTGTCCCCGTGCTACTCAACTAATGTACTTAAAGTGGTGTCCCTGTGAGTTAGAGCGATGCTGTATTCCTGCTGAGGAAGTGAGACTGATGGCCACGGGCAACCCAAGGACACATGCACAACCTGAGGACTTAATCCTGTGCAGACAGGCCCCTTTGTGTGCCTGAATACCTAATGTAAACCAGAAGGCTTTGTATAGATTGAGACAGCTGCTCAAGTCAGTCTCATTGATTCCGAGGTGACATTATTAACCATGAGAAACTCTTCCAGTAAGTTGAACTGGTGCAACCGATTCATATAAGTCAATGAACAAAAGCCACAGTTCTTTTCTTTCTCCAAAACGTTGTAGTTCCATAGCCCTCCTCTGCCTGTCATTCACTTTTACGCTACTTAACCTAAACCAAAATGTTGAGGAACAAAGAGACTAAGAAATCTGGAACACATATAAGCACGTAATACGTTTCTGAAAGAATGTCTATGTATATGTACAAGTACCTCGTGGGAAACTCTTAAATCTGCATAAGTCATTTCTTAACTACTAGAGCTCACTCCATAAACAACTAGTCTATATTTTGGGGTTTAATTTCTATGGTAAAAACCACATCTACAGAATGCACAGAGAATGATTATGTGACAGGGTTGTAATCACTGTAGTACACAAATACTTCAAACCCATATTGTATAGCAGTGAGAAATGGCCATTATTTTGCTATATTACCAAATTACAGTTATTACCAGTAATTGCTGTTATTACTAATGAAAACAGGATTCATTGAAATTTAAATGATTCCCCAGAAGAGAAAGCCAAACCTAGAATTTTAAGATATTATACAATTTCTCTAGAATACTTGAAAAAGTATGCTGTCTATGGACCAAATACTCTCACTCTTACCCTTTATAACTTTACTGAGGATTTTTCCTAATTTAATGCCCCACTGCTGTATCCATGAAATCACTGGTTATTACCTTATATATATATATATATTACCTTATATATAAAAAGGAGTATCTGAAAGCAGAAAACTTGAGCTTATATTTCTTTACAATGACTCCTCTACTGTTTCCCCCTTTCAGAAAAAGCCTTTCAGAAAGTAAGAATTATGTGTCCAACATGTAATAATATCTTGTGCAAATATTAAATAGGATTTACTATGCAGCTCAAATTTAGTTCTACCTCAAAGTGAAACAGATTTTTCAGAAGACAGAGAAGGCAAAGCATTGATTCTTTGTAAATCCAACTGTACGAAGTTTGGAATGAGCCCTGAAAGGAGGCAAAAGTCTCATCCTAACAGATATATGTGAAATAATGTTGTAAGTTTTAAGAATTATTCAAGTGGTTTTGACTAAGCTTGGCAATTTTGTCATATTTCTGATGGAAAATCAGGTTCAGCTTAGAAGCCAGCTTTAATTTCTGGAGTTATTTACACTCAGATTTGTCACAGGACATAAAACTGACATGGGTTCACATCCATTCAGATCGTACAGTAAGTCATGTCTGCATGAACAAGAGTTCCCATTCATTAGATCTGTAGACAACCAGAGAAGCTGTGGCTGCCCCATCCCTGGCAGTGTTCAAGGCCAGGTTGGACAGGACTTGGAGCAACCTCCTCTAGTGGAAGGTGTCCCCGCTCATGGCAGGGGGTTGGAACAGGATAATATTAAGGTCCCTTCCAACCCAAACCTTTCCATGATTCTATGACTTAGCAAAAATAGCTGGGAAAACAATCACTAAAATCCAAGCTGGTATGACAGTTGAGTACATTTGAATTCTCCAAAGATGAAAATATATTTTAAAAATCGACTTATTCCTTTAATGATAGAAATGGAAGGCTATTTATGCTCTTATATCATCTGTATTTGTCAGTATTTTTTTTCTTTTACCTTTTACTGCTTCTCTTATTCTTCTTCATGTCTGCTTGACTAATTAAATCTAGGTCACAGTGGGGAGAATCCCGCATTTTCTCTTCTTCTTCTGCATCCCACGTACCCAGATTCCCTATGCGTACTCACAAAGTTACCCTGATGTAACTGCTGTGTGCTGTGATTGACGTATGGAGCAATCAAGACTGAAGTACAGGCAGAGCTCTCTTCTAGGGGAGCAGCAGCCAAGAGCTTGAACTTTAAACTATCTTTTGCCAGTTTATGTCAGTCAATTTTAGCTTTCTGTATTGGTTAGACTTGGAGTCATGGAAAAGTGCCAGCACAGAGTAGTTTAATTGAGGCGATTTTGCCTATTACACAGTATTAATCTATTACAGGTTAGCTTTCTAATTCTGGGAAGTTAATCTTGTATGACCTGTCAAAATTTAATGTGCACCAACAAAACCTGTTTCCTGGATGTAGCAGCAATCTTTGCCTTTGTCTTCATAGGACAAATGTTTTCAAGGGCCAAAGGTTCAGACATCAGTACATGTCAATGAAAAGACAGACTTTGTTGTAGTCCTAACCTTCAACAACTTCACAAGGATTGACTAGGGAAAGAAGTGTCCTGATCATAGCATAAGTAGCGCTGCTGGTCTTACTGGATAGTTTGGTCCATATTGCACACCCAGATGCAGCACACAGCCCTTGGCTGTAGTAGATTTAGCATTTAAGTATCTCCAAAGAGGTGGAGTATTTTGCTAAAGACTGAGAACATTTTACTTATTCTGTACATGTCTGCACAGATGCATACAGCAGCTGGGAATTCCCCATCATCAGTGGATTTGTCTGCTGTTCCATACATACTGCTGATGGTTTCTTTCCTAAGTAACTTGGTACTCAAATGGACAAAAGTAACATCAGAGAACAAAGCTCAAAGGAATTACAAACCTCAATCAGCTTGATGTAACCAAGCGCATCTTAATTGTCTTAGATATCATATTTTAACTCTTATAAAAGGAAATTGTTGTCTGTGTTTCGTTACTATACAAGTGCCTACAACTGGCTCATGATTGTGTCTAATTAAACAGTTCTTTGAAACATCACTATCAGCAGATTTCAGTAGTTGCCATTTAATGAAATTATGTCAAGTATAGAGTCTGAAAATTTATTAGGCTTGAATGTATGTGCTTAGAGCCATCTTGTGGTCCAGAACTACACTGTTACTTCTGTAATCAGCAGCTCAGTGAACTTTGGTAAGTCTAAATAATGAAATTCATGTATATAACGTCAATGTGTATTATCTAAGAACCAATTGACGTGCAACATTGTTAGCTCTAGTACTTAATATACCTTGTATACTGTTGTGTGTTTACAGTTGTGAAAGTATTCATGTTCCCATAATAAACCTGTGATAAATTCAAGCCTAAATTTACAATAATTAGTATTCTTGTTTAGTATTTAGTAGGAGACTGTGACTTAAAGCAGGCATCTACTATCTATAATCCTAAGTAACACTTCATGCCAAGAACGGCCTTATTGCATTCAGTGAAATGTCTGTGTAATTACTTTTCTCCTTTTATTTTGTTTGTCAGTGTAGTAGAAACTTGCCAACACTTGCCACATTTCAAATTACTCTTGACCCAAAAGGGAACATAATAAAGTGGGACAATTAAATATACGAGGTAAATGGAAGAACAAGCACAAACAACATGAGTAGTGCAGAACAAAATGACCACTTGGACAGAAGTTGCAAAAGAAACACTCTGAAGTTCAAATGTGGCCTAATGGTTTAGTACTCAGGAACACTGATGGACTGTTTGTTCATGTTTTGCGTGGATTTTTTGAAACTACTAGCCATTTCATCTGGATTTTGTGTAATAAGTCAGAATATTGAAGCTGCTCAGCATGATTTTGTTCTAGCCCAATTCTATTAGAAATAGCCCTGGGAGCAGCAAAGTTGGACGAGTTTATTAATAAGGCTTCAGACTAGACTTCCCTTTAAGCATGCCATGTGTTGCATAGCCTTAGGAACTGGATTCGGTAATGGCACACTTGAGTGCATAGGGATCTGCATTCCCAGCACCGTGCAAACAGTGTGTTCTGGTGGCTGTGTTCACTGCAGTGATACCAGAGAGTTTCAAGAGCAATGTGCCAGGGGTTTCCCAGCAGGAATCACGTTTTATTGCTGTTCTGTGGGCTACCTCAGCCACCAATCATGTCAGTGATAAGTAGGAGGAGAAACGTGTTTTTCTGCTAGATGAGAATGAAACCATTTTCTAAACTGTAGCTGTGAGCTACTGCAAAAGCAATTTCTAAACCTGGGACTAGGAAACAACACCAGGGACTTCATTCCTCTTTAAATTCCTTGATGTTGTGAAATTGGATGTATTCACCCACATTGCAGCAGAAGGAGCAATTTACTTTATCCTCACATCAACATCTTACCTTACTGGTTGCTGAACTGTCCAGTCAATAGCTGCAGAAGTAGAAGCAGCGCTCTAATTCCATGGCTAATCATGATACATGAATGATGTTTTGTCAGACACATAACACAGGCCAGAGGAGAGCAGAAACATCCTGATTTAGGACCAGCTTCCATGAATAGCACTGAGGGCAGAGTTAAATTAGATTTGAACACTTCATGTACTTGTGATCACGGTGGCAAAACTTTGTTTCCTAACTTGAACCCTGGAATTCATGCTTCATCGTACTTAGTTATAATTTCTGTGCTTATTTAAATAAAGAAGTTACTGCTGTCTGGCCTAACATGATATAGATTTCTGCCAAATGAAGATACGAGGTTTAATCTGTGTCTTTTCCAATCTATAGTAAAAGATACATTTTGCCAGTAGTCAGGAAGAGGAAGGATAGAGCAAGTGTCAAGGACTGCTACCTTTTAGATGCCTAGAAAATGTATTCCTAACTTCACTGTTTTCTGCAAGGTAGGCTGAGAAAGCTTCTTTTCACCTAAGCTGCACTATGACAGTCTCAGTACTGTCTTTCATTTTCTTTCTCATCTATGTTATCTATATTTAAAAACCCATCAGCTCTGCAGGCTAAGGAGCGAATTGGGCATGTATGTGTGTGTTACTGCTAATATTGCATGTCTCGCTGCACTTCCTCAAAGTAAAGATTGATAATTGCTTAAACACAGTGACAGAACCCCAGCTTACGACATAAAGCAGCCTGTGTTCCAAGCAAGTTCAATCAACAGCCACTAATGTTGACTATCAGGGAAAGTATACACCATTTATGTAATAATCCTATGGTTATAGTGTAAGACTACCCCCTCATGGCAGGGGGCTGGAGCTGGATGAGCTTTAAGGTCCCTTCCAACCCAAACCATTCTGTGATTCTATGATTCTAAGTGATAAGTGATAAGCAGATGATTTAAATTAGCTCCAGCAAGCTTAGCGCCATCCCAAGCTACAGCAATGTGGATGCTGGCCACTCTAGGTACTTAAGCAATATTTAGCTTTCATTTATGAGGCAACTGTGTCTCCTTTTAGAAGTAGAAATAAGATATTATCTTGCTGGGAATTTTTCCCTGTGACAGCCAAAGGCAAATATTAAATATTTATTTGACTTCTAAAACATATGATGAAATTTTGTGTATTGATTTGTAATGATCAGTTCATACCTCTTTACTTACTACAATTGCAGACAGATTTTAATCCACTAGTTTTAAAGAATAAGTTTTTATACTGTTTGATGGTAGAAATCTGTTAACATTACATTATACCAATACTGCTGTGTGTAAATATTGAACTGCAGAACTGTTTCTGGCAGAAGGATCTCTTTCTGCTGTGCAAGTACACACAAAAGGATCCTATTGTAGATTCAACCACAAATCACATGGCTTTGAAAAGGATATACATTTGAACTAAATGAAATTGTGGGATTCCTACCAACTTCCATATCCATTGAATTTAGTTCTCTGTATTTATCATAATCAGTGTTGTACAGCGGGAGTAATAATGACTAGCTACTTACTGTGGGTTTTAGGAAATAACCTAATATTCCTCTGAATCTTTAGTCTGTGAACAAAAAAGAACAGAGCATCTTTGTTAGCAACACAGCCCTCTAATATAACAGGCTTTCTGTTAAGGTTTCCAAGGCTTTCAGTGGAAGTCTTGACATGTTCTGTGCTCTGATTTGTTCTAGAGGGAGCATTTAACTTCATTGGAAATGGGTACAAGAAAGCAGTAGGTACTTACTGGAGTTAAGTTAGAGGCTCTTTCACCAGGCTGGCACTTTAAAATTGCAAATATACACATTAGCTAAAATGCTTTAAAATCTTTCGGAGTGCATTTAACAAAGTACACTGGAAAATTCCTGTGTAAGCAATAAAGCTCTTCTTTTTCCTTCCACTAGGTTGACTTCACTGATTATTCTGATAGTTTTTTCCTTTTCCTACTGAATATTTATTTAAGAGTAGAATAAAAGAGAATTGTTACTTCTAGAGAAAGAGATGAAAAAACAGTGTCTTCAAGTGTCTGTTTATGCAATTTTTACTTGAATAATTCAAATCTCTTCCCCCACATTTGTTAAAGGTAACATATGAATGTGGTAAGTAATTAGTTATGCTAGATTTGTGTTGAATATGGCAACACAGAACAAATACATCAGACTGCTTACTAATCATTAAAATTCTTTACAGAATTTCCTTTTCTCGGGATTCTCAATCTTATTTTGTCTTCAGACCTTGTAATTCTCTTACTAGCTGATAATTAGAACTCATATCACCTTGTCTTGTTTTTTGCTAGTAAAAAATACAGAGTATTTTCTAAATACTGGACATGAAATAATCATAGAATCATAGAATAGTTAGGGTTGGAAAGGACCTTAAGATCAAGTTCCAACCCCCCTGCCATGGGCAGGGACATCTCGCTCTAAACCATATCACCCAAGGCCTCGTCCAACCTGGCATTGTATGTATGTACATTATTTGTATGTACCAAAATAGAAAGCTAACTTTAGTAATAATAATGAAAAAGTACTTCTTTTTTTTTTTTTTAGGTGATTCCAAAACCCCATTTTTCCCATCATTCCTGAAATTTGGACACAGTTTTTTTGGATACTGGCATTCTATCCAAGTTTCCTACCCTTGGGTGGAAATCAATTCTTGGAGCCAAATGAGTTCACTTACGCTTACTTTTCAGTCATTTGTGATTTTCTGATGCTCTTTTTCCATGTTTCTTCTGATTCTTCCCTTTTCTTATTCTTCCCCAATCCTTTCAGTTTCTTTTCCTCCCAGCCCCATTTTCTTGCTCCAGATAATCCAAACATATTTACTGGACTGCAGCACAGGTCTTGATGGAGAAAGGGGATAAGTTACCAGCTGCTGTTTTAGTGCTGAAATCAACATACTTAAGAACTGGAACTAAGAGAAGCTTAGGTCTACAGTGGTACAAAAATATCAAAGCCTTCTTACATCAATGTAATCCAAAAATAACCTCAAATTCTCATTACTTCTGATGTGACTATGACTTGCCCTCCTTTGTAACTTTCTCAAGTGTAAAGAGCAGTTGAAAAGGTAGGTCTTTAATTCCTGCTGGAGGCAGTGAAAAAAGAAGTTCTTTAGATTTACAGTAGCAAGCAAAGGGTTTAGCAGTGTAGTGGAGAAGGCTGCTTTTAACAAGGCATTCAGGTTGTGGTTTTTTGTTTCAGTGCTGTTTTCACTCCACAGATTTGGGCTGAAAATTCCCATCACTTCTTTCAGGACTAGGTCCTATCGATCCTACTCCAGAAAACATTGGGTTTATTATTTCCTTGCTTTTAAAGGAAGCACTCGTGTATACCATGAAGTTAATATTTCATGGTTTATTTGATGTGGTGTAAGGGTATAGACACTTATTTTTAATGAGAAGACATTAGCTGCAATTTGACAAGCTATTCATTGGAAAGCCACTGACTCTTCAGTGGTCTCTGAAGCGCTGTCAATGTTCCCACTTGTGCTTTTAAGACATAACTGTGCAATTATTGTGATGTGGTGTCTGTAAAGAAAGAGGCTAAACACACACACACACACACTGCTTTCACAACTAGTTCCAGTTCATTCATTCAAGCGTAGCAATATACAGCATATAGATACGCGTCCGAGCTATGAAGCCAAGCGGCAACTACGTCATTCCCAGTGACTGTTTTCAGTCACTATAAATTCCATTCTATAAACAATCACTTCCAAGGCTGCTTCCCAGCCCAACCTTGGACCCAAATATTCCCTGGCTTAATCAAGACCCAGGTGCTATCAGCAATTCTTCTCCTTTAATTACCCACATAGCGGGAACAGGAGTGCTTGCAGTTCCCACATTGTGGTAATCTGATTAGTGACTTTTTGAGAAGGGCATTGGTGTATCAAATATTATAGAACAAATACAACCACAAATATTATAGAACAAATACAACCACTTACAGGTAAAGAAGTAATGTATTACACTACTTGTCATGGAGAATGTTTGAGTTCACAAAAATCTTGAACGTTATGCGTTTCTGAGGAGACTTTCTATACCAGCTTCAATTAATGTCATTGATAAAGTGGTATTAAAGACAAATACCTCAAATCTTAGCTGTGGGTGTGAAGAGCATTAAAATGTGTAATCGCCACCTCACCTGGAGACCTCATTTGGAGTTTTGATACCTCACTTAAAGTATCGTGTACAGTTCTGGTGTCCTTAACATAAAAAGGACATGGAACTGTTGGAACAAGTCCAGAGGAGGCCACAAGGATGATCAGGGGCTGGAGCACCTCCTGTATGGAGCTAGGCTGAGAAAGTTGGGGCTGTTTAGCCTGGAGAAGAGAAGGCTGTGTGGAGACCTCATAGCAGCCTTCCAGTATCTGAAGGTGGGCTATAGGGATGCTGAGGAGGGACTCTTCATTAGGGACTCTAGTGACAGGACAAGGGGTAACGGGTTAAAACTGAAACAGGGGAAGTTTAGATTGGATATAAGGAAGAAGTTCTTTACTGTTAGGGTGGTGAGGCACTGGAATGGGTTGCCGAGGAGGTTGTGAATGCTCCATCCCTGGCGGTGTTTAAGGCCAGGTTGGACAGAGCCTTGGGTGACATGGTTTAGTGTGAGATGTCCCTGCCCATGTCAGGGGGGTTGGAACTGGATGATCTTAAGGTCCTTTCCAACCCTAACTATTCTATGATTCTATGACTTTGTCATCTGCAAGTACTTGAAGGTCATGAACACTGGATGTTTGCTCATGATTTTCCTTTCAGTGAATGAGGGCACAATAGGTTTCGGCAGCTCTTTGAGCTTTATAGACCTGGCAGAAGGATAAATTTGCAACTTTGTTTTACCAGGGATAATTTGAGGAGAAAATGCTGTGCTGGAGCATTTAGTCCTTGAAAAAACTGAAACTGTGCTACCTGCTCTCTAGGCGGACACTGCAGTAACAATAATCCAAGTTAGCCCAATTTCAGTGTGTATCCAACGCCCTTTGAAAAAGTCACACAGAGCAGGAAAGAAATAAAGTGTTCACTGCTTTCAGCTCTAAAGGCATCAGTCTTCCTTTTGTCCTACAACAGTAGGTCACAAGACAGGCATAAGTCTTTGCCTCAGACACATGATGGAAAAGAGTCCACAGCATAAGTTTCTGCAAGGCAGAAATCCATGTTTCTTAATTGTGGCAGAGTTGCAGTTCTTTGGAATTTTCCACATCTTTCATGCTCTTCACAAAATCAGAGCAACACTAAATTCTTGTAAAGAGAATAGAAAAGTGAGGTTAAAGCTTTGTGAATTTTCCTTCTTGCCAATAAAGCCATTACGGTAACTTATTTTGTATCCAGAGACAGAAAATAAGGCTCTGAAAACATATGAGCAGCCGGTCTGGGTGTTTCAAGTGCCTGATTCACTCTCTGAAATGTAAAGTGCCTTGAACAAAGAAATAAAAAGAAATAGAGGCATCAAAAATCAGGCATTTCTGTAAAAAATTGTAGCTCTGTACAGATGATAATGATACATGCAGATCAAAATGAGAGTGAGAGAGAAAAAAGACTCAAGTTCAGCTCCTGAAATGGAATCGTACATTGCCATTATGCTTTGCAATTTTAATTGAGTCATCCAGCTCCCTTTTACAAAGCAACTTCCACAACAATCTGAAACTTTTGATGTTCAAGGGATCAGACAGAAACAAAACCACAGTCCTGTGCATGGTGGGTACCTACTTTACACCAACACTCTGCAATGTTTCTATTAACATTGTAAAATTTAGCACACTCTACTCAAAATCGAGTTTGTTTCAAAACAGCTCCAAGCTGAGAGACAAAAAAAACCCAACCCAAAACCATTTAAAACTCTTTCTTTCTTTGTAGAGAATATCAATTCCAAAGGCACAAAAAGCCATCACAGCCTAAATTGAGATGAAGCTGCCAGTTCCTAACTAAAGCACCATAGCCTCTGGAGTTCTTAGTCTTGTAAGAAATACTTGTAATCCATAAAAGAATTACATTCAATATGCAATTCTTAAATATGTAACTATTAAATAACATACTTTACGTGATATTAGAGAATATACTCTGCATATATACTTACTATGAAAGCAATAGCTCAAATTTTTGAATGAATCAAACCTTGCCATGCCACGCCACATGGAAAAGCTATCTATGAATTCATTTGCTGTTATTTACTGCATCATTTTAAATCTATTTCCTGCAATATATATGTAAAAAAAATATCTGCCATAATGAACACTGCGATGCCTACTCCTAAAAGCTTGCATTTTGACTTGACATTATTAGGACAAACACAGCAATGACAGTCAGTGTTATTGGAACTTATGATTAAAATCCTGGGTACTTCGTTCTCTCTCAGAAGTCCCAAACATCTCTTATCAAAACTGGAAAATGCAGGGTTCAGATTCAATGAATTTCTTCTTTGAAAGGATTGAATTTTTAGGAAATCTATTTTTATTTTTCCTGCAAGGCCAAAGAGCAGAAACCTTTTTATTCTCAGAAAAAAAAAAAAATGACATTATTTTACATCGAGCCATAGAGTGTCCAATCAGCTTTATTGAAATGGTGATTTCTGTATAACTACCAGCTTCTTACCAAGTTGGCAGATCTTGGCAAACACATGGAGAATAGAGACAGCTTTGCTGCTTGAGCAAATGCACTCACACCTAATGAAAGGGGGATTGCAGTGAAACATTCAGTTCTCCTTTCCTTTTCGAGCATCCCCAGCCGTTGGTTCTGTAGTAAGTTGAATTTGCGTGCCAATAGCAAAGTTGATGGGAGACTGCCCCTACAACAAGCAGATTTGAAGTCATAGCATAGTGCTAAAAACACTGAAGGCTGTCATCAAAGGAGTAGAATAATGTCCCACAGAGCAAGGAAGTTGCACAAGCCACATTTTACCTTAGAGACTGTGCAGCTAAATGTAGGGATCACTTCAGAAACGAAAGGGGCATGAGAACTTTAGGGGACGCTGAAACAATTTTATAGTTCCTATAACATTTCTTGAGCAAAAAAAGAGAAGTTTAAAAACTCCTAAAGTATTTATTTCTGGACTGGTCAGAACTGGAAAGAATTAGCACTAAGGTGTTGAGCTTTCAGATGTGATTACACCAATGGAGCCTCTGAAAAAGAAAACTAAGTTATGTGAGCAAAATCTTACTGTAGCATCTGTGTTTACCTTTTAGATGTTCTGGAGTTCTTTTCATGAGGAATGCCTGGGGGAATGTTTTGTAAACAGGGCAGTATCCTAATCCTTACTAGTATGCGTTGCATATGTATGTATGTTAACACGTAACACAGCCTGTTAGGAATGGGATTGTACTGTGAAATGCTGATGAGCATTTGGTGTCTGTTTTGTGTGTTTAGGAGGTTGTTCCAGACTGTATCTAGGCTGGTGCCCTGAACTGAATGCCTCTGAGGACAAATTCATTAGATGAGTTTATATTAAAGAACTCATTAGATGAGTTTCCAGTTTCCAGATTAGATGGATCTTCCTCATTAGTGTCATCCAAATAAATCCAGTTTCTGTGCCCTGAGACGCAAAGGCATTAACCACAATGTAATAAATGTAAATGATCTGGAGATTCTCTCAAAGAGCACACTCCTGGTGCTAATAATAAAGACTCAACTTCAGACACCAATAATGAGACCAGTAAATGCTTATGTATCAATTCAGGCTTCCAGTTTCCCAAACTTCAGAAATGATTCATCACTCCACTGGAGTTTCTAGTAGGTGATTCACTGCAGCTGGCTTGGATACATTTCAGACCCTTTTGCTATGACACAATCTTTTGCTGAGTCTATCCACTCTTCCACAAAAACCGTGCAAGGTACTAGACAGGGATATCACAGACAGTCCAACAGAGCTGTTTGTCCAGTTACCAGGCTAATGGCTACCATTCGTTCTACTTCCCTGAATCCCTATTCCTGCATTTATCTATGGACAAATGGACCAAATGAGAATGTGAATGCTAAAACAGATGTCTGATACAGCTGGAGTGACTATTTGAAGAGTGTATAAACTAAATATTTCTGCTCATTTACATTTGTGCATCCTATGCTCTGTTTCTGTAGTGGTTCACTTCTGAAAGGAGGTGAAGAAGAGCCTAGAAATAGACCAGGAAACGGCAAATAAGTTCCAGTGCTATATGTGAGACAATTCCTATTTTCCATCTGACTTTATGCAGACAACCTGGTTAGTGTGTAGCCTTGTAACTGCACCAAAAGCTGAGCTAAATAACAAAAAAGAAAGAAGTTCATAAGGATTTATTTAGATATCCTGTTGATCAATGTGTTGGTCAATTCTATTTAGAATTTAGAACCTACAGATGAGCAGGACCTATACAATCTAAGAAAAGAAAAAGACACCCAGGTCTATTGAACAAAATACCTCTGCCTGATAGAAACTTCTGTAGCATAAGCTGGCAAGAATTCACTGGTTGAGAGGGAACCAACCTGGAAGATCCTGCAGTGCATTACTGTCAAATCAGCTGTAAACCGTCAGTTCTGGAGTCCAGCAGGGAAGCAAATACACCATGTGCAACTGTTTACATGGACCAGCACAAAAGCTTAGTTAGAAATAGAACACAACACAAATCTCTAAGCGCAGAAACATAACTAAATAAGGGCCTCATCTCCTATCTACTTTTGTGTCTTCTATTGGCAGCATCCAGGCCCAAGCTGGTCTCACAAGAAGGGTGTAAGATCACAAAGAGACAACAAACGCAATTTAAAAGTGGCTTGCAACAGAAAACTACTTTTTTTTTTATATAATCTAGTAATTAATAAAACAAAATAATCTCAGGTATCTTTCTTTTGTGATGGTCAGACACCTGTAGAGAATGAAATATGCAGCAACCGCTAAAAATATCTCTTTAGCGAAAGAGAAAACGCATTTGATTACAGAGAGGTTAAAGTGAAAGGTCAAAAATGTCTTGGGAGACAAATGGGAATCTCTCTGAGAGTTTTATCTAAAGTCCTGGGATTCAGAGCCTAAATCCCTGAAATAAGATTTGGAGCAAATGGTGCTCTAGTGAGTTATAATGCCAATTATTAATTGCATCTTGTACTCCGTCATGAAACTATGCATGACGGCTGCAAGCAACCTGTGGGGTTTTAAAATTACCTTGATTTTTTCCACACAGAAAAAATGCATCCTTATTACTTCTTTTTATGAGATCCCCCTCTGGTACCTTATGCTTAATCATCAGCACGATATAAAACATCAGTCACTGCTACCAAAAGGAGCACAAACAAGCCCTGTTACTCAGCTGATTCATACCTAGTGTGGCTGCAAGACTAAACTTGGAAATGCCTCTTTCTTGTGATAATAGAAGTTATAGATTATAGTAAACACATTTTTAATATCTGCTCTGTGCATCTTGGTTCAGGGCTGTCAGAGTAAAGCCTCTTGCCTCTACTCATAACTTACTTCCTGAGACCACTCAGGTCTGTGTCAGTGAATGGTTTCTTAAGGTGTTACTGTTTTGAAAAAGGTCTTTAACTTTTCAAATAAGAACATATTATTTAAAACCACTGACGAATGCTTTCATTTCATGTTCATAGGACTTGGTGAGAATGCAAGGAAGAAGTTTTGTAGGCGTCTTTCTCTGTGGCGTTTCTAACGTTTAACATGTTTGAAAATTCACTAGTAAATAAAGCAACCTACCTCAAATGCTTTAACAGTTACTGAATTGTTTCTTTTGTCTCCTCCTGCACTAACCCACACATATTTTAATGGTCTTTGTGGAAAAGCCAGCACCCATGTAACAGAAAATTATGTTCTTTTTGTGCTATTTTACAAGGTGAATTTCACAGGAAATTCTGTGGAGACTCATCCCTTGGCATCCCTTGGCATATTTTGCTACTTTATAAATAATCTTTGTATGTACCTATTCCATTTCTACGATACACAATTCCAGAGTAAAACCAACCCTAAAGTCCTCATTCAGCTTTCGGCATTTCCATACTGCGTTAGACTGGGGATTTTACAGCACCCAATAAGCCAATAAATATAACATGAAAATATGTGATATATTCTATTGTTAGCATTATCAATCCTATTAAAAACAGCTTTTAGAGAATAAAATCAAATCAGTGTTGTTGTCTTATATGGTGTTAATATGATAAGAAACAATCTGTTGACCTTTCTAGGAATCTGGCTCCTAAAAAACACCTAACTCTGAATGTTTATCCAAGAATCTGAATTCAACATGGCATAGATATCGTGCCACCTCAATCTGTCATCTCATAGGTTGTGTAATTTAAGATACTTATTTACACTCCCTTTGCAGTCAACATAGAGAAAGTAGCATCTTCAGAAAGGAGGTTATCTTGTCTATTTTTGTTACAGATTAGATGACGGGATTAATTTCTTTATGAGATATCTGTATCTGGTGATACAGTCGAGTATAATGCTCTTCAGGAATATAAAAATAAAGGCAGATGAACAGAAACTAATTAAAATATTTTAAGAGTTTAGTTCTCACAGGGGTTAAAATGCTTTCTACTGTAATTTTTTGTGTTTTCACTTTTGCTTCAAGCCAGTGTGACAGCACTTGTTAGTCAAGCTTAAAAATAATATCACTACGAACAACATTTAAAACGTGGATTTTATTCAATGAAGTCATCTAAACCATAAGATCATCAAACTCTAATCACCTATTTACATGTACAAGCTATTATATGCTACCAAGTCTCGTGAGCTTGACACTAAGAGTGACAGAGTATTTGGAAGAGTTATTTCAAACTAACTTATAACCTCTTGAGAGAGAATGCTATCAAGCCTAGAGACTTCTGCTTTATCACAGATTTCAGCAGATCCCAGACGTTACTAGCTACAAGAGTACAAATGCTAGCTCACAAGTCAACAGTGGTGGTTAAATGTTGCTGTAAAAGGAGGTAGAATTTTAAGACAGCTAAAATTCTCTTTGAGGATTGTGCTTTTTGACATCAACCAATCCCTCCTCTGGCAGGGGCACAACTGCAGTTTTAAACCTTAGGCAATCACTGCTTCTCATAACTTGTTGCTAAGTTCACAGCCCCTGTTTCTCACCAGGACCCCCAGCTTGCTTCAAATGAAAGCAAGCCTCTATTTAGGAACTCTTTCTTTCAAGATCACTACAGCATAAATGTGCAGTGGAACCAGGCAGACTTATGCAACCAGCCTCACTTTTATTACTCATTGGGAACATGTTAAGATCCTTTAAATCAGAAGGGGAAAAAAAACGTCTTTGCTTTTGACACTACCCATCTCCTTGTCCCCTTCTCCAAAAGTTTCAACTCCCCTTCTGTAATTTTGAAAAGGTTTCCCTAGTTTCCTGACATATTAATTCTTACATTCTGAATGGCAGTCATGCTGTTTTCAGAGGTTCCGTTCTTGTCTGCCAAATGCTAAAAATATGTCTGGTCATCAGTGCATCCAAGGTAATCCTATTCATATGATGATGGACCTTGAAAAGCCCTTCATTCCAACCTGGCAGTGCCTACAAGTTATCTAATTCCCTTCAATTCTACTTTTCTAGAATAGAAATTTTTCCCTTAATCCTGACAGCATCAAAGCAAATGGGTAAAATGAGCCAATGGAGCAACATTCAAAAATATGAATGGGTAGAATGAACCGTATCCATCTTTCACAAGAGTAACGCTGAAATTCACTACCCTGTCCCACAGCTACTAAAAATGATGCCACTGTTTTAAAAATAATGCAACTTTTAACATAGAAGCTTGGATCCTTTTTGTATTCACACCACAGGCATTCTTAGTTACAAGCAGAGGTTATAGATTCTGCCCTAGAATGGAATAGTCCAGCATGGTGCACTGAGGGGGTAGGGAGGGATATGAACAAGGAAAGAGGAAAGAAAGTTATCTTGATACTAAAATATTAATTCTTGAGCCCTAATGCTCAATATTTGACTTCTAATTAAAATAAAACTTTTTCTGGTGAAATGGGAGAGGGTCCCAAGCGTATCCCTTCCCCTCCAATGGGGAGGACACCTGGGGCCAGCTCCAGGACAGCACAGCAGAGGGATGCCTCTTCCCAATGGGAGAGCTCCCAGACTCTCCTGGAGCCAGCCCCTCCTCTAGACAGCTGCTTGATGCTGAGACCAGGCTTGATCTACAGCTCGTGCTGCACCGCAACAGCCCTCTCAGCACCCTGACAAACTGTATTCACATAGTAAAAGCCAGCTTTGCTTACAAAAGACAAGAATATACTGTGTAAAATGCAATTAAGGACATAGCTGTGAAGAAAAATAGTCATACTAGACCTATTACTATTATCTCTTTGCTCTGATAAATCATTACAGAAACTGTTGTTAAAAAACTCTATACTATTCCCAGAATTACATATTGAACTGTCTAGAGGCTCCAAATGGCTTTTTCCTGAGAAACACTTGCTCCTCACATAATGGTTTCACCAGGAGCAGCTCAGGTCTGCAGGGTTACAAAAATCAGTAATTTTCCATATGTGACCTGCTGTTTTGCTCATCCCTCCCTTGTTAGGGAGCAAGATTGTGTCAGAAAACATTGGGATCCCATGAAAATTAATGCAAGTCACGAATTATTGAAGACAAATATTAATATCTACAGAATTAATAATACATGTTGAGGCAAAGACTCATTAGCTTTCAAACCTATTTTGTAACTTGACTGATTGCTCTTTGCATGTGAAATTACACTCGTGCAATCTACATTACCATCAGCTAAAGAGTACTTTCCCAAATCTAAATGCAATCTACATTACCATCAACTAAAGAGTATTTTCCCAAATCTAAATGTTTACTCTGTTTTGATACTTCAAATTAGCTCCATGGAATCACTGTAGGAGGAGATATTATTTTTCCTGGTGGACTACAGATGGGTTTTGGACATTCCTGAAGTTTTAGACAGAGGGATGCCATCCAGAAGGACCTTGAGGGGTGGGTCTATGAGAACCTCATGAAGTTCAGTGAGGCCAACTGCAAGGTACTGCACCTGGGTTGGGGTAATTGCAAGTACAAGTACAGGTTGGGAAGAGACTGGATTGAGAGCAGCCCTGAGGAGAGGAATTTGGGAGTTTTGGGTGACAAGATCAAAATAACCCATCAGGGTGCACTTGAACCCAGAACCCATCCGTGTGCTGGGCTGCATCCCCAGAACGTGAGCAGCAGGTAGAGAGATGGGATTTCCCCCCTCTGCTCTGCTCTGGTGAGACCATACACAGAGTACTGTGTTCAGCTCTGAACTGGATGAGCTTTAAGGTCCCTTCTAACCCAAACCATTCTATGATTCTATGATTTGAAAAACATTATATTTGGAACATAAAAAGCAATGGAAGATTAGCTATAATAGTCAATCTAAATTCTTTTTTGGTGTGCAGCAAATGCTATTGTGGTGATACATACCTGAGGATAAAGAGAAGATAGAAAGAGGCAGTCACAGGATGTCAGGAGATTATAAGGCTGAGTGATAGTACATTTATTAATAGTGACATTAAAGCTTTTTGCTTTGTCATAATCAGCTCTAGAAGCATGACTACATGACAGCTTCCCAGTGCAGTCTTTTTGGCTCTTCATGGAGATATAATCCTCTCCTAAAAACTATCATCATTCTGGATTTAAACTTTTGGCAAGGATTCCAGGAAAGAAATTTTGCTAAGTGACTAAATTATGTAGGTATTGAATCAGCAGATAAGAAAGCACATTTTTAGAACTGTATGTGCTGGTAGGGCAGGGCAGGGAAGAAGTTGTCACATAAGAATATACACTTGTATTAGTCTTTTTCCTTCACATGACGTTAGAGCATCTATTTTCAAGAACTGGACTACATTTTGTAGCGCAGCTGTAGTTGTCTAGAAGACGACAAACCAAAAATGATCAAATTATTACATGCACATCAACCTAGAATCTGTGATTGTCACTCCATAGAACAGCAGCATGGTTACAGAAAGGGCAGAGGTGGTGCAAGGTATTTTTCATTTTGGATGTGAAACTTCTCAGGTACTTCAGGTTGGAACATAACAGAGGCCAAATCTAGTTATGGTGGGTGTTTCTGGAGTGTAGTAAACTAAAAACAGGAAAGAGCTATGTTTTCATCAAAAATAGAAATTTAAACATTTTTATTTTAAGGAATGAAAAAATTCTTTCCTGTTAGGGTGGTGAGGCACTGGAATGGGTTGCCCAGGGAAGTTGTGAATGCTCCATCCCTGGCAGTGTTCAAGGCCAGGTTGGACGAAGCCTTGGGTGAGATGGTTTAGTGTGAGGTGTCCCTGTCCATGGCAGGGGGTTGGAACTGGATGATCTCAATGTCCTTTCCAACCCTAACTATTCTGTGATTCTAGCTGACAAGGTTTCTCAAGGATAGAGATTTGAAAGGTACTTGGGACACAGGTTGTCAAAGTTAGGTTACATGGGACTTTGAGCAACCTGATCTAGTGAAAGAGATCCATGCCCAGAGCTGGGGGCTGGATTAGATAATCTTTAAAGGTCTCTTCAAACCCAAATCATTCTATAGTTTTACAATTTCATGACTGGATTTAGTGCAATAAAATGTTTATTCTACCTTCTGATATCTAGATATTCTCATAAACTGTGACCACCACAGATCTGTGAAACACAAATCCACTTTTCTAAAGTAATCAGCATGCAAAGTCTGTCCCAAAATTGTCTCAGAAAACAACAAGAAGCCAATTTAAGCCTCTCTGTTACCAAAAGGAACCATTTCACCCTTCCTCTTGATCCTGCTTCCACATAATTACCTTTAAGTTTACCTACAGGGTAAATTCAGTCATTCCGCTATTCAAATGAAAACGAACCATTTCATTTTTGGAGGTTACATTTTCGGTCTGATGGTTCACACAGAACTCTATGAATACTAATGCTTGCTCAAAGGATCAGGAGGGAACTCGCAGCTGGAAGAGGTCAAGCTCGATAACCCCTTGAGACAATGAACCCAGTTATGAAACTGTACCCTGACATTCTCAAAAAGCCCTTTTTCTGAATAATAAGGTTTTGAAATACCGTGGATAATACGTAACTATTTCATGTCCACAGAAAAATTCAACTAAACAATTGCTAAAGAATGAGACTTTAACACAGAGATTAAATCATTGCATCTTTCATTAAGGAAGTGGTAAGAGAGTCTGCCCTGTATCACCTCACAGCAGAGCCAGCCATAACACATACCACATACCGCATATTCCAATTTCAACCTTCATGCAGCATGACTGGTGTTAAAAAACACTGAAAACGGGTAATGCTTGATGGATATACTGGCTGATTTGCTTGCATAATGACTGTGCAGAGTCCCTGTAGGATGATCAAAATAAATAAATACAGTGAAAGTGCAGTGAAAAAATACACATAATATTTCAAGTAAAATCTTTTTCTCAGAGCCCTAACTGTGCTGTGAATAAATGCTTCAGCATCCCCAAGGTTTCTGTAGGCTGAAAGCGGCTTTGAAATATCACTTTTCTACTATCAAAGATGCTTAAAGTAACCTTTTCTTGCAATTTAATGGTAAGTTAATGTAATGGTAACTTAATGTAATCACAAAATGCTCCTTCCCTTGCCGCTCCCCCCACCCCTTCTTAGTAGCAAGCTAACTTTGGGTTTGTCTCTTGTTTTTTCTTAAGTATCTAAATTATAAAATGCTAAAGTTACTCACTTGCTTCCTGTGGTGTAATGGTGAACCTAAAAATAATCAATAAATTCAACACCATGGTGTTGTAGGCTGGTCCACTTTTCTGTTGCTCAGATGAAACTGGTTAAATTTATGTGGCCAACTTAGCCCTCAATATATATAAAATGACATTACTGTTTGAGCTATTGGACATCAATGCTCTCTAAATCTAAGCAGTTACCTCTACAATAAACACAAGTAATGTGGACTGAGTATTGTGAAGAAAAGATGACAGTGTATATACACCATTTTGACACTGAGATAGGGAAGTTGGTTTGTAGTAATGCTGAAATGGAAAGTGA